>NC_141603.1:5891556-6491556 GCF_047967505.1 Dipteris shenzhenensis | reverse complement strand
TGAAAATTATGCCTATACTCAATTTGTCCTTGCATTGTTTGGACATCCAATCCACATGTTGCACCAATAGCCCCACCTTGTCCGAAGGTTGCTCAGCATGTTGGACATTCTTGGAAACATGAAATAAATTCACTTTTACATTAGTACTCTTTCCATGTCTTGATCATCAAAGTGTCCTTTATTATTTGCTTCCCATGCCCAAGAATCTTCCTCATCTACTCTCATTGATGCTGAGTCCTCTTCTATAACTTGCTAGGACCATGTCTACAATTGAGTACCCAAGGGAGTGATCTTGCTTTCATCCCCTAGCAGAACATCCTCAAATGAGCAAAGTGACTCATTCCCATGAGAACCCCTTTCCACCTCAACAAGCCAAGTCTAGCTCCATGGTGGACGTTGGAGGAGTGTGGAGTGTTAGGAATGCAATGGCAATGCCATTGAAGGGGCTTTATATACGCATGCAACACCATAACAAAAATTATTGGGATTGAACATGGTGGACTGTCTAGGTAGTTCACGCTCCACAATTGGCTTCCACCCCCATCAATCTCCATCCCACCCCGTTCACTTCTTTCAATCCATCTCCACTCTCACTTTGCTTGTATTATAGCCCTTCTTTGAGGAGTAATAGGATCAAATTACTAAATTAAGAGAACAACGCGGTCTTGCTTGTGCAAAGCTTTACACAGCCTAATTGGAAAAAAGTCACTCTTCTATATTTAGCCTCAATGTGAGGCATTCATATGATATTTAGCATATACAAGTGGTTGTAGTTTATCATAGATAACTTCTTATTAATAAAATCTCAAAAACTATAATAGCTATTAATAAATAATCAGAAACTATAATAGCTTACACTCTCTAGGATAAATTCCTCCAACAAAGAGATTGGATCTTTGAACATAAAATCTTTGAAGTTTGGAGTTTCTGAAGATCAACCGGATAAAAGATCACTCTTGAATAAACTCACATTCGTAACGTAGAAATTGCTAAGAAAACAGTGCCAATGCTTTGTTGAAATAAAGAGCCTCCTAGAGTTGTGAACAAATTATGTAGAAGATAGTGTGTTTGCAAATCAAGGTCTTGCTTTTTGAAGTCATTCAACAAAAATCAAAATGCAAGGCTGATTTTTCAACCCTTAAAACTTTGCATCGAGCTTTTCAAGTCTTTCTAATGTAGTAAAATGAAATGTTTCAAGTAATATTGGAGATTACACGTCTCCCCTACACTCCAAGAGCAGTTCAACAACTTTATGACTATTATAACTCCCACCCAATGCTTCAAAATCCAACTTAAATCTACTAGAACATCAGCCTCTCTCAACTAGACAGTTGGTAATATGGCCTAAAGGTTTAGCATGAGCTAATACAGGGATATTATCTGATCAAAACTTTTATGGAATGAGACAAATGAATTCATCAAAGACTAGATCTCAAGGTAGAGTGAATATGCTCTATAAAGAATAGGGCAGAGCCAAATCCTTACTCCGTATTTTGTAATTTGTTTGTAGAAACCTATCTGTAGGGGAGTAATTATGCTCCCACGTTCCAACCCCATCCACTACCCATACACCAACCACATATAGTTGGGATCATCATCTCTCCATCCAGCAAATTTCATATTCCAAGCTCACCTCGAGCATCGAGTACTAGATGCAAATGAACATTTGTAGGATCGTTTTTGTTAACTAGACTAAAGGAGCTCTCCCATGCTTCTCGACTTAGACATGAGGTCCATCGTTCTACGAGGATTAGAGGTGAGAGCATCCGCATTAGCAAGCAAACCCGGTTGTTCAAATGCCCAAACAAAGCAAGCCAAAATGTCAAGTCAGCTCTACAGTTTCCAAGCTTTCTTTTTAAAAAGATCACGCCTGCCTGCACATCAAGAGGTAAGTTGCAGCTGGAGGCAGACACTCCAATTAGTTTTTTACAACCAAACTTTCAACAACCATGCTCTTTTCCCATAAAGGAGAAAATTTGAGACTACCTGGTTCTTAAGAGCAGCTGCTCCCCCCCCCCCCCCCCCTCTCTCTCTCTCTCTCTCTCTCTCTCTCTCTCTCTCTCTCTAATTCAGCTAGGATATTTTCACTCAAATACACAAAAATGAAAGATTTTCAGGTATGACATGCCACAGACACATGCAGGCATGTGCACGCACCACACTGCACAAACTGGAAAATTTTCACTCAAATGCACAAATAAGAAAGATTAAGGTATGACATGCCACATTCGCATGCACCATGTGCACACACCACACTGCACAAACTAAAAAATTTTCAGATGATCATGGGCGAAGATATAAAAGCCCTTCCTTTTCGTGCAAGCATCTAAGTATTAGCTGTAGAGATAACTCTCATAGCAGCTAGTATCTGAGTACGAAATTTCTCTTCAAAACTGTGGTATTTATTCAAGTCAACTATAAAGAAAAGGGGGGGAAATCAGTGACACCAAAACTATAATATTACAAAAGATAGCAGTCAAGCCTTGCAACAACTATCAACAGTAGTAGAACATAGTAATTTTAGAACAAGAAAAGGTGCACAATGTTATGCACAACTTAGAAACCTAGACCATTTCTTTGACTTATCACCGACTTCGGACTACACAACCCTGCAAAGGTGCAGTGTACCAAAGGTTCTATAGATAAAACGCAAAAGCGGTTTCAAGCACAGAAGACCCAAAATATAGCCCACAATGAACATAAAGGGCCTCATGTATCTAATAAGATATTGCTAGCAATTCGAGGTGAACAAGTCCAGGTGTCCCAAGAGTACAAGCTATTCCACATCAATATTCAGTGAAAACCACCCGTCTGATGAAGCATGGCATCAATCTCGTCACCTTCTTCCATCTCAAGCTGCTTGAAAGTAAACAAGAGACAATATTGCTTAGGAATGCATTCAAGCAAACTTTGATTTATTCCAATCAGAGGTAGAAACATCATTTTAAAACATGAGTATGTTCGATACCTCATCAGGAGTCTGTTCACCCCGCAGACGACGACCGTCAAATAGAAATGCAATTGAATTAAATTCAATTGACTGCCTCTCACAATAAGCATTCATAAGCTTCTTGAGTTGTGTTGACCGTTTTATTCTGAAGAAAACCTCATTACCATCCTACAGCAGCACAAATCTCTTGAAGTTACCAGAACACAAAAGCTCAATTATTCCTAACCTTGCATCAGAGCTCAATCAAGATGAGGCATCTTTATAGACTCACAACACTCCCTGGCTCCTGTAGAAAATGCTACAATTTGAATATCCACTTCATAAACCATAATAAGATAATAAAAAACAAGAGATAAATGTCAATTGGAATCGCAAGCTTACCAAGTTTCCAACCCTTCAGGAAATTAAAAAATAGTTGCACAAGAAAATCTGATCAAAAGGACATGTTCAAATTGCCAGTAAGACTGTCATGAGCAATAATTACCCCTGGCAAGTTAGTGAGGTATGCATTCTGCAACTATACATGGTGGATTTCGGATCGAAAGACTAGGAGAACAGTGTGGTGGCGAGAGCAGCACTTCTAAACCTCCTAACAAAGGGACATTGTACAAGCATACCTTGAGCAGCTTCTATTCAGAGAGGTTTTGAGATGGAGATCTACACAAGTTAGTTTTTTTGTACTGAGGACTGAAGTGTCATATTAGTGTGTTATAGACTTGACGGGAGTAGTGCCTTCTATTGGTGCAAAGCTGTCCTAATTTATGTTTCCTTTCCTTTTAAGAGCATTATGAACTAAGTAGGCGAGAAATATTGCGCGATAAGTCGACAGATGAAATTAACAGGACCTATTCCGGGGGAGGTACTAACATAGAGCAATTTCTTTATAAACATCGGGGAGCTGTTCTCTACTGTCCATGGAGCTGATCAGATTTGAGATTTGCAGTGGAGCTTGGCTGCAGCTCAGCCAGCCAACACAAGGCAGCGCAAAGCATCTAATTGAACCAAGTTAGGAGATGATGTGGAAGCAGGCTTAAGTATGTGGGAGCTGGTGGAGGAGAGAATATCAGGTCCTTTGCAGAAGAGGCATTAAGCATGTGGGAAAGTGGGTGGTCCCAAAAGGGTGGAGTCATAAGGTGCCACATGGCATTTTGGCATGCATCAGGTTATGCCACATGTTGTGCCATGAATCTGGCAGGCTGAGACCATGTGTGATGGTCCATTGTTTCATGTGGTGTCACAAGGACTTATTTTAGCCAGGTGGATGTTTGATGAGAGATACCACATCATGTGCCATGTGTCATTTACTGATAAATGATACGCATAGAGGATGAAAGAGGATGCTGATGAGAGAGGTGGAACATGGATTTTTTAAGTAGGGACATAGAAGGGTGGGCTTGGTTTGGTAGCTTAGAAGCTTGAATTGCCAGTACCTTGTCGACTTCACAATGTGTTTCATGTCTCTCTTCTCAAGAATTACATTGGACCTGATGCGCTAGCTTTAGAGGAACTGCCGCATATGGATGAGTTCCTAAGGAAATATTTGTCACAGAATCTGGAGTGGCCACCAATAGGGTGGTGCCGCGTGGTAGGGCCATGTGTTGGAGCTGCCAGAGGATTTTGGGAGAGAGGGGTCTTCGACATGTGTGCAATATCGCACATGGCAGCCCCTCAATGCGTGCATTTTGTGCCTCATTCACTAATAGTTTTTGGGTTCTTGGCATTAGAGACCATCTCTTAAGGGGCCGATTTGGGATGAGCCTCAATTCAAGGTTAAGTGGCAAGGCTTACCTGAGGATGAGGCTATTTGGGAACCATCCTCAATTGTGGATCCTTATCATGCATTACTACCCTCATAAAAATCAGTATCTGCTGTTCTTGGTTTGGCTTAAGTTTGAGATGCTCATCAGTACGCAAGTAGTACATCCTTAGAGCTGATTCTTATTGCACTAATTGTATATTTTGCTCCCATTTTGAGGACAAATTTCCTTCCAAGAAGGGGATGGCTTGTAACAGCGGTAATATTTCTATACGACTAGTTAGACAGGGCATGTCAAGTAGATGGCTTTCATGTGTTTATCTGAGCACTATAACTGCATTTTAGTATAGGCTTCTGTGGAACTTCCTTGAGGCATTACCCATATATGAGTTGGTTATGAATGTGGGAAAGCCAATGGCAAGCATTGAGTCATCCCATATACATTGATGATTTTACACCTCAGCCTGAATCTATAAGATATCCAGGGGGTCCATTGTGTAACCATCTTGGAAAAAGCATGGTACCATTGCATTGTTCCGAAATCACAATCCAACAAGGATCTTTCTACTTCTCTCTCCCCCCCTTTTTCTTCTTCTCCTCTCCTCTTCCGATCTTGTTGACTGGCGGGGATACTGTTACACCTTGTCCTACATTGAGTACGTTGTCTTTTGCAGGGAAAGGGCTAGTGGCCCTCAAAAGGAAATTGATCCAGGATTTGCATACTCAATTGTCAGCTGGCCCAATTGTACATGATGCTATAATCATAGTTGCAATGCAAACGTCTTGCATCAGCACCCTTATTGAGACAATTGTGGTACCTCTAAAATGCATGCTGTTTTCTCAGACATATACCTTTGTAAGACTAGAATAAGTCCAATCATACAAATTTAGATTTTTTTGTTGTTCTAAAGATCAAAAATCTACACAGAAAATAAAAGAGAGAATGAAAGAGAAGAAAAAAGAGGTAAACAAAAACTTTTATGAAAAACAAAAGGAAGTCATACTTAGCAAGCAAAGCAACACTTACATCATCATCAGTGCCCAAGCATAAGCAGCTAATGGGCATAAGCAGCTATACTGGGTTTCTAAAGACCAGCGGAGTCTCTTGGGCAAACCCAGTGCTTACTAAAATACGTCGAAAGAACAAAAGAGAAAGAAAACAAGAAATAAAGAAGAAAGGAACAGGTGACTACGCAAAAATAATCAAGCAAGTCAAGAAACAAAATCTTCCAAAAATTTGGAATAACGCTCTCTCTCTCTCTCTCTCTCTCTCTCTCTCTCTCTCTTATTTAAAAGATAAAAAGCTAAATGGCCCTTCACACTTACGTATCGTTTACTACAAAGAGGCAAAAAAACATTTCTAACTTAGAAAGCACAAGCATACTCAAACAAACTCTCTTTTGAAACTAAAAGAACAACGGACTATTCAGCTCCCCGCTTTTTGTTTTCAGCTTATGTTCAATCATTCTAAACATACCTAAGGCCGATACACCATAGATAAAAGACTTCATATCTAAGATTGTGCGTACTTTTTTCATTACTTTCCTTGGATTATACCTCTTGTGTAACAGTAAAGTGATCAAATTACAATTTACTACAATGAGTGATAAAAGACTCCTTAGTTGTACAAAGGCGGGAAAATCTATGGAATTAGGAAGAAATAACTCCATATTTTGCCAAATCAAAAAGGTTTGAGTCAATGTGAGGCATTTTTATAATGTGTAAACCACTATATTCAGGTTGTTCACGTTTATCGTATATATCAACCTCTAATCCTATGATAGATTGAGAAAGTCTAAGATCTAAGAAAACACAAGAATCCCCTCTTGAAGGGCAGTTCAGTTCACAAGAGTCACGAGGATAGATTCCTTCTCCAAAAGCACTAGCGTCTTTGTACATAAAGTCTTGAAAGTTAGGAACATCTGGTACAAATAAATCATCTATAAGATGCCTAGCTTGGCTAAGCTTATGTAAAATGATAGGGCAAGTATTGATAGAAATAAGACGTTGCATAAAAGATAAAAGTTTGCTAAAACGACGGCACAATTAGTACCCATGGGGATTCCTATTTGTTGAAACAAAGAATCACCTAATTGTGATGTACAGATTATCTAAAAGAAAATCTATCCAAGAGCAAACATCTTCCACACTTACTACCTTTGTGTATCTTAACCTATGTCGTGATCTTTATTTTTTAGCCACAAAAAGTCAAAGCATAAGGCTATTTTCTCAACTTTTAGCACTTTGCATCTATCTTTGTCAAATCTCAACTTGAAAACTTCAGCCACTAGCTTTTTTATTCAAAACTTCAGGTCTTCCAGCTCGATCTTTGTGTAAAGAGTGGTAAAATCATAGGTTTGAAGGAGAATAGGAGACTCTTTTTCTTGAATGCTTCGAGAGGAATTAAAAAATTTTACAACAGGAATCACTCCTACAGAGTCATTTAAAATCCAGCTTGAGTGCGAGGGGACGTCTGCCTCTTTTAATAAGTCCCTCCAAAGTTCATGGACACTAGGCAACATGGCTTTGAAGCAGTAGCTTAGCCATTTAGAGACATCCATCAAAGTAGTCTCACAAGCAGCTGTAATTAATCTTGGTTTTTTTGGAGGTTTGTGAAACTTCCAAGCAACACAAAGAAAAGGTATACTTGGAATGCAAACAAACCCAGAATTGCAAAAACTATGATGTTTCGAGATCAAATCCTTTTGAGAAACTAAGGCAAGGGTGTAAGTTTTGGCAAACGAGTTCACTTCTCTCAAAAGACATTTTAAGTAAAACTTTTTGCAAATAAAAACAAAGTTAATGGAACATTTGTCCATATAAGAAATGACAGAATTTTTGAAGAAGACTTTCATCTTCTTTAGAAAGATGGTTACTTTGCTTTGAGCAATTAACCGAAGGGACTTCTTCTAGTTTCAAAGCAACTTTCTTCAAAATCTTCCCTTTCCATTCTGATAAAATATTTTGAACTCCTAAACATTCTTCTAACTGCAAAACAAACTTTGAGATTCCCTTACCGATAGCTTTTAAAAGGCAAGACTCTTTAAAAGAGTACAATCGAAATTTCGTGCCTTTCATGAAAAGGTCTCTTAAGTTACTAGAAAGCAAAATTGAGGTATCAGCTGTGACATATAATATATAAAATACCTGTAGTTTTCAACAATTCCTTGTACTACATTACAGAGTCCCATACAACCAAAAAAGTATGGCATGAAATAAAATAGCAGCCAATAGAGCATGATGGCAAAACATTTTAAAAATGCAAATTGCAATGCATGAATAATACACAAACACTAAGAGACAAAGGCCTAGCTACTCCTGCTCATGTGTTACTACCTCTTGGTCTTCATCGTCATCACTATCTTCACCTTGTGGGTCTTCCTCTACGTTACTGTCTTCTAATCATGAATCATCAGATGTGAACTCGATTTCATAAGTAGCTGCACCGGCATGAAAACAGAAGCCCTTGGCAAGCTCCTTCCAAACTTGCTCCATAACCAACATCTTGCCCTCGTCTTTCTCAACCGCGCGGCTCTATTGTGACCTCTAACTTCTCAAAACCCTCGTCCTTGATTTCTGTAATGAGGTGTAGATTGTTACAAATGTACATAAGGCTCTCAGCATTAGCTGGTTTCAATTATTCATCTTCTCGGTATGAACCAAAGAATTTCTCCCATGAAGAGGCAATACTACCTTGTGACAAAATGTGTATCGCAAGACCTTGTAACTCTGGAACACCCTTCCCCCCTCTTCACTCCCATGTGCATCCTGAATTTCTCTTTGGCAAGTGGACAAGAGAAGAAACCCATTTCGTTCCTATATGTCTAGCTGGTCTTGAAGATTCTCTTGCAACTCCAAGTCATCCTTGCTATATAGTATACAGTTCAATTCTTAGCATCGCACGTCTTCATTTGCTTCTTAACACATGCCTCTCCATTCAAGATGCGACACAAAATCTGATGCATGTAACGGGAAATGCAACATATTCTCCCTTTACAAGCATAGGCACTCAACTTATTTTTGTTCCACTACATCAATGGACTGCATGGCACAAATTTTTTCAACCATTTTGTCCATGAACTCGTAGTCCCATCTCAACCAATAATTTCAATAGTCAAGGTACTTTGCACATAGTTTTGCACTACAAGCCATCTTTTTAACAACAACAAAAAGTGATGCTACATATACCAATTCAAAGGAACAGTTGCAATCCTTCATCAATAGGTTTCTCAAACTTTTCTTCCATGGCTTATTTAAGTTAGTATGGATGCTTGATAGGCGACAAAGTATCTAAAATAGTTCAAGCATATGGTCTTGTGAACAAAATGGCGATAAGCATGTCATGGCATTGAAATTATAGATCTTGTTTTGTAATCTGTACAGCTTGTGAAGCAAAGGGAAGTTTCATATGAGAGCTTCCTACTTGACGATTCAATATAAGACAAGCCGCAAACTGTTATTCATCAATGCAATTTCTAGCTTTTTATCACTTCAGTAATACATGCAATAACCATCGTTAATAGAGTGGGAATAAGTAATATTGTAATTTTTCCTCGGAGGTTCACTATGTATATATCCTATATATCACATGGGTTCAAAGCCTATTTATAAAATCCCTTATCTATAAACTAATCATGAATAAAATACACCCTTTTCTATTCACTCTATGAATACCTCTGTTATATGATACAAGAACGCGCATCTATGGAATAAGGAGATGAGAGTTTCTATACAATATCCTTGGGATCATCCATTTTTCAAAAAAGGACACACATAAGGCTACCATGTGTTCGTAATAGATGCCGGCTTCTATCAAGGTAGGAGTAGTTGCTCCACCAAACACAATAATAGAGCAAAATAGGAGGGTAGTTGCTCCATTATCAAAGGCAACATATTGACAACTTACTGAGCAATTTCACCTCGCTCAACTACAGAAGTGTCCATTTGGTTATCTGCTAGATCCAAAATTGCCAAAATGTGACCCACTCATAGGCTGACACTTTCTTAATTAGGTCAAAGTCCTCACGCATACATACATGTATATTAAATTCAATTATACATACATTTTAAAAAGTTTACTAGAGAATAAGCACTTCCTTGAGTAATAGATTTATATTTTTGTTGCACCAATTTCAAGTAAGCCATCCTCGAATACAAGTACCATCAAATTCACACTAACCTTTCATGACACTATTAATCATGAATCTAAAAGCGTTCTTAAGCAATCTTGAAGTTCTATTATGTTCAAGAAACACCACATAATGTTGTATATCTATTGGAATTTGTTATCAAATGAAGTCTTGCTAAAATTGTAGCCATATCTTTTGGCACAATGGCTTCTCACCAGTGTTGGTGAAACACTTATAGGATGTTCCTTGTCGTCGTCTTTGCAGATCTCTCAAGCTTCCAAAGCTGCCTAAAATTACTCAAATTCTCATAAGCTATATGGAAGTCCTTTATGATAAGCACTCACGAGTTTGCCTTACATTCCACAGAACTCAATTTAATGATTCTATCATTGTATCTCATCATGTGACAAGACTCACTTCTAATGCCTAGCACCATCGTAAATCCATCATCCATCAAAGTGAGTGGCAATTTAGTAAATTAAGAGTGTAAGAAATGCTAGAGCACTCGTGGTTTTGTCTTTGTAATTTGCTTTACATTCTAAACGGTTCAATTTGATGGATTCCTTCTAGTTAATTTTTGTGTGACGAGACTCATTTCTTACATCATGAATCATTTAATAGTCAAAGTAAGTTGCAATTTTGAAAATTAGTAGCGTAAGAAGTACTCATTCCTTGTCACTCTCTTTCTTATAGGGATTGGAGGGTGATCAGCCCAAAGACACGAACAACATCAAATTGAATAGAATTGAATAGGCTTGGAAGTGATGGTTCTTACAAGTTTGCACTATCTCCAATGTGTTAAGACGTTAGTGCATGGCATGAAGGCTTCAAGGTAATTCTACTCAAGCAAGGCATTGGAGACCCCGATAGAGAAGCAATCTAACCTAGAACGCATTCAAGAAATTATACACAAATACCTGAGTGATCCCCCTTCGCATGTGCTTGATAATTTGATTTTTAAATGAGGACTCGACAAACATGTGGATTAAGCACTTGAAGAGGAGAAAGCTAGGAAGAAACTTCCAATAAATGTGCAAATTGGGGGTTTGTGGGATTGGCAAAGCAACCCTTAAAGCAATGCCTTCTCAATATAGCGTACACCATGCCCATCCTCACATGGGATAATACCATAGTTGAGGCATTCCAACAGACACCACAAAACCATGCAATCAAGCACATTTCTTACCTCAAAAGCTAAGATAAGGCTAATGAACTTCCAAAAGTTCGAGATACTACAAAGAATGGCACGTGGGCAAGACCTCATGAGGCATTGCTCTCATTAAAGAATTTAAATTGACTAGACACCAACATAGACATGGAGACACTCAATCTATAAATGATGTAATACATAAGCCGTCAAAGATACTAAGATGGACTCTCTGTCCTTAACTAACATTTTGGTTTTGAACTCTCAATCCTAGATTGATTTAGGTTTCTTTAGTCTCATAGACCATTCTATCTTTCATATACTCTCTCTCTCTCTCTCTCTCTCTCTCTCTCTCTCTCTCTCAACATAGATATGGAGACACTCAATCTATAACTGATGTAATACATAAGTCGTCGAAGATACTAAGATGGGCTCTCTATTCTTAACTTGCATTTTGGTTTTGGACTCTCAATCCTAGAATGATTTAGGTTTCTTTAGTCTCATAGACCATTCTATCTTTCATAGACTCTCTCTCTCTCTCTCTCTCTCTCTCTCTCTCTCTCTCTCTCTCATGATTTAGATTTCTTTAGTCTCATAGACCATTCTATCCTTCATAGACACTCTCTCTCTCTCTCTCTTCTTTGATAAATCAATTTTTTGCTTTAGGTTTCGCAAAGGAGACACTAGTGACTTTAACCATAATTAAAGCACATAATTCTTATAAACTGATGTTAGAGTTATCCCACTAATATATAATATTCTCCTCCCATGCCTCTACAAGGGAGTAAGAGAAATCGTGCCAGTACACTTCTATATACTAAACCAGTCCCAAGAGCACAAATTCCTTTAAGTATAGTGCAAAGAAATTGCATCAGCTCTCTAGCCACACAATTTTGTGGTTGAAGTGAGTCAATGGAACAAGGATCAATGAAATAAAGGAACAAGTGAGTACAAGTACTCGTGAGCATTGCCTTAAGTTCTATAAGATGCAAACGATTATCAAGATGAATGGACGATGCAACCGCTTGCAGATGCAAAGAGATTTACAAAGTCTGTGTGTGTGTGTGTGTGTGTGTGTGTGTGTGTGAGAGAGAGAGAGAGAGAGAGTTCTTAATAGGATAAATGATGAAAATCATTCATAAGGCCTGCCCAAGATCCAAGATATGGGAAAAGAAAATGAATTGGATGTGCAGCATGGAAAAGAGAGCGAAAAGCTGTGTGTGTGTGTGAGAGAGAGAGAGAGACAGATTTTCACCAAAAAAGTGTGTGTGAGAGAGAGAAAGAGAGGACACTGAGAAATAGAGAAAAAAATGGAGAAATTTAAGGGATGAAAATAGCAAGTGAAACTTGGACCAATCATAAAAAAGAAAAAATTTAAACCTCAAAACGACGAATTTTTCGTTTGGAAAGGAAAGATCACTCTACTAAAGCCTACCCTCGCAGGACAGGCCGAAAAAGAAAGTGTGTGTGAGTGAGTGTGTGTGAGTGAGAGATAGAACCAAAAATAAAAAGGGGCCACTTGGCAAAAAAGTGTGTGGGACACTTTTTAACAAAAGTGTAAGTAGAGCGCTGCCTGGAAGGCAGTGCTAATAAAGTTGAATTTAGGTCAAAATGAAAATAAGAGAATTAAACTTCATGTCAATTTTGGGATTTAGTTACTTGCGCGAGACTCCATACTGCGTCTATCTCACAAAGATGTAGGAAATGAAGTGTTCAAAAAGTGCTTCTCAAGATCACAATTTAACTACAGGCGTTCCTTATGAAAATTCCTTTGTCCTAGACACTTCGTCTAAGGAAGCCCTGAGGAGTACGTAGCACATATTTCTGCCATGTGCACTGCCATGAGCACATGTTTCCCTGATCTTACATATACAGACTCCTACGGGACCTAGGTTATATGGATGCAATAGCATCCTCTCGGGAACCCACCACGTAGCCGAATCACCTACGCACCCTACGTTCCACAGATACGGGGCTGCAACCCAAATCACGGTAGTACAGAAGGCGTCCCAGGAAAAGAAAAGAAAATAAGGATACTTTACCTTGCCACCAAAACTGTAAGGCCCTCTAAAGAAAAAGCAGCGACGCAGTAAGCAAAGATACCTGCCTGACAATGACAGATTCTGCCTCATGACAGAAAAGAACAATTCCCTAACGACTGAAAGTATTTCTGATAGAAGCACAATCCTTCGACAATATCAACTCCTAAACTTTCCTCCCAACCCGCTCTTTCACAGAATACCCAGTATGGGGCGTGCGGCTCTAAAATATAGAACATGCGTGCAATGCATATTAGAAATAGCGGATGCCAATCATCGAAACAGATTACCAGCGGAGGCCGTTGGAGCTAGAAGGTGCAAGGGAAAAACCTGGCCTTTTACTTTCAGGTTGAGGTGCTGGTCGAGGGGCTTTTTCTCCTCATCTTGATGGGTCAATCCAGGCTGGTTACTAGCATCATCCGCGCCCGCCATGGATGCTCCTGGATGTCGTGTGAGCTCGGTGCTTAGAAAGCTCTGACTCGAGAAAGACTATGAGGTGAGGTCCCTGAGCTATGTGAAGAGAGTGATAATAAGTCTTACCCTAATCTGGCCCTTCGTTATCTTTAACGTCTTCCGCCGTCATCTCAAACGTCGCTGATATCCAACGCATGCCTAGACCTACGTGCCATCCTCAACATCTTGCCACGTTCCACACCTGCATTTTCCTGTTCATTTCACTATTTGTGATGATGATGATGATGATGATGATTTATTTATACGTCTTGTTGAATGTAAATGGCTTGTTGAGATGAACGTATGTTGTGCTAATCATGAATGGTTATTCGATGCGAGGTTCATTAAGAAGCATAAATTTGATAAGCTTGGTGGAAGCTTGTATGCCGAAAAAGAAATAGAAGTCTACACCATTCCCCATTATTGAAACCTATTTTGAAATGTTAATCACTTTACCAAGTTTAGCAACTTTGTTACCAAATTTGGAAAGGAAAACAACAAAGCTTTTTTTTTTTAATCAATAAAACTTTTGCACTCATTTCTAGAATTATATAAGTATACCTTACATAAAAACCTATGGTGTGCTAATCAAATGGTCAAATTTAGATTATCGACATCCTTGATCTCTGGAATGCCAAAGCACTAGGTGCTCAAAAGGTCTAGGAACATGCTTTTGATGCCTAATGGGAACAACGGATGCTAAGTAGCATGAGATCTAAAACGCTTGATGAAGCATGTGACATCTTTAAGGCCCTTGTACTGCCTAGAAGAAAAATATGTTCCAAATTATGGTTAGAATACCAACCTTAACGTCTATGGTATCTCATATTGACATAGTGTCACTAGACATACATGTTGCAACCTCACCAGTAGGATTACAAGAGAAAACCACCACACAACGCAGTCAAACTATAGTTTGATGGTCCAATTCCCTCACTTTGCAACTCCCGCAATAAGATTTAAGGTCTAAGAGGGCAACCTAAAACCCCCTTTTAAGACCATCGATAGGGTAGCCTAGGTGGGCCCCCTTTAGAGACTACGTTACTTCATTGAGCAACTTTTTTAGGATGTCCTTTCTCCATTTTCGGTAGGAAGCATGAAAGGGTGGCCAAAAGTAGCGACCCTTAATTTAAAATTTAAAATTTAAAACTCTCGCCTTTTTCTCCATTAGTTTATTGATGTATACTTCCCATCTACCTATTCTAAGGGCCCTAATCTCAACAAATTACTCCATACATATAACCTGACCTAAGGGGAAACCTAATTAAAAAGGCCTTTATTGGCCCTACTAAGGGACTATGGGGAGATAGTTGGTTTTTTGGTCCAAAGGGCCTTCCACGTATTTTGTTTGTATTTGGTCAAGCTCTCCCTGCTAAGGAGTTCATTAGTGTTTTAAATGACTTTAAAATGTTACGTATTGTCATGAAAATTGTATTTTTGATATTTCTTTCTTTGGATATTTTATTTTTTTAGTCAAGTGTGACTATGGCAAAGTATTCCATAAGAGCGCACCGGACACGACGGGGGTCCTAGTGGATGCTTTGTGTGGTTTAGTTGGGGAAACCTAGCTAACTTGTGTTTTGCCATGCTAGATGGTTGGTATTGTGGGAATATCCATGTTAATACTAATGCCACTAGTTGTGCTTGATTATTGTACTTTGAGCGCAATTATATTGGGATCGATTGATTTGGTGATTCGTTCAATTGATTGTTAATAGCTAATGTAATTGGTGGCTTGAGTACAAGTGATGGAACTAATGGCAAGGATTGGAGTTAGTGCAAGGGTACCGATCGAGGTGTCGCATGGCGCATCTTATATGGCCATGGGCCACTTTTTTATTTCCTTAATATTGTTAAGTTTGGGTAATATAATTTTGGAGAGGACATAAATCAATTTGGGCCCAAAGAGGCTATGTAAAGCAAATCTCTTATTTTGGAAGAGAAGGATAATTTTGGCTCCTAAGCTTTAATGAAATATTATAAATACTCTACATGAGGAAGCATGAGCCTCTCATATGGGGGGGGGGGGGGGGGGGGGCAGAGATTGTACCTAGTCTGCTTGTTGCTATCATTTTGTGGTTATCTTCTTCTTCTCCAATTGATTAAGTGGCAATTTGTGTGGAAGAGCTCCCCTTTTGGTTTTAGTGGTATCAAAGCTATGGCTACGTTTAGGATTTGTTGAAGAAGAAAGCTCCCTCATGACTCGTGAGGATTTTCAGTGGTACTTGTGGTCTACCTTGGAGGGGAAGAAGAAGGGTCAATTCAAAGGAGAATCAAGAAAGTTTTTGAAGCAAAAGCTCAAAAGAGCTCTGCTAGTAGCGACCAAGAAGCCTCAAGCATGCAGTCACCAATTTGGATCGGCAGACAGCATAGTCCGCCAACCTGCGCCGACGTGTGTGATGCGCTATCTTTGTCTAGTGCATCAATCTTGATAGGCCATTTTACCTGCAGGAAGCAATCGACCATCAACTCTACTAACAATCGTCGGCCTGTGCAGTCTACAGTCTCTACCCCCGTGCGTAGCCACTGCCCTTTAATACTCAACCGCCTTTCAGAGCTCTCTCTCTCTACATCTTGGCCTGCTTGAGTCAGTGAGTCCTACTCACGCATCTTCTCTAAAAATCTGCGTAGCAAGCGACGTCGACAACACCAGCCCACCCTCGCAATCTCTACCATCTCCCATAACTCTCTGCAGCTCTAAGCAGTTGTTGCATGCATACTTAGGAGTCAGCCCATCAAAATTTGTTTGCCCGCTCGCAGCCCTGCTGGCCCTTCTCTATACTACAGTCTGCCAGTAGAGCCTTTGTCTCGTCGCGTGCAATGTGCTATGCCTTGCCTATTGAACGTTCGGGGGAGCGAGATCATCACAAAACAATGAGCATATTGTTCATCCACGTCATGCTGCCAAGTCAAAGATATCTTTGACTATAAAGAAGGGTTTTTTAAGCCTAAAGGTTTTTTAAAAAGGCCCCTTTAAAAAAAATTTCCTCTAAGAAGACTCAGCGCGGTACGAGGCCACTCCATCAACAAACTTTTTTCTCAACAAAGGTAATGAGCATGTTTAAAATCCAAAAGCTTGAATCAAGAAGGGGATTTGGATGGCATGTTTAAAATCCAAATTGAGAGCTGAGATCAATATGTTCCATCCTCGTTCACTAAACTCTGCCATTTCACTTGCAATAAATTGCGAGAGGAAGAATGGAATGCCAAAAGAAGGGAAGAGCTTGGATCAACCTGTACCCTTTCGTAAAAGGAAGAGATTTATCAAAAAGTATTTCTTCAAATCTAAATCTAGTTTTGTCCCACAGAAAACTGATTCTCCTTCGAAGGATCGTCGAAATTTCTAGAAGAAGGAAATAAGGTGCTACAAGTGCAAAAAGGTGGGACATATAGCAATTGAATGTCCCGAGAGAAAGAAGGCTCCAACGGCAAAAGTACATATGATCGAGAACAAAGCAGCCAAGTAAGACGGAGACATGATGCCAAGTCACTCTGAAGGTGGAGGTAAGTATAATTGCCATGCTCTTTTGAAAATGAAAGGTCTTATTAAAGAAGTTGTTATTTTACATGATGATGGTAGTACGCATGACTTCATCTCAAAAAGAGCTTTGCCAAAGCTAAACCTAGAGTCATCCCCATCTCATTCTAAAGTTCAAGCTGCTTTCACCAAGATGAAGTATAACTGCACTAGAGAAGTCAAGGATCTAGAGATTTCAATCAAACCTTAAAAAGATAGATGAGACTTCCTAGTAGCACCCCTACGAGGAGTTGATATCATCTTAGGAATGCCATGGAGACATCCATATAATCCTAAGATAGATTATGCCTCACATCAAATGTGGATTGAGAAGGACAATACCTCTAATGCTTTGCTTGCGATTGAGTATGCCAAATATTCTACTCAACCAAATACTAAGCCTACATGCCAAAAGTTTCTTTCTCAATAATCTCATAATTTCTTAGAGGATTTACCACCTGGATTACCATATTCTTGACCTAAAGATCATAGGATAGAAGTCCTACCGGGGACAATACTCCACCTTGCACTTTATAAAGTCAACTGATTTGAACAAAAGGAAATTCAAAAGCAAGTGGAGGAATTAATACATAGAGGATTGATAAGACCTAGTAGTTCTCCTTATGGAGCACCTGTATTCTTGGTCAAAAAGAAAAATGGAGCTAATCGAATGTGCATAGACTACCCTGCACTAAACAAAATCATAGTGAAGAACAACTACCCAATCCCTAGGATTGATGATCTTTTAGACAAATTGAAAGGGGCCAAGGTCTTCAATAAGATCGATCTTAAATCCATATGGTAGAAGAGGATATATATAAGACTATTCTGATTTGTGTAGCTTGTGAAACCTTGCAATCTAGCCTTTTGAACTCAAATGGGACATTATGAATTCTTAGATATGCCTTTTGGGCTAACTAATGCTCTAGCTACTTTCAGTAGAATGATGAATTAGATCTTCCATACACACTACGGCTGTGTGGTAGTATTCTTCAAGGATATTCTGGTGTTTAGCAAAGACATTGAGGAGCATAAGGAACATCTGAAGTTAGTCTTTTTGCTCTTGAAAGAAAATCGTACATAAAACCTAAAACTATTCTTTTTGGAGTACTACTCCAGGCAAAAAACCTCAAAATTTGACCAAGTGATGATAAACAAAAATTCAAAGACAAGCCGTTCTTATGCAAGATGGACATCCTATAGAATACGAGAGCCGAAAATGAAAACCAACAAAATGAAATTATACTATATATGATAAAGAATTAACCGTTATTGTGCATGCCTTACGAATGTGAAAACATTATTTGATGGGAGTTAAGTTTCTTATCAAAACCAATCAACAAAGTATCAAGCATTTGTTGATTCAGCCACCACTAATATCCGATATGCACATCAAATGGGCATCATTTATACAAAGTTTCCAACCCATGATTCGGTATTAGCTTGGTAAAGACAATGTAGTTGTTGATGCTCTCAATAGAAAGCCAAGTATTTATCACATCACTACTGTGGAATTTCAGCCTTTCGAAGTTCTTATCAAAGGGATCCAGACTTTTCTGATATATGGAACAAATTAGAGAATAATAATTGGAATCCTATGTTGGAATATTCTTGCAATGAAGGATACCTCTTTTATCAAAAGAAAATATGCATCACTCACCCCTTTAGACAAATTGTAATGGAAGAAATGCACCAATCACCATATATGGGACATAGAGGAGCGACTGCCACTTTATAAGTGAT
Organism: Dipteris shenzhenensis; assembly: GCF_047967505.1. Lineage (NCBI taxonomy): Eukaryota > Viridiplantae > Streptophyta > Polypodiopsida > Gleicheniales > Dipteridaceae > Dipteris > Dipteris shenzhenensis. The sequence continues at coordinate 6,472,822 of NC_141603.1, read as the reverse complement.
AGCAAGAGAATTTCACTGGCCTACTATAAGAAAAGATGGGGCTAAGTTCGTAGCCAAATGTATCACTTCTTAGAAGATTAAGAGTTATAAGGGAAAGACTCCTAGATTGCTAATGCCTTTGTCCATTCCTATGCAATCCTAAGAACAAATATCCATGGACTTCATAACAAGTTTTCCTACTACGGCAAATCAAAATGATATGATATGGACTATAGTGGATCACTTTAGTAAGCAAGCCTATTTTATCCCATGCAAGAAGAGTCTAATAGCTCAGCAAGATGCACATATATTCATTAAGCACATCTTTGTCCATCATGTCTTGCCAAAGATCATAGTGTCTGATTGAGATTCAAAGTTTTGTAGTAATTTTTGGACTGCATTATTTCATAATCTAGGCACTAAGTTACATTTCTCCTCCATCCAGAATCCAATGGACAAACTGAAGTCACTAATAGTACTATTCTAGTAGATATGTTAAAAGCTTATGTGGGAAGTCAACCAAAGACTTGGGACAAATATCTTCACCTCTTATAGTTTACCTACAATAATACACCTCATTCCACAAGTGGAAGAGCACCAGTCCTACCTATACCTATCGCTCAATTGACCCATAGAGTTGAAGCCGTAGATGCATTTACCCAAACCTGTCAAAATATTCTCAAAGAGGTTAGAGAAGACATTGCAATCGCTCAAGAGTACACAAAACAAGCTGATAAAAAATGAAAACACATGATTTTTAAAGAAGGTGATTATGTACTCCTGAGAAAAGAAGATTAAAGAGCATTGAGAAATGGTCGGTAATCAAAATGTCCCCATGTTTTTATGGACCTTTCAAGGTGATTCAAAAAATCAATGATCGAGTATATATGCTTAAATTACCAGATAATTAGAAAATACATAATGCTTTTCATATCAACCTCTTAAAAAGAGGCTCCATTGATTGTTGATGAGGAAGAGATATTAGAACCTGAATGCATTGTTGCTCACAACAAACCTCAACCCGTAAAGAAATGTCTATACCAAATATTTGCTCAAATTAAGAATCATCTGAGAGATGGTGCTCAGTGGATGCCAGAGCGGTTCATTTGAGCTTTTCTAGACCTCATCAGTTCCTATAATCAAATATGCAACTGAGGTCAGTTATTGCAATCCAAGCAAGAGGGATGTTATGGAAATTGTATTTCTGATATTTTCTGCTTTGGATATTATTTTATTTTAGTCAAGTGTGACTATGGCAAAGTATTCCATAGGAGCGCACTGAATATGCGGGGGTCCTAGCGGATGCTTTGTGTGGTTTAGTTGGGGATGCCTAACTAAATTGTGTTTTGCCATGCTAGTATACTATATTTTATATAGTTTATAATATACATTACGTTACATAGCATACATATGTAATGTATATTATATGCTATAAACATATAATGTATATGCTATATATATATTGTATGTGCATGTATGTATGTATGTATGTATGTATATCTATGTACGTATACATGTATGTATGCATATGTATATATGTACATATATTTGTATGTATGTATAAACACACATACTCTTTTTTTTGGGGGGGGTGAAATCCAAGTGTCATTATATTACAAGAAACACTCTCAAAGAAAGGGACCACACACACACACACACACACTCTTACGCCTGTGTATACATGATTTGGGTTGGCGAGACTATCTTTAATGGACCTTGATGGTTTTTTCTTCATGATGTACAGCTAAGAGAGCATTGATTCCTGGTATGACATGGGTGTACATCACGAATAACTTTTATAGATTAAGGCAAGGTTTATGGCCCATACTAAACTTACATTTGCGGCTATATAGATTGAGATAGGCTTATGATTGGACCTTATCAACTACTTTTTACAACTACAGACCATCGGTAAAAACTCGTGATGGAGATTGAAAGCATGTAGCATGAAGTTTTTAATAGATTGAGCCTCGTAACACGTATACTATAACTTGGATGCATGATGACCATAAGAGTGCTCATGAGCTCATAGGGATGCATAATTTTAATGGAAAAAATGACATGGGAATCATACGACTACATATGAGAGGTATACGTGATTAAAATTCTTGAGTGAATCAGATTATATGCTTGAAGGTGAACTGATTGGGTCGGTTTAGTCATGGACTATCTATAAAAGCACTACTATCTCATACGTGACTATTGGCTTCCTGAGCTAAATAGCTACTCGCGCAATTCGGTTAAGCCTCCCTTGCCACTGTTGCCTCCCATATGTGATCATAGTATAGGCAGTCACTACTATGGTAAAGTATTGGACTGTGCGATGATTTTTTTTAACGTAAACAATGCCTTGATCATAGCCACCTCCCATACATGATGGTGGCATCGATAGTCACTGGGACGATAATACTGTCAGCAGGGAAGACAATAGACCTTGTGTGAAGGGTGGCCAAGACTCCTCAAGGACTTTACAGATGGCGACACCCTGACTTTTTAATCTAAACACACACTTTGATTTCCCAACTAGCCTTTGGTTGTGGGCTAGTGCCATACACTTAACTCACATCCATTGGATACATACACACACACACATGCAGATAAAGTGGGTAAAATATCAAATTTTGGGAATTTTGAAATCGGTTGGATTTCATTACATTCGAGAAAAATTTTGTTAATTATGGGAAATTCTAATAATTATCAAAATTATGATAATTTTGAAATTTTTATTAATTTTGGGAAATTCCAATGATTAGGGGAAACTTTATTGGTTGTGAAAAATCTCATTGGTTATAGTAGGAACTAGAACGTAGCATTTGGAAGAGTTTGAAAATCATGTAGTTGGTGGTGTTAATAAACACCATTTGGGGATAATATGGATTAGTCTGTAGTACTTGCTATGTGGCAGATCACCAGATCTCGTGCGCCACCTGATGTGGGGATGCCCAAAATTTGGAGCAAGGTGGAAAGAATGTCCTTGTCTATCCATCTTGACTTAAAGAAGGAAAGATTCACTATGTATAAAGCAAAAGGTCGCTTGCATCACTTCATCGTCAGTAGAGGGCTGCTTTTTTGGAGTGGGAGGTAAACATAGATCCCTTGGATCTTCAATAACTTCCTTTAGGTACCCATACAAGTAATGATCATTGTCAAGTGGTGCTTGCCCTATGTAATTTTGTTCCACATAGCCTTTGGAGAATACAAGCTACCTTTGCGCTTTCCAAAAATGGCCACAACTCTTCTTCCAGTAGTTATCTTTAATTTCTTCATTGCATCCTTCAAAAGAGTTTGGAAATAAACAATTTTCTTGCTTGTTCGTGCAAGCTTTGTATGGGGAAGCCATCCTCTATCCTGCTACCAAATTTAATTTGGCCATGAAGCCTGATTTCTTGATGCCTTTGGGGATGCCATCAACTTTGGTAGCATGTTGGCCTTATACCAAAGCCTCAGTTGTCTTGGCAATATGCGACTCCAAGAACAAGTCAGTTTTTGTTAAGACCATTTAGCTGGGGTTTAGGGAGTCAGTGGCCCTTCATCAAGTTAAAAACAATTGAATGACTTTCACTGGGTTACTCGTAAGGTGGACCCATTGATAAGTACCTTGTTAATGGAGGTAGCCACCTCCTTCCCTAACTAGGGGAGAAATATCCCCGCTCTTTAGCATAGGCCCATGGTTTGTGGCTGGCTTAGAATGGCTGACCACCCCTTTTCAATATAAAATCTCTCCTTTTTGGGAAAAAATTTAAGGACACTTCCTTTACTATCTTTTAGAGTCTTTCAAAGATTTCAAATGTTTCTCCTAAGCAAGTATGTTGCCTAAATAATCCACAATCATGTCGACTTGGAGGTTAACTCAATGCAAAAGTGGAAAATAAGGTGCTTTCACACTAGGCTTTCACTTCACAACATCCCCTAGCCCCCTTAAGGATATCCTTTAGCCCTATATCCTCCATGCTCTAGTTTTCATTGGATATATAATCTAGGCATATAGTTTTCAAAGGCACTGAGCTATCTTAATCAAAGGTAAATATTTATAAATCCCACTTCATTTTCTATTGTGTAATGTTTAAAAGTGTATACAAACAAGAATTTGATGTTCAACATCATGCTGAAGCTTGAATTTGATGTTGTTTGCATCAATTTGAAGCTTTAAATTGATGTTGAACATCAAGTTCAAGCTTAAATTTGATGTCAACATCAAGTTAAAGCTTGAACTTGATGTTTAACATCAATTTGAAGCCTAAACTCAATGTCAACATCAAGTTGACGGTCCAACTTTATGCGAGCATCAAGTTGAACCTTCAACTTGATGTCTAATATCAAGTTTAAGGTTCAACAAGAGGTTTGACATCAAGTTAGCCTAGAGGTTATGAGCTCTTAATATTTCACAATTATGCAAATGATAGTTTAATACTAAATATTAGTTAAATAATAACTTATTATCATGGATATCTATTTTAAAAAATGAACTCTTTAAGGAATCATTTAAGGAATGAATAAATGAGTGAAGAGCAAGATGCTTCTTCCACTTCATCGAGGGACAAAACTAGTAACCGATGTTAGCAATTCTCTAGAAATTGATGGAGTAGTCAATTTTGAAGAGGTATTGGAAGAAATTTTGTTGAACGTATTCATTATCACTTTTCAATGGTTTGTTTGAGTATAAAATATAGTCTATGGTCTTTACTTCTAATAATAGCACAAATACTTTTCCATTTGAGATCCATGATTATGTTTGAACTTAGTTTCTTTTGAAAATTATGTCATTTCTTGGGACTTTTTTTTAATGTGTGTTTGGATTTTTTGGCTCATTTTAGAAAATCTTTTGCTCATGACTTGCCTAAACTTTTAAAAAGGCCCCTTTTTTGTGCAATATCTTTCAAAGGATTGTAAATGTTTCTCCTAAGGTGTAAATATTACCCAAACAATCGGCAATGGTGTTGTTTGTATAAGGGTCAAACCTCTCATAGAAGTAAGCATTGATATTTGCATTGAAACTTAAATTTATCATGGTCTTTACTATTTAGAATTCCTCCACTACTCCCTTATATTTTTTAAAACTTTAACCTATACCAGTTTGGCAAAGTACATTGTGTGTTTGCATCTTGCATCATGAGCGTAAATCCAAAGGCTACCCCTTATATACCTTACGCATATATAATTTCTATAACTCCATAAGAAAATGAAGTTGAACTCAATTACTATCTATAATCTTACATATGACTTAGTGAACTACCTCGACTTTAAAGGTAAAATTTCAATGTTTTAAATTAGTGCTCTATGTCCTCTATTCTTATGAGCACACCCCTGTTGCTAGTTTTGACGACTACCTTTGTCAATTCTATCTCTGTTCTCCAAATTATACATGCATTACTATAGGAAATAAATAAGCTTTTTAAAAAAGTATGATTTGAAATCATATGGTTTGAAAACAGACATTAATTTAGGAAATAGGCCATGTGGTTAACAACCTTGTATGATTTCAACATTCAATTTATAAAGTACACTTTAACATCTTTCAAATTGTTAAAAAAATTCAAAACTCAGCAAGACTTTCTACCCCCGTGGAATTTACCTCCTAGTGGAATGGAGGGCTACTCACCCTAGTCCAAGAGTCATGGGTGATTCCTTTCTATGAGCAGCATTGTGAGCTTTAGCTTCCCTACATTTAGATGCCAAGTGGCCAAAGAAATCAATTTCTTTCATTGACCCACGCTTATGAATCTTGTGCATGGGGAGAAGTAATTATAACTCACTCTTCTTCAGCCTTTGGTCTACCGCCGATAAAGCATGGAAACATTACTGGGAGCTTAGGGAGCAGGATTGGCACACTAGATCCTCAAGCATGATTTATGCAACTGTGATGCACTCATAGAAGTGCTGAATATCTCCACCACCACAGAAACCATGCACAAGCTGAATAGGCATGTTTGAGGGAGACAAGAGAAAGAGTTGCCCACATGTTTTTGAGAATGATTCCTTGGAGGGATACTTCATAATTCCCAGGAGTATTTCTTCCTCCTCGAATTGCAATAGCAATCATGAAAATTGCCCAAAGCTCCATTATTTCAATTCTTGAAGATAACGGCCTTCCCATTGGTCTCTTGCTTGCCTCTGTGCAGAATTTCTCTGTACCCGATGATGGGCAATTTGAGGTCCACCATGATAGTGCCTGCTACACTAAGTTTAATTATGAGGTTTACTATGCACTAACTATCACAGGGAAGGTAGCCTATGGCAACATCTTGGAGCTCTCTAGTATCCAGGCTAAAGAGCTATTTGTTTGGGTACTTGTCACACTAACATGTGGATAGACATCCCAAGCAGTACTTCAAAGTCAGACCGATCTCCAAGAAACTCCAATTTGAATCCATCCTTGATTGCAAGAACAGTGCTATGGATTCAAGGTCCTTTGCTAGAGCCCTCCTCAAATAAACGGTTGGTAGGAGAAATTCTAGAAATTGTTGAGGAAACATTTGCAATTGGTTCAATCACAGAGGAGGACTGGTTCGAATGGTGCCTTTGCATTGAGAAAGTGCCTGGAGCAGTATGCTTTGATGAAATTGTTCAACTAAATTGAACTAAATTGGAGAAAAGTAAAAAGAAGAAAAACCATACGGTTGGCTTAGATGACATGATGACATTCTTGCTAAGCAAGAGGCCCGATACATGAATGTTAGCTAGAACTATAGCTTTAAGCTTTGATAATTTCTTTGCAATGTTGTGATGCTAGATAATGTCTTGTATGTACTTTCTAGCTACAGAAGAAAATACATGCAGGATCATTACTAGCTACCAAGTTAAATCAATTAATTTTGAAGTGTGATTAGACAATGAGGTACATATACTCTTCTACTAGCCATAGAATACTATATGTCACTTATTGCTACTTGCATCATAAGGAAGCATTCTGTTTGTTATTATTTCTCAATATCATACTGGTATAGGATGGTATAGATATTGTGGAATATAAAAAATGTAATTATTGGGCCTATACCTCAAGTAACATGAATGAATGCAATATAGTTATTTCTTTTAGTATATCTTGGTTAATGAAAGTTTAAGATCTTTTAAAGATAACCTTTTTTTAAACCATCTCAATGATGATTCCTAAAATTGAATGCATCATTGATCACAATTTGAAAAGAAAATGTTTATGATAAATATTTGCTCAAGTTTAACAATCATTCGAGAGATGATGCTAATTGGATGCCTGAGCCGTTCTTTCAAGCTTTTCTAAATCTCATTCCTATAATCAAACATGCAATTGAGGCCGGTTGCAAGCAAGAGGAATGTTACAAAAATTAAAATTTTGATATTTCTTGCTATGGATATTATTTTATTTTTAGTCAATTGCAACTATGGGAAAGTATTCCATAGGAGCGCATCGGATGCGGTGAGGATCCTAGTGAATGCATTGTGTTGTTTACTCGGGGACGCCTAACTAACATGTGATTTGCATGCTAGATGGTCAGTAGTGTGGGTGATTCCATGTTAATACTAATGTTGCTACTGTTATTGGTATTATGTTTGATTATTATACTTTGAGTGCAATTATGTTGGGATTGATTGATTTGGTAACAACTAATATAATTGGCAACTTGAGTATAAGTGGTGGAACAAATGATGAGGATTGGAATTAGTGTGAGGGTATCGGTTGAGGTGTCGCATGGTGCATAGCATATGGCCATGGGTTAATTTTGTATTTCATTGATATTGTAAGCCTTGGGCAATATTTGTAATAAAGCAAGCCCAAAGTGGCTTTATAAAAAGTATGGGACATGATTCTTTGTGGTTAAATTGAGCCCAAAGTGGCTTCATAAAAGTAATCCCCTACTTTGGGAAAAAAGATGCTTTTGAATGTACCACTTTTTGCTCTTTGCCTTGGAACATGCAATTATAAATACTCTAGATGTGAAGCAAGAGCTAGAGGGTGTAGATTGGACCCCATGCGGCATCGTCTCTCTTCTCTCTTCCTTGTTTTCGTGTTCTTGGTTTCTATGGTTTTGGTAAATAATGAATTTGTGAGCATGTCTAATTTCAGATTTCGTAACAAATATGAAATACAAGGTGAATTTTTATATCTTTTTGATGTTCTAATTTGTAAGCCAAGTTTCCATACTATTTCAAAACCTTGTATGCTCCCCATATCTATATGAGAGTCTTTTATCTTGACCAAATCATATGTTGTTCTTCTTAGGTGAGATCCTCAAAAAAATTATGTTGTTAACCAAATTGGTTAGCACCATCACATTTTGACATTCTGATGTATTTGAGTAGCATAGTTAGCATTAGGATTTTTCCTAGGAGACAATTAGGCCCAAGAAGATTGTGAAACTAGAAGTAGGAATGTAGAAAGTAGGAAGAGATCCTAGGGGTCCCTCCCTTCATATAAAAGGATAGACCATTGACTTTGCTCTTCACCTGTTGTTTGCAAGGTTTGAGGAATACAAGCTTTTGTCTTCTTCCATGAGTTGTGTGACCTTGTTTTCTTCTGTTGCCTCTTGTGAATTCCATATTCCCCTTTCCCCTTTGCTCACTGACTCCTTCTCTCTACTGAAGCTCCTAATCCTCAAGCTTTGCAACCGCGCGTCGATCAATAGTGAATCAATGTAGACCAGTGGTAGGAAGGATGAAATTGTGCGTGCGCCATCACCTTAGTGATTAGTAGAAGCTGTGAACTAAATGCAAGGAGAGAAAGGAAGGTGAAGGACACCGAAACAACTGATAGAGTGATGAAGAAGACAAGGAATGCTATGAGTACATGCAAAATAGTGACAAAAGACTGCATTCCTGATTGCTAATACCCCTCCTTGACGATAGGGCATTACATGGCGGTTGGGACAGGACCTTGCAGAACACATCTATCATCATGCATCTTATCACATAGCCACATGTCCTACTGTGAATGCTCCATCGCCTCCACCTCAACCCAGGGAATCTGTGCATCATTAGATACCGAAAATGGACACTAAAGACTCCCATCAACAACATGATAAGGATGCAGCCAAAACCCATTGACCGGATGTGGGATAACACACCCTTGCAGATCTGCAAGAGAGAACAAAGTAGACCTACACTCACGAAAGATCCAGAAAGGTCCCAACCACCACAACTTCAATTTCCCCGGCATTCTCCCTAAGACATTGTTGAACAACAACACCAACTTTCCATGCTTGAACAGCTTCTTTTTCGAAGCCAAATCCACCCTCCGCTTCTGCCTTGCTTGAACCTCCATGGTAAGATAATAGCTTTCCATCCGTATGTCATCCAACTAATCTAGCACATCCAGACGGAACACCATAGACTCCTACAGAAGAAGCATGTCCTCCATCGTAATCCGCAAGCTTAGAACCACATGCTCGATCAGTGTGATTGCATGCATCCCAAATGTAGCCTTGAAAGGAGTCAGTCCGGTTGCCACCTTGAATGATGTGTGGTAGGCCCACAGTGCGGCCAACAACTTTTCGTCCCAATCTGTGCGGTGCTCATTGACTATAGCAGCGAGATGATCCACTTGAATGTATGATTTGTCAATTCAGCCAATCCATTGGCCTGCGGGGGTAATAGGGAGAGGACTTCTTGTGAATCACCATGTAAAGTGAATTCATTCGCTTAATGAACTTGTTGATGAAGTGAGTACCCCTGTCACTGACCAACTCAATAGGACAACCAAACCACACGAACACATCCCAATAGAGGCATTTTGCAACCAAATTTGTGGTGTTATCTTGCAGTGCCCGTGCCTCTATCCACTTAGTGTAATAGTCAATTACCACAAGCGCATAGCAGTTCCGCGTGCCGGCCAAAATGGACTCATGAAGTCCAGCCCCCATTTCTAAAATGGTTTAAGTGGAAAAAGGGGGTGTAGGGGCATCCGATGGCAGCCTGTGTGTTGACCCAACCTCTGACAGAGATCGTAGCTCTTTGCGGACCATCGGGCATCTTTCTACATGGTTAGCCACCATAGGTCCGCTTGTAGAATCTTCTTTGCAGTGATCGAACCCGCAAAGTGCCCACCTGAAACACCACAATATGCCTCCATCAGAATCACATGTTGCTCATGAGGTGGAACGCATTGTAGCAGGGCCTCCATTAAATCCTTGCAGTATAGTTGGCTTAGCACCGCTTCAAAGAATCGACTTCGCAATGCCAATCTCTTCCTTTGATCTTGATTCAGGTACTTAGGCATCAATCCAGTGGTTAGGAATGACACCATATCATCATACCAAGACCACGGGCTTTCCGGAACCACCTCGAGCTCAACTTTGATTGGATCCGTTCGAAAGATTACTGCTAGCTCAGCATCAACAAACTTGTCTTCCACTCCAATTGGCATCTCCCTAGACTCCAATCAGGATAAGTAATTGGCCACTGCATGATGCTAGGATCTTGGATGATTGATGACTTTGAAATCATATTCCTATAACAAAAACAACACCCAGCGTGCCAGTCGACCCATAAAATTTTGTTGCTTCACTAGATACAACAACGCAGAGTGGTCAACATGAAACACAAAGGGCCGTCCCAATAGGTAATGCCAAAATTTCTTGATAGAATAGATCATTCCTAGTCCTTCTTGTTCAGTGACAGAATAGTTCTTCTCAGCTACCGAAAGCCGTTTGCTCGCATAATAGATCGGGTGATACCATCTGTCAACATCCTCTTGCATCAGCACACTATCAATGGCTCGGTCTGAAGCATCAACAAACACATGAAAACTTTTTGCCCAGTCGGGAAACATCAACACCAGTGCACGCGAGAGATGAATCTTGAGTTGCATGTATGCTCTGTCTCACTCTACCCTCCAAAAAAACGCCTTCGGCTCCAGATGAGCTAGCACATTTAGGGGGATGGCCATGTGAGCCACGAAGTGCAGGTTCTTGCATGATCATGGCCACTTTGTCCGAATCAACCACAGTTTCTTCTCCTGAGATGACATGACACAGGGGTCGCCAGCTCCTCACTGCGAATACACATTTCATGGGATTCATACTGAAATACACTTCCTGATAACGTTGGAAGCACTTTCGCAGATGCTCCAAGTGCTTGGTGAATGTCTTGAACACACTGAGCTCGTCCAGAAAGATCCTCATGAACTCAGTCAAATATGGGCCAAACATTTCTTGCATGGCTCGCTGAAAAGTGGATGGAGTGTTCCGAAGTCCAAACCACATCACTGTGCGCACACACTCCCCAAGACGTTATGAACATTGTCTTTGGTTGATCTTGCAGAGCCATCCAGATTTGGTTGTACCCACTGTACTCATCCAAAAATACACCTCATGCCTCGCTACTTCATCTAGCATTGAGTCCATATAAGGCAGAGGGAATGGATCTGGTATAGTTGCAACATTTAGATTGCGGTAGTCCACACAAATCCGCAGCTTTTTATTCTTCTTGGGCACAATGATAATTGGCGAGATTCAACTCTGGATTCTCAATTGGTGCTATGAATCCCACCCTCATTAGGAGCTCCAACTCCTCCCACACCTATTTAGCCACGTGTGGGTCCATTCGATGAGTCTGTGTCTTGGTCGGAGACGCATCCAGCTTCAAGTTTACCTGATGTTGGTAGAACTTCGGATCCAATCCCTTCATATCGGCATAGTCCCAGGTGAACACGTCAGAGAAGTCAGTCAACAGCACCAGTGCCACTAGCGCGGTCCAAAATTCTGCTACCAGGAGAGTGCTGATTTTCACTTATTTTGATGTGCCATATTCCCCCAAAAATAATGTGTCAAGCACATCTTCCTGCACCCTTGTGATTTGACCCATCCATTCCTCTAAATTCTCGCTCCTGCTCCAAAAGATCCCATAGATCCATGTTGGCCGCCGCTTGCTGCTGTTTGGGCACCTCATCCTGGACTACGCTGATGGAGCCTACGAAAAGGTTATGGTGAAGATTTTCTTCCACATCGACCATAAATAGTGGTACCAAATCTAAGTTGTCCTTGAGGAATGCCTCTTCTTCATCATCGTCCAAGCCATCCACCATATTCACCGTTTCTGTCAGCACCGATCGCACTACATCTGACAAGGGAGCCGCTACACCCATTGCGACCTATACCTTTTTCTTGCCTCATCGCATAGAAATGACAGTGTGCTCCCAAATTTGTTTGACCTTCGCTTGGCACAGCCAGGACCTACCCAGTAGCACAATGTATTCCAGGGTCGGAGCCTCCATATTCAGCACCACAAAGGAGACTACGAATGAGATTCTAGCCACCTCCAAGATGACTGCTCATAAAATCCCTAATGGCCGAAGTCACCACCATTTATCTGTCATGCAAACTAGGAACGACGCTAGTTCCCACAACAGCCATCCATTGGTAAATCCCAACATTGGTCAGTATTTTTGGAAAGATATCAGTCGGTGTTGGGATTTACCAGTCGGTATATAGTTGCTCAATTGGTGCACGTTGACTAGTTGTAAAAAATGCATTTTTTGTGTTTTAAACATCCACATGCGTTTTTAATTTGAAAAACATGTTCTTTTCTTTAAAAAAACATACTAAAAAAATCCCAGCATGTGACGATGTTGACTCTGGAACCCCTGTTAACTAGAACTCGCTTGAAAGTGCGGCCTTGTGCTTTTACTGTAATGATAGGACTCCGCATTCCGTGAGTGGGACTGCAGCACAAGCAAAGAATTAGTTTGGCATACATTGACCTCTTCTGGCTCGGACTCCTTGTTGAGGGATTGTAGCAATTGTCCGATGGAACCTGGGTACCAAATTGAGCAGCCTACCAAGCAGAATCTGTATAGGTGCCTCCAAATGGTATTCCACGTCAAGGTCCCACTGTGGGAGAATCTCCCGCCTCTTGGCTTGATTTGCCACTAAAAGTGGAGCTGCTTCGACCACATTTAGACCATTGCCAGGTAGATGAAGCTTGAACTTTTCGTGGACAATCTCCGGCTCCGATTGTGCAACCGGATCTGCAAACTACACCTTGTGTGGCATGTTGGTCGCCATTTCTTGCTCCACTGTCTTCATCAAAGGGGGCTCGTCTGCCACCCATTCCAGGACTTGACATCGTACTTGCTACACACAGATAGTATGATGAGACTAAGAACAAAATTTTAAGGGCTCTATGAGATCGAATAATCCCTAATGTTGGGGTAAAAAGGTTCCCATTTATATTCCTAATTTTCTTTTTAAAATTTTTAAAAAACAAAGTTAACATTTAATACACATTTTTTGGAATCCAATGGTTCCCCTTTTTATTCCTCATTTTCTTGTATAAACTTTTTTATTTAAAAATCATTTTAAATATGCATTTTTTGTTTAATTTCACTTTACAATTTTATTTTATTTTATTTGTTCTAAAATTGTGTATTGTATGCATTTCGAAAAGGATTGGGATGCAAAAAAGAGAAATTGCAACAATGATGGCAAATTTGTTCAAGAGGGATCTATCCATTCAAAAGACTTTACTACCATTTGTAACTTTGTAATGCTTGAGTAGAGCACAATTCATTCATTATTTAAAAGGAAATAGTTAAGGATGCCATGCTTCCTTACCCAATTATCCATTCGAATAACCCTATTGCCATTCGAATGACCTTACTACCATTTGTAATTTTATAATGCTTGAGTAGAGCAAAGTTTATCTCATTATTTAAAAGGAAATAGTTACGGATGCCATGCCTTCTTACCCCTATAGATGACTTTATTCTTAGAGCAACTACATCTTTCACCATGTGGGACATCAGCAGTGCTTATAGGAAGCATATGGATCAAGGGAAACTTGAAAATACAAGCAAAACACATGATGATTGGTTAATCAAAAGGTTCTTCTTTAGTACTTTAATTGGATTCATACCCAAGTTTTTGCTAAGAGATACATCTTATTGGCATATACCCCTAGTATGAGGAGATTAAAAAATGACCATGTTGGTATCACTGTCCCAAAAACTTATGCTAACTAGCTACTATATCAAATTGACAATGTGGCCCAATGAAGTTAGTGAGGTGGAAAATCTTGATATTCAACTTTTAAAATGTCCCATACAGATGTACCTCTTCGGACCAGCGTTGAATTTTCAACTGCTTGTAAATATTGTTTAAAGTAGCAAATAGTGCTTGTGTCGAAGGAAGAAGGCACATCTATCTAATACCAATGCACAATTTCACTAATATTTAAAAAAAGCATGATACAATATACATTGAGCCCTCTATTATGGTTCTCATGATGAGAAGTTGGACATAGCATTTATCATTAGAAAATACTACTTTCTTTTATTATTTCATGGACAATATATTTTGTTCAATGCAATGTGGTCATATGGGCGTCACTTTTACATAGAGAAGGTTGATATGAACTTAACAAAATTGGTAATGGAGTGATGGCAAACTTCTCCTAGGAGCCTTTGCTAGTGGAAAGAATACTCAAACAATGGAAATTTTCATGACTTGGATCCTATTGCTACTATAGAGATAGATTTCTACTTGAGAGAGCCTGTTCAAAATTCAAAAAAGGACATTAACGATTGGTCCTCTTGCTTGTTGCACTTCAAACTTGCAACGTTTCTCATCTCCTCTTTTCGCTTTGGGTTCACAGCAATCTCATTTCCTTTAATCCCTAATCTTGCATAGACAGATCAAATCCTCAACCACTTGATCGAAATGAACAATCTGAAACCTGTTTAGCACAATGTTGGAACTAGGTGATAGATTATCTAGTACTAGTAAAAAGTTTTGTTTGCAAACAAGGGGAATTATTAGATGTGACGCGATGGAAAATGATAGGACAAGGATCTAGGATAACGATGGAAGAGAATTTGATGCTTTTTTATATTTTCAAAACTTTGTTCAGGTCATACATTTGTGGTGGAGAAAGCTTTTTGTGCTATGCATTGTTGAGTGGAGTCCCAAACAACCTCCTTTCCATGCAAGATACAAACCCATCAACAATCCTCCTCCATCGCAAATTCACATGATTCCTAGTTGTTTATGTCCCAACTCTATCGGCTTCTCCTTGCTTCCTCACCTTAATCCAACTTTCCAAAAGTTGTGTCCACACTAGTATCAACCAAATAGCATTCTTATAGACACAAAATCCTCTTATAGGACCAAAAGTTGTGTCCACACTAGTATCAACCAAATAGCTTTCTTATAGGACACAAAATCCTCTTAGTTGAACAACATTTCTTTGATACATGAGGCGAAACGGTCAGAGGATATAAGGAGAGGCAAGAGGGGATAATAAAGGAGAAGGGAGGAGCACTAAGTAGGAGGCAAGAGACTCTTGTGAAGGAAAAGCAAGAGGGAGGAGAAGCATTGAAGCAAAAACAAGAGGGAGGAGGAGAATTGACAGCGTTAGGAGTGCTAAAGCAAAGGAGGGAGGAGACCAAGTGACGGCAAAGCAAGTGGGAAGAGGAGGGGTGAATCAAAGCACAAGGAAGTGAGGATAGTGAGGCAAGAATGAAGGACGATAAAAAGGAGGGAGGATGAAAGAAATGACAAAGTAGCAAGAATGGAAAAGGTGGGCAAGGCAAGGAGGTATGGCGAGATAGCAACTAGGTGAGAAATGGTGAGGCAAAGATGTGTGCATTCTTGCCTTCGCGATTTGCATTTCTTGTTAGAATGACCTTAAGGACATTTTTGTGGATATCTGTTCATCCAGCTTCTTTGTCTTTTCTATTTCTTTTGCCTGTTAGCACGACCTTGTGTTCATTAGTTGGTGATAGTTGCAACAGACCTACGTGCACACTTACCAAGGGTAGGAGAGCATAACGGCTGCATGAAAGGGAGTGTTTGTCTGTAGCACACATCATAGCATGCTCTTGCAGGAGTGCTCAACCTAGAGGAGCTACTGAAGTCCATCAACGACACTGTGATCTAGGAGGGGTAAGGATCAACAAACAGAGCCTGTTCTTGGTGGCTTACCGTAGTGCATGTTTACTTCAGGTGTTGTCATAGTTCTGGATATATTTTGTAATTGAACATTACCTCTATTTATGAGACTTGTTTGGCTGAATATCTGTGTATATTCTCTCCATATCTAAAGTGCTCTCTCTATATGCACATGCAGTGAGTCAAAATTAAATCTTTTGTTGAGAGAGCTCAAGACCTTTCTTTATTCTGCTACGTTAGGGTTGGCTATAGCAAGCATTCATCTTCTCTAACAGCATTATGCTATTCTTTCAAAGAACCAAACAGACTTATCATTGAAAAAGAAAGCATGACATCCACCCCCCATAATTCATGTCCACAACTCCCCCCCAAAAAAAAAAAACTAAATTGCCCCCAAAATGTTATAACCATTTTCTGTTGAATAGGGGAATCCACTACTTTTGTACTGAGCTTTTGCTATTGATCATGAAGGTAGCATTGTGGTTGATAGTGTGGGGAAGACAAGGTGAATTTTAGAGTAGCTTTTGACATATTATAATAAAAATTGTAAGACTCATGAGCCTCCAAATGATGTGGGAGCATGCTCATAGCTTCAAGCTCCAACTTACACAAGTCCAATTGTCATACAATTTACTTGTTTCTGAGTTTGGTAATGATTACCCACTCACTGAAAAATGAGACATAGAACGAGAAAAGTGGCCATATTACTTTCTGTAAATTGATTATTCATTATAGTTCCAATGTCATTATTGCAAAAAATAGGCCTATATTCTGTACACCAGATATTTACACTTCAGCAAGAGTGACAATATGCAAGGCAGCTTATACACAGTTGAAGAAGACAAGTTTTCTAAGACAAAAAATGGTATGGTTCTTATGACAGATAGTTCTTTAGCCCTATTACAGGTGACCACCGAATATAATTACACAATGGCATGTTTATCTGGACATGTGTCCTCCTGCTTAACCGTAACATGGTCATTGACTGATAACTGATGCTGAAGTAAAGGATGTGTCCCAAACCTCAATATCAAATACCGAAATACTGGAAGAAACATGACATAAAAGATGGCTACCAGACCAGGAGCCAAGATAGACCAGCCTATGATCTGTATTAAAGGCAGATGTGAGAGAGGTAAAGATGAGTCTACTCATAGAGCACACAGCTGCATCTAAATATGTGCTAACTTAAATAAATCTTGTGTAATGACAAGCTTATTCAGGAAACTTACCGCATGCAGGAGTCCAAACATCACAGCTTGAGGCTTCTGCCTTGTTAGGGCTTCCCATAATCCACCAGAAGGCAGTGTGAAACGCTGCCCACCAGTCACCAACTCCCCAACACGCAAAAAGGGCACAACAAGCCTATTTGTAAAAGCAAGACATAAAATCGACTGCATTTCAATAAAGGCAAATAACAGTGAAAGGTAAAAGAAAAGGCAGACCACCGTGAAACATACCCTAGCTCAAAAGGTGATACCACGAAATTGGCCAGCATAAGGGTAGGCATATGGCAGTTTGAGCCCAAAACTACAGCAGTTAATGCACATAATAAGAGAGGTACTCCTGAAAACAAAAAGGACTTGTCAATCGTACCACACTTTTGATGCATATCAGCATAAATATTTAGTGCAGCTATTTTGGTGCACTGTATTTTAAAGACAACTATGACATGTATTACTCCAACAAACCCCTTCCAATAGGTGTGTATGCACATGAAAATGTCCACAAACAAAAATATATACTACCTGCCTTAAGGCGAAAGCCTGAAATTGCAAAGAACAATATAAAACAAGAGGGAATGTCTTTCTAATGGGATCATGGGAAATAAAGATGGTTTTGAGTTATGGTCATAGTTACCAAGGAATGGGAAAATGATATGGGAAAGGGGAACATTGACCCAGAACTGCAATGCCATGTCTTAATGTCATGACAAGAGAAATCACTAATCTGTGATTAGTAGACATTAAAACATTATTATATATTATACGCCAATGGTGTAACATGTATATGTATTTATGATGGACACCGACCGATTTGTTATGGCGGTGGATCATCTCAGTAGATAAAACTAGTCGAGCTGGAGCCACTGCTTCAGACGGCATCGAATTTGGACATGTGACACTCATTTAATTAATAAGAATATGCACACACGTGTCTAGGTCCTAGGGGCAATAGGAAGGGAAGGGTGCATTAAGGTGCATTGAATGGTAGATGCATGGGTCATAGGCTAAGGGTATCACCCTTTCATGGGAAGATGGAACTTGAGTGATCTCAAGGGACATTAATGAAAGGGTATCACCCTTTCATTGTAAATCTCACATAGCATTCTTTATTCACCTTGCATTCATCCGCCATCTCTCACACACACCTTGCATGTAGGTCGAATACTCTCACGAGGGTGCTCTTCCCCATTGGAAGGCCAATCGACATTCAAATTCTGCATGCATTGCACACATTTGCATTCTTGAGAAGGCTGGTTCTTCACATCTTATGACGTGGAAATTCACGGATTTGTGGAGTGGAGAATGTGGTGGAAAGAGAGGAGTGGATGAAAAGGAGCTTGGAGAGGCTTGGGAGGGGGGGGAGAGAGAGAGAGAGAGAGAGAGAGAGGCAGGGTGAGGTAATGGAATGTGAAGGGAAGTGCAAAGGTAACCACCCAGGAGAGACCATAATGCCATTTCAAGGCATTCAAGGAATGCCTAGAATGGTGTTCCCCCACGTTACCCCATTCAGTCTGCCAAATTGCCGTTTCCCCCATGTTCCGTTTCCATAGGGTGGCAGGCCTGAGCATCTGGAATAAGTTCCCCGGTTTCAGGAAGGGGAAGCGGTCTCCCCTGGTAGCTATAATTATGGGTGCTAGCCCAATTTTATGTCTGGTGATAGTTTCCCCCCACCCATGCATGCGCCCTCCCTGACAACCCTCCCATATTTTTCCCCGGTATGAGCGCAGCTAAAATTCTCTTAGAAAAGCTCCCCAATATATATACTTGGCTCTAGGTTGATAGTGTACTTACTGCTAGACTCCTATGAAATGCTGAGAGTAAACCAGACTCAGATAACAATTTTATTCTGACTAAAATTGGTTGTAACCATTAAGATAAAAGGTACCCTAGACATTTGATTAATAAACTAACGTCTTTTAAGAGTGACTAATTGATGTCACTGAGGTATGAAAACGTTGTAAAGATGATGCTTACAGTCATTTTCCAGGAAGAGACCAGAATACAGGTGGAAGTAAAAAGCCGGGTAATCTGCAACCTCAAGCTGGCACATAGATTTTCATAAAGATCAAGTGTCAAGAAAATAACACCCTTCCATATATCTTTTAGATGCATTTTTATTTCTTGACCTCTTGGTTATCAATGCGGGCACCAGATGAGCCCTCTAAGATTTTCCTTGCAAATCAAAACTTTCTTCAGTTTGATATATTGTCAAATAATCCCACCCATCGGCCCCATCTTCTGTTATACTTGTCATGTTTTCTGCCACTTGAGTTTTCAAGCAGAATCATTTCCTGAAGCTGCATCTGGGTACAACTTTGGAAACTTCAACCATTGCTGCCCTTGATTCAGGCACGAAGAAGAAAAAAGGTGTCATGTCCAAAGCAAGGGAATGGCAGGGGGATCTGCCTAATGATTTGATTCAGCCCACATCAAAATACCTTCTCAACTCCAGGACTATCTGAACTTACCCTAGAATGTGGAGAAACGATCACCTGAAAAGCGTATGTCTGGCATCAAGAAAACAATAGTGGAGTGAATTTGTTCTTGAGTCCGCCTCCATCCCAACTCCTGCTCCATATATCTCCCCTCCACTTTTTCCCCATATAGTTTGTCCATAGTATGTCCAATTATTATGGTCCAACAGTCAGGAGGGATCCTTGTAATCCCCACTCCTGTATTAGTTACATAGCATTGACTGCCAAGCACCAGGCATAGGGGAACATTAGCCATGAAGGTGCACCCTACATATTTTCCATGCATGAAATATTCTTCTATCTCCCTGCTGTCCCCTCATCCACCCTCCCATATTGCAATTTCAAGATTGCCTCCTCGACCACATCGTGAGTGAAAACTATTGTATCTTAAGAGCACTAGTCGAGCTGCAAATTTGACTTTTGGATATTTACAAGGAAGCTTTTCAGTTGAGGTCAACTGAATAGAAGCCGAGGGGATGTCACCAAGCTATAAATACTCCAAATTCAAAGTTCTAGTTGACCATTTATTGATCATAATCAATGAGATTTAATTATGTTCAAAAAGTTATATTTATTTGGTCAAAGTATTGACTGCAGTTGACTTCGGTCAACAACACTTGGCTTCAGCCAAAGCAAGCTGACTTTGGTCAACCTAGCTCATTACCGACTTCGGTCGGAGAGTTCTAGCATTCATTAAGGCGCCTTGACCCCTGGTCAAAGTCCTAGAAAGGGTTGGCTTCAGTCAACCACAGCATTCATTAAGGCACCTTGAGTATTGACTGCAGTTGACTTCGGTCAACAACACTTGGCTTCGGCCAAAGCAAGCTGACTTTGGTCAACCTAGCTCATTACCGACTTCGGTCGGAGAGTTCTAGCATTCATTAAGGCGCCTTGACCCCTGGTCAAAGTCCTAGAAAGGGTTGGCTTCAGTCAACCACAGCATTCATTAAGGCACCTTGACCCCTGGTCAAAGTCCTTAATTACGGCTAGAAAGGGTTGGCTTCAGTCAACCACAGCGTGAGTTTATTTTATGTGCACATGTTTGCTTAGTGGGGACTCCCACAGAGACTAGGATTAGCCTAGAATTTATTTGCATGCAAAAGAGCTAATGATTAGTGGGCGCCATGGTTATGTGCGCTTTAATTAATTGTTACAGATGCTAAGAGGGGTTGACGCCCAAGCAACACGAGCCGAGCAAGCATTCAGTTGCTAAGAAGACTCTAAAGTTTTGCCCCCTTGAGGCATGTAACTAGGACCTAGTTAGGAACTAGTTAGAAAGTCGACAAGTGGCTATTGCCAAAAGAATGAGCCTGAGAGCTCTTGTATATTTTTCACGTTTTGAAATTTGTAACAGCAGCTGTACGCTGAACTCATGTACTCAGAATTCCCTCAAGAAATAAAGACCTTCGAGAGGGGTCCAGCCCGACGTTTGTCCTGGGCCGTGCAGAGTGAGAAAAAGAGAGAGAGAGAGATTGTTTGCAGAGAGAAAAAGAGCTGAGAGTAAAGCAATAGCGCAGCAGAAATTCAGCAGAGTTGCAACATGTTATGCAACAAAGGGAGCCCAACGTTCTCCATCTATCGGTCAGCACCACGCATCAGCCCTTCCGCTCACCAGCCATCTCCATAGTGCCATCTTTCTACGAGTGTTGCAGCTACGGCAGACTCTATCTGCAGAAACTCCATAAGCCATCGAGACACACCAGCTAGTTACTCCAAACCAACCTACCAAACTCCGATCTGCCGCTAACGAACGAGGGCCCAAAGCAGACGAACTAGTCCTTCCCGAATCGGACGAACTATACAAACAGCCCTAAGGTTGCTTGCAATCCCCGCCATGGCTCTGTGCCCCTCCATCGGGACCCGCGCGATCTGTGCCATGGGAGTTGAACCGTGACGAACGTCACTCGCCCTGATTCGCCGCCACTCCCGCGCCCGTACGCCCACACTACCGTTGATATCCGCTTGTGCCATGGATTTCAGCGCCGACGCCGACATGCAATGCCTCCCCTAGAACTTAGATTAGGTTAAATTTAACTCGGGTTAATTTAGTTGGATTGGGTTAGGTCAATGGGTTAGGATTAGTTAGGTTGGGGTTAGGTTAGGTCAAACAATTCGGTGTTAGGCTCAATCATGGTTAGGTTAAGCTAACTAAACGTCTAGCAATCCTAAGGGTCTTAGGTTAGGGCTGTCCTAATTGTCTTAAGTGACTTAGGACCCTCAAAAAAACCCTTTTTAAAAGAAAGAAAAGATCCAGCCTCTTTTCAAGGCCTTCCACAGCCCCGTTTGGGCTCATTACGTCTCCATTTCGAAGTCTCTTCATCGAGCTTCCACTCAATCTTCAACTTCGACATTTCCTGTGTCATTGTACACCGCATCGAGTGCTATTACAACAGCATTTACTTCTGTCTACCTCACTGAGGTCTTCTTGCAGGACATTTGGTGCATTCCAATTCCCCTCTTCCGTGGCAGTCACCATGGCACCAAGCATGCCGCTCGTATAGAGGGATCTCTACATGACAGTGATGACACCGCTCAGCATGAGCATGTGCCTACCATAAAGGGTGCACCGACTGGTGGTGCAGAAGTTTCTATCACTCAGCGCCTCTCTCCTGCATCTCGAGATGCACAGACACAGTTTCTGGAAGCATTATCCTTCAAGCTCCATGATACATTTCTGCAGTTGGGGCAGCAGATTGGTGCACAAATCTCTCAGTGGATTGGCTAACAGCTCGCCGCATTATCTGACAAGGGGAAGCAGCCTATGCCTTAGCATGGGAATCAATTTGAGAGCTAGGATATGGCAGATGCCCGACGCGCACAGGATTTCAGCCTTTTAGTCAGCCTCAGTTTGAGCAGCTTGCTCCACGGTATGGGGATTATAGAGGCATTGAGGATGCATTCTCTGTAGCACCGACCATATTATTGGATTGAGGCCATCCTACAGTTTACAGCTCTTTGCACCTCTGCAGATGGAGCAATCTATTTTGGGCCGACCTACTGGTGTGCATTCGATGAGTGCTTCTACGAGCACAGTTAGCCCTTTTACCACCCATAGTTGTGGCCCGCTTTGCATGGATGGTACACGAGTTCGCATCTTCAAAAAGTTCATCTGCCAACACTTAAGGCACTGTCCAAGTAGCCCTGAGATCTCAATCCTCTAACGAATCTCTCTCTCCTATAGGGCATCAAGGTAAATCCCCTCTAGGAGGTACTTTGGACTCTTGACCACTAGTTTGAGTCTACAAACCCATCGTCCACTACAACGGAAGCTGTTGTGTCCAGTGGTGGAGAATCCAGCACTGTGCTAAAAGCACAACCAATGGACAGAAGGATGGCCCTCTATTGCCACAGAGCCCTGAGAAGTGGAGTCATTGAAAAGCAAGGTACATGATGTGTTGTGTCCATGTCCTCTACGATGAGGCCATGGTACCAAGGAAAGAGAGACACCACGTTCGGGCCGAGGAAAATTGGGGTCTGCTCTAAAAAGGGTTAGGGTAGTGTCTGATGAGTGCAACTAGAGGAGAAAGTCTCCTCTCTCATAGGTGGTGGCATCCTGAAGGTGGTCACCTTCTAGTGCTAAGCTTGCCTTGATTCAATCATGCACCGTGCCCCTCGTAGGCATGAGACCCACAATCTTGCCTATCACTGCTTTGTAGTGTAGTGATTGAACTGCTTGTTTCACTTTTTGCTCGTCTTCAAGAGAGAGAAGGAACTTAAAGGCATGCGGATTCAAGGGTGTTGCCATATGGGCCTCTCTAGCCAAACCAAGAATCACTATCGAGAACAACTTCACCAAGGCAACGCAAAAACCATCGCTGCCAAAAGGAGACGGGGAGGCAAAGTAAAGGGAAAAGAAAAGGGCAGCCATCAGCTTAGGCTAGAAAATTGTTCCAAGCCAAAAGCAAGGGCTCCCAAAAGGGAAAAAAATACCACACCCAGATGAGAGTAGAGAGCTACAAAGGGCCTTTGAAAACTTTAAGCCAAGGTACCAAGATTGGGGGCTACCAGGCTCAAGTGAAAGATTGGCCTGTGCTCTGAATGCACATGGGATACGTGAGCAGTCTTGAGCATCAGGCCCTTGAAGACAATCAACATGCGGGGATTCCTTTTGGGTTCACTTGGAAATGCACAGCAGTGGGAGAGGTCAATCCTCCTCTCAGCCTTTTGGCATGCTTGCAGTGAGATGCATTTGACGGGTATACACGGCCAGGAATTCATCTCCCATTCCACTACCGATGAGTAATTATAGTCATACACAGCCCATGCATCAGAGTTTTGGCCCTACCTCTCAGAGTGTTGATTACGGACAGCAGCCCAGGATCAATGATATGCTGTCCCTGAGGCATTGCGCTCTTATTGTGCTTTACCTATGTCCATCCACGAGGAGATGCCATTCCAGCATTACGTGAACCTTAATTTGACGATGCCCGTTCATTTGGGAGTGGCAAACGCAGGAACTATGCAGCAAAAGATGTCAACAATAAGCTCACTGTGAAGGGTGGCACGCACACTCTAAATGAGTTGGAAGAGTGGCTCACGAAGTTGGAAGATTACTTCCTCTTCTACCCCAAGTCTGCCTGTTCATTTGGGAGTGGCAAGAGCAGGAACTATGCAGCAAAAGATGTCAAGGATAAGCTCACTGTGAAGGGTGGCACGCACACTCTAAATGAGTTGGAAGAGTGGCTCACGAAGTTGGAAGATTACTTCCGCTTCTACCCCAAGTCTGATGAGGATCGCATCATTTTTGCTGGCATAGATATGTAGGATTATGCTCACACATGGTGGCGGTATATGAGGGATTCACCTCAAAAGGTTACATGGAACTCATGGCCACTAGACAATTGGACTTGCTCTTTGTAGTATTGCAGTGGAGGGGGGATTGGTCTACTCTTTGCGTGTTGGGTCTCACACTCTTTGCTCTAAAGGGGGATGTTGGAGATATCATAGCCAAAGAGTGTGTTGGTGTGATGCGTTAGTGTGTAGTACTAGGTAGTTTATGTGGGTGAGTCATGTGTGAGTGCCACGTGTCATTATGGGACTCATCCCATATGCACTAGGGGCTAGTGTGTGACTGAGTAGCCTATATAAGGCTTGTACTTCTCATGATTATGAATAAGTTAGCCTTTCATTATGTCTTCATTTATGTATCATTTCCTCACACCCTAGCCTCTCCCTCTCTCCACCATGTTTCTAACAATTTTGTAGGTAAATATTCATTATCTTGTCTTGAAAATTGGAGCATTCTATCTTGAGCCCAAGAGCTACCTCTGTGCAAAATGTCATCGTGGGAAGTGCTCTAGATTCTGTTCTGCCACATCTCAGCCTCTGATCAGCCCTAAATACCAATGTGTTCAGAATTGAATGATTTTGATATTAGTGTGTTCAGTATGATCTCCTGATCATTAGCCCTCAACAATCTCAGAGAAATTCACAGTTTCAAGCCAGAAATTGACAGGAAAGCAGTACGCTGCCAGAGGCCTTTGTCTGCTGCGATCTGCTCAAATATAGCTTTTGATGGCATGTACTAAGTCGCCTCAGCTGGGAGAACATGTGTACCAGGTTTAGGAGTGATTGGATTTCATTTGCCCTATCATTTGCCTTGGAATCCGTTCCAGCAGGTACAATTTAGGGTTTTCTATGCCAAAAGACCCTAGAAGATTGGGGCTTTTCAGATCTCTGTGTTATATTACTCTATTCTATTCTGTCTATGCCTAAATTGCAGCAATCAGTGGCAATGGAGCCCTCAAAATCTCGGAATTAGGGCAAACTGTTGTGCATTTGCCATGTGGCAGTCAATTTTTCTACTTTGGCGAGTGATTATCTCCTATACAGTACCATGGTAGAATATTCCCTGTTCAAATAGTGCATCTGAGCCCAAACAGTGCATATAATTAATTTCTTTGCACACGGTCATAAACAGGGACTAAACAGCTCAGTGTGTTTCTGTTCAAAGTCAGGCCCAGACAGAGATTTTACTCTCCAAACACTCTCAGACTGTGTTTTTGAGTGCCAATTGACTTGGATCATCTAGATTCTATGGCCCCAAGGAGGTCTGGTTCTAACTCCAGGAAGGGCAAGGCTACAAGGGACTTCAGACCTGAGGCTGAGTATGAAGAAGCCCAACAAATGGGACAAGTTGAAGCAATGGCACCTATGGAGGATGCTCAGACCAGTGACCAGGAGCAAGATCCATCTTCAAGATCCCCTAACCATTCACCTACCAAGTCCCCTCACCACAGGGACAAGTTGGATTTTGAAGGTCTTATGGCAGTCATGTTGGAGCAGCATGGACAAATGATGGACAAACAGAGCAAACTGAGGCAGCAGCTTGTTGCCCAACAGCAAAAGTTCTTTGGCCAGCTAGGGCAACTCACCTCAGTGCTGGAACAAAGGGTTGAAGGGGTGTAAAGAGACTCCAAGGTCAAGTTTGACAATGCTTTCACTCAGTTGAGGACCATGAGAAGTGATGTGAATCGAGGAGTAGGTTTGAGCCAAAGGGCAAGGAGATTGCCAGGGATGATCCCCCTAAGAAGCCTATGGAACAGGGACAGGCTGGAATTAGCCCAAGTAGGAGTGAATTCATGGCCGATGCTAGAAAGTCACACCCACAACAATCTCCAAAATCTGTACCCAGTCCATCCCGTGGGACAGGTCTTGATGATGTGCCCAACTCATCCAAAGTATATCAAGCCTCCCTGAAGAGAGGTGAATACTTGATTCATGAACTGTTGGCCTACAACCAATTAGACCCTGAGGTGAGAGAAGCCATGACCTTTACTCAATTTTTGAAGGCTACACAAGGTGATGTTCAAAAGGACACTTGACAAGGGTCTGGATTAGGCAAGGACTACAAGGACAAGATTGTGCTGCAGAAGTTCAAAGGAGAGTCCAACTCCCCCAATGAGCTGCAAGAATGGATAAGCTGGAAGACTACTTTTAAAATAGCCCAAGAAGTGAGGTTGCCAAAATTCAGTTTGTTGTACTACATTTGGAGGATTATGCCCACACATGGTGGAGGCATTATCTTTAGGAGGTGGACAGTGGACTTAGACCAGCTATGGCCACATGGGAAGAATTCAAACATGAAATGGTGAGTACATTCCTCTCCCCTCTAATTGTTGATCAGTTTGTGTGTCAGTGGCATGACCTAGTCCAAACTGGTTCAGTTAGACACTACATCAAACAGTTTTGGAAGCTTTCCTTGTTTGTGAAGGGGGTAGATGAGAAGCAAAGGATGATCAGATTTATACATGGGTTGCAGTCATCACTTGCCTCAGATGTTTTGGCATCTAGACCCAAGTCTTGGATGAGGCAACGCACCTTGCTGAGCTATATGAACCCAAGTACAACCCTAGGGAGAAGTCTATTGGAATTGGGACCTTCCAAAAGCCATCTACTATGAATTATAGTGGGAGGAAGACTATGGCTGAGTAGAAATTTCATTTGGGTACTAAGGCCTCTCCACCAATTTATCGGACCTCATGTAACTACTACTACAATTAAGGTTTCAAAGGCTAATACCTTGGGCAAGGAACCTAAATCTGCAGATAGACTTCCAGAAAACGATAAGGAGAGGAAGGAGGCTCATAAGCAATTCTCCTACTCTCGGGCAGGAGGTTCAAAGGGATGATGAAGTATCGGATGAGAATCATGTCTTCAATCTGGGTAGGCATTTCCATGGCAGCTGGGAGCCTTAAATGGCTCTAGATTCTGGAATTTGATGCCTAATTCCTCACAGCACATACACAGCTCCTCTGCAATAGCATGTCATCCTAATTCCTACCATCTTGAGGCCTCTTTTGATTGCTGTGAGCCTTGCAGGGATGCTAATGGCAATGGAACTGTGAGTGATGAGGAAGTTTTGCGGGACACCTAGCCAGAGTTGTATTCCATATCCACCCATGCATTGAAGGGATGAGCAGCCCTACAATCTTCAGGATTAAGGGCCAGGTATAGAGCAGAGATGTCTTGGATAGTGGAAGCTCTCATAGCTTCATAATCTCCCATTCCTTGAGGCTGCCAGTGGATGACTTACCTCACAGCCTAAAGATAGAACTGGCCAGTGGCACCTTTACCACAAGTAAAACGATCTGTCCTAATGTTACTATTAAGCTCTCTTCATAATACTCATGTACCATTGATCTCTTTGCTTTGGATTTGGGGCCTATAGACATAATACTTGGCTGTGATTGGCTCAGGACCCTAGGAAGGTTTACACAATGAATATGACTATGACCTTCCTAGAAATGGGCGAGGAGGTTCGTCTACCTGGAATTCCATCTCAGAAATTACAGATGATATTAGCCAAGCAACTCAAAAAGGAAGTTGGTATATTTGCCCTGAAGCTTGAGGAAGAGAACACTCACAAACCTGGTAAGATGTTCAAGGTGGAGGATGAAGACATGCTGGAATTGTTGATGCAATATCAGAGCATATTCAGAGACCTTCCACCAGGTCTTCCCCCAAAAAGAGATGTGGACCATGCTATGCATTAGGGATCTAGATGTTATGCTCTAGCCGGGATAGCATGACCTCGGATAGATCGGTGGGCATTTTCTCTTAGATGACCAACTTTTGTAATAGTTAATGTGCGTAATTGAAATGGTCAAGAGAAGTAACTGCCAAGGTCCTAGGTGAGGGCGGAATGGCATTGACTAGATAGTTCTGAGTGCTAAGGCCTAGGTGCACCTAAATGTGCAATAATGCCAAGGGGCAAGTGGTTATTAATGTGCCCCAAGAGAGGGGTAAAAAAAAGGTGCACCAAGTGGAGAGGCTATAATGATGACATTTGGCAAGGAGAACTATCTAGGGAATTGAGGGTCTCATGGATAAGTATCAAGGAAAATAACGAAGGAATATATGTATCTGACGATTTACTATCCTTGAGAATTTGGCTGGGTGGAAAAATCGACTGCCATCGCCCGTGAGTTGTATCCACGTATGGAATAGAGCTTCGTACATTAGAGATAGAGTTTTTGATAATTGGTATCAGAGCTCAGGATCAGGCCCTTTCTTAAGGGGCTGACAATCCAGGACAAAGCCTAGTCTTGGAAGGTGTGCGTTGTTTTCAATTGTCCGGGAAGTGCTACGCAAGATGATCACTAGGTTGACGGGCAAGACGGAGAATCCTGCGACCAGCGACGAGCTCCGTGAAGGTCACAAAGCGTGGTCATGAGGCGTTTGCAGGCGACGAAAGCCGTGCCCTTTCTGAGAACAGGCTCTGATATTGGGAGGTCACAGAAGAACTAAAGAGCCGTCGCAAATTCCAGACTTGACATGGCATCAAAGATGGACAGAACTGATCGGCGCTAGGTGAGGCTACGTAGAGATCGACGGAAAGCTGACGTGCTGAATGGGAAAATGGCCACCATGGCCTACGAAGCCTGTGCGTGAAGGGACTAGGTGGACGGACAGCAGGCGGCGAAGATATCTCGCGACTGGTCGAGGGGGATAAGCCGTCCAAGAGAGGGGTAAAAGAAAGCAGGCTCGGAGCAACAGCCGGCACCCCTGCATGTGCAAATAAAGGGCGACTCTGGAGATGCAGGTCTATTGCTGAGCCATCGTTTCGGGCTTGGACCTCCACCAACTGGGCTGCCCAGTTTCTCTCGTGAGGCAACGCCAGCCTTGGCTCCGCAACGTCTGATTACTTCATCGTGAGCTTTGTGCTGCAGTAACCGCTATTGAAGAGATCAACCACTGAGCAGAATTGCGACGTGCATAATTCAAAGTGATGCCAGCACCTGTGTGACTTTGCTGAGAGCATAGGAGAGAGAAAAGCTTAGGCTGGGCCTAACCTTTGGTATCACGTAAGACAGCGCAGAGGTCACGTGATCCGTCGAATCGTTTGAAGAGGAGAAATCAGGGAGCCCTTTCTTTCCATGTAGTTTTTTCTGTTTTTCATATGTCCTGTTTATTTCTGCACCGTCGAAAAGAAAAGAAAAAAACCCAGGAAAGCAGAACAGAAGTGAAGGGTGTATATATTGGTTATTTGGGTTTTAGATAAGACTGAAAAAAAATAAATAAAATCCCATCTTCCATTGTGAAAATATGGAGGCAGAAGGGCAGAATTCAAGGGTGAATCCTAGTGAGTCTAGAGTGCAGTCTACACAACAGATGTCACATCATGCAGCACCTACATTGATTGGTAGGATTTCGATATTAGAGGATGCTTTACAGCAGATTATGAACCAGCAGCTTCAAGTGAATGCTGGTCAAAATGAGATCAGGGAGATGGTGCAAGCCTTGTCGGCTAGACCGTCTAGAACTGATAAGGGCAAAGCTCCAGCAGAGCCAGAGCCCAGTATACATTCCTTAGAGCGCGCAAGGGTCAAAGTGCCCAATATCGCTAATTATAGACCGGAGAAGTACGCTGGTCGGATGACCGAGCGCAGCTCTGATGTGATCGAGGTTTGGTTACACAAGTGGGAAGAAGCCTTCGCCATTTGTGAGATTAGATCCCATCTAAAGAAAATCCGCGAGGCCACACACCTGTTTATTGAGGCAGCGGACAGATGGTGGATAAAGCAACAGAAGGATCAAGTTGCTCCAACCACCTGGGAAGGGTTTAAAGCTGAATTCAAGAAACACTTTCTCCCACCTGATGAAGAATCCCGAGCTTGGGATGCTTATAGAAATCTTCGTCAGAGGAGCTTGTCAGTGGCAGAGTACACTGACAAATTCAGGGAATGTGTCATGAAAATAACAGACCCTCTCCCTATGTCGGTTCAGTTAAAGGACTATATCTATGGACTGAACGACAAGATCAAAATGGAAGTTCGGGCTAAATATGTGACTACACTAGATGAATCTATAGCAGTAGCCCTGAACTATGAGGATGCCAGAGGCAGATCTGGTGGATTTGTGCAGGCAGGGACTCAATATGAGCACCCGAGAAAAGGGGGATTTCAGAGGAAATGGATTTCAAAGACAAGTGTCTAGCAGCCAAGTGGCCAAACCAAGCAGGTGAAGCCGGTTGAGGGACCAGTAAAAACAAGTACCACCGTTGGGATGAAAAGGAAAATAACTCCAATGGCAGCCCGGGCTTGGTCAAAGTCCTCGTTGACCCCTGAACAAAAAGAGAAAGCTAGAAAAGAAGGATTGTGCTTCGGCTGCCTTCAGCGACATCAGTGGAAGGATTGTCCACTGAATAAAGACCGTCGCACGGCTAATATGATAATATCTGAATGCGATGTAGAAATGCAGGAGAGTCCCAATGCGGAACATATGCAGATGCAACTGGCGGGACCTTCTCAGAGGTTAGTACCTTGTTTGTTATGTGTGTCTGTTGCTAAGTTAGTGACGAGTGCACCTGATAACATCCTATCTAAGCCCGCAGCAACGGGGTATACGGCCTTTAATGATACGGGGTTAATTAAAATGAAAGGGCAAGTGGCCAGTCATGATGTCATTGTGTTGTTTGACTCGGCGTCAACTCACAATGTGATTAACTCCAAGCTCGTGAAGAGGCTGAAATTAAAGACAAGTCCATCTGACTATGCGTATACAGTCAGGATGGCCGATGGAAGTTCAACTGAAGTATGGGACCAAAGGGTTACCCAGTTGGAGCTTCGGATTCAGGACTATGCTGAGAAGCTTGATTTTGAAATGACCAAGCTTGCTCATGCAGATATAGCCCTGGGTATGGCATGGCATTCTAAGAAGAATCCAGCCATTGATTGGAAAAAGCACGTATATCAGTTCAAGATGAATGATGTGCTTTATGTATTGCGAGGTGAAAAAGATATACCTCAGGGACCGTTGGTTTCCGTGATGGAAATCAAAAAGGCGCAAGTAGAGTTTTTATTCCTTTGCACAGCATCGGTAGAGCCGGTGGATGAGTCTTCGGCTAGCACTGATGTTACGCAAAGTGGTGAGATGGCCAAGCTGGCTAATCTTATAACAGAGGAGTTCTCTGAATGTTTTAGGGATGAACTACCTTATGGGTTACCTCCAGAGCGGAAAGTTCAACATAAGATTGAACTGATCCTGGGGGCAGAACCTGTAAATAGACCTCCCTATAGAATGAGTTTTGCTGAAGAGGCGGAGGTGCGTAGACAACTGGAAAAATACCTCAAGTTGGGGCAGATTCAACCAAGTTTCTCACCTTTTTCTTCGCCAGTGATATTAAAGAAGAAAAAGGATGATACGTTTCGCCTCTGTATAGATTACAGAGCATTGAATAATATCACTGTTAAGCACAGGTATCCGATGGCTCGGATTGATGATTTGCTAGATGCATTACATGGAGCCATGATTTTCAGTAAGATAGATCTTAAGTGTGGCTACCATCAAATCCGGATTAGAGCCGAGGATGTGCATAAAACCGCTTTTAGAAGCAGGTTTGGTCATTATGAGTTTTTGGTAATGCCCTTCGGACTTACCAATGCTCCAGCGACCTTCGTCATGCTTATGAACAATTTACTACGTCCGTATATCGGAAAGTTCGTAGTACATTTCATTGACGATATCCTGATATTCAATAAAAGTATTACTGAACATCGTGAACACTTAAGAGTAGTGTTCAGTATTTTGAGGAAAGCCAGTCTCTATGTAAATAAAAAGAAAACTATACTGTGTATGGTTAGGCTTGAATACTTAGGGTTCATAATTACTCCACAGGGGGTAGAAATGGATCCGAAGAAAGTGGCTGCGATACTAACTTGGCCAATCCCTCAGAGTCTGACCGCGTGTTGCGATCATTCTTGGGATTTGTCCAGTTTTATAGAAAGCATATCAAAGGATATTCCGGAATAGTATCGCCATTGACCGATCTGACCTCAGATAAAGTACCTTTTATTAGGGGACAGAATCAACAGGAAAGTTTTAATACCATAAAACAAGCTGTGGTCTCAGGACCGGTGTTAAAAATAGTTGATCCCCAGAAACCGTTGTTCCTAGAAACCGATGCAAGTGGCATTGTGGTAGGAGCAGTCCTCCTTCAAGAGGGAAGGCCAGTAGCCTTTGAAAGCAAGAAGCTTTCTCCCTCTCAAAGGAATAGGCCAACTCATGAATTGGAGTTGTATGCTGTTATCCATGCTTTGAAAACATGGAGGCATTATCTGTATGGTTCAGAGTTTTATGTGGATGTAGATCATGATACTCTAAAACATTTTTGTAAACAACCTGACTTGACGGGCCACCAAGCTAGGTGGGCAGAGCTCATGCAGGAGTTTAATTTGACGATTCGGTACCGAAGAGGAAAAGACAATAAGGTAGCTGATGCGTTGTCTCGCATTATGCACAACCTGAGTTTCACGGTATTAGAGAGTGCTCTAATGACCGAGATCAGAAAAACTCAAAAGGTGGACGAGTTTGTCCAGAGCTTATGGCCTAAGGCTCATGTGTTAAAACCCGGGGAAAGTGAAAAGGATGACCTGGCATCCAGAAAAGACCAAACTTATGCAAGATATACCATAAGGGATGGTATGCTAGTTAGAAATGGCAAGGTTGTAGTACCTGGTCAGAATGATTTCAGGCAGAGAGTCATTCGACAGTGCCATGATAGCCCGTGTGCGGGACATCCAGGTGTCGAGAAGACCTATGATCTCGTGAAGCGAGATTTCTTTTGGCCAAAGATGAAAAAGCATATTCATGAATATGTGACACGGTGTTTCTCGTGTCAGGTAAGTAAGGCCGAGCGGGTGAAGCCACCCGGACTTTTACAGCCCTTGGAGATACCACTAAGTAAGTGGGAGAGCATTTCCATGGACTTTATTGTAGGACTACCTGCAACACAAGGAGGATATAATTCTATCCTTGTGGTGGTTGATCGTCTAACCAAGATGGCTCACTTCATTCCGACTAGAGAGTCTCTTAGTGCCCCGCAAGTGGCGGATTTGTTCATTAGACATATATTTCGTCTGCATGGATTGCCTAGATCCATAGTGTCAGACAGAGATGTCAGATTTACTGGTCATTTTTGGACAGCGGTATTTGAGACACTAAGGACTGAGTTGGGAATGAGTAGTGGGGATCATCCTGAGACGGATGGTCAGACGGAGAGAGTCAACCAGACTTTAGAGGACATGCTGAGGGCATATGTGTCATTGAGGCAACATACATGGGACAAGTGGTTGCCATTGTTGGAGTTTGCCTACAATGATAGGAAACATTCCTCTACCGGGTTCAGTCCGTTTGAACTGAACTATGGTTATAGACCAGCCAATCCAACTATAGTTGGAGTACCTCAGAAAGTGCCTAGTGCCGCGAACTTTGTAGTTCAGATGCGG
Source organism: Dipteris shenzhenensis (assembly GCF_047967505.1). Classification (NCBI taxonomy): domain Eukaryota; kingdom Viridiplantae; phylum Streptophyta; class Polypodiopsida; order Gleicheniales; family Dipteridaceae; genus Dipteris; species Dipteris shenzhenensis. The sequence goes on along the minus strand of NC_141603.1, from coordinate 6,439,058 downwards.
GAGATGCTAGCACTTGCGAGAGCTAATATCCGCCAGGCTATGGATAGGGCCAAGGTATATGCGGATGAAAATCGGTCTATAAGAGTATTTAAAGAAGGAGAAAAAGTTTTTCTCAGAGTTCCTTCGCACTCGAAGTCGTTGACTTCAGTAGAGTGTGCTAAGTTATCACCTCGATACTGTGGACCGTGGTTAATTCTAAAGAGGATAGGCAGTGTAGCCTATAAATTAGAATTGCCACAGGGGTGTAAGGTGCACCCGGTTTTTCATGTTTCACGCTTAAAGAAATTTTTGCATACAGGTGACTCACTAATCGAAGGTGTGGTTTTGTTTCAGGAGACAGAGGATATTGCAAGGCGCCAGCCAACAAGAATCCTGGACCGAGGAACAATGCAAATACGAAATCGGAAGATACCCACGGTGTTGGTTGCATGGCATGGTCAGCCTCTATCGGAAGCTACCTGGGAATCCGTATACCAGTTACGGAGAGCGTTCCCAGATTTCATCATCGAGGACGTTGATGCTTGAAGAGGGAAGAAATGTTATGCTCTAGCCGGGATAGCATGACCTCGGATAGATCGGTGGGCATTTTCTCTTGGATGACCAACTTTTGTAATAGTTAATGTGCGTAATTGAAATGGTCAAGAGAAGTAATTGCCAAGGTCCTAGGTGAGGGCGGAATGGCATTGACTAGATAGTTCTGAGTGCTAAGGCCTAGGTGCACCTAAATGTGCAATAATGCCAAGGGGCAAGTGGTTTTTAATGTGCCCCAAGAGAGGGGTAAAAAAAAGGTGCACCAAGTGGAGAGGCTATAATGATGACATTTGGCAAGGAGAACTATCTAGGGAATTGAGGGTCTCATGGATAAGTATCAAGGAAAATAACGAAGGAATATATGTATCTGACGATTTACTATCCTTGAGAATTTGGCTGGGTGGAAAAATCGACTGCCATCGCCCGTGAGTTGTATCCACGTATGGAATAGAGCTTCGTACATTAGAGATAGAGTTTTTGATACTAGACCTTTCAAGAAGGCTCCATATAGGTTGTCCAAAGTGGGAAAAAGAGGAGATGGCCAGGCAGATCCAGGAGCTTTTGGACAAGGGATTCATTACCTCTAGTCAATCACCTTTTGCATGTCCAGTTTTATTGGTCAAGAAGAAAGATAGTACTTTCAGGCTATGCATTGATTATAGGGAGTTGAAGAAAGAGTACTGTCAAAAACAGATTTCCAATCCCAAGGGTTGATGATTTGCTTGATGAACTCAAAGGGTCCAGGTACTTTTCCAAGATTGACCTTAGGTCGGGGTACCACGAAATAAGGATCAAGGAGATGAGTTTAAGAATGCCTTTAGGACTGAGAGAGGGCACTATCAATACAAGATGACGTCCTTTGGACTCACTAATGCTCCTGCAACTTTTCAATACTTGATGAATCAGATTCTTGGCCCCTATGTTTTCAAGTTTGTTTTGATGTTTTTTGATGACATACTTATATACAGCAAGAGCAAGGAGGAGCATCTCCAACACGTTGCTAAGGTAATAGTGAAACCGGCCTTCAGTTAAGTACAGGGCAGTAAACTGTAACTAACTTAGCATTCACACCATTCAGAGCCACATTGCATCATTTCCAGTCACTTCCATTAGTTAAATGCCACTGATAAAAAATTCTTGAGAACACTTTAAGGGAAGCTAGAGTAACCCTACTCAGTAATCAGACTCAAGACACCCACTGGCCCCAAATGCTTTGGCGCCCCTTTCAGTATTTATTTAATTCTTCAAAAATGGAATCTGCCTTACAACAAGGGCTCGCCCTTGTACTGTGTTTATGGCAACTCCACTGTCTGAGCCAATGCTTGGCCTCAACTTGCATCCAATTCCCAAGTACACACACGAGCTCCCAACTGCCAGGGCAAGGCTAAGCCATCTCCCCACTGTTTGTGTCCACTGCAAAGCTGTCCAGGCATTCCACAAGGCATCCAGCTTGCTTCACAGGGCTTGGCAGTGCCACAAGTCAGTGTCTAGCCTCTCAGGTCGACATTGCATCAACACAGATCTCAAACTGCACACGTGACCTCAAAGCAGGAAAAAATCCACACACTGCCCCTCTGGCATAAATCTAGGCACACGCTCTATAACTCGATGTCTGTCCACAGCCTGAAAGGCCAAAGGGGAAACTTCGACCAACAAAATGCACAACAAACTTCCCAACAATAACAAAATGGAAAGTTACAATCTCATGATAGTCACTCATAAGGTTGAAAACCATAAACTCCATCACGCATAGCAGGGACTAGCTACTATTACATCCCCACTGACGTCATCAGCACCCAGTAGTGGGTGTAGACCATAGTATAAACATATGCTCTCACATACAAATCCACACACCCACACATACTTGAGCATCCATTTATACAAAGTCTTCATACTAAGTTTATGTTGGCTATCTTGCATGCTTTCAAGAAATGGCACCACTATCTATAGGGGACTCTAGAGCAAAATTAAGGTGAAATCAAATCACACAACACTCAGATTCTTCCTCACTCAGCCAAATTTGTTATACAAGCAAAAGAGGTGGTTGCCCTCATTTCAATCCTATGATTTTGACATTGAGTACAGAAAGGGGAAGTTAAATGTGGTTGCAAATGCCTTGTCCAGGATGTGGGCTTGTAATTCGTCTGCTATCTCTACAATACACCAGAAGTGGATTCATGGTGTTCAAGAATAGTATATGCGGAATTCTAAGGTAGCTCCCATATTTTCAGATTTGCAAAAGTCTTCTAGCAAGGGTCATCCGAAATTCAAATTGCATAATGGGCTGTTCTGGTACCAGCAAGGACAGGATTTATTTAGTGCCAGACTCACGATATAAACACTTGGTTTTGCAAAAATGCACTCCTCTCCCATGGCGGGACATGCGGATGTCACTATGTCACATGCACTAGGGTCAAGCCTAGGTGGCAGTGACAACTGGCTGTCTAGCTTGCCTGAAATGGCCCAAAGGGGCCTGGTTTTATAGGCAAGGGCCACCAGCCTGGTCGGCCAAAACTGACCAGCCAATCGGTTGGGTTGGCTGGTTTCCAGCCCTATATAAGGGGCATGCAGCCCCCCCTTTCACTCACTCAGTGTTCCTCAGTTCAGGACTCAGCTCCCAGCCTCCAGCAGCCTTGGGGGTAGTGCAGCCATTTCCACAGCGTGCTCTCACAGGTCTTCCATTCTTGGGTCGAGCTTAGCTCATTCTGCACACCCAGATGATGAGACTCTTGGGTCTACCACCCACAGGGGTCATCCAGCTTCCGCAGCCTATTCTCTTGGAGATTCCACCCGAGAGGATCGATCAGTTCATGCACTTACGTTGGATGGGTCTTTTACTCATCCAATAGCTTTATCATGTCCAGTTAGTTCCTCTGGGTCTCCCAGATAACTTAGTCAGCTGGATCAGCTTTAGCAGGGGAACACATGGTTTTCACAACTATAAGGGGGGTCTTCCACCCTTGGAGATATCTCAGACCCATCAGCATTTGCCATAGATGAGCCTCTTGAGTCTTGGGTCCATCACCCGAAGGAGTAGTCTTGAGGATTCCACACAAGGGGATACCCCAAATGCAACAGATAGGTGTAATGGGTCTTCCACCCATTAGACCTCTTCATTAGCTCCAGTCAGTTCCTATAGGGCTTCTGCCCTTGCAACTCAGTCAACCACATCAGTTTTAGTCAGCATGACTCACATTTCACCTTCTCATCAGGAGTGTTCAAGACGAGGGGGCTCAGATTCCAGTCCCACTGGCCGTGATGCTCAGCAAGAGAGGGTGTCTCAGGAGTTTGCTAGACTAGTGTCAGGCCTAGCAGGAGGGAGTACCCTCATAACTGGAGTCGCAGGTATAGCTATCACCAGTACGGAGGTTCATGATTCCTCGGCAATTGGTGAGGATAGTCATGCAATTCCCTCCTCAACTCCCCTTCCTCAGCACTTCAGGGAAGCAGCAGTTGCAGTATTAGGGAAGCAGCAGTTGCAGTATTAGGGAAACAGCAGTTGCAATATCAGTCAGCAGAGAGGTTGACGAGGCTGTCCCATTATTGTGTCTTGCACTCCAGGAGGTTAGCCATACATTGTCCTCTCCATCAGATTGCGAGCCACCAGCAGTAGCAGTGACCAGTGTCGACACCGACAGTTGCCTTGGTGATGACAGCAGTTCGGTCGATTCATCAAAGGTGTGCTCAATAGCATTAGTACTTCCACAGTACCTCAGGGGAACATGCTTAGTCCTAGTATTCCATTCGAGACGAAGCTACCCAAGCCATCTCTCAGTTCTTTCGAGAGGCATACCAGTCATTCATGATAGACGAGAGGTACTCAACAGTTCTGGTAGACGAGAGGCATACCAGTCATTCATGGTAGACGAGAGGTACTCGGCAGTTCTGCACATCTCACAGTTCTTTCAAGTAGCATCCCATTCAGTTGAGTCATTAGAGAGGTGCCCAGCATGTTGGGGTAAAGGCACTATGGCCACCCAAGTACAGTTAGTACAATTAAGTACAGTTAGTACACTAAGTACGGTGTACTTAGTGTTGTAACCTTATCCTTTCATATAAAAGGTTGACTACTGCGTTTATCCTCCTATTTGGAGTTGATTCTTGCAGGATTCGTATGCATTTGTTGATCCACGGGACAGCAGAAGCTACATTGAGTACTACATTGTAGACTTGAGCACTGAATGTGCCAGTCAAATTGGGGGTTTTGCAATTGGATGCATATCAGTGCTGGGGGAAGCAATTTAAATGCCTTACAGTGGTCAGTGAAGCAGTAAATGCACTCAAAATTCTGAGAATTTTGCCTCCAGTCAAGGGGCTTTTGCCTAAATCCTACTCTAAACTGTGTTATACAATTTTAATGGTATCTTGAAGCTTGAAGTTGACAGGTTTGAACAGTCAAACAGCCATTTACTGATTCTGTACTTTTTGGTACAGTCAGGTACTATTCTGTGTCAACTGTGGGGCTGATTACAGTCATTGTACAGAAGTACAGAGTGCAAAATACACTGCTGTTTTTTCACTGTAATTGCAGGGCAGATGCTGCTTTAATATCAGAGTATTGCTGATTGTACAACAGTGCATTTAATGATGCAAACACAGTTGCTGTTCGGATACTGCAGCAAGCAGTAAACAGTTATAATTTTCTGTTTAATTGGGAGAAATATTTGCACGTGCAGTTCCTGTTGTTCCGCTGCAGGAATTAAATTTTTTGAGCACAGTTCAAGTGCCTGTGTGCACTTGGTTTTTTGCAGGGAGTCAGGCACCCAAGTGTGGGTTATATTTCTTGCTGATTGTAATGGCTTCATCCTCGGAATCTTCTCTTCTCAATATTAAAAAGTTGCAGGGTGCTGCTAACTACCCGATGTGGAAAAAGATGGTCCTGAATGTGCTAATTCTCAGGCAGTATCATGCTCCTATTATACACAAAGGTGTGAAGCCCACTGGCACATCTGATGATGCTTGGGCACTAGCTGATCTGTCAGCAAAGTCCATAATTGAATTGTCACTCCATGAGAGTGTTGTTTGGAATGTGGATGGTGAAAAAACAGCCTGGGGTGTGTGGAAAAAGCTACAGGACACATATGAGCGGCAAAGTGTAGCCACAAAGATATATTGGTTGCGCAAGTTCTTCAATCTGAAGATGAAGGAAGGGACCTCCATGGATGCACATCTCAATGAGTTTAATTCAATTGTCACTCAACTTGCAAATCAAAAGTATGTGGTGGATGAGGAAACCAAGGGTATGGCACTCTTGATCTCTCTTCCTAAAAGTTGGGAAAAGTTGGGATACATTCACCACCGCTGTAACAAATGCAAACACTTTCATAAGTTTTTCAGATATCACAGGGCTGATTTTGCAAGAAGAGCAGAAGCTGAAAGCTCAAGATGCAGTAAAGCCTAACAATGCCTTAAATGCAAGGGGGAGAAGTCAGCAAAGAGGCAAATCCCAGGAAAGGGGAAAAGGGAGGAGCAAGTCCCGCTCCAACAAAGATGTTGAGTGCTACTACTGTGGCAAAAAGGGACATACCAAAAAGCAGTGCTTTAAACTGAAAAATGATAAGAGAGACAAAGCCAAAAACACTGATGCGTCAGATGCAAAGGCAATTGTACCAGTAAGCAATGGCAAGAGCAGTGTGAAGATTGAAGAGCTTCATTCTACACACGGTTATGACAGTGAGGGAGAGGTTCTATTTCTCTCTACTTTGGATGCTCATTCTCTCCATGCAGGAGATTTTGCAGACATGCACTCTTGGATCATTGACTCAGGTGCCTCATTCCATGTTACACCTTACAGAGAATTGTTTGTAAGGTATGCAGCAGGCAGTAATGGAGTCGTTTTTCTAGGGGATAATCATGCATGCAGTATTGTCGGTGTTGGAGATGTCAGGCTTGTATTTGCTGATGGTACTCAGCTTATGCTTCACAATGTCAGGCATGTACCCGAAGTCAAGAAAAATCTGATTTCTACTGGCATGTTGGATGACGAAGGTTTTGTGACCAGCTTTGGTCATGGTTTCTGGAAGGTCACCAAAGGTGCCCTGGTTGTTGCCAGAGGCTCTAAGGTTGACACAATGTATACTCTTCATGCTAAAGTATGTAATCATGCTGATATTCATGCCACCGAGCTGCCGAATATTTCTATGTGGCATAGCCGGATGGGACATATGAGCAGGCTCGCCTTGGCCACTTACTGTCTCTTAAATTTTCTGATTTAAAGTTTTGTGAGCACTGCATATATGATAGACAGTTACAGTGTCCTCATAAAAGGAGATTAGGACATAAAGATGCTCAACTTGAGCTTGTGCATACAGACGTGTGTGAGATGCCTAGTCCTTCACTTGGAGGTGCACGGTACTTTGTCACATTTATAGATGATTCCAGAAGGAAGGTGTGGGTGTATCCTCTTCGATTGAAGAGTGATGTCTTTCCAGTGTTCCAGAAATGGCTTGCTATGGTTGAGAACCAAACAGGCAGAACACTAAAGGCTTTGCGGTCAGATAACGGTGGGGAGTATATGTCTAATGCATTCAATGCATTTTGTGATGCTAGAGGTATTAAAAGAGAACTCACTGCTCCTTACAGTCCAGCGCAAAACGGCACTGCAGAGCGTATGAATAGAACCATACAGGAAAAGTCCCGCTCTATGATGTCACATGCTGCTTTACCTCATGGATTTTGGGCTGAGGCTGTAAAAACAGCAGTACACCTCATCAATAGGTCACCAAATAAAAGACTAGATGGCAGAGTACCAGAGGAGCTTTGGACAGGAAAACCTCCTTCCTATAAGCACTTGAGGGTCTTTGGCTGCACTGCGTATGTGCATATACGCAGAGAAGATCGCAGCAAGCTTGATCCTAAGTCTCTTAAATGCATTTTTCTTGGATATGGTGACAGTGGTGAGATGGGTTACCGCCTATGGGATCCTGTGAATAAAAAGCTAATTCGCAGCAATGATGTCTTATTTGATGAGTCATGTATGTTTAAGGCAGTAGATAAGCCTTCTGATGCTACAGAGGTTGACGTTGATGACTCGGGACATCCTGTACAATTCAGGCAGGCTGCAAATCAGCCACAACAGCAGCGTAATCAGCCAATACATGATGCTGCAGCAGGTCCAAATGGACAGCCCGCAGTGGCAAAAGATGTACTACGGGACATGCCACCTTTGGAAGACCTCCCAAGCATAATTCTGCAGCCTGATTTACTGGAACAGCCACCTGTTTTAGGTGAGCAGCAAGTTGGACAGCAAGACCAATGGGTCCGAAGATCCACTCGACAAATAAAACCGCCAGACAGATTTGTTCCAGGAGCAGATTTTATTATGCTTACAGACTGTGGAGAACCTTCCTGTTACAAGGAAGCCGTGCAAATGCATGATAAAAGGCTATGGGAACTAGCCATGAAGTCTGAAATGGACAGTCTCCATAAAAATGGTACTTGGGAATTGGTGCAGTTGCCTTAGGGCATGAAAGTACTGCCATGCAAGTGGGTGTATAGATTGAAAGTCACACTTGGAGCTAAGCCCAAGGTATAAAGCCAGGTTGGTTGCCAAGGGCTTTAAGCAGGAGTATGGCGTCGATTTTGATGAGATCTTTTCTCCAGTGGTTAAGATGACCACACTCAGGATTGTACTTGCTTTGGTTGCATGTGAGAATTTGGAATTATGCCAAATGGATGTGAAGACCGCCTTTCTTCACGGTGATCTTCATGAGGAGATCTACATGCAGCAGCCAGAAGGATTTGCAGTCAAGGGGAAGGAGTCACTTGTATGCAAGCTTAAGAAGAGCCTTTACGGGCTGAAACAGGCACCAAGGGAATGGTATAAGAAATTTGATACCTTCATGAAGTCCCAAGGTTTCAGGAGAAGTGATGACGATCACTCCTTATATACCAAAAGGGCTGCAAATGGCAGCTTAATCATTCTCATTTTATATGTGGATGACATGCTTATTGCTGGTAAAGCTCGTGAGGAGCTTGATGACCTTAAGAAAAGATTGCATGAGGCCTTTGATATGAAGGACCTTGGTGATGCAAATCACATACTCGGAATGCGGATACGGAGAGACAGGGGACAGCGTTTGTTGTATTTGTCTCAGACCGAATATATTGGCAAAGTATTGCACAGGTTTCATATGGAGGGGGGGAAGACCCTTAGTTCTCCATTGCCTCCATATGTGAAACTCAGTGCAATGGACAGCCCACACTCAGATGATGATAGGGCTGAAATGGCCAAGATTCTGTATGCTTCAGCTTGTGGCAATCTCATCTATGCCATGGTTGCTACCAGACCTGATATTGCGTTTGCAGTGGGAGTGGTTAGCAGATATATGGCAAATCCAGGCAAGAAGCATTGGAATGCAGTGAAAGGTATCATGAGATACCTGAAGGGCACACAGGAGTTGTGCATATGCTTTGGCAAGCGAGATGCAAAGGTGCATGGTTATGTGGATTCAGATTTTGCTGGTCATCCAGATAACCGGAAGTCTACTACCGGTTATGTTTATACATTCACTGGAGGTGCCGTGTCATGGATGTCAAGGATGCAGCAGTGCATAGCCTTGTCTACCACGGAAGCTGAATATATTGCAGCCACAGAGGCATGCAAGGAGGCCTTATGGTTATCTCGGCTAGTGGGAGACTTGGGCATTACAGGAGATATTCCATTGTTGCATTGTGACAGTCAGAGTGCTATTCAGTTGGCACACAATCCTGTCTTTCATGCAAAGACTAAGCACATTGATGTGAAGTATCACTTCATCAGGGAGGTAATAGATGATAAGCTGATTCGGCTTGTCAAGATTCACACAAATGATAATCCAGCAGATTTATTGACAAAAGGCTTGCCTGCAGAGCGGTTTGCACATTGCCGACAGTTGATGGGTATAGGTTGAGCCTCATTTATTTTTACTTGAGGGCATATTGCCTTTAAGTGGGAGGTTGTTGGGGTAAAGGCACTATGGCCACCCAAGTACAGTTAGTACACTTAAGTACAATTAGTACTTTTATTTGTTAAGTACACTAAGTACGGTGTACTTAGTGTTGTAACCTTATCCTTTCATATAAAAGGTTGACTGTGTGCTAGGGGAGGTACACACACATACTTCTTATCCCCACACTCTTGTGTCCATCCTGCTTGTGTGTCGGTGTGCTCTCTCTCTCCTTTTTTCTCACTCTCTCTCCCTCGCCACACAGCAATTCCTCTATTCCTTCAGAGAGCATCCAGTACAGTCTCCTCCTTGGAGGGGTACTTTGCAGTGCCACTCACCGCTCAGCTCCTTGGAGAGACAGCCACAGTTCCATCTATCTTGGAGTTTCTTAGAGAGACAACTATAGTTTCCACAGCTCCCGGTATCACGCAAGTTCTTTGGGAGACATTTCCATCGACAGTTCTAGATTCTAGAAGGATGGCAAAATTTTTACCCTCAGCAGTTATCACGCCAACAGAGGAGGCAAGTTCATTCTAGCTTTCCCTCATTGCAATCATGCAAACAGTAGTTCCACACTTTCCAGGAGTGCATGTGAGTATTATGGAGTTCCCAGGTTTTCAATTTTGGTTGCCTAGCTTCAATGGCTTTCTCATCACCCCAGCAATTCCTGGAGTAGCACTAGCATTTCTATGTCGATGTATCTTGTTGGAGATGTCATAGCCAAAGAGTATGTTGGTGTGTAGTACTAGGTGATCTAGTACTAGTTCATGTGTGAGTGCCACGTGTCATTATGGAACTTATCCCATATGCACTAGGTGCTAGTGTGTGAGTGAGTAGCCTATATACAGCTTGCACTTCTCATGATTATGAATAAGATAGCCTTTCATTATGTTTTCATTCATGTATCATTTCATCACGCCCTAACCTTCTCTCCCTCACTCTCTCACCATGTTTCTAACACGATATCAAAGCTAGGTTCGCCCTGCCATAGCTGCCACGTCATCGTAGACCTAACCCTAATTTTGCTCAAACCTTTCTTCCTGCAGTCGCCTTAGCCCTGCACATTTCCGCTTCAAATTCAGCCCCGTTTCTGTCTCCTTTCAGCTGCTTTCTACCCATTTAGGGTTTCTGCACAGCTGCCATCTTTGCTGCCCATTCCGCCTCTGTTTGGCAGCCTGTTTGCTCTCCTTTCTGCATGCCTATCCTCTCCATTGCCTGCCCTTCAGAGCCACCTTTGTTCGGGTATGTTAGGAGCAGCACGTGTGGAAATTTGAGCCGTTTCAAAGCATCTTCATTCCCATTTTAAGGGTTTCCAGGCTGGTGCAGTAGAGCAGGCCATCCACGCGCATTGGTTGCATATTTTTGACCTATTTGGAGGCATTTTCGACCAGTTTTGGAGCTCTTGCTTGCATTTTCAAGGTGTTCTACGGTTGCTGCTGCAGAACTGCCTTCAATAGAGTAGTCTTCGGGGCTGTTCCTAGCCTCTATTTCATCTAGTGCCGATTCTTGGCCTGGTGATCTGCTGGTGCATTTTGGTCCACCCATACCTTTACTACAGCCTCTTGGTATAGCTTGCAGCTGGTTTGCAGAAGCGCTTCACAAATTTCAATATATCTTATTGCATTTGGCGCCCCTCCAGCTCCCTTCTTGAGGGTTTCGGACCTGCTGCAGCACCTTGGGCAGTTATCACGCCCACAAGTGCTCACCTCCAGGTTTATTTCTGCATTTCGGGACATATACCTACTGCTTTCTGATTCAGGTTCACATTTGGAGCACCAATAGGCCTCTATTTCTGTCCTCTTGCATACGTGGAGCCTCCAAGGTCATCAACTAATTGTTGGGCACGCTTATTCAAGCCTTTCTTCAACTGCCTTGCATTTGTGAAGGCTGCTAATCCATTTCAGAGCCCTAGACCAGCCTCTTCATTTGCTGGTTATCCATTTCAGCCTGCTAGTTTTGTTAGCTCAGATTGATACTATGGAGCCTCGTCCTCGTGGTGAAGACTCATCAGCACCACTCTTAGCTAGGGATGAGCAGAATGACAAAGCAATGGCATTTATTAGTGTGAGGTTGGCTAACAAACTACTTCATCAACTTGACCTCACTACTTCAGCCAAGAAGTAGAAGTGCCAAGAAGAACCTAGACAAGCTCAAGAATATTTATGCTACATCTACTGGACCTGAGCAAGAAGCTTCGTCTGCTGTGTTGCCATGATATATTCCTCTCTGAGGAGGAAGATGATGCTTAGTTCTATGTGTGCTTGTGTTAAGTCAAATAAAGGTTATCAACCTTGAGTTATCCCTCTAAAGTGAATGTATTTGGAGTCAATAAGAGGTACTTTGCCCTAGGCTGTACCCCCAAAAATGATTATATGGTTTTTTACTTTGGTTTGATGGTATTGACCACCTCGTTCAAAGTAAGGGGAGGGGGGGCGGGGGGGGGGGGTGATGAGTGACGGTTTGCCCTTGCCGGTTGCAAGCTGACTGAGAAGTCACTATCACACGGGAGGTGTTGGATAGTTGGACTTGCTCTTTGTAGTATTGCGGTGGAGGGGGGATCGGTCTACTCTTGCGTGTTGGGTCTCACACTCTTTGCTCGTAAGGGGGGTGTTGGAGATATCATAGCCAAAGAGTGTGTTGGTGTGTAGTACTAGGTGATCTAGTACTAGTTCATAGGCAAATCCTATGTCCAGGAGCCTATCAAAGTGCCATACCACCCAAGGATCAGGAGTTCGCAATAGTTGCAGGGTGGGATGCCTAGCCTTAGTAGTAGTCTTCACAGCAGTACCGGTTCTCATGAGTTTTTATTGAGCCACCATGTTATCATAATAGAACATTCGTTCCTCAACCTTTTGGAGCAGTACCAGATCAGTCCCAGTGCCAAACTGTTATTCCTCAGTTTTTTGGAAGGACATTCAAGTTTCGAGCAACAGTTGGTGGTCAACATGATCACATTTGCTTCGCAGATTCACTCAGTCCCTCAACAGCTATCATCATCAAGAATTTAAACAGGAGGGAATGTCACGTGCACCCCTACACTAAGGAGCATGGTGACACACAATCTGACCCATTTGTCATACGCCGTGACCCCGTTGTGAGCCCTAGTCTAGGGACGAGTCAGGTAGGAGCTACGGGGGTCCGTTCCCAATTCCCAAAGTCACAAGCCATGGCGGAGCAGTTCGGGTCGCCAAGGCAAAGTGCTGCGAGGTATCCACCTAGCAACAAGTTCAGAAGAGGGGAATGTCACATGCACCAACGTCAAGCCCAGGTGGCAATGACAACTGGCTGTCTAGCTTGCTTGAAATGGCCCGAAAGGGCCTGGTTTTATAGGCAAGGGCCAGCAGCCTAGTCGGTCAGAACCGACCAGCCAATCAGTTGTGCTGTCCTAGGGTTGGCTGGTTTACAGCCCTATATAAGGGGCCTTCAGCCCCCCTTTCACTCACTCAGTATTCCTCACTTCAAGACTCAGCTCCAACCTCCAGCAGTGCTTCCAACCAGCATATGTGCAAGGTTTGGGTGTCCTATTTCCGCAGCATAGCTCCGTCTCCCGCATGTCGTAGTTAAGGGAGTGGTCTCTGAACAGTTTTGTATGCCGATTTTGGCAACCATGTATAAATAAAGTAGTGTACTATAGTTAGGTAAATCTCATGTGTCTCTCATGCTTGAGTAAGCCTTTTATATTTAGCAATGGATTTCATCATAGGATTGCCTTCTATTAAGAGGGGATGGGACAACATCTATGTTGCGGTGGATAGAATGACAAAACAGGCCCACTTCATACCCACGAAGACCCATTATTCAGCATCACAGGTTGCTTGGCAATTCATTGAACATGTGTTTAAGCATCACATTTCTAGATGAGCCTAGGAACATGCCCAACCTCATCCTCTAAAAACACAACTTGCTCATGATAGTCACTCATAAGGTTAAAAACCATAAACTCCATCACGCATAGCAGGGACTAGCTACTATGACATCCCTATTGACGTCATCAGCGCCCAATAGTGGGTGTAGACCATAGTATAAACACATGCTCTCGCACATACAAATCCACACACCCACACATACTTGAGCATCCATTTATACAAAGTCTTCGTACTCAGTTTCTCCCGGCAATCTGGAGGTGAAGGGCAGACTCAACCATGACAAAGGCTAGCACTAAAGGATGGCTTTCCTCAAGAAACTGTCAGTCATAGAGATGCAAAATTTATGAGTCACTTTTGGCAGGAGATATTTACAGCAATGGGTACTTTGTTCACACCTAGCACAGCATACCATCCTGAGACTGATGGACAGTCGAAAAGGGTGAACAAGTGGGTGGACGAATACTTGAGGCACTTTTGTCATGATACTCAAAAGTCTTGGGATAGATGGTAGGCACCTGCTGAATTTTGCTACAATAGTACCAAGCATCTTTCTATTGGCATCAGCCCATTTGAGGCAATGTACGGATGCAAGGTTGCAATGCCCTCTTCAATTGCAGACATGGCCGTGAAAAATCAGCAAGATTTGGAAATGATGGATGCCCTTCTACAGTTGGCTAAAAGGAATATGCAGAATGCCCAAGCCAAGCAGAAGAAGTGTGCAGATCAACATAGGAGATATCTGTCTTTCAAAGAGGGGGATTATGTGCAATTGTGTCTCCATAAGAACTGTTATGCCTCGCTAAAAGGAAATACCAATACAAAGCTTGCTCATAGGTATTACGGTCCTTACAAGATCATCTGCAAGGTTGGAAAGGTAGTGTATCAATTGGAGCTACCCAGTATCTCCAAGATTCATGATGTTTTCCATGTATCCTTGCTGAAACTACATGTGGGACAACATGTGCATGTCCTACCTGAGTTGCCACCTATGGATGAGGAGGGTCACTTCCCCAAGTGCATTATGGTTTTCAAAGATCAAGTACTCTGCAACAAGGTATACATTGAGTACCTCATAAGATGGAAAGGGCTTGCAGAGGATGAACAGTCATGGCAGCCAGAGAGTATTGTCCAAGAGTACCCCTATCTTTTGCCAGCATCACCTTGATGTCCCAGCACCCTTGCGTAGCAGCCAGCACATGTAATTTTGAGGGCGAAATTCTATGGTTTGGGATGGCTGTAATGAAGGGGGGGGGAGAGCTACTTTAGTGGCCCTTTTGGTGGGAAATGTGGAGGGACTATATAAGTCTCCATCCACCACTGATTGTACACTTTTGATGTGACATCTAATCCTATCTACTCTCCCTCCTCTTTCCAGCCTCTCTCTCTCTCTCTCTCTCTCTCTCTGTCTCTCTCTCTCCTCCTCCTCCTCCTTACCACCTCTTCCTCTCTCTCCAACCCCTTCTCCTTCCTGCTTCCCCTCATCCTCTCTCCCTTTCTTCTATCCCCCTTCTCAATCTGCCCCTACCCCCTTTACTACATATCGGCACTATTGGTAAAGTGATGTTCCTTTTTGAAGCAAGATTCATCTTACAGTCAGGTTTAGAGTTCAAGCACACCAACTACCATGCATGTAACCAAGATACGCTGGTCCTTTTCCATGTATTTCTCTAGACTAAAGACAATGGAATAACCTTGTACTCCCCAGCAAGCCTAGGAACCTCGAGTGGCAAGTTATGCTTGGTCTCCATGTCACTTACTATGAAGCCATGGTACCAAGGAATGATAAGGACGAAGTCTAGGCCCAAATAACCTTAACTTTATTGGAGCATGTGATGTGTAGTCTTTGTCACGCTGAGCTGAGTATATAAACCTTGCACCAACAGATAGTGACATCCTATAAGTGGTCTCCTACCAAATCAAAGCTAGCTTGAAACCTATTGTTTTGTCGTGTGCACGGATTGGTATCTGACGTGTACTGGGTACACAAGACTAGCTCAGGTAGCCTGGGGAGGCTTAGAGCTAGGCAGGCTTGATTCTCGGGTTGAGTGGCAAGGGTACGAACCAGTTAGAGGTCTTCACTATTTTTGGCGCTTGGGGCCCGAGTCTATATAAGGGGCCCAGAGGTTCAGTTCTCTGAGAGCCGACGGGAGCAAGTTTCATTCCCAGGTGCTAGGTCTGATCCTGGATTGAGTCGCGAACGCGCGCCTGCATCTTAGCGTAGCCCAAGGCCCAGTAGCAGATCCCAGACTTTACAGCGCCACCTGGTGGTATGGGACACCAGGCTGGTTTGGATCTGGTTGGGAGTTCGTGCCAGTAGCTTAGCTCGTGGCTCGGAGGGGACATCTCCTGATTCGAGATCACATCCCGTAGATGTCATGGTTGGGTGGTGAGCAGTCTGCTCAGTTTCTCACGTTGTGTGTGTTCTTGTGTTTGTTTGCAGATCAGAGGTTTCAGGAGTGCTGGGACGTGTCAGTTGGTATCAGAGCCAACTCCTGAGGTAGGAACTTCTTATGCGAAAACTTTGGACGATTACTTCCTCCAGGTATGCCCTAATTTCAAAATCTATTGCTGCAAGATCTTGTTGGTTCATGGGTTATCGGGGGTGGTCAGGATGTAGGGAAAAGGTAGGAGAAGGAGAGTCATGTTTTCGGAATTGCTGAAGGGAATAGTGAGAGGGTTGAGGCGTAGCTAGGAGAGAGTGGAGATGCAAGTAGGAGAGGCGTAAGAAGAGCTGAGTGGCAGGCGAGGAGTTTCCGTTGCTGGTCAGGGCTGCATTAGAGGTAGGTGACGCAGGTGCGAGGGACTGAGAGGTGCGCCATGGTTGGAAGGGAATTTGGCCAGGCAGGGAGGTGCGCCAGGGGCTGGAGCAGGGTGCGGCCACACTGTGGGAGGAGCTGCTTTTTTCAAAAAAAGCACCACCCTCCAAGTTGGGGAGGGTGAGCTTTTCTGGGAAGCATAGCTTCCTAGATTAGCTGCACCATCTCCTATATAGTCTGGCAGGGTCCTAAGCTCAGCCATAGCCTCAGCTAGAGTGCGCAAGAAGATCTCCTTGCACATCTCCTTGATTGCGCCATCTAGGAA
Source organism: Dipteris shenzhenensis (assembly GCF_047967505.1). NCBI lineage: Eukaryota > Viridiplantae > Streptophyta > Polypodiopsida > Gleicheniales > Dipteridaceae > Dipteris > Dipteris shenzhenensis. The sequence continues at coordinate 6,422,653 of NC_141603.1, read as the reverse complement.
CGGCCATAGCCTGCGTCAGGCTATCGTACAGCCTGCGTCAGATTCGGTACAGACTGCGTCAGCTTTCATACAAGCCTGCGTCAAATTCCGTACAGCCTGCGCGCGTCGGGGGGGGGGGGGAGGGGATTTCCGTACAGTACGGTCTGCAGCAGACTTCCGTACACTGCAGCCTGCAGCGAAACCAGCAAGGAGAGACTCCGGGATCATCTACGCCCGCTCATCGTCAGTTTCCAGCATCTTCTTTCGACCAGCTCCTCTTCTTTCGTCACCTCTTCTTGGGACGGTTTTTCTCTGCTCCACTCTCCTTCCAGCTTCGATTCCCCCAGTTATTTCTCTCAGTTTACTACTCTTTTCAGATCAGATTTCAGACATGGCTGATTCTGTAAATCCTGAGTTTGCCATGGGAGATCAGGATTTGGATTACCCTGCTGAGGAAGACCAGGGTCTTTACGACGATCTGATTACGAAGAAAGCCTTCAGTGAATTTGCCACTACTCTGGATGGAAAATTCGAGCAGGTTAATGCGAATCAAACGGGGTTGACACAGCAACTCCAAGGGATTCAGACGACTCTCACCCTTCTGACTAGCACTGTGCAGGCACTCACGCATGTGGATGCCATGGCTTCAGTGCTAGGTCCAAACATAACTCCAGACCCTTTTCCCGAAGATCAAAAGTCTCGAACCAAGGAGGTTGTTGACACTTGGTTGCACAAGTGGCAGGTACACTTCCAGTTCCACCCGTACCCAGATGAAAAGAAAATACAGCTTGCAGCCGGTTTCATGTCAGGAAAGGCTTTGTTATGGTGGAAGGAACTCCAACCTAAGCCGGTAACATGGATAGATTTCGAAGGGATCTTCAGGAAGGAGTTCCTGAAGAAGGAGGACGACTATGATATCGTTGGCAAGCTTAAAGCCCTCGATATGTCTAAGCTGAACTTGTCGTTTGAAGTTTATCTTCAAAGGTTTCGAGATCTGCAGACCAGGGCCACAAAGATGGATCCAGTGACCTTGTTAGGTTTCTTTGTGGATGGTTTGCCAGATTCGTACAAGTTGCAAATCAAGAACAACGTTGCAAGAGGCCATGAATTACGCGCGTATTTATGATGATACCATGGCCGGTGCAAAGGCAACTACAGTTTCCGACACGAGTGGAAGAACAAACGGAAGTTCTTTCAGTCTACGACTGGTACCGGGGAGACGAAGTCTATAGATAACGCCTCCAAGAAACACTTGACTCAGGCAAAGAATGGTCGAGCCCGTTTCCTTCGTACCTTGAAGCTTAAGAAGGAAGGACGTTGCTTCTACTGCGAGGAGCGGGGCCACACCAAGAATGAATGTCCAAAGCGCAAGAATCAAAAGTTAGCACTCGGACCGAAGCTCCACGTGGGTCCAGGTACCAAAGCCAAGGAAGCGAACCAAGTTTCGATGACAGGTATTTCTGTAAATGTCATTACCTACCCACTTTCTTGTAATTGCACTTTCAATACTTCGTTATTTGGTTCCCATGATCTTTTCTGAGTTTATGGAGAAGTTAGGGACCATAGGGTTCACATTCTCTTTGACCCGGGCAGCTCTCACAACTTTGTTAATTACAAATTTGTGCAGAAGATGGGGCTGTCCACGATACCTAGCGATCACACCTATGTGGTGCAGCTTCCAGTTGGGAAGCAGTTTTGGGATCGCAAGATTAAAGCGCTTCCTATCCGGATTCAAGAATACACAGGGGCTCTTACGTGCTATGTTATGCACTTGGAGCATGTGGATTTGTTAATCGGAATAGAGTGGTTTAAAACCCACAATATTCGGATTGGATGGACGGAGCATACCCTTTCTTTTGTGGATAAGGACACCCAATTTTGTATTCAGTGTGATAAAATTCCCTCGTCTCAAGGACCTAATGTATCTGCACACAGCGCCACCTGGCTGGTTTGGATCTGGTTGGGAGTTCATGCCAGTAGCTCAGCTCGTGGCTCGGAGGGGACATCTCCTGATTCGGGATCACATCCCATAGATGTCACGGTTGGGTGGTGAGCAGCCTGCTCAGTTTCTCACGTTGTGTGTGTTCTTGTGTTTGTTTGCAGATCAGAGGTTTCAGAAGTGCTGGGACGTGTCATGTTTGCCCTCAAGGGAAGATAATACTCGGATGGTGAGCATAGCCCCATGGCAGCTCCAGTGACTAAACCAAAAGGTTGTTAGAGTTTGACATCTCCTGGTGTACGTACAATAGGAGTGAGGGCTGCTTTGTGGGTGTGCCCAGCCAACGAGAGGATAGATCAGTGTATACAAGAGGGAGATGGACCTGTACTACCAGGGCAACTACCTCACTAGGATACCACGCATGAGCTCGACCAATTGACAGCCACGTTCTGGATGTTTTGGGGTACTTGAGGGGTCCGTTTGACCCACAATCAGGCCAAGAGCCAGCCAGGACGAGTCTGGGTTGGGCTGCATAAGAGCCGACTATAGGGTTGGGGCCCTATTTAGAGGACCCTCCCCTGCCCTCTTTCAGCATCTTGTACCAGGGTTTTTCTCAGCATTATTGCAGAGTTTTTTCCAGATCTTGAGTGTTGAAGTGTCTCTGCCTCCATCACATATTCCTGTTTGTTTCTGCTCTCAATTTGCTGTTCACAAATCCGCTGCACTTTCACATGGTATCAGAGCAAAAATACGAGTAGAACCTGGGACCAAAAAAGCTGCAGAAGCAAGCGACCAGCACAAAGGGAATTGCCTGTTGTTTGGAGGTCATCAAGGGACTGGTGGAGAGTGTTGCTTGCAGGCGTTTGAGGCATGGACAGTTCACGGGCGTTTCAGGCTAATGTGGGGATATTGTTCCCGTCCACATCCCACGCAACAGACAGCCTTACTGCATCAAGTATGGATGAAACCATTGCCCGTGTCTTGAACAATATCGTGTAAAGATCCAGTTGGGACTGACAGATTTTGTTGCTGAGAGGTGTGGGAAGATGGGTAGCAAGGCAAGGCGTGCTTGGGAGCTGAAGGCGACTTTGTGAGACGGAACAAGAGGCAAGGACTGCAAGCTCTTGCATCGACGGAGTTGAACGCACAAGCAATGGAGCAGCCACTTCCTCTCTTCCATTCCCTTCTTCTTCTCTGAGCCTCCTCTCTTCTCTCAGTTTTTTTCCATCTCCTCTTCTTTTCACAGCCACCTTCTTCTTGGATATGTCAGGCCTACGAGAGATGGCTTGAGAAGCAGGTCAAGATCCCCCGTCTTGCACACCTTTCCACTGGACCGGCAGTTGGATGGCAACAACTATGGCATGTGGAAAGTGATGATGAAGTCAGTTCTACAGCCTACGAATTGGCAAACTTCGTCCTCGTGGGAGTTGCACAGCCAGATCCACTTGATAAAACGCTTTTCATTTCGAAGTAGAGGGATGCCGAGGGTTTGCCAGGGATAAACAACCAGCCAAGTTGTGTGTGATGGCACGATAATGGCCTCTACAAGCCTCTCGTGCTCTCTTCCATCACTAAAGCCCCTCGAGGTGACCTGTGGCATTTCAAGTATGGTCACCTTAACCTGGGTGCATTACAGCCAGCTGCCCGGGAGCAAATGGTTGTTGGTTTGCTAGATATGCAGCAAGCAAAGGCATTGCAGTTCATGTAATTGCAGGAAACAGCATAGAGAAGCCTTTTGAAAGCAAGCTGAAAGGCGGGCTTCGAAACCCGTAAAGATGATACACACGGATCTCTTTGGCCCTCTACCGATCCTAACTCTAAGGAGAGCACTTTACTTCATTCATGTTGCTGATTGATGATTTCAGTAGGCTCACTTGGGCATATTTGTTGGCCCAAAAAGAATTGTCTTTCCAACGGTTCCAAGAGTGGTATAATCTCATGGAGAAAGAATCCGGCCTGCCCCTATTATGACAAGAGAAATTACTATTTTGTCATTGATAGACACTAGAACATTCCTCTAAAAACACAACTTAGTGCAGTTTCAATCTCATGACAGTCACTCATAAGGTTGAAAACCACAAACTCCATCACATAGCAAGGACTAGCTACTATGACATCCCCGCAGACGTCATCAACGCCCAATAGTGGGTGTAGACCATAGTATAAACACATGCTCCCACACAAACAAATTCACACATACTTGGGCATCCATTTATACAAAGTCTTCGTACTAAGTTTCTGTCGGCACTCCAGAGGTGAAGGGCAGATTCAGCCATGACAAAGGCTAGCAATATGAGCAGTCCATAATGACAAAACTAGGGACTAAGAGAGTTCTAAATTTTGGAGATGAAGATATGAGTACTCCTTCACAAGAGTGAAGTTCCAACCACGAGAGAGAATTGAATTCCCTAAATATGATGGAGCAAGGGGGGACTGATAAAATCCTTAATTGGATTCACCATTTTGAGTTGTACTTTGCCCATCAAGACAAGACCGATCAAGAGAAGCTTGCTCTTGTCACATTGCAGCTGCAGAAGGATGCTTTAATGTGGTGGAGAGAGCCTATCCTTGAATGGGCTAAGTTTGAGAAGCAGCTGAAAGCCACTGAGGCATTAAGAGAACTACCTTCCATTGGGAAAGGTTTAGGCTATTAGGGTTGCAAAGGTCACCTCCCCTTATGTAAGCCCCCATATGAGGAGAGCGTGGGGGAGGGAGACCTAGGGCAAGATATGCCCAGAGAGGAAAGAGAGAAGTGGTTGTCACATGGACAGCAGCAAGACTGTCATGTGGGCAGCACTGTTCAAAGCAAGCCAAAGAAAAGAACCTGGCTGTCAAGAGCAGATCCATGGAGGAATGTCTTGCTGGAGCAGGTCACGGATGACATCAGCAGTAGTACGAAACAGTACGAAGCTGAGGCGTACACGTGTGGGCAGATCAGTGAGCCAAGAAAGGGTGCAGCAGAGGCGGGACAGACCAGCACATGGGTCAGCCAGGAGAGAGGCTGGTTGGGCTGCTTGGAGGCAGCCAACCAGGCCTTATATAGGGCAGACCTAGGGGCTGGGCCCTTGCCTTGAAATGAGGGCTCATGCCCTAGTTTTGTGGGCCAAGAGGGCCCTTGTTTTGAGCCCAAGGCACCTTACTGCCCCTGACAGATGGGGGCTCGCAAAATGGGCCTATATCTAAAACTCAATGCAAGTGAACAGCAACCTAGGTCAACATGAACCCTAGAATGGATGAGTGGACGCATGTGACGCCTAGAACCTACAAGTATTCCTTCGGCATTTCTGTATTGCTGTGGTTCTTAGCTCAACTTAGTTCTTATACCTCATGTCAGATAAAACGTACCGCATTGACTCTCACTGCGACCATGGGGGGGCTTTCTCAAGCTGCCCATCACATTCTGAGGAAGGTACATTTTGCAAAACAGCTAGTCGAGAATCATTTCAATGTCTCCGCAATGCCACGTTGGTTAAATTGAATACTTTCACATCCAGAAACAGGGCACCAAGGGTGTACATAGCATTCACACAACTTTGTCGTTTCATAAGGAGGCCAAAGCGACAAATTTGACATATCCTTCTGAGAGGCAATGGTCAATCACACGAATGTAGCGCGACCATTGTTTTCCCAAAGCGTCCTGCCCAAAACAATTCTTTATTTTTAAAGCAAGGCAGAGGGTGGATTCCTGCTATGATTTCTTACCACAAACAGGAAAGACTCCAAAAGTAAGACCCAGGGCCGCTGATAGCGAAATGAGTCTTGGCTCTAGACCCCTGCAACCACAGAAGAGGGTTTGAGAGGCTAATAATAGGATTTTGACTATAGACCAGCACCGGCAGAAGCATACTACACATCGACCTTGGACAAATACTAGCAGCCAGCTGCGCGCGCTCATAATCGTGAGGCCTAGCGCCATTTACAACCCAAACAACAATACGTATGGGTGATTCGCATGCCGCTGGTTTCATTTGTGCACCAACTATGATAATCAAACAATTACGCAATTTCAGTGCAGTTGCGCTAGCGAGTATACCAACAATCAAGGACCAAACAATTTCTGTGATCCGTTTTGAAGACAAAACAAGCAGCAAACCAAGAGTAGCTCAGGAGAAATGGGACCTTCTCAAAATCAACATAAATGGGTCGACGAGTTTCCGTCGACCCCATTTCAAAATCCATGTCCTCCTCCAGCCCCCTTCCTCTACGACGATCAGCTCCTTGTTTGGCTCCACGCACAATTCAGGGGAAAGAATGTTTCCTTCCCTTTCGTGAAAATCGAAAGAGCATTTCCTGAAAAGCTCCCAATCCTTCCCCCGTTTCGGGAGCAAAGGTTCGGAAGACATAGTCGAAGAGGAGCTCAAGTCATACACCCCTATAGCGGATCACAGAGAAGCAACGGAGAGAAAAGGACACCACACTTTCGACCTCCTCGAGGAGTTCACGGAAAATGGAGGGGAGGAGGTGGAAAAGCAGAAGGGGCACTTGTGGAAGCAAGGCCGCAAGTCAAAAGGCAAATTCTCTAGATGCTTGTTGGAGTGCAGCATTCGCGAATTGGCAGAGGTTGGCCGGACAGTCAAAAGCTACCTCGATCGAAAGCTACTGCACAGGCGGAGATATCGTTGTTGTTATTCGCAAATTGCTAATGCTTGTGCCTGAGAACGGATGAATAATCCGACGACCGTGTACAGTGAAATTCGAGACACACGAACCTCGTGAGGATGCCGAGCATTTAATGCCGGCATGCAAGGCTTCAACATGGCAGTGGCAGGACCGTTGAGTGCCATAGCAAGCAACCAATTTCGTGTAAGATTTCTGCCATTCACATCCTGGATTTCCATCCTACTGGTGAACGATCCAATTCCATCGACATTCTATCCATCATCCTATTTTGTGCGGAGGTGGGCAGTGGAGTTTGAGAGTGAATTCACCATGGACACGATCTGATAGTCTGCAGAATCGATCGTATCCATTCATGTATCGAGATTTTGAGGATTGACGATCCCAACGTAGTCCCTTGGTGTACCCATTTGTCGAATGTGCAATTTACCCGAGCGAAATGTAGCACGCATCCTAGACGAGGAACCTATTGGTTGACGTATGGACTCGTACTTGGCCATGGGAACGCTCTTGCTTAGACATGCAATGCATTACCCTTTCTAGCCTCTAGGAGCCATTGCACACATTCCCCATGGCTCGCTGTTCAAAATTTTGCTCACTCGTCATTTGGCTTTGAGACAGAGTGTTATGTTGCAACTCAATTTTGACGGTAGGGCTAGCACATCCAAAGTGGAGCTTTTCCATCCAACTAATGATAAGTTTTCATTTATCTCTAGAAGGGTATACTCTCAGCATCTGAAGGCTCATGTACAAGGCTTGAAGAACATTTCTCAACAACCGTTACAGTATCGCCACAATAGTCAGTGTTGTAGGTCTAGCCCATTGTACCTTACATTGCACTTACATTCAGAAGCACTGTCCTAATTTATGCATGTGAACCAAAAGGTGCAAAAGACTCCAATGATCGATTCGCATTGGACACATGACATTTTTTTGCATTAATTAATAGAGGCTTCAACCTTGTGACAAGGCTCAACAGTTGTGCGGGATGTTGTATTGTGAGAGGATATAATCAACCCACTCCCTAAAGATATGTGAGAGTGCCATGTATAACATCAATGTTACCTCAATCCCTTGTACCTTCCAAGTGATTGAAATCCAAAAATAATAGTAAGAAGATCTTAGATCGTTGAATTTTTTTCCAAGTGAGAATATTCTCCCAAAAGGGTGGCTTTTGGGGCCGGGTTGACAAAATATGAACCTACCAAGGGGTAGGAAGGGGGGTGTGTGGGTGGGTGCACCAGATTTGGCTATCCTTTTATGGGGAAGTCTCCTTGAAAAAATAAAACACAAGGTGGAGGCTCTTGAGATTTTAATGATTCTTTTTTTATATCAATTTGGCATTTGCTCCATTTGTTTTATATATAGACATATTTGTAGGATCTTTTTCTCATAACAAGGATTAAATATATAAATCACACTTGAAGGGTTTCTTTCTAGCATCTTGTCACAAGTATGTTGAGCACTTTGGGAGTTTAAAAAGGTGAGTATTTCCAAGCAAGCAAGAGCGAGCCAAACTTGCATTCCCACACCACGTAGGTACCAACACGTGGAGGTTCTGAAGCGTACTGCTATGCTAGCAGCTCGACTTCCCGACAACGCAACTGATTGATGACATGGCACAGCGCATTGATGCAAGACAGATTATGTGGAGGGACAAACGAAAGATGTGGCAAGGCAGAGAATCGATGACATGGCACGATAAACGACTCGAGATGATGTGGCGGGGAGGTAGACTCGCAAACAAAATTGAGGTCCATTGTTGGAGAGTGCAAAGCAACATCATGTGCTAAAATGGCTACTCAACTCATGCCCCACTACCCTAGATTATATCTCCCTTGCCCTTTTGCTTGCTTTTAGAGTCCAAAGGTAGTCTATTCTGCTCACTCCCCTTGACCATGATTTTTCTTTCGTCGGATCCCCTATCTTCATGTTGTTCCTTTTTTGCAATGCAAGGGTAGCTTCTCCACCCTAAGAGGTTCTGTGTAGCTTCATGAACTACCCATAGATTGTAGGAGGTTGCCCTGCCACTTCCTTCTCAACTCACCAAATGCTATGCCATTTCCTAAAGTAACTCACTCAAGCTCCATACAATTGCATTTTCTTTTTCAAACAATAGACAAATATGCATCTACAGATTCGACTATCTCCTAGTAGAAGGGAGACTAACAGCACCCTAATACAAGTCAATAACGCGTGAAATGGCTTCAATGCAACAAGGATAATCAAATACATCTGTTAGCCCGTAAAAGGAACTTGCAACCTTAGAAACACGATTTTTGGGAGCTATAGCAACTAAATAGGTTTAACAAGATATTCAAAAATCTCACCTCCATTTCCACTGCTGTTTCCATACTATGTTGACTTACTACATCTCTCACACAAATCAAAACCTGGATTAGAAAATAAATCGACAGAGTCAAGGGAAAGAAGTGGACACTATGTAAGTTGGCCAATGGTGGGGCTAAAGGATGTAAGATTTGGCTTTGGTAACATCTTGGCACGGTAATAATGCAGCAGGCTTCCTCCCTCTATAGTCTGGTAGTCTGTTACTTGCGAGAGCTACTTTGTGACTATTGTGTGTGACTCTGCAATTTGGTAGTCTACTGGTTGTGGGAGAGATCATGTAGTTATGGTGTGTGGAGCTCTATAGGAGTGGTGAAATAATACAACTTCACCACACCATGTATCACAATGTATTTGACAAAGTTCAATGATCTCTAGATAAGCTGAAAGATGCAAAAGAGCCCCGAATGATTGATGAGCTTCAAAGTGTCATCAAGCTTTCCACGTCCATTATGCAAATCTTTCCAATCTTAGCATGAAGATACGTGTTTGGCTCTTAGAGGTGCTTGTGCTTTGCTCTAACCAAAAAGGCTACGATTAATATGATAGAAGTATACGCTATGCAATCCAGACTACTTTTGAGCATCCATGCACCAAGCAAGGCAACAATGGCTAAATGGCAATGGACTGGAAGGGCTACATGAAGCAAGTGACGGTGTGTTGGAACTCACCATGGGTATGCAGGGATTGGCACACCTTGAAGCTTGTATACCATACAATATTCCATCCAAGGCCCTCGCGGGATTGCTGCCATGATGGCAAATGCCTCTTCTAGAAACCTTTGTCATTTTCTCCATCGACCTTGCCATATGACAAGCTTTCTGCCCAGTTGCAAATCCAGCATATTCATAGGAAAAAAGGAAAGCATTCGACTTTGGGAAGACATTGAGGTCTACAACCCAATGTATAGAGCTGCAAACAAGCCCTGACAAAGGGAGGGCAAGAGAAGGGAGGAATCAACTCTGGCTACTCAAATTTATTGTTGGTCTTTGGCTGCTTCCAGATGATTGTTCTCTCATCATGCTGAAAGTTGCATTGGATTGATCGTGTAGTTGCTAAGCTCATTCATAGTGATCTCGTTGCCTCCGTCATTATTATTGCATTGACTCTACTCTATCAAGACCTATGTTTTCTCTATTGTAGAAGCTGCGCTATTGTAGAAGCTACTTCCTTTAAATACGAAGGCAAGTAGATCTAAAATCGTTCCTGTCCTCATTAGTGTGGCTCAAATTATTAGAAACAAAGATTTAGATCCATAGCAAACATCTGATTTAGGTATCGTGTGCACAACAAAGACTCCATAGATAATCGTTCACCATTTTGCAATGTAGTACTAAGGGTATATATAAGAGTCCTTTTGGGAGGTGCTGTCAAAGGCACCGAATTGTATGACCTCAATCTGTTACTTTATTTTCCTGAGTGGAGCATCAAACAACTCGGGTTGGGAAGCTTTCTAGAAAAAATGCCACCCTTCTTGATGTGTTTTGTATTCTTACCTGAATGCCAATTAAATTAGTCCACCACAATATATTTGCGGATTGATCCAAACTAAGAGAGAACCTCATAAAGTCTCTATACTTTCTTGACGATTTCTCCTTCTTAGCATCGAACATCCAAGCCACATCATGTTCTCTCATGGGTGTCTGGTACAAAGAAATTCAAATCTGGAAACTCCTATAGATTATAGTTTACAATGGCAGCAAGAACACTCGCATCTGAGTACTTGATCTTCTTATCTTGCGAATCACACTCCAAGCTTGGCAACTATTCCATTTTATAGATTCCCCTTTGCTAGACGGTCTTGATGGGCCTCCGATAGCAACGACTATGGCATTGTCGGAGGATGAAACAGTGAAATCCCTACCTATGTGCACAATGGAATAATCCATTGGCATTCTAGATATAGATTCGGACCCCAATGATGGATTTCCCTAGCTCTAGCCATGGATTTGGATGCTTGTATCTGATGGTGATGACAATGAAAATTCTTACCGTCGCTGGTGAAGCAAAAAATTCCATTCACATGATACCTAGCCTTATCCACTACTGCCATTCACACGAGTATCGACATTGACTATCGATGCTTTTTCCTTAGTTTTTTCTTCTAAGTCCATACATCAATATTAGTTCAAATTAGCATCAATAAAACTCCAATAAGCATCATTATTAGGTCAATAATGCTTCTAGAAAAAATAGAACGTCGATGATGCAAGCACCTTAACCAGTAACAATTTTGAATAGTGTGGAGTTTCACCCTGCAAGTTGCAATAATGAATTTGAATACAAATGTTTTCACAACCAAATATAACCTATCAATGTTGCCCTCCATTCTTTAATTAATTGAAGCCTTAGTGCAATCTTCCTCATGAGATTGAGCATGATTTGGTTTAGACTTTGTCGAGTCGGTTTTTATGTTGAAGCCGAGTACTTTTTGGGTGATGGAAGATCGTCAATTTCCTTGTTGTTTTTTCCCAAAAAGATAGTTTTATATTATGTCATTAGATTTATACAATGTCTTTCTTGTCATAATCCTCCCAGTGAGAAGATAGAACGTGAGCATTACATAAAAAAATTCATAGAAAACTTGAACAAAATTATGTTTAGGAGCTTCCTGTTCTTGAGAGTTCATACTTCCTAAAAAGCAAAGCTACCAAGTCAAGTAGTAGCAGAGGTTTTGATGTAATAGTAGCAGATTTTGTTGGAGGAGCAGGGTTGAAGCCCAAATCATCAAAGTTGTCAAGGGTCACATCCATCAGCACTCAATTCCCTCTCAAGCCGGTCACAAGCTTCGTTGAAGTTCAAGTAAGTTTCATCCAATCTCTCTGCTTCTTGTCCATCCATTGGAAATCGTTTCTAGTGACCTAAATGAACCAGAGCACGAGAAATGAGTTGATTCCACATATCATGTTTAACGTTGATGGCATCTTATAGTTAATAAGTTCCACACACTGAAATGAACTATCTTCCAAACTCTCCTGGCATTTGAGAAAGCTACAAATCAAGGAAGATGTCCTCCTTATGGCTAGGGCATCTCTTGCAATTTTCATCTCTCTTGCTAGTGGATAGGCTCTTGGAATATGTCCAAGCAGCCTTTTGAAGAATCAACCATTGGAGGGTGCACATCTTCTCATGGATTTTCTTATTCCAAACCCTAGTAAACATATTCTTCCACCAGTCCCTACTATCAGTGAGCTTCCATCTAGCATTTAAGACCCCAAATTTTTCTTTAGAGCAAGATGGAGTTATAGGGATAGGAAGAAAGAATTGAAGCCCACCCAGCTGAATTCTCTATTCAGTACCAGAATAGAAGTCCCTTTACATTGGATATTCCCCTTCTAGATGGAAAGTTTGCTCAAAATGAGATACGAGTCATGATTTAGAGGAGCAAGTTCTCTCTCGATCATCTATGGCCAAGCATCACACATCTACAGCATGTAAATTTGAGCTCTCCTAAATCATGTCTGAGAAACCCCCTAAGGAACTCCAACTATTTCACTTTTCAAAGCTCTTGTAAATGGCATATTGGAAGCGATAGCTTCTAATACATTTATTTGTTGATCTTCCATTTCATGCTCCACTTCCACATATTGAAATATATGTCAGTTTTGAAGAGCAACTTGAATCACAAGCCACCACTGGTCATCCACTCGATCGGGTTGGAAAACCACCTAAGATATATATAATTGAGGAAAATTTCATGATATGTTCAAGCAAGCTTTGATGAAATCCAAGGGCAAGACACCAATATAAGAAAAATGCTTACGTGGGTAGAACAAATGTGTCAATGTCATCCCAAATTTTATTGAGTCAAAGGCAAAAAAGGCACTTGGATCCTTCTTGATTGTAGATTGAGCACCTTTATAAATGACTTTGAACCATTTCGCATCAAATACAAGCACTTTGAATTTTTTAAAATTCACTTACCAAATGTCTTATAAGATTCCAACACAATCCATTTCTCCTGCAAGGAGGTTTGTATCCTTCACACTAGCTCTACTGTCTTGGGAAAAGTTGGTCATGACTCCTTGATTAAATATGTTGCGCTTTACATTGATTTTCTCTACTCTGACATGACTATCGTATGCCCACATTACTAAATGGTACTGTAGAGGTGATGAATTTTTCATTTGCATATACATAAAGGTTATAAACAAATGTAAATAAAAGCAATATGATTATATAATTGTAGATCATGACCCCATGCAAATTCATCCTCTCTATCTGTCGCAATCTCCCCTCTTCGAGTGGCATCTTTGAGAGCATCTTCTAAATAGTCCAGAGTGCATTTACCAAGCATTATTGATAACTCTGAGGGATGATATTACCTCTATTAGTCCTTCACCACACTTTTTTGTCTTCCTCGCTTGTAGCTCTTTCTTTTTAATATTGTTTGATCCATTTCTCCATAATTGTAAAGACCAAAAGTCTCAAATTTGAGTTGCAAGGAGAATTTCTTTTTCTTTTTCTTTCCCTCCCCTTGTCGGATCATTGAAGGATCATTGCTATCATCCAAAAGTTGAGGCATGTCTAGATTGAGTTAGACACGAAACTCCGCACTGTAAAACATTGCCAGTCATCCATCCTACCCTCTGGTCTAGCTCTTTACTGTTCAACACCTTCATAAACAATTCCTGGAAAAACATCCACCGGCTATGCAAATTTTCCACATATGACAACTTCATCGGCCCAGTCCATAATTAGATGCAATTGGATGTCCATAGCATTTGTTGGAAATGCCTTTTCAATTAGACATACAACTCAATGGCTAGAATTCTCATTCTTGATTGGATGATTTCTTTCTCTTTTGATGATATCCCCTTGCATATATCCATCAGATAGGCATTGGAACTCACTTTTGCAATGAAAAGGGAAATTAGACATGCACAATAGACCCTCCAGCATACAAGCATTGGACGCATCTTTAGTACTGCATCCTCACAAAGCAATTGGAAGGACTTATTATAGTAACAATAATGTATCATTAAATTTGAAACAAGAGTTTAAAAATGTTTTCAATTCATGTGGAAATAATGTTACTTGTATCATTTTGTGCCAATCATATGTCTTGAGACCACTTAGTTTTCCCTGCAAAGTAAAAACATTCTTCAAGCTATCCATATACCCGATCATGGTTTTCGTACCCACGACAACATTTTTCACATAGCTCTTTTGTCTTTGTCAACACGCACGGTGCCTTTTGTAAAATCATCTTGCCATTCTTGGGTTTTGACTAGAACTCCCTTTTGGTTCCCATCACTTTCAAATCCTCTCATGCTTTCGGGTTCCCATCAGTTTCAAGTCCTCTCATACTTTCAGGTTGTCTCTATCTACAACCATGTGCTTCCATATAACTTTTTGTCATTATTTTGAATATTATGCATTGGGTCCCATAGATTTGTAATTTTATCATGTCTCCCATAAGTAACAATATGAAAATATTTTGCATGCCAAGTGGAAGTGTTAGGACTTTTAAACCATGCCAAAATCACTCTAAATCTTAAGATCTCATGACTGGAGCAAGTAGGAGCTAGTTCTTTAACACCAAAAGATGGATCCACTCGATATGGATGGTCCATAGGAGTTTAGAAGATGAAGAGGAACTCTGAAAAAGGAAGACCCTCCTTTTATATAGTGAAGGGGGGAAAAACTCTGTAGGTAGAGAAAAGAAGTTAGGTGGCTAGCGCGTCAGGGAGCAAATCTAAAGACCCAATCCCCATTGAAAGAGAAATGAGGAGAATGTTGAGAGGATTTGCCATTTCCCCTCACCAGTGTCCATTGAATTTTAAGAAGAAAAGAAATAAAAGTACTATCCAATGATGCAAAATCAATCCCAAGAAGAATTTTCTTTTCTTAGTGTCAATGTTCATGGTTTTCAAAGGACAGTTGAGAGCAAGAGGAATTACCCTTGATTTCTTAACCCTCCTAGAAGTTAAAGTAGGTGGAGCAAAACTAAGGTGGCCATTGAACTAGATTAATAATAAGAGAGTCTGGTATCACATAGATCACGAAGAGGGAAGAGGTGGAGCAGCTCTTGGTGTTTCGTTGCATCAGCAGTAGGCAGGGCTTTCGTCGCAACGGAGTAGGGTTGGATTTCAATCACCCAAACCTATCCTGTCAGATCTTCTTGATTTATGGGCCTAACTCTACTAGAAAAAGGGAACGTCTGTGGGATGGTAAAGTCCTTCAAGACAACACTATTCTACTGGGTGACTTCAACATGGTAGAGACTAGAAGAGATAGGTGGAATGAGATAGGAAATGTTATAAAAAGTGGAGAGTTGACCGCTTGGACTCTCCTCAAGGAGCATGCTCTCTTGATAGATGCCTCATAGGACACTTCTTATAACATACTTCAACATGGTACAGACCAAAGGAGATAGGTGGAATGAGATAGGAAATGTTATAAGAAGTGGAGAGTTGACCGCTTGGACTGTCCTAAGGATCATGCTCTCTTGGTAGATGCCTCATAGGACACTTCTTTCATTTGGAAGAATAGCTAGATTGTTCAATTACATAGGAAATCTCATCTTGATAGGGCTTACTTTTCTAAGAGGATTCTTAATGAGGCACTATGCCACAAAACCCGTGCACTTTCATCCCTCCCATTTTGCGACCACAAGCTTGTATTAATAGTTTTGGAGAAGGGAGAAAGAAAGAGATCTAGATCGTGGTAAAGCGAACATTCCCCTTCTTCTTCCAGCTACCCTATGCTCAGCATAAGATTGTTACAAAGCTTTTGGAGGCACTGCAAGTATTTTTGACAAGTGGGTCAGAGCTACGAAATGAATTAGAGCCTTCCTAAAGGCCATCAAAAGAAGCAAGGACCTACCATGTGGCAATTGAGGGCACAGCTCCAAGAAAGACACACGGAGTAGATGGAGTAGATCAAGGCAATACCAAGGATCACCAAGGAATGGAAGAATAAATCCTTAACTATCGATCTACCATAAGATGAGTTAGAGTGCATCACTAGACTGCAGCATTAGAGGATGCCAAAAGCACATTAGGGAAAGACCCCGACCCATATAGGAGTTTCCAAGGTAGCACAAAGATAGAATAGAGAAAACCACAAGGAAAACATCGAGATACTCAGCATCCAATGGCCAACAAAGACTATAGGCAACCAAACCAAGGAGACCAATTGAGTAAGGAGCAAGCAATCGGAGCATGGGAGACCTATTGAGACATCAAGATCAATAACACTATTAATATGCAACTTCTTGAATTTTCCTTATATTGTTGTGAGTCTTTTGCAAGGAAAATTGTAGAGGTATCTGTGCTAAAGGTGAGGGTGGTAGACTCACTAACTAGCCACCATCCTCGTGATTGAAACTCCTATGGTAGACAAGATAGTGACCATCATCACTGTTAGAATCTAAAAGCACAACGTTTAAGGTGTGATCATGGGTGGAAGTCCAAGAGCCAACACTGTCTTGAAAGACTTGGTCAAGAAGCTAAAGATAAAGAATTCAAAACTGTCTCCTTTTTTAAGTCAGGAGAGTAGATCAACACCAAATGGTTCCTCAAGGAGAAATATCAAATGTAGTGATCCCCATGGAAGGAGTGACCCGCTACATGGTGAGTCTTGTGGTAATAGCCATGGAAGAAAATGTGCAAGGTCCTAGTTGAATATTGCCAAAGTGTGACATGATGAGGCTCAAAAATTATGACTATTAGAACTAAGAACAATGACATTAGGAGACCCATGAACCCCAAGCAAGTGGCGAATGATTGATTTCCACAAGATGTGGAAAACAATCTAATGGAGATCATTATTCTACCAGTTCATGAGATAAGACCTCTTTCGGGTTGTGGTGGAGCTAAAATAAAGGCAAATAATTAGAAAATCGGTGAGCAAAGAAATTTGTATTAAAAAAATCTCTTGAAATATAGAGAATGTGAAAGGGAGCTCACACAGGCCCAAGCCATGATTCAATGGCTCCATAGAGAGAACCTTATGCCCAAGACCACCATGCCAGATTAAACTTGGGAATGGAAGAGGCACCTCAAGTAGTTAAGGTGCACCAAACAATGACCCCAAGCTACAAGAAATCAAGGACATATTGATGGAGTTTTAAGATGTGTTCGCATGGAACTGTACCAACTCAAGAGGTGTGCCCCATACCATTTACCCACATAAATTCTCATGGGTTCCTAACGCCAAGCTCATGAATGAGCTTGAATTATGAAAGCAATTGAAAGTGGAGCTTGATCATCTCATTCAAGCAAGGTTCGTTTATATGATAAGAGTGATAGGTTGTTCCCTATCATGGTGGTTCCAAAGAAGAATGGGAAGCTCTGGGTTTGTGTCAACACTCACAAGCTAAATACACATACCATGTTGGACCCATTCTTGACTCCACTCACAGATGGAATCCTCGAACAGGCAGTTGGCTACAAGTTATCTCCATCTATGGATGGCTATAGTGGGTACAATCAAATCTCAATTGCAACAGAGGACCAATAGAAGATGGCATGCCTTACTGACTGGGAAGCCTACACATGTAAAGTCATGCCCTTGAGCTTGGGGATACGCCTTCAACTTTCCCATGACTGATGGTAGAAACAAAATTTCTTGCTATAAGAATCTTCCTAAATGCAACTACTTGCTTATATTCACTGAAAGTGTGTCTAGAAAAGAGATTACCGCGTAGTCAAAGATAGAATTCCTAAGACGAAACCTAACCTAGCTTTTCTCATTCATTAGTTAAAATTGCAAATTCATAAAGGAATTTTCCTGAGTAGTAGCTCCATTGTATGAATTCACCAAAAAGAAGGTGAAGTTTTACTGGGACAAAAATCTTGCTATAGCATTCAAGGCATTAAAAGACCGAGCTACAAAAACACTCATCCTTTGGTCATTCTACGTGTGATGCCCCAGGTTATGCCATAGGTATTATTCTAGCTCAAACCAACACCTGTTTAGATTATCCAATGTATATTTTTCCATTTAGACTATCCAATGTGTTTCTTGAGTCACATGATGACCCATTCCAAGTGCAACTATAGCACTACAGAATGGGAGGCATTAGGGATGGTATATCTTGTGCAACATTTTTGCTGTTATTTACTCAAAACCCCCTTTATATTTTTTGTTGACCACAAAGCATTGTTGTATCTAATTAACAAAATAGTCATCCAGGGGAAATTGGTACACTTGGATGTTAGTATTTACAAAAATTCAACTATTATATTTGTGCATAAGCTAGAAATCCCATGTTGGGGTGGACTGACTTTCTTGATTCCTAGCACCTATCAAGCATTCAAGAGTCTCCATTGAGTTGCTCGATCCCCATTTATTTGATGCGAACATTGCCAAGTCAGAATATGAAGAGATTTTGCAGTACCTATTCAACTTTTATATTGTGCATAAGCCAAGAAATCCCATGTTGGAGTGGACTGACTTTCTTAATTCCTAGCACCTAGCAAGCATTGAGGAGTCTCCACTGAGTTGCACGATGCCCAAATATTTGATGCAGACATTGTGAAGTTAGAATATGAAGAGATGTTGCAGTACCTATGCCTCAAGAACATTGGTAGCAACTAACATAATGGGCCTTGTAGTATAGCCTTATTTGTGAATTGCTCTACAAGCAAGGCATGGATGGAGTACTCTATTGACAGACACCACCCCACGAGTGAGCAATATTGTTGACAGAGGCACATAGAGGACTCATCTCAGTGGCCACTTTGGCAGCAAGCTAATGCCAAGAAAGGTCTTACATGCCAAGCTATAGTGGAGTGCATTGTTTACAAATTCTCATTGGCTTTGTGTTACGTGGACTATTTATCAAAGGACATAGAGGACTCATCTCAATTGGCGACTTTGGCACCGAGCTGATGGTAAGAAAGGTCTTACATGCCAAGCTATAGTGGAGTACCTTGTTTAGAGATGCTCATTCGCTTTGTGCTAAGTGCACTATCTATCAAAGGATAGGAGGACCCTTTCCACAAGAGCATATTCCTTTAAAGGAGGCCTTCCAAAGGTGGAACTTGGATTTCATAAGACCGTTCAAGCAGTTCACTTAGCACATGTTGGAATATTTCTTGCTAGCGAGGAATAAAGAGAAAAGTCTGGGCACAAGGGAGAGAGCATGGCATAAATGTGGACGAGTTTGGGGTGGACTGGGGGAGAGACATTGGCTTGAACCGCCACGTCTTCTCACTCACACAACCTTGTTTGAAGAATGTCCTTTTCTAGCAATTTATGGAGGGATTTTGCTTACGCACTGGCTTATGCCCTTGCCATCGTTGTTCATGTTTCCATGACTTCCTCCTCTAGAGTGGCCTCTCTAACACAATGCTGACATGACTTTCCCTCATGCCTCATGATTTTTCATTCCATATGTGCTTGAATCCTACATCACATCACCATCTCAAACTCTAGTGGTGCTCCCTAAGCTTTTTGTGTGCTGGGTATTCAAGGCTATGTGACTACTTGCATACTAAGAGCTCATGCTAGTTGGCTTTTTTCCTTGCATGGACCTTAGGCATCATGCCCCAGTTCCATGTTATCGCTATTCCTATGACTCTGCCTTGGACTTTTCCTTGTTTCCTAACTTGAACTTATAAATATTTGCCCAGAACTATTGAGATTTGCCCAGGGCTTCTTGTCTACCTAGACTTGTTTGTCTACTTGGATTTGCCTATCTGTCTAGATTTTCTTGGATTATGCTCCTAAATCATATCCTGCTCCTCGCATCCATGCTAGTCTAGATTCTTCCGGCTCCCCAAGACAATCCTACTCGTGGATCACACCGGTCTCCTCGAGTCCAATCTTGCTTTTTTACATCAAACTTCTAGTTTCAGATGCCCATTTTTTGGGTGCATTGTTCTTGGGCTTCTAGTATGAATAACCATTTACAAGGACATAGTTTGTACACAACATAATGAAGTTGACACCCTCGATTTGTTCCCTATCCATGATAAAGCAAGTCAATCACCCTCGCCAATATTCTATGAAGACTCCAGCTCAGGGAGGGATTTGCTTTGGGTTTTACCTCACTTGTAACACATTCAAAGCTTAGTGAAAAGGAGTGATGATATTGGAGTCATTCTTGTTTCTGTGGCTTGACATCTTGGAGGCTTTCATCACTTTCCAACATGAGTTCCGATTTAAGCCCATATAGGCTATCTACAACTAATCACTTATTTCCATCATGCAAGGGTTTGCTAAGGAAATAGATGCAAGGGTTCGCTAAGGAAATAGACAGTAAAAGCAGTATTGTGTGTGTGTGTGTGGGTACAAGCACATGCATGAGTGCGTGCCTGTGTGTGTGTGTGCGTGTGCGTGTGCGTGTGCGTGCACGAGCGTGCATGTGTGTGTGCATGCGTGCGTGTTGCGTGTGTTCTTGTAAAGAAGCTGTGCGCTTTAGTTTAGAAACTAGCATTGTAGAGTGGTGTGATGAGGCTAAAATAGTGGTTACGTGAAAGGATAGTGTGATAGACATGGATAAGGATATGAGTGATGTAGGCAGGGATGTAAATGTGAAGGTCCAAGCAAAGAGGTGTACTAACCTTTGTTAAGCCTATATAAGGCTCATGTGTTGGATAAATTGATGTTTAGGGGACACACTTATGGACATGACCATGTGGTGTGTGTGTGCCAATGTGCTAGTGCTTGTGTAGGACATGGTGTGAGTACTAGTGAGCACCATGGTAGATGTGTCAGGTGACTCATTAATTAGGTATCACCTATGTTGGTGTGATTGAGATAAGTTAGGGACTTGGTGATGGAGGACTTGGGGGTGTTACTGATGGAGACAATCCCATTTAAGTCTATTAGGAAGGGATCTTTTAAAATAGGTTTTCGGCTTCCTCCACTAAATCACCCCTGTATTCTTTATGTGAAGAGTACAAGGTTATCTTAGAAAGCACGAAATTTGATACTTATCAATCCTTCCACCAATTGTTGGCTTATATATCTTTATCTCCTTTTAGCAATTACCGTTGATCACAAAGACAGCAAATTAAAAATCACCAAGCACCCAAAATTTAAGGACTACAACATTCCGTAATCTTAGTTTCATCGACTACCTTCTCATCAAGTGATAGATCATCAAAAGCGTAATCATTCCTATCTCATCAAAAGGATGAAGCAAGAGCATCCTTGGACCTTTGAGAGGGTGATGTTACTCAAGAGTTGAAAGTGTTCGGTAACCTTTAAAAGCTGCTTTTGCTTAGTCCTTAGACGAGAGGTTTGTCCAAACTCATGGACCAAGCTTAACAAGGATATTGGAAGAATAAGCTCCCTTTGATTGACGCTAGGCTATTTTTCTTTAGAGCTTGTATAAAGTAACTTTTCCCTCGGAGGCTTTCGAAAGCATCTGTATCCACTATTTGCTCTCACTCCCGATCATGAAGGCCATCGTGGTTAGTGTTTTCTTTCATTAGTTCTTTCAAAATTTTCACCCTCTCACTTAGCTTACGTTCTAAATAGTAGCTCAATGCGATGCCCAAGCTCCTGTGTTGAGGTTTCTCTGTCTCCATCTATAACTCCACAAGAACAATCAAAATTGAAAGATGATCTCGAAAAAGCAATGAGCTCTCCGGAACATACATTCATTCATTACAACTTGCATACCGAGCACACGTCAACAGCTTCATTGCCCTACTTCTTACACGAGATTACATAGGCAATTATAGCCTTAGCACTCAGAACAATGCTCTTCTTACAGTCACTCTCGCTTGTGAACAATTGCGCATCTAGTACTTGATCGGCCATCAAGCCGTTCTATTCTCACCACTTGCAAAGCTCTGCATCTGTTGACTTGCGAGGTATCCTGCATCCATCAACTTGCCACTGCAGCGCCGGTTGCGTGGACTGCCTCCGGCGTAGGTTCTTCGTTGGTTTCCCAAGGCTCGCAAACAACACGGATAGTCAGTCATAAGGACACACTGTCCAAAAATGTCTACTTCTGTATCAAATGACCCTTCCCCTAAGTTTAACAACTTTACAAGGTTATTTGTAAGGTTATTACACACAACCTGTTCATTCTTTCAAAGGTATACATAAATTTTGATATTAGTATACACACACACCATGTCCATTCTTTCAAAGGCATACCTAGAAGCACTTACCTTATTCCTTTATCAAACAGCAATGTGGTGAGTCGATCATTTAAGAAGCATGCAAGTTTCCAATGTCATTATGATGTATCTCGACACAATTAACGTAGGATAAAGAAGAAGAGATATCGCTTTCAAAGCATTTCCTCGTCCAAGAGCACGCAAGATTTTGTGGAAACCCTAAGTCTAGTTAGGATTGATCCTAAATCTTCACCCAGTTAGGATTGATTCTAAATCTTAGTCTTGATGGTTGGTAACTTATGATTAATCTTTTCTTGATATGGCAAACATAGAACCATCACCTCTTCTAAAATACGTATTCAACAATAGGAAAAAATGATCAAGGGGTGCTTAGGTAGAGAAAATGTCACTAATACATGAGATGATGAAAAAACCGTTACAAAGATGTGACTTCCATTTTGTTTACACTTTCCATTCCTAACAGGGACTAAAGAGAAGACCTCATGTCATTAAGATGGACCTGAATCTGAAGGAGTGGTGATCTGTCAAGACCATGTGATGCCAGAGGAACAAGAGGTCAGACAATAAATCACTAGGTAGGCTAGTGGATGAAGCACAGAAGACTTTGGAGATGGTTGCTGATTCCAAATCCCCCGCCCCCTCCCACGAGCAACAAAATTCTGCTGAATTTGGCAGTTGTTCTGGATTTGGCCCTACATGGTTGGCGGAGTTAGCAGACTCATTGTGCACATGGGTAATGATTGAGAAGCCCCCTTCATGGTCCATGGACTGTTTGGGAGTTGATGGGCCTCGTTCTTCTATATCGCGAAGGCACCTTGGCCATTGCCTTCTCAGATGGGGCTCTTCCTGTCCCCTCTGTTGGTGACAGCAAATCTAGGCTTCCAATCTCCTGAAGCTCCAGTGGCCACGATTTCTCTCTCTCTCTCTCTCTCTCTCTCTCTCTCTCTCTCTCCATATCTATCTATATATGCCACTCTCTCTGTGTTTCTTGCGTCAAGTTTATTGAGTGAGCATTCAAAATGTTACATATTTATAATGTAAAGGTAGAAACCACTCTTATCTTATGGATGGTCATCTTATTGAGTGAGCATTCAAAATGTTGCTTATTTATAGAGACCACTCTTATGGACGATCGTCTTTATGACATTTTCATCATAAGATTCGAAGAAGTCAGGAAATATTTTTCTTGTAAGAAATTCACTAGGTGGGGTTCAGCACTTGCATATTGGATTGTCCTTCCTAAAAACTACCATATTGGATTGTCCTTCCAACATTACAACCACACGCCAGCCTTATACTTCTCAAATAATACTGTTCTATCAAAAAGCTAATTCGTAACTGACAGACAATTTAAAATTATCCTACTACTTTGACTTCTAAAACAGTACTAACCGTCCATAAGTGCTTGGGGTCCTCACAAATCAGCTGACAACAAGCTCAGCTAGCAAAGCAACTGATGGCATAGACATACCGTCTGAAAACTAGCTGAATTGGCAGGGACGTTGCCTTCAATATGTACTCAGTTGAAGTCTTTAAATTTATTTCGAGGATAGAACATCTGGCTCAGCTAGATTTGTAAGGCAGCAGAACTTTGCAGTATAATTACATTACAAAACCCCCACGCATGCGGATGCACTTATGTGTGCACATGCGTGTAAAATCTCAACCTGCAGTAAAAAGAACAAATGGTTGTGCAACAGATTTCTGAAGATATTTGCCACTATACAGCACAGGACACCAGAAGCTATATGGGGAGCTTTTCTGTCACCTAAGGCAATCTGCCAAGGATTCCACATAGAGGCTACCCCAGGAAGTTAGCATTGCAACGCTTCAAAATGCCAACCCAAAAAATATCTACCCTGAAGAAACTGTGGAAAACATCAACAAAATACTGCTCTTTCTTAAGATGGCATGTCTCCCGTATGGAAGCATCGCTTCTCACATCCAAGGGGGATTTTCTCATCCCTATGCCTCTCTGGTTTACACAACTTGAAGCCGCTAAAGCTTTAAGATCAAATGCACCAAAGGTATCTTAAGTGTCCAATAGACCAGATATTACCCTCCTTAAAACCTTAAGTTGCATCAACAGTGTCTGGTCTCCTACAGCAGAATTTAAGGGCTAGTAAAAAAACATGGCTATACTCAGCATGTACCAGCCAACAAAACGCAGTTTTCAAACTCATGTATATCATCTACGAGGTAAAAACCATCAATCCACCATGCACAGCAGGGACTAACTACCAGACATCCCCACCGGCCTTATCAACATTCAACTTTGGGAGCACACCAATGTACGAGTATGAGCCTATCTACATAATGAGTCTCTGTCGGAGCTTGGCAGATTCAGTCCTGATGAAGGCTAGCACTAAAGGATAAGACTCATAAACTGTCTATTTGGAGCTACAACTCCTTGTGAAGCCAGGCCACTTTTTATTTTTATTTTTTTTGACAAAAAACAGGACATTAAAATTTTGGTATCCCCAAACAAACAATCCTTAGGAAAGAGGCATTGAAAGGTAGCTGATACCGCTACAAACATAAATAAATATCCAAATATCAGCTTGGGTAAAATTTTCATAAGTTGAAATTTGCATGTCAGCTAATACTGTAACCAATCCATTAGAAGCAAACCAAACAATGCAGTTTCCAACCTCATGATAACCATCAACTCCAGCATTCATACCAGGGATCACTTCTTCACCCACCACGGTCGTAGAAATAAATTCCATTACATGTTTGACAATAAGAAAAGCTCAGGACAGACCTTCCTCTTTTGCACCCTTGAAATCATTTATCCAGAAGTAGATAGCATTTGAATTTGCTTGACTACACATGCACTCACAAGAGCAAAAGAAATTCACAGGGAGTTTAGATTTACAATAGATGCATTAAAAGGCCTTGGTAATATCCAAGCATGCTATTTGTTGCAATTTACACAGGGTTTCGAAGAACAAGTTCTCATCCAAAAATAATCCATCTCCTGCCGATTTGGGCCAGAAAGTTCGAGGCAGCAGCCTGAACGCTGGATATGACCTCGCAAAAGAGCAATATGGACCCTGCTGTTATTCACATGTCTTTGTTAACAATCATTGTAAAGGGCATGTGGAAATTGAGTGGAAACAGCCTTAAGAAGGCTTGCAGACCGCACAAAATAAAGGCCCTGCTAAGAAGCTCTGAAAACAGCGATGATTTGGAGCATTGCTCGAGAAAATTCACCCATCTGACAATTACATTTGTACCCTTTCAAGTCCAATGCACCCCAATGGAAGACTCTACATACTGATGCACATTACCATCGAGTGTGCACACTGGACCTTTCAGTTTGACGGGCTTTGTATGCATCTTCACTTCAAAGTTTGATAAATCTCTCGAATATCCAGGCCAAGGGCCAGAAGCGCCTGGTACGACTTCATATAAAAACTCCTGGGCAACATCACCATCTTCGTCCATCCTAAGCTTTTCTGTATACCATCGTAGACCCTGCGCTTGCAAAGTTTCGTTAAATTAAGCTTTGGCAGTTACAAGTATACAATGTCATATAGAGAGCAAAGGGCGTCCATGCCAGTGGAAAACAGTAGATAGTTCACAGACCCCAAAGCTCAACATCCTAGCGTCTTCGAGAATCACACTACCAAACAAATCGGACACTCAAATGGCTTTCCGCGTTGAAAGAGACCTGCACGCCCCCAGCTCCAGGTGTGCACGCAAAAACGACCGGTGCGTTAAGCTCCCTCTCAGTTGGAACAGCAACTCTAACACTGAACCCGGCAGGAACCTTTCGTGGGTGGTGTTTGCCACCATCTTCCTTGCGCAATCCGAGATGGCTGAATATTTTCTTGAAAACTCCGGCCATGCC
The DNA here is from genome assembly GCF_047967505.1 of Dipteris shenzhenensis. Lineage (NCBI taxonomy): Eukaryota > Viridiplantae > Streptophyta > Polypodiopsida > Gleicheniales > Dipteridaceae > Dipteris > Dipteris shenzhenensis. Next base: position 6,396,867 of record NC_141603.1, on the reverse strand, counting down.
TCGTCGGTTACGATGATGATGTCGACACCAAACGTGCCGCACCTTCTTTCTCCTGCTCTAGCTATTGTGAAGGAAGTAAGACTTTGTCCTGTGTCGTTACGCTTCGATCACAATCCTGCTAATACCTCAGGGAAAGCAATGTCCTGTGAAGAATGGATTCAACACGGCCGCTCCAATGAAGACTGTATCCTCTGCACACCCACAATCCTGGTAGCCAGGAAGACAGAGGCTTGTTTATGTTTTCCACACCATTTTCTTAACGTCTACTCATGGTTTAGTTAATACCCCTTTTGACTTTTGTTGGATCTAGCTTTTCTTACCTTTGAGTCTCCTCACAATTTTTGGTGGATTCATTTTAGCAAATGAAATATTCATCAAATTTCCACAATTCAAAATGCACAAGATTGGCGAGAGCCCTAGCTAGGGCAATGATGTTTGCAACTCGAACTCCTCAAACTATTATGATGGGATGTTTGCGAATGAGAAACAATGTGTTAAGGATACTCTATGAAGACCAAGGGTGGCCTTGGATCTACTAGCTCTGACAATGAGAAGAAAGGAAATAATCATTGCCATGAAGAGAGTAGAGCTCTTTTCTAAACCAATTTGATAGTGAACTCACAGACTTGGTCTGCATTATGTCTATTCAATAAAAAAAGTACATATCCAAGTTGGTCTGACGAGGAGGTTAGTGGATAGCTTTTCCCACGTATAGGCAAGGTGTTAGAGCCTCGAATGAGATTGTTAGGTTATCTAATTTTTGCATGGGGAGACTAAGGGTGCATGTTCTTTGTTTCCTTGTGACCACTCTCTTACCTTTCAAGCTCAAAAGCTCTCTAGAGGAGTAGTGATGAGTTTCTCTATGAGGCTGTGTTTTCTCAAAGTCTATGAATGTAAAGTTTGAGTCGAAAGAGAGAAGAACATTTGACAGGATCTCTCATGGCATACAACATCTTCGTGTGTACGCAAGGAGATCCTCTTTATGTAGTCTAACACTTGACCCTTGACATCTTGATCAACAACTACCAGAGATGACTCTAGTATTCATGCCATCTTGATCTTGCTTCTTACCTTACTTAAATAGACCTTAGGGACACAATAAGTACAACCCCCAAGCTCTTAGTAATAGTGAAACAAGTCTTTTAAGCCTTGTTGGAGCTCCCAAGGGAGCTCATGGGTATCAACAATGAACCAAACGAAAACTAAGCACATACACTTGTAATAATTAAAACTGCATAGGCTCTATCACACACGAATGCTATGCTACAAGATCCACTCCCATAGGTTACCCTTGTGCTAAAGGATCCTCTTATAGTCCAATGAAATATGTAACTATGCCAACAAAACAATTTCATCTAATCACAACATTAATGGCCTTGAATCCATAATTAAAACAAACTTCAAACTAAACATTTGAAAACATAATACAATTGGGGCTATCATAATTTACATGCAACTAATTTTACGATCACCAGAGCTAACACACTCAAAAGCAACCAAAGTTTTAGTAACAAGGACACTATACAATTAGTGGTCTAAAAGGGCAAGCCAAAAGGGTAGTTTGTCTATATGTCTCCCTAAACAACATAAAGATGGCCATATTCCAGGCTAGGGAAATAGCACAGATTATGGCTGCCCTTCTAAACATAATGCAAGAAATAAGGTACCATCTAGTTTCCTTTTGGATATGAAGGAAGTAATTATTCTGTGTGTGGGTGAGGGGGGTGTATGTATGCATCTGTGTGTGTGTGTGTGTGTGTGTGACCAAAAAAAAATGTGTGTGTATGTATGTATGTATGTATGTATTTATGTATGTATATGCGTGTGTATATTATTATATAAATACAAATATATTTATATTTATATATTTATACACACACATATACATACATACATTATATTTATATACACACATATATACACACATACATACATGCATGCATGCATGTATGCATACACACACACGCACGCGCACGCACACGCACATACACACATATACATATATATGTATATTTGTGTGTGTGCGCGCACGTGGCGTGCATGCGGCACGCATGTATACATACATGCATACATATATGTATGCGTATATGTATTGTGATGCATTCTATGTTCCAAAGATAGCAAAAAGGCTTCATTCCATTGGTCCAATGATAGAGAATGATATGGAAGTTCTTTTTCAAGAAGTATGGATGCATATTCAGGGAACTTGAAAATCCCAACTCCATTGTTGCAAAAGGTACCAAGATTCGGTAGAAGGCTGAAGCTTTCATCAATAGTTCCAATTCAAAGAGCTCTTGTTGCTCACATCCAAATCAAGATGCATATCTCAACGAATTATGCCATAAGAGGTATTGGACACCTCGATGTAAAGAGCCTAGTATCATTGAAATCTCAAAGATGGTGCAGTGTATGAATGAAAAATACCTTGGTATGGGGTGAGAGCTATTTGTGTATGGGATATTATGGGGGGTTTTAGAAAATAGGAAGAGTGAGTCATATAAAGAGGTGGGTCTTATGTCCATGTGTTCCAATAATGTGAAAGAGATCACATGCCAAGCATGTGGAGGAGTGTGGAAGAGTGTGGAGCCAAGAGGAATCCTTCTGAAATTCATATGTCGAATAAGGAGGATGTGGACATATGGAAAATAGAGGGGAGCCAAGAGGAATCCTTCTAGAATTCATATGTCAAATAAGGAGGATGTGGACATATGGAAAATAGAGGGTCCCTATGGGTTCCATGTGGGGAGACTCCTAACTTTCTCAATATTTTAAGAGTCATAAGCATCTTTTGATGGGACACATTTCAAGAGTAGACAAAAAAAGACACGGATCGTGACATACGGGCTTATGTCATTGATAGGGAAAGGAATCTACAGGAAGCAATTGTAAACGGGTGAAGGAGGGTGACAAAATCTCTATAAAAGGAAGCCCTTAGGAAACTGTAAATGGGTGAAGGAGGGTGACAAAATCTCTATAAAAAGAGCGCTCCTCTCCCTTGTTCAACATCTCTTCCACCATTGAGCCTCATGCTGTTGTAGCTCTAGTCTCGTCAAGACTCTCCCATGAGCCCTCTCTCTCCCTCTTGTTGATATCCTCTTATGAAGACTCTTGAGTCCATATCTCTCTAGTTCATTCTCTTTCTATGAGTAGTCTTGGAGCTCTCGCTCCCTCTTGTATGTATGAGTAGTCTTGGAGCTCCCGCTCCCTCTTATGAAGACTCTTGAGTCCATATCTCTCTAGTTCATTCCCTTTCTATGAGTAGTCTTGGAGCCTCCGCTCCCTCTTGTATGTATGAAACCTCTTCTTCTCCCTTGTGTTTGTAGTATTTTGAGTTGCATTTGAGTAGAGTCTCACTCTATTGTAATGAAGGTCACTTTAGGCTCCCTCTCTTGAGTGTCTCTCCCCTTTCTCCATTGCCTTGTTCTCTCTCTCTCTTCCAAAGTCTTCAAAAGTGTTTTTTTAAAGCCGCTCATTGTGAATACGTGGTTTATCCATTTCCTGAGCCAAAAAGGAAGCTCTTCCTTCTCTCCTAGGCAACCTCTATGGGACTTGGATAGTTGATAAAGTATGAGCATGGAGGGAGTATTCTCCCAAGTCGGCATCAGTAGAATGAGTAGGTGTTTTTCATGATTGTTTGACCCCCTATCAGTATTTTGCTCATAGCTTCTGTTGGAACACTGAAAGGAAAGAGTAGAGTGGACACAAAATCAGAATACTTGCTTATAGAATGAAGAAAAGAGAGGTCCTTAAGTAGGCACCTCATACAAGGTCACTGACATCACTGATGACCTCAAAGCTCCACAATCATCTCCTCAATCTGCTCCTAGATTCTCTCAATCATCCTATGTGGCTTTTCCACCACCTAACTGTGCTTGTGGGCACCTAACTGTGCCTCTAGCACTCACACATAGAAACATAAGGTGTGCCTGAGGCATACACCTTGAGATATCCCAACAAACCCCCCCTCAAGGGAATGCCTCAGGCTATGTCAAGGATACATCTAGTCTCATAGTTTCTCATGCCATCTCATGGTGGTCAAGGATAAATCTATGGCTAGGTTCTCATGCTAGCAAGGGTTCCCTTGGGTGTAAGGTAAAGGGATACAAAAAGACCTTCCAATGGTTATCTCCCCTGCATGTACATGCACACAATGTCTGCAGGAGGTACCATGGAACAAAACATATACATGGCCTACATCATAAGGTGACCAGAGGTGTTTACAAAACACACACAACACACAAAACACAAAAGTTTATTTTCATTCATTTTGGAGGACTATCCAGGCTGAGTACCTTGACATAAAAAGAGAGATCTAGAGCATACATAGAGATGTGTTTAAAATGCATAATCTTCATGGGATGCCTCATCTTGTGGAGGCTCATTAACTGTAAGTAGATTTGCATTTTCTGTCTTTGCTTTGGCTCTGCAAAACTTCTCATGATGGTTGTTCTTGCCACAGTGCTTGCATGGATTAACTTTGAAGCAGTCCTTTGAAAGGTGATTTGTCTTTCCACAGTGATTGCAAGGAGTATACTTGCCCTTCTGGAATTTCATAACATAAGCAGTGTCATTGCCTTTCCTTAGCTCCATATGCCTTTCTTCTTCTTGGAGAGCAGAGATAATGCCTTCAAGGTTAGGATTGGGAAGATTCTTCAAAGTGCTAACAATGTGATCAAAACTTTCAGGCATACTCTTAAGTAACACTGCCATAGCATCATCAGGGGTGATAGGAGAGTTGATAGAAGCTAATTGAGTCATAAGACTCCGCATATAGTTGACATGAGCAGCTAAAGTAGTATCACTTGCCATCTTTAATTCAAAGAAAGAGATTTTAAGTGATAGTTTAGAGATGTGAGAGCTTGCACCAAAAATCATGTCTAGCTTCTGCCAAGCTTCCGAAGGAGACTCCAAGTCAGAGATATGATGTATGTAATCATCACCCAAAGCTAAAGCAATTATACCATATGCTTTTTCTTCTCTTGTTGGATCCCTTGCCGGTCGTGTCGGAGTTGAAGATTGTCCAGCATTGGAGGCCGTAGAAGAAGCGGTAGGAATAGGTTTGACAAGTCCCCATAAGTTCTCCCGCATCAATGCAAATTTCACCTTCATTTGCCATGTATGGAAGCCCTTTCCATTGAACTTCTCAAGATTATATATGGTAGCCATGAGAGGGTCTAACCCAGATATTGGGGAGTGTCTATCTCTCTTACAAGGCAAAAATAACTGAAAGACTTCCAAAATATGAGCACTTGATGTAGCAAATAGTAGTGACTAGATTTCAAACAATGATGCTTCTTTTTACATGCTTCATAGAAGTGGATGAAATAAACACTTTCCAATCAAAACCAGGTCTAGCAAGTCAAAACAAAACTGAAGCAACACTTGTAGTGAAGTTATTGAAAACTTCAAAAGACCAGAAATGCTAGAGTAGCATTTTATGTAGCATCATTTTCAAAAGCTTGTCAAAACTGTCAAAACTAGAGAGCTGAACTTGGAGGGCTTATAGCACACTCTTCAAAGCAAAAGAAAGGGGGCTTTCTGAGGCAAAAGAAAGCTGGTATACCACAGTAGATCCTCTGGGAAGAAGAGGCGAAAAAATGCGTTAGGTCGCCTTCTTCTTCTTCAACAAAGTCGACTGGTTTTTCTCTGTTTTCTCCTTCAATATGCAGCCAGATTTCAACACAAGGTAGCTCTAGGTATGGAGAAGCTTGCCCTGAAAGGAATTAGACAAAGACGGAGCAGGCGCAGAGAAAACGCAGCAAGAAGATTCGACGAAATTCGTACAATGGTGACCAGCAGAGCTTGACATTCTTCAATTCCTTGCAGCCCGAAATTCGCCCCAACAAGAGGGATCTCCAGCTGGAAGGGCGTGGGAAATGGGTGAGAATCGGAGGAGAACAAGATCAAGCAAATTTTTGGAAGAAGAGGGAGAGATGGTGAAGAAGAAGAAGAGGAAGAAGATGATGATGTGGCAGAAATGGGCTCAAGGGGGATCAAATGGCTCTGATACCATGTTGGAACACTGAAAGGAAAGAGTAGAGTGGACACAAAATCAGAATACTTGCTTATAGAATGAAGAAAAGAGAGGTCCTTAAGTAGGCACCTCATACAAGGTCACTGACATCACTGATGACCTCAAAGCTCCACAATCATCTCCTCAATCTACTCCTAGATTCTCTCAATCATCCTATGTGGCTTTTCCACCACCTAACTGTGCTTGTGGGCACCTAACTGTGCCTCTAGCACTCACACATAGAAACATAAGGTGTGCCTGAGGCATACACCTTGAGATATCCCAACAGCTTCTTGCTTGATGCTCCGATTTTGACGAAACTTACATCAATGCCAAGCTCTCTTCAAGGCCTCATTATTCTATATATTCAATTTTTATATCAGATGTGAAATCAAAAAGTTATGAGTCTATGTGTGTGACTGTTTATTTTTCAGATAGCTTTTACCCCCTTCCAGTAAAATGTCCATAACTTTTCAAAGCTTGTTTGTTACAAAACTTATATCAGCACAAATCCCATTTTAAGGCACATCTCAAAATATACCTGAATCTTTGACATCATGTTTGTGTTAAAAGTTATAGGCCTTTGTGTCTGATGATAGTTTGTAGAGTGTTTTGAGCTACTTGTAAAGGTATCTATGAAGGAAGTGCAATGTTTCACCGAAACCTACCCATCTGACCCGATTAGCCCCTTCAAATTCCTCGATATATATCCAAGATCTTGTTTCAACAATGTATCGCTCTTCTCTTTGGCCCAAACCGGCTTGGTGAGATTATGGCCTCCGTTGATCCTTTCCTTCTCCCTATGCTAGAGTATAGCATCATTTGGGATGTTACCTTCTTCATTCTCATCTAAAGGAGGAAAGGGAAGAATGTGTGGTGTGCTCTCTCAGCATGAACGTTTCTTTGTTATTTCCCCTTTCCCAGTGATAAAGATCTCTGTCACTAAGTTTGAAGCAGTAGAAAGCTAAGAGGTGTGTGAAGTTTTATTACCCCTAACTTCATGTCACAGTACTCCCTAGTTGCCCTTTTGGATGTTAGGTAAGAAATTGTGTTTGCCTCTCTCTCTCTCTCTCTCTATATATATATATATATATATATATATATATATATGTATGTATGTATGTGTGCATCATACATATGCACATGTGTGTGTGTGTGTGCGTGTGTGTGTGTGTGACACACACACACATGGTGATGTTATGGGATCGAGTGGCATGATACATAAGAATGCTAATATGCAAGTGACATAAAGCTCAATCTATGCTGAAAAAACTGCTTTATAATGGCTCTACGTGGAGAAGAATGACCCCTTTTGACATGTAAAGATAGCTTATGGGGTATACAACTAAGAGGCATAAAATAATTTTTAAAAAATATGGAAATGAGGACATGGCAAAAGCATGAATTTGAGGGAACGTAGGTGGATGGGTGAACAATGAAATGATTGCAGTCAGGTTGATGGAGTCGGCTGATTAGCAAAACCACTATATAAGGAGTTGCCCATGAGCCTCCAAACATCATAGACTTGGACTAATGCTCTTGGAAAGGAGTTGTAATGCCATATGATCCTGATTATGAATCAAGATTGGGGTGGCTAGTCACTACCAACAACAAGCAGGTGATAGATTCTTTTGCCATAGCTAATGTATTATGATCGGTTGTCACAAGCTTGATGCCAATCTATAAGCATAGGGATGCTCACGATACTCACAAATGAACATTTTGATCAAGTTTGTCTTTTTAGGGCTAAGTGTTTTTATCAAAAATTTAATTTCCTGTCCATGTAGACCAAGAAATAAATCTATATCAAGATTCTCCACAAATGTCTTGATACCATCAATAAACAATTCTCTGTAGCATGAGAAAATACATTGCTTGCTTTATAGAGTACACAAGAAAGATGGAGCACCACTAAATAAAAGTATACATTTTTATAGCTAGGCTATTTCCATGCATAATACTATGTATATTGTTCAGGATGTACCACACCGCATGGTCAAACCATGACATTGTTTGGGCATTGTCCACCATTTGCCCCACAATTGCACTTGAGATATGGTCTCATGTAATTGTAGATATCCACAACCTTTTTTGGTGGTAGTAAGGTCTTATGGCTATAGAATAGCCCAAGTTTAGAATTGCAAGAGTCCTCCGGGTCTCCCAAAGTAAAAAGATCAGGGAGAACAATGTTATCAACATGTGATGGTTCTCCTTGTAAAGCCAAGGTCTTATGCCTTTGTTTCAAAGTAGTCACATCATCATTCATACCCCAAGGACTACCAAGATTTCAAAGGTAAATGGCGCAACAATGCTAAGGTCATTTAACTACCACAATTTATGGTTGACTTAACAAGAGAGTGTCCCCTCAAGGATTCTTTGAGGAATAAGTGGATTAGCACTTATATCTTTGCTTTCCATGGACGTGTTTCTAGGAGTAGCAAATTCTTGAGTAAGAATCTCTTTATCCTCTTGTGATAGTAAGTCAAAAGTTATAAGAGAATGCACCTTTGTATTGAAAGCGGTAACATTTATGTTATGTTTTTTGCTATTACTATTCTCAAGGCATTGTGAGACTAATAAAATGCTTTAAGAATTCCATCTAAATTTCTTTTGTAATCCTCATATTGTGCTCCACTAGCTATTTTTTTAATGATATTGGATAGTCTTTGCAAAGTAGCAAGAGCTTTGCCTGGATCACGAATACATAGTCCCCACTGAACCCCCATTGCCGATGGAGGCAAAGGATTTTTGTATCCCAGCTTCAATAAATCTCTGTGCCAAACATTATCCTATAAATTTGGACACAGAGAATAATAGCATTGAAACAATATGAAAACTTGAAAAAAAATGAATTGAATAAGTTGTGGATGGCAATAAATGAGGAACCCTCCCTTCTCCATCCCATCTATGTGTGTGTGTTGCAAGACCTAATTTTGATAAACTTATACATCTTTTGAACAAGACTTTCACATGATGGGACCATGCATTGATGGAATGGGAGGAATCTGGTTCTTTGTCCAAGAAAACAAGTGACCTCTTGAGGTCAATTTGGTTTTTGAGGGGAAAAAAACTTTGTAAAGCATTTGAGCATTGAAAATGACATAAATTCCATATTTTCAAGAACATTATTATATTTAACATTTGAGAATTAGTTTTTCCCATAAAACTCCCACCAGTGGAAGTCAACATTGAGGGGGAGATTGGAACGTCAACACAAAAGTATGTATGTAGTTTAAATGGAACGCATGGCAAACTTCCAAGGGGGTCGTTATAACGTGCTTTAATCCACGAATTAACTTCCTGCAAGAAGCATTGTGATTGTGGCCAAACTCGGTAGTTGGAACTTGGTGGTGTCTTACTGTTGGCTCTGACCGGCATGACGACGAGAAGGTGCGGGGATTCTATCATTTTCGGGAGGGAAGCGCCGGTTCTCGAGCGGAATTGACGGTGAAAGTTGAGAGGAAATGCGCTCTGTGTGTGTGTGTGTGTGTGCGCGCCAGCGAGAGAGAGAGAGAGAGAGGGGTTTGTTGTCAGGAAAGCTTTAAGCAATTGATTTTATCTAAACCTCTTATCTGTCTCGTGAGTCGTGACGTGCTCCTGCATTTTTTGAATATTTAGATCAGCCCCAAACTCTGCTAGATCCCACTCTCCAACCAGAAGAGCAAGCGAGCAAACCCTTAGGCTTGAGACAGAGGCCAAAGACAAAAAAGAACGACTTTCGCGCCTTCGTGCAGCCCTCGCAGTGGAACAGAAAATCTGCGAAGACATCACACAACAATTGTATCCCATTTTATGAGGCACAACTATAAGCACCACTGTGCCCCTTAATACTCCCCATGCTGCATTCAAGACGTTCGTCTCTTCTTGCCAAGGGTTTTAGTTGTGTTTTAACTTCCTGCAGAAAGGATACCGACCTTAAAAGCTGGACAACCCAATACCAGGTTGTCATCGAATACTTCGCTCGGGAATGACCACACGTTGAAAATAATACATCTGTACCGTTCTTTCGAATTCGAGAAGCAGAAAGTCATTACTAAAACATGTCGTCTTGAAATACGCTGTAGCGAACAATCAAAAGAAGCGAACCGGTGAATGCATCAAAATGGCCGGAGGCGACTAAGTCATTTCAGGCATCCAGAAAAAGAAAGAGCAGTAGATGCGCTTCGCCAGTCGTTCCAGGCAATGAATTCTAGCCCGTGGTTCCCTTGCATTTGAAGATGAATAAAGCTTTTGTCCTATCACTGACTAGTGTCCCTTTCTTCAGCAGAATGCTAACTCCTAACTGTTTACAGGCAGCGAAAACAAGTATGCGGAACGAAATTATCTTCTAGAGAAATTAGCAATAAGCAAGGCTGGTGCACAGATTGTCAAGAAAGAAAGCTTGGACTCTTTTACCCAGCTTTCGACTGGAACGTGTTCTGCTCAGGCCACAGGTAATCTATGCCCGCTTTCGCAGCTTATAGAGAGCGGGGCTTCAGTCCGAAAGATTGTGACTGATGTACTTGTTTTAAACGGATCGAGCGGCAGCTCCACTAGAGCAACGTTCCAAATTCTTTCTATCCGAAGGCATTGTCCTTCACTGACGTGCCTATTTTATACGGATCAAGCAGTTGCAGATATCGCGCCACGTGAAATTCCTGATGAACCAGGCCGAGGTTTGGGTGATACATCGTCCATTTCTGCAACGGCTGCAGCAGCAATCCAGACGGAGTCGAAAATTCCAATGAGAATTCAAATACCGTTTGACAATCAAAAGCCTGTCTTCCAATCATCTTACTTTGATCACGTGACGAAGTACCCAGCTCCACAATCTGGCTGAACCATTTGGGCAAGGAGAATCAATATTTACTCCTACAATGTCGTTCTAATTAACCTATTGTGCATGCATGTTGGAGTTTCTAGGTTAAGAGCACAAAGATCAATTAACCCATCATATATGCATTTTGACATCAATTTTTAAGTAACCAGGTTGTAATGCATTTTGGTTTGTAGACCCTACTTTGATAAGCTATTTAAGAACAACTATAATCATTCTAGACTTTATATTGTCTCCTCTTAGACCCCTTGGGCTCCATATTATGTCATCATGATCCTTTGGAGTCCATGTTATATACCATCACTTTTCAGGACAAATAATAAAATGAACTATTGGTATGATTGATAGTTTAAGAGAAAGCCATAGGAGGTCACTAATCAACATGTAAGATAGCACATGAATTCAATATATTCCCTTAGGGAGTTACAAAAATTATAAATACATAAGCCATTAATCCAAAAAGAAAAAATTCCATACACAAGGGGTACTTTTTTAATCTCAAAATCTATAGAAGGGATATATATGGGTTATAACAAGATGAATGCTCATAAAGCATTCATAAGGCCTACCTTAGATGCACAACTTGGAAGAGAAAGAGAGAGAGAGAGAGAGAGAGGACTTAGATGTGTAGTAAGGAGAAGGGGGGGGGGGAGGGGGGGCTTGCCTTGAAATAGAAAGAGAGAGAAAGAGGGAATAGGTGGAGATCACATGCCCCCAATCAATCATAAAAACAAAAAATAGTCAAGTGGACCAATAAACAATTCGCGAATAAAAACTTTAAAAAATTCAGAATTTTGCCCATCTCTAAGACGAACCTTCACTAAGGCCTACCTAGGCAGGCCAAAATCCATAGGTAGGGGGTTCTTAACATACCCTTTGCATGTATCTCAAGAGAAGAAATGGTACATGGGTTAGGAACTGAAACAAGTCAAGGGCTAACATTGCATGAAGTTTCCAGACACCTTAGCTCTTCATGTTTACATCTCTAAGCCTATCAAAATTGTACAAATATTTACTTTTAAGGGAATGTATGTCTTGAGAAAGAGGGAAACTTGAAGTGAATCTAATCCATAGGGGGTCACTCTTTCTAAACCCTATATAGTATGTACGAGCAAGCATGTATTAAAAAAATCCCTATTCTTACACTTTCTCGAGTCATGGTCACCCCTCCTACATGTATATAAGATTCCTTTAATCTTAAAATTTAAATGCCCCTTTATAAATGCACACATATAAATTGTACTAAGTTGCTATTTTATGAGTATTTTATAAATCCAATCATGTATGTAAATGGCATGTAGGTCGACCTATTTAAAAAATTACACCTCCATGCACTAACATGCTATGATACATGGTTATAAGTGACCCCCATGCGATCCAACCATTGTGTGCTGGGGGCACTCACTACAAGTTATTGGCCATTTTTCGATACAGTTTTTGATAAAAAATACACGGTTTTTTTTTTGTTGCGGAGGAAAGCATTGATATTTTCGTTCGTATATGTGTCGAAAAAAATCCATTGGTATTCTAGTCAAAATTTCCATCAGGCCCACACAATTTTAGCATCGATATCTCTATCGGTGCCCATCGGATATACCAACGCTGTGCTTTTTGTAAAAAAAATAGTGGGACAGAATGGGGCTTGTTACAGTCCCACTTTGCCCCTATATATATATATATATATATATTATTACAAGGTAGTATAGAAATGAATACATGCCATCCAAGCTACAAACTACCTTAAACTCTCTCATCATGTATTATTACATATATAGAAGCTCCACAAAGAGGGTAGTACAAAAATGAATGAAAGATACAAAATGGAAAAATGCCCCAAGGGTGGCTAAATCAAGGTAAACTACTCCCTCACTACTCCTACTACTCCTCATCATCTCCTCTCTCACTGCCTCCCTTGCCTCCTTCGTCTCCTTCTCCCTCACCTCCTTCTGTCTCGTCTTTGGTCTCGTCCCCTCCCTCACCTCCTATATCCTTGCTTGGGTCAAGCATGCCACACTTTTGGAAAAAGTAACTAAAGCTTCTGATTATAAGGATGGAAAACACAAACATGAATGACAATAAGGAGGATCATGAGACTTACACGCGATGACCTACCACTGCAGTTCAATTCACTGGTACTCCTTCTCAGTCCAACTTCTCAAAGAGGGATTTTGGTCCATGCTCTAATACATTATTTTATTTGTTATCCATAGGAACGTGACCCCAATCCTAGCATACTTGTGAACCCAAAAAAAAAACATAAGATGAAGCACTATCAGCAAAATTATATTTTCAAACCAAACTGTAAATTATAAAAGAAGTATGCTACAACACACATATACTTACCACCCACACCTCAATGCCTTTCCTACCACCACTCCCACGATGTGAAGTATCTCGAGTCCACATATGTATTCTTTCCACCTTCTGCTTGTTGTGCCACATATCTGGATTATCTTAAAACTCTTTCCTAGCCCTCTTCCAATCCATCCTATGTACATGCGGCAGCCTCGGCCTACCCTCCTTCACTACTTTGCAGATGTCTGACCTATGATGTTTGAGTACATCACCCATGCGTCAAAATATGTATGTATCATCAAACACATGTTTAGGTGTGTTCAGGCAGTCTTCCTTTAGCAAGTCTAAGATATACTTTTTGTTTGTTTTGTCTTACTTGCACCAATCATCAAAATGCTCCCCCTCTAATGTGACATGCAAAAGTTGCCTCATGCGGCCCACCACGATAACTCCTTCATCATCTTCGATGATTTCCCTTAACTTATATATATTATAATGCAATTCATTGGGGGGATTCTAAACGTTTCTATATAGACTTGGGGTGCTAGAGGGTGGCTATGCTAGTGCGAGCCATGCGAGGGGTGGACTCTGTGGTAGTGGTGGCGATGGGGCCAGTGGCATCTTGTGTCGTAGGAACTCTGTCTAAAAAAAATGCACCATCTCATCTACAGTGATTCATCCCCCACAACATCCTCGACTCTTCCTATGATGACATCAACCCCCCATGGGGTCGATGATGCCTCACTATGGAGAGGTGAGCTCTCTCTACTAGGGAGTGGTGGCCTCTCTCCACTAGGGAAGGAGAGAGGGAAAGATGTAGAAAGGAGATAGAAAAGAGAGTAAAGGAGAGATGGAAAGATGCGAAAAGGAGATGGAGAGAGAAAAGAGAGAAAAAGAGAGAAAAGAGAGAAGAGATAGAAAAGAGAGGAGAGAGAGAGAGGGAAAAAGAGAGAAAAGGAGATGGAGAGAAAAAAGAGAGAAAAAAGAGAAAAAAAAACAAAAAGGGGGAAGAGAGAGGGAAAGATGCAGAAAGGAGACTGAAAAGAGAGGGGAAAATCCTAGCAACGAGTGAGAAGAGAGAAAAGAGAGAAAAGAGGGTGAAAGAGAGAAAAGAGAGAAAAAGAGAGGGAGAGAGAGAGGCAAGGAGAGCAAATGAGGAAGGTGATGTGAAAAGAGAGGAAAGGTGCAAAAGGAGACAAAAAACAGAGGGAAAAAAAAGAGGGAAAAAGAGAGGGGATGAAGCAAAAATAGAGGGAAAAAAAATCTTATGAGGCTAAAAAGAGAAGAAAAAAGAGAGCAACTGAGAGATAGAGAGAGACAAAAGAGAGAAAAAAGGGTAAAAGAGTGTAAAGAGAGAAAAAGAGAGTGTAAAGAGAGAAAAAAGAGAAAAAGAGAAGGGAAAAGTGAGCAAATGAGAAAAGAGAGGGCAAGTGAGAAAAAGAGAGCAAATGAGAAAGGGAGGGCAAGAGAGAAAAGATAGAAAAAAGAAAAAAATACAAAAAAAAGAGGGAGAGAGAGAGACACAGAGAGAAAGATGCAAAAAGGAGACAGAAAAGAGAGGGAGAGAGAGGGAGGGAGATCAAATTGAGGAAGACAATGCGAAAAGAGAGGGAAAGATGTGGAAAGGAGGCAGAAAAGAGACGAGATGAAGGAAAAAGAGAGGGAAAGACAAGAAGGGGAGGCAGAAAAAAGAAGGAAAAGACAAGAGAGGGCAAAGGAGATGGGAAAAGAGAGGGGATGAAGGAAAAAGGGAGGGAAAGACAAGAAAGAGAGAAATGAGAGAAAAAGCACATTAGGGAAATTTTGGACTAAAAAAGGGCCTCATAAGGAGTGGATTAGCAAAATGGATTAAGCACTAACAAGGCCTATGGAGGGTCCCATCACCCCCATATAAGGGCAAAAGGATACATCTTCCTAGGCCCTTGGGGGTCCCAAAAAGTGCACGAACCTCTTCCACTTGGAGGGCCCCCCCACTTTCTCAAAGTTGACACTCTTTACACCCTTGTAGTGGTCCCCATCCCCAAAAGTGACTCGTGGGTACCCTCCCCCCAAAAAAATTTGAAATTTTCCAAAAGTGCCAAAAATGGCCCAAAACCCCTCCAAATCTTCCCCCAAACCAAAGCTATGCACCCGAATCACTTTCCAACAACTAGATCCTACTCCTCCTCACCATAATCACCATAACCACTTTTCAGCTCCTACATCCAATTTCTTCTTTCCATTTCGCTTTGTTGTGATCCTAAACTTGCCTCCATTGATCCTCTTCTACATGGTACTAATCTAAATCCAATTTCTTCTCATTTTGTTTTGCTATAATCTCAAAGTTGCTTCCATTGATCCTATTCTCCAATGTTCTAATCCAAAATACTTGCTTATTTGACTTCAAGTATGGGATCCTATTTTTTATCTCCTCTCATCCCTCCATTGGAAGATCACACCAACAAGCTACAAAAAAGCACCTTGCACATTGAAGTTGCACCAGAGTACACTACGACTCGTCAATGCCATGGCCACACGATTGTTGACTAAGAGACACTAGATCAGCTCTACGACAACAAGGAGCAAGGCATGTTGACTTGTGGAGTGTTGGTGGAATTTATCCAATGGATCCTTTAACATGTGCTCCTCTTATGTTTGAAAATGTGATAAGTTTGATTTAATACATAGCAGATGGTCTTCAAGGCATTATAAACATCTCAGCCATTCCAATGCTGAAATGCAATTTGCCAAAGTTCACTTATGGAGGATGGAAGAAGAGATTAAAAGACTCAACCATACCATGCAAAATCTCCATGAACAACTCACCCAAGAACAAAAGGAACTTGATGATTCTGAACTTGCAAGACCAAGGTCATAAGAGACAATCACAAGATTGATTGATGAGAAGAACAAATTAATAGAGACTTGGTCCCTCCAACAATAGCTTGCCACATTGACTAGGAGATTAGGAAAAATAAGACGAACCCCTCTAGGTTACAAGCACAGGATCAAGCCCGTGCAACCAATGGAGAGCTTGTCATATGGTGGTGGAGCAAGGGAGCGAAAGGTGCAAGCTACATGGTATGTATGCTTAGATATGAAGTGCTACTTGTAGATAATGTAGTTGTTTATTTTTTTTATATTGTCATGGTTTTTGTAGAAATATTATGAAGGAGGTTATTAGAAGAGATTTAATTGATAAAATTTATGCCGTAAAGAGTGTAATGAAGAAGAAAGAATTCATTTCTTTTCTTAGGGATCCCACTCGATGTGCATTGCAATGTGCAATATTACAAGAGGCTGTTGGTTATTTAAAGTATCTTGTAGGTCCATCAGAAGCTGTCCATGCATGTGATGAGGTACGTAGCTATATATAATGTCTATGTTAATGCACTTTGAGAACACGGTGTAAAGAAACCCTTATTACAAAAAACCAATACATGTTAGGAATTCTAGGAAGAAAACAAATTCTGCCATCCAAGATTTGTTGGGTGGGTTTATACACATTTTAGGAAGCATGATGCTAGAAGGCGAAATCAAGGAAAAAGGAAAACTAAGCAAAATGAAAGATGAAAAAACTACCAAAGCGACAAAACAAGGACCAAGTACCTTTGAGTACACCGAGCATAATAATGTCTTTCTAGATGACGTAGGGTCCAAACTACAATGGTAGGGTTTTACAATATGAAAGCATGGGGTACGTTGCATTTTTATTATTTAGTCGAGTCATAATTTTAAAAAGGTCTTTTCTAATGGTGCTAATCTTATAACTTATTAGGATGTGAAAGGTAAGTTGGTGTTGATTATCAAATTGGATGAGTGTGAAGTTGTAAAAGGTCACAAATCGGAGAGGGTTAGTATTACTTTAATGAATAAAGCCCATAGACATGCCAAAGATAAAGAAGCTGCAAAAGATTTAACTATGCAATCGAAAAGGTAGATTTGGTGGCTTGCTACATTTTGAACTTCCTAAAGAGACACACTCCTTCTTGAAATGGGTCTTTGATAGATCTCCAATTCCAAGTGTCATTGATGCCTAGACAAAATGGGAGTTCCTTCAAATTGAAGGGTTTGGATCCTTCAAGTTGAATGGCACGTGGCATGAGACCTTAAAACATTGAAATGTATGTTTGGAATGCAATTGAGTGCAAATGCGACATATCCATGCCTTTTTTTAATGCACTCACAACAAATTCGAGTGAGTAACGACATGAGAGGAGGACAATGTAGAGGAAAAGGGAAAATAATCAGAGTCAAAAAAGATGTGATGAATGACATCATAGGTGACGATGCTAACAAATGGATGTATTGGAGAAATTGTGTAATGAGTTGTGATTAGGATACTACACCCAATAGAGATGAAATTGATACAAATTGGGATCCATTTTTAAACGTTCCATTACAAAGAGTGCATTTTTGTGTATTGCATGCCAAGATGCGGCAGCTCATTGATAAGACGCTATACTTGCATATTGTGTATGTGTGGAACATGAAACCGAAAGAGAGGGAAGCATCATGTGTAGCAAGGGTCAAATCTCTTCTCTTAAACATGCCTTTACATGGAGGGAATGTAAAGCTATCCAAAGACACACAACTCTCAAGAAAATAAAAAAATGTTCCAAACAAAGTGTCCATGGGAGGCTCAAAGACAAGATGATTTTTGTCAAAACATGGAAAGCTGGATTAAATATGCATTGGAATTATTGGAAAGAGTTATCTGATTGTACTACCAATCTGGAAGTTAATCCTCTTGTGCAAACCCTTTGAGTACATGTCTAGAAAACTTTGGACAACATGGTGAAGATTTTGAGACAGCCTTCCATAGATGATGAGGATTTACAACTATATAAAGTCACCATTAAGGAATTCATTACACATCACTCATTACATGTTTTGTTTCGCCATCACTTCTTCCAAAATTTTAATTGCAATCAAATTTATTTCTTAGGTGTTTACCTCATTTTCCTTTTTTATGGATGCAGCATATTCTTTATGATCATGGTCCATGGTTCGTTGAACATTTGCAGTGCCCAAGGGTGCCCACATTACAGAGCTCAAGTTGCTTATTTGAAAAGTACAATGCATGGAGGTGGGGTTGATGGAAGTAATGCTCTTTGTGAGATGTTTGAGTGGTTCTATAATGGAATAATTCTATGCAAGGAAAAAAGCTTTGTAGACAGATTTCGCCCAAGCAGTTCATCAGACTCAAATGAGTTAAAAGAGGAGTTGGTGGAAATCTTTGCAAGCTTCCCAAAAGACAAAAAATGTGGTTGGCAACCAGAAGTCTTGTAAGAAAGCATTGGATCACCAAATATACTATACATAGATTTTAATACGAGGCTTAATTTAATATTTATTGTAGTGTTTTGAGAACACATTTGATTCCTTGGCTCATTTTTTTCTTTATACAATCATTAAATTTAACCAATAATTTTTTATTCATGCATCAACCTCCTTTTACAATCATGCCTATTCATATAACCTTTTCTTCATGCACTAGAGTCATAAAACATTCAACATGGGGCTAACCATCAAAATCTCTTAAGACAGTTTGTGATTTTTTTGAGAAAATGCGGGTTGCAGGGGAGGACACAGGGGGCGAGAGGGGGCTAATGATGAAAAAGGAAGGCTAATGATGTGACAAAAGAAAGCTAATGAGAACAAGGAAGGGGTGGGGCTAATGACTAAGGAAGGGGGGGGGACTAATGATGACTAAAGAAAAAGGGCGGGGGGGGGGGCTAATGATGACCAAGGATTCTTAAGGTAAATGAGGCTATGTAAAGGTTAAAACTTCACTAATACATTAAATCTCTCATTTTCTTCAAGTCTATAGCCCTACCATCACCCATATCATGAGAACAAAGGAAATCAAAAGACCCGTTATTAAAAGAACCAGACACCCGATCCCCCCTTAAGTATACCAAAATGCTCGAGGAATGATGAAAGAGGAGAGCAAGAGGCCAAAAGTGTAGACTCGGGGCGGGGGGGGGGCTAATGATGACCAAGGATTCTTAAGATTAACTATGCCTATATAAAGGTCAATATCTTCACTAATACATTAAAGCTCTCATTTTCTTCAAGTCTATAGACCTACCATCACCCATATGGTGAGAACAAAGCAAACTAGAGGATTGGTTGATAAAAGATCAGACACCTGACCCCCCCGAGGTATACCAGAATGCTCGAGGAATGACAAAAGAGGAAACAAGAGGAGGAGGAGCAAGAGCAAGAGGTTGAGACAACAATAAATCCCCTCCCTTCTCTCTCTCTCTCTCTCTCTCTCTCTCTCTCTCTCTCTCTCTCTCTCTCTCTCTCTCTCTCTCACTCACTCACTCACTTACTCTCTCCTCTGCTCTCTCTCTCTCTCTCTCTCTCTCTCTCTCTCTCTCTCTCTCTCCCTCCCTCCCAACCTCCCTCCCTCCCTCTCTCTCTCTCTCTCTCTCTCTCTCTCTCTCTCTCACACACACACACACACACACACACACACACATGTTTCACTCCCCCTACTCTCTCCACAAAAACCTTTCTCAACACACATGACATGCATACAATGGACAAAGGAAATGCCATTATGCAAAAAAGATAATGGAAAAGAGAGAGACAATTTGAAGGAAACCAAGTTTGATTTGCAAGGTCCAAGTTCATGTCACGAGCCATGTACACATGTTGGACCTTGACTTTGAGTCCTTTCTTTGTATTCAAAAACCCAACAATGCGACCCTTCCAATGCTTCTCTTTCACTGTCATCCTTCAAAATGCGACCCATACAAGATCAAATTGATAGCTTTAGTCTAGGGGAAGGAGAGTGCTTCACCATTGTAGAAGGAATGGGAGCAAGCAAAGAGAGAGAGGTTGAAAGGAGGAAAAGGTTGAGAGGAGGGTGAGGGAGGAAGAGGTTGAGAGAAGGTTAAGAGGAGGAGGAGGAGGCTGATGAGGTTGAGATGCAAAGGACCTGATATTCTCTCCTCCACTAGCTCCCACATACTTAAGCCTACTTCCACATCATCTCTTAACTTGGTTCAATTAGATGCTTTGCTTTGCCTTGTGTTGGGTGGTTGAGAGCTCCACTGCAAATCTCAAATCTGATCAGCTCCATGGATAGAAGAGAACAGCTCCCTGATGTTTATAAAGAAATTTCTCTATGTTAGTACCTCCTCTGAAATAGGTCCTGTTAATTTCATATGTCGACTTATCATGCAATATTTCTCGCCTACTTAGTGCATAATGCTCGAGGCTGAGAGAAAGTTCCTAGGTCAATGGGGATGGTTTGGGAGGACTCCTAGGAGGTGTTTGGGAGGGTGGGGACACTTTTGGATTTTATTTTATTTTTTAAGGGAAAAAAACTCGCAAATTTTTGAGCCCACCAAGAGAGGAGGGTTGGGGGGACTAGCCCAAAAGTAAGGGGGGGTGTAAATGCCTCGAGGGGACCAAGGGGAATCTAGTGGGGACCAAGGGAGGTCTCTCCACCAATGAGATGCCAATATGGAATCCTCCATTCTTTAACACCCAAGGCTTCCCATGGGCTAGTTTGCTAATCATAAATCTTAAGGGCCTAAACTAAGTGGCCGTTTTTGAGTCCAAATTCCCCTAATGGAGAAAAGAGAGGGGAAAAGAGAGAAAAAGAGAGAGGAAAGAGAGAAAAAAGAGAAAAAGAGAAGGGAAAAGAGAAAATGGGAAAGAGAGGGCAAGAGAGAAAAAAAGAAGGGAAAATCTTGCAAATGAGAAAGAGAGGGAAGAGAGGAAAGAGAGAAAAAGAGAGAAAAGAGAGGAAAGATGTGGAAATGAGGTGGAAAAGAGAGGGGAAAGGAGAGTGAGATAGAGGGAAGGAGAGAAGAAAAGAGAGCAAATGAGAAAGAGAGGGAAAGAGAGAAAAGATAAGGGAAAAGCTTACAAATGAGAGAGGGCAAGAGAGAAAGAGAAAAATAGATAAAAAGAGAGGGAAGAGAAGAGGAGAGGAAAATCCAATGGCCACTCATTTGGTAATACTTGAGAGCTTGAAAATGGCCCATATAAAACACAACATGAAAAAAAAGGAGAGGAAGAAAAAAATCTCTTACTTGAGGCTCGGATTACAATGAACAAAGAGAGATTAGAGCGCCATGTGGATGCTTACAAAAGAAAGAAGACATGTCATTTTTTGTAAGAACTAGTGAGAAGCAAAGGAGAAAATCAAAAGAGAAAGCAAATCAAGATAAAGAAGCAAAGCAAAGCAAGGAAAAGGAGCAAAGCAAAGGAGACAACAAAGCAAAAGAGAAACAACAAAACAATAGGTATTCTTCTTCTTGTTCATTGTTGCAAGAGGGGCATAATATTTCTAAGAAATCTTGTTTTTTCTTTCCTAAATACTAAAAACTAGAGGGAAACATGCTTAAAGACTTAGAAAAGAGAAAAAAATGAAATATAACACTCAGAATACAAAGTAGGATGAAAGAATCATGTGCCTTGAATGAACTTGGAGAAGAAGCTTGGTGGAGAGAAAATAAGAGGGAGAGGAAGCAATGTGGAGAGGAAGCTTTGGTAGAGGGAACAAGGAGGAGAGATGGTACACAAACTAGGTGAGGAAAAGATGGAAGGGAGCCATGAAAAGAGGAAATTTTTTAGAAAGAGGTGGCAAAATGCATTTTGGTTTTCTTTTTTGCAGTTGTGATTTTCATCTTTGGAATGGTCTTGAATGTGAGCATATGGATAGGATGAGTGGGATCTCATCGGATTGCCCAGGGAGAGATTAGAGTGGCTTAGGCAAAGGTTGCCCTGTCCTTGCACATGTTGCAAGCAACAAATTCGACATCAACGTCAAATCACCATGGTAAGGATGAGTGAGATCTCATTGGATGAATGGCCAATGCCCGGGGAGCTCAGAGCAGCTTAGGCAGAGGTTGCCTTGTCCTTACACACATTGCAAGCAACAAATTCAATGTCAACGTTGAGTCAATGGTGTTTAAGTTTGTAATTGCATGCATATTGCACATACTAGCATTATTTACACAAAACCATTATGCAGGATGAGGAGGACGACAGGGGACTTGCATGTCCATAGTGGCACCCAACATGGCCATGTAGTTGAGTAGGTCTACAAGAGTTTCAAGGAGTGTCAGAGAGGCATGGAGCATGCTTGGAGCCTAAGGATAGTCTCCTAGATGTGTGAGATGATGATACTCTCTTTGATGTGTGAGATAATGATGACAAGGGTATGGTCACAATGATGGATGCAATTTTTAGAGGCATGACATCACATGTGTATGTGAGGTTCGAGCCCAAGTCGATCATGCGAGCGTTGCAATCAATACCCTTGTATAATCTCAGAGGCTTTTCTATCAACCTTAAATTTGCAAGAAACATATGGTTGGTTGGACATGAGTGTCTTGGCCTTATTGAGGTTAGTGCATTAATATGAATTGAATGTTTTGATCTTATTTTAATAATTATTAATGTCATGCTTAATGTTCCCTGCTTATGTGGATTGCAATAGGTTGCTCCAAAGGACATTGCCTAACCCAAATATCATGCCTACATCAAGGGATGAAGCACAAGTGTTTGGATGGATTATAATACTATCCATGCTTGTCCTACCTAATGATTGTATTCTCTTTCTTCATGAGCATGAGGATTTGGTTTATTGTCCATAGTGTGGGGCATAGAGTTCATACGCAAGACTTGCAAGTTCATACCATCCCAGTAAAGGTCTCAAGACACTTTCCAATCACAAGAATATAGCATATATTTAGATTTAAGTC
The DNA here is from genome assembly GCF_047967505.1 of Dipteris shenzhenensis. NCBI lineage: Eukaryota > Viridiplantae > Streptophyta > Polypodiopsida > Gleicheniales > Dipteridaceae > Dipteris > Dipteris shenzhenensis. The sequence continues at coordinate 6,374,030 of NC_141603.1, read as the reverse complement.
CATAGCAGAGTTGATGACATCGCATGCTACAATTGCTCTACTATGATACTTTTTGGAGTCCTATGGATTGTGCTACACTTGGAAGCACATAGGTTCCACGAGGCTAGACTTTGTAGCGGAGTTACGTAACTTACATCTTGGGCTTGCAATGGATGACATGAATCCTTTTAAGTTATGCTCAACATCTTGGCCAACATGGCCCATACTTTTGGTGAATTACCATGGCTGACAATAAAGAAGGGACACCTCATGCTTTCCCTCCTCATGCCAGGAAAGTACAAGTAAATAAATATGGACATGCACCTTTGATAGAGGAGCTCTAGACCCTATTTGTAGATCTTTGAGGTATACAAATGATATTTTGATTATGGGAATCTTGATGTAGACCACACATGACTTTCTAGGATATGGGGAGTGCTCAAGTATATGCTTGTAGATATATGCATGGCGAATGACCTTTTATGCTTTAATTTGAGATTAATTAATGCATGCATAATGACATTTTTATGCATGTAGGGATTTAAACAAGTGTATACCAAGATTTCCCTATTTGTGGTGATTGTTTGGATGCATGACACTACAAAAATGTACAAAAATTGATTTATGAAGGTCATACATGATACCTTACGCTTGACCGTTCTATGCATGGACGTCAACTTGGTTATAAACCATCTTCTTAGGCAAGTGATTGGCACAACACAAATGGAGAGCACCTTCTAATATGTATGAAGAGGCATTTGATCTTTCATGAGCTTCCCTATTGGGATCGATTATAGATCAATCATCTCTTAGATCCCATGCATATCGTCAAGAATGTGGGGGCTTCTATTTGGGGACATTTGGTTGGTGAGAAAGACACAAGGGTAGCATGACAAGAAGACTTAAGGGAAATGGATAGGACTCTCAAGTTGTGGCCCCAAATGCATGGTTGCAAAGTGCCGAAAGCACCATGTATAATGGTATTCAAACCCGCACCAATGTTAATGGAATACAAAACTTTGTTATTTTGGGATTGAAAAACTATATGAGTTAAATCATTAGAACATTGGCTGAAGCAAAGAACTAAGATCTATAGAATGATTGGGATATTATTGCTTTGAAAACATAATTCACTTCTCTCTCTCATTACTCATAGAATAAGAAGATAATAAATACAACAATGTATTTGGAAAATAGTAAGGAAAACATAATGCATAGATTAGACAATAAGTCTTTGAACTCATATTTATGATCCAAGATACTACAATCAAGAACTAACATTACATACTTCTCTCTCAGTCTATCTATTACAATCTTGCTAAATCTGACTTTATAGTTGGTATTTTAGTTACAACTCTAAACCATTAAGACTCTTGACCATTCCAATATTAACGTTGAGTTACTATTCTACCCCTTCTCTCTCTCTCTCTCTCTCTCTCTATATATATATATATATATATATATGCACATGCATGCATGTGTATGTGCACGTGTGTGTGTGCATGTGCATGTGTACATGTGCATGCATGTGCATGTGCATGTGCATGTGTGTGTGTTTGTTAGGCCTATAAGAAACCACCCTGGGAATAAGTAGTGGTTCTACAGACTGGTATCCAAGTGTTAAATGCAATTTTGCAATAGAATGAAGTGCATAAAACTTAAACGTAATTTTGCATCGGAATGAAGTATGAAATACATAAAGAGGTAGAAATTGCTTGGCATTTACACTCTCTATTCAAAGAGATGAAGAGCAACGAGAGCATTAAAGGCATTGATCCTATTGGTAGCTATTCTAGAAATGTTCTCCAATGTTTGGGACCATTACCTACATCCATCCAAGAGAAGATAATGTTAGAAAACATACAAGCTCTAACTTGGGAATGCAGGTGTCATAGACCCCGACTACTTGTTATCATAGTCAAGAATATGACCCAATAGCAAACCAAGAGATCTAGCAACATCATATCCTTGAAAAGCAACTTTTGGTCAATGATGCCAAGTCAAAATGATTTGCCTAGCTCATAAGGAGAAAACAAAAGAGCATTAATTTTGAACATTCCATATGTTACGATAAGTTGCAACATGGAAAAGGGAAGAACAATAAGCTACAATGAGTTGCAACCATAACAAAGGAATGCGTACTTTATTGCAACAAATAAAAAAAGCTTATTTAAATTATTAAGCTTGACAAAAGGGAAAAAGGAGCCTTGAAATTAAATCAAGTTTGCAGTTGAGTGTAGAAGTAGAGAATTAAAAAATAATTAAAAGAATAGAAGAGAATTAAAAGGAATAAAAGAAGAAGACGTTGTCTTCTATCCTGCATGTACAAGGTTATCACGAGCAGGAAAGCAAGATACCAATCTAAATCTATTCCCGAATCTAAAATGTCCAACCCATAAGGCACCAACATATTTGAGTAGTCTCTTAAAGGGAATCTGTGACAAATACACTCCTATAGTTCTGAGGACATAATAATGCACTGCCAATAAACCATAAAACAAGATCCTCATAACAAAATTTTGATTTCATTACCAGATCCAAGTGACCCCGTAGATGTGGGAGCTCTCAATTGGTTCCATGTTAATAATAACCTCAAAGCCAAACAACTATTATTGTCTAAGCAACTCAACTAAAATTAAGGTATATGTTTACTCTAGGCGAGTGGAGCCATCTTGCTAAAAATTAGTTCGCATTTGAATGAGCTTACATAAGTAGCTACTCATTCTCTTCAGCTATAGTGCTTGCAAAAGACATTATCAAGCTCATTCATAGAGGCAAAAATGGAGATAGACAACTCAGTGGCAAGCTAGTAGCTTTGAAACTTTGTTTGGAGGTCCAAAAAAATTGCAATACTTTGCATGCATACTCACTCAAAAGGCTTTGTGGTGCTTTAGCCCATATGGAGTGGAAAATTTCACCACTTATGATGAATTAAGGACACAGGTTTTGGAGAGATTTTGAAAAGACAAAACCCCTAGTGATGTCATATGAAAGTTAAGACAATTGAAGCAAAAGAAATTGTCCATAGAAGACTATGCCCAACAATTTTTGAACCTGAATACATGTTTGGATGCAGTAGAAAGACCGGCCAAATTGAAAGGATGGCGAATATTTTTGCAAGGGACTAAAACAAAAAATTCACAGTTTCATTGGTGGTCTCGTACTGCTAGCAGGTGCAAATGGGTTCAATGCCCTTGTTGATGTAGCCAAAAGAGTTGGAAGACACATAGGCACAATTAAGAAGAAAAAGAAGAAATCCAAGGTGGAATCCGAAGAAGATTCCGAAAAACAATTAGAAGAATCCGGTAGTGATTTGGAATCCAAAAATGATTCGAGTAGTAAATAATGAGCCCAAAAGTGATTCAAAAACTGACTCAAAGAAGAAGAAGAAAAATAAGGTGGCAAAGAAAGCCAAAAAGGAAGAAAAGAAGACGAAGAAAGAGAAGTAGAAGTGAAAAAATACTCCTTCAACCTCCAATTTGGAGAAACTAGTGGATCAAAAGTTGCAACCTTTGGGTGTGAATCAGAACTGACTACAATTGTAGTGTGAAATCTATAGCAAGAGCCATCCAACTTTAGCATGCTAGTACAACCCCAATAGCATAGGAAAAGTCATAGAATAGATAAGAAACTCTTGAAGATAATGAGGAAGAGCAAATCACCTTTACTGACATAGATGAATCTATTATGCTTCTACAAAGATTTCAAGTACAATAGAGGGAATGGTATAGGGGAATGCAAAATGTCTATTTGGAATGGCAGCAACTAAAAGAAGATAATGAAATTTTGATGGAACAGAATCATTATTTAAAACAAGATCTACAATATAAAGTAGAGGAGCAGAAACTGTTAGTATAGCAGTTTGAAAAAGAAAAAATGGAATTGCAACAGGATGTAGATCAATTAAAATCCAAATTGATTGACAATCAACAAATTGTAGAATCATTAATATATTACATGCTCAGTCTAGATTCAATAGGGACTATTTAGAGAAATGGGGAAGTTGAGAAAGGAGCACAACAAATTGTTTTCTGAGAATTTATTATTAAAAGAAAAGATCATAGGACTTGCTCAGGTAGAAGACCAATTAAACAATATGCAGAATGAAGAAGAAATAGAATGGTACGAACATTCATACCTCCCACTACATTATCTGAAATGCAAGACAAATTAACACAATATATGATTAAGCTATGGGCACAAGTGGGAAATAGATTGATTCATTTACAGAATCCAACAAGTTCAACAGTGGGATGATCACATCCAAAATTAAGACCGTATTAGATAATTCGGGAAAAACCCAATTCACAGAATGGCAGTTTTGGAAGAAATTGTAGCTCCCCTCAATGAAAAAACAGGAGAAATATGTGAAAATAGACTAGATAGCCATTCATGAAGTGTGAAATATCAACTACATTCTCAAATAATAAATAGAATATCAGTGTCTAAACTACGTTATCATCAAAAAAATAATAAACTTTGAAACCCATTTGAGTTAGATTCATCTCGTGAGCCATAGTGATGTTCAAAAACACCTTCATAATTCTGGAATTTCCATTGATATTGAGACTCGCTTTTGTTGTGAGCATTCTCATTTGAAAATCTCCAAAACACCGTTTAAAAAATGTAGAGTGTAATTAATAACCATGAGTATTGCAATGAAAACGCACAGGCTCTTTAACTTAGTAAGATATGTAGTTGATGGAAAATCAAGATATGTAGTTGAGGAGAATGAATGCAAGATATGTAGTTGATGGAAAATCAATGGGCAATGACAAGCATTTGATGTAATTTAGGTGGCAATGACAATCATTTATTGTGCACTTTCAATTTTTGGACTGACTATCATTATTGTAAAATGATAACTTTACATGTCATGTTGATTACTCATTGCAAAGTAAAAAAGTACACTTTAGGATGGAAACATAACATAGTTTATAGAAAAATGTCCAGTAGAAATAGAGTCCTACTCTTTTTGTAAACAACTAGCACCATTTTGTTATTTAAAAAATTTCAAGATTTACTTGGGGAGAAGTGGATAGCTATGTATTGAATCTGCTAGTATCTTGGTACTACAACAAGCCATGCTAGCAAATAACCATATAGTCTTGGTCTGATGGGATGTTACACCAAATACAAGAGTTCACTGCTTTCCAAAAGTAGAGATCTAAAATTTTGTGGTGGGTTCAGGTTAGGAATTTAGTCCAAATTCCTATCCACTAGGTGTACCAGGTGTTAAGGGGTAGAATAACTAGCCCAAATTTAGTATCAGAATGGTCAAGAGTCTTAACAATTTGGAGTTGTAACTGAAACACCAACTATGAAATTGGATATAGTAAGATTGTAATAGATAGATTGAGAGAGAAATATGCAATATGATTCTTGATTGTAGTATCTTGGATCATGAATACAAGTTTAGACTTATTGTCTATTCTGTGCATATGTTTCCCTTACTATTTTTCCAAAAAGAATGTTGTATCTATTATCTTCTTATTTTGTGAGTAATGAGAGAGAGAGAAGTGAATTTTGTTTTCAAAGCAACAATATCCCAATCATTCCATATATCTTAGTTCTTTGCTTTAGCCAATGTTCTACTGATTTAGTTCATATAAATTTCCAACCCCAAAATAACGGAGTTATGTATTCGTTTAACACACATGCATGTGCACATGCACGTGCACACACACACACACACACACACACACACACACACACAAGACAATATCAACACTAAAAAAATATAGCAGGATACTACTAAACTTCTAAACGGTATGGAGAAAAAATGTGGAGGCTGCAATACAATTATTACTAATGACCACAACCAAGTGTGTGTCATGGGGTGTGATGGATCAGACTCCACCCTATGAATTTTTGCAAATTTCAATGAACTTTCATGCTTACTACCTCAATGATGGATAAATTACTCATGAAATCCATCCTGAATGAATTCTTTTTTCTTATCCCATAAAACAATTAAGGTGGGTCACAAATGGACTGCAAAATAGATGAACATGCATCTACAAAACATATTCCTTATCCATAGGACTAATCCATAGTATGTGGTTTGGATTTTATATATATATATATTTTTATTTATTTATTTATTTATAAGCGAGTGTGTGTGTATGGTGGTGAATATTTTGAAGCCAATCTCTTCCTTTTGATCTTCTTTTTGCTCCATAAATCATTTTTTACTAGGTCTAGAGTAGTTTGAAGTAGCGTTGTCTAATGGGATAAGATCAATGCTTAGTACTTCAAGGTGGCACTTTATGCACGGGAGGGTCCAAGTCAGAGTATGTCTAGTGCTCATCTAGTGGTCTATTATAGTGTACTAAGTTTTGGCTATGATGTTGAACTTAATTTTCATACAAATTTAGATCTTGGGCTTGTTAGAGCAAGGTTAGATTAAGATTAAGTATTTCTATTAAATGGATGGTTGTGACCATATGATAGATTTTAACTTTCACTATAGATTTTTTATAGTTATGATCTTTTATATATATATATATATATATATACGTATGTATGTATGTATGTACGTATGTATGTACATATATATATATATATATATGTATGATAATTTTTAGAAGTCAAACAAAGGAAATGAATAGACAGTTTCCTTTGTTTGACTTCTAAAAATTATCACACACACACACACACACATATATATATATATATATATAGTATTCTTTATAGGCCTTTATAAAATTTCATATTCTATAACTAATTAGTAATTTAAATTATATATATTTAAATATTTACCACTTATTTGTATATATATACCTTTTTTATTTGATTTTTAAGGAATAGGGTCCATCTCGTTTGCCTTCCAAAGATTAAAATTTAGTTCTAATTTCTAGGTTGAGTGGTGCATAGTATTTTTAGAGAAAGATTGACTAGTTCTTAATGGCTTGCATGATGATGCTCATGCATACAAAGACACCCTAAGCTAAAATTTCAAAGACACCGATTATCATAAGTAATATTGTGAATGTGTTTGTAGGTATGAGTCTAAAGTGATTGGTGGCATTGGGTAAATTTACTTTCGTTGAAGATGGTTCTTGTCAATTTAGTATGGGCCATTAGATGTTCTCAGAGGACTTTGCATTCGCATTTTCTTTGAAAACGGTTGGAGACCTTGATGGTCTCTACCAAGGATTAATGAATTGCCATATTACGTGGTTCTTTGTTGCCTCTCATCCTCATCTTCCTCTATCGTAGCAACATGTTTCACCTTCATCTTCTTCATTCCTCTAGAGTCTCTTGACCCAATTTGTATGGAGGGCTAGTAGGATCTATGCGCCATGCTTTTGGTTCTGCTTGAGGGTCGTTTGTGTGTGTGTGTACACATGTGCGCACACACATGCACATGCACATGCACATGTGTTTATGTGTGTATGCATGTGTGAGCATGTGTGCATGCCCACATGTGTGTGTATGTGCATGTGCACATGTGTGTGCACACATGCACATGTGTGCATATGCACACACACACACACAAATGTGGGGCCCTTTCAAGATGTATTAACATTATTTCTCTACATACAACGTAGGGCTTGTTGCACCATGACAGTATGTGCAATGCTGATACTCTCAAATCCCCCTTTTTTCTTGTGTTATCCTAAGCTTGTATGCTTGCTTTGGTAAAAATACAAACAACGGTGGGAAAACATCTAATCTAGTGACTAGAATATAAAAAGTCTTCTTGTCTCTATCCCCACCCCCAAATGACAAAAGGACATTTGTAAATTTCTACTTCAGAAATTTATGGCAAGACACTATGTAAGATAAGCAATATGCTTGTGCAATATACAATAATAGTAGAGTATATATTGTAATTATAGTACATTATATGTATGTCTGTTGTCTCTTCTTTGAAATTTCATCTCTTTTAGACCAGCATGAATAAATATGGCATGGTACATAAGAACAACCACACATGTACATGAGGAAACAATTCATAACAATAAAGTTCATGGAACACGTAAGCACATGAGCCAAACACAAAAAGAACTTGAGCCAAAACCCTACAAAGCAACTCAATTTGACTTCAACACATAACCCAAACATCACACCCCCAATTCGTGACCAAATATAGTAAGTTGTCACACCCATCTAGAAAGTAACAAGGGTGAAGGACAAGGAAAATTCAAGGCATGGAGAAGGTATATCAAAGAAGATCTATGATAATTAGATAACAAGCATGGCTAGAGGGGGAGAAGGAGGTCAAAGATAAGGAAAAAAACAAGGAGAGTATAAAGGGGATACTGTGAGAAAGAAGAGACAGCAAACGAGAGAGAGAGAGAGAGAGAGAGAGAGAGAGAGAGAGAGAGAGAGAGAGTATATTAAGTTTGTGGGAGACCAAAAGGTTTCAAAACCTAGATACAATAGAAAGACTAAAGTGCAACAGCCCTAAAGCGGGTATCCAACCCCAAAACATACTTACTAACATCAATTACACCAACCCCTAAAGCTTTTGATTTGAAAATACTGATGAGATGCTTGCCTTCATGATAGTTCGCCACTTTCCAGTTGACCTCATGTTTGCTAACTAAGTGGCCTTTTGCCTAAGTTGGAATCTAGCAAGTTCCTCTTCTATCGTCGATAGTTTCATATCTTTCAATTTCATTGTGTGAGAATACAAAACTTTGCTAGCTCTTGTTGCAAGAGCCAGTATCATATGTGTACATCTAAATGGAAATTAATCAAGTCACCCTGTAGCCACTCAATGTTTGGTGATCACACACCACCTAAGTGGAACTTTATCAAGTAGTTTTGCTCTCTTTATATGTTGAAGCTTTCAATGAAATTTGAATGTGTGTGTAAAGAAATAAGTGTGTATGTCTGTATGAGATACATTTACTAATCAAAATTTTTGTGTGTGTGTGTGTGTGTGTGTGTGTGTATACATACATATATATACATATATATATATATATATATATATGTATGCATGCATGCATGTATGTATGTATGTATGTATAGATATATATACATGTATGAATGTATGTATGTATGTATGTATATATAGATATATATACATATATATACATATATACATATTTTCTCAATGCCTTCTACACAATTGTGTAGGCCATTTCTACATTTCACACCTATGTTGATGGCCTCAATTTCACATTCATGAGAATCCTCTTTAAAGTCTTTATGATTTTTGTGAAATAGTTTTCAAGGAAGGCTAGCAAATTGATCCAAAAACATGGAAGAAAAACCAATTATGTGATAGGAGCAAAAAAGCACATTACATCTATTGTATCTTCTACCCCTTGGACTACTTGTAGAAGTATATCCTTACATCCATTACAAAAGCATGGGAGGATCCCTATCTCTATAATCCGCATGTTTAGCAAAGCACAAGATAACTTCATCTACTCTATGAAAGATGGGTTTCTTCTGCCACATAGAGCTTGAAACAACTCAACCTTTGTTGTCAAGGCTTCTTGATGCATAAATTGATGCACTGTATCACTTGATCCTAGCACTACAATGAACAAATTATGTGTGTTTGCAAGGTATGTGTGGATTTTTACTTGCTTCCCTTTCTATGAAGTCAAGGCATGTACAACATGGGAATTCTGAAATTGAGACAAAGTATGTCAGCCCCTTGGAAATTCAACCTGGTGTACAAACATGGAAAAAATACACTACATTTGGAATAATAATGGTCTTTCTTACAACTAGGCCCATTCTCTGCAACTGCCTTGCTTATCCTTTCGTTGAATTATTTATTTAACTTAGTTTTCCGTGGCACTAGATTTCCAAGACAATGAGTTGGGAACACATGGATCAGCATGTGAATTTGTTGCATATGGGATGGGGGCCCATGACACCAACACCATCATCACTCTCAAATGCAAACCTTGCCCTTATTAAGCTCTCCCTCTCATCCACAATCATTTATATCCCACATGCAACCTTCCAAATACCTGGAGAGCTTCCAAGAACACCTTGAATGGATATATTCACCTTTCATGTATGGGATGGGTCACAATACTATTGCAAAACCAAACAAACTGCTATGTCACTCTAGTAGAACATTTTCTTCTTCCTTTAAAACAAGGTGTTGACACACCATTTCTTGCACTCTACCAAGTTCATTGATCATTGCCTTACATCAACTCTGACTTTCTATCATGTAACCAAAGCATGTGACAACACTATGTGCTTCAGTTCTCCTGATTGCCCAATTAGAATCATGAATGCTTGTCTCTCTACAAACTTTTTCTTTTAATGGATTCATGAAATCAAGGTGTTGTATTTTTCCATTAAATCAATGATCCTATTTTTGTCTCCTTTACTAGATCTACTACATCAAGTATTCTTTGTCATAGAGCATCCAAATTTGGACCTGTACCCAATTGTTTTCCACACATAAAGGCATTATAGTGAGCACTTTAAAGGACTCTCATTGCAAGATCTATAGCATAAGCTTTGTACAATGTTATGTGTCTTGTATACCCATGTGCTAATCTCATGCTAGAGTGTTTTGTCTATGAAAGATTTACTACAAGAACAAATCTATAATTTCCCTCTTGCTACAAAAACATTCTCCCCCACTAGTTGACTCTAACATCCCATCAACACAACCACATGTGGAGTGTTGACAAATCACCCTCTTTCACATGAAATGGAGACCAATAATATAAGATCAATGTTCTCTTGTATTCAATTGTAGAAGCAATTTTTTATGCCTTTTCCTATACAAAACTTTATGCTCCTCTTGAAATTGTGGCTTAATGCACCGTTTGGTATGCTAAACCATGCTCATCCCCTAGTGGAAACCACTAAGTCCTTTCTCTATCTTCCATTACATTTTCAGGCCCACCATTGTAAGCTTTGTGGACAAGAAGCCAATTTGCTCCTACTCCATCTTCCATGAATGCATGGGTAGCTTCCACCTTGAATTCACATATATTGTCAAGAGTTCCCTCATGTAAGGGTCATATACATGGTTGTTGACCATCCCTTTACTCAATGGACATGGTAAAAATGAACCCATTGTGATTTGAGGCTTCCACCGACCTTCCAACTATCCAAGAAATAAGATACTTTGCACATACAGATATTTGCATTTCCTTTTCAAGTCAAGTATTGAATCCTTTCTACCATCACCTCCTCTAGCATCACATATGCTTACAAACAATTGATCCCAAGCTCAGATCAATTGCACCAGACACATGAGGCTTCCTTATCTTTCCCTTCCATTATGTATCATTCAAAGCTCCCATACATTCAAGGTAAGGGCAATCAACATTATAGCATCTCAACAAGTATCTAGAACATCTACTCATCCTAGCAACTCCATTGGAAACGTCTTGTGAACATGTTGAGTGTTTTGTCCATACATAGCCATCAGCATTTTGTCCTATTCCATACATTGGAGAACCATTAGGTAAAGGGGGGAGTTCAAATTCAATATGTCCATCATAAGCTTGAGGCAGTTCAATAACCTTCTCAACCTAGACTATAGATGTTAGTGCAATGTGCAAAGAACTATTCAAACGCATCTTCTTAATAAGTGAAATAACTATCCACTTGAGTATTCTGAAAGTCACTTTGAGTATCTCTCCTTTTGAGCACCTCAATTCTAAAGGTTGAATAAGACCGTATTAGATAATTTGAGAAAATCCCAATTCCCAGCTTGGCTGTATTTGAGAAATTGTAGCCTTTCTCCATGAAAAGCTAGAGAAATAGGCAAAAACAACTACATTATCATTCACAAAAATATGAAATATTAACTATGTTCTCCCCTGATAATTGCGTCTTAAGATGAATCATGAAATGTTGTGCAAAGAACTTAACAATTTATTGTGAAATCAAACATCATTAGACTCTCACTTTATGATATCCTTGGGGAGGATCGAACCACCACCATTCCTCCATAATTCTATGCATAGTCTATAAAACACCTTGGAGTTTACGGAGTGAGAATCATCTGATGAACCTTGGTGGTATTCATAGACACCTTAATAGCTCTTACTTATCCATACTTAATGGGGACAATTGAACCACTATTCCTCCATACTTCTATGCCAAGGAGAATGGTATGATGGTCATAGTCTACAAACATCTTTCCAATCGAATTTAAGGAGTGAGAATCATCTCATGAACCTTGGTGGTATTCATAAACACTAAGCTTAGTAGCTCTTACCTTATCCATACTTATCCAAGTGAATCTTCCATCATGTTGTCATCCTTAGTGGTGTTCATATCCAAGAAGCCTTGGACTAAGTGCAAGTATGCCCTTACATGTGTTCATAAACACCTTAGTAGCTCTTACCTTATCCATACTTATCTATGTTAATATTCCATCGTGTTGTCACCCTCAGTGATGTTCATATCCCAAGAAGCCATGAACTAACTAGAGGTATGGAGGGACATGAGGCAATGACAAAAGCGGTGTTTAATATGCACTTCTAGATGTTAAGACTAAAATTCCTCATTATAAGAGTTGGATTGTTCATTAAGGGTATTTGTTTTTTTTTCTTTTGTTGAAAACTTAACAATTTGTGAATGCACAAATGGAAACCATAAATTCAAACATCGTTTAAAATTTTTGACAATGTCATGTCACCAGTACCATTCACAAAATGTTAATATGTATTATGTAACATTGCCTTAACTATGTAACATTTGAGAGAAAGAGTCCCATGTTTTCTTCTCTCTATGAGAGAGACCTAAGGAGAGATCTCTACTCTCCTATCTTGCTTTGAAGGAGAGTGCTTCAAAGATTACTCTACAATGACACATGGTCACAGGAGTTCCAGTATCAACTCAACTCTAATTGCTCCTCCGATAAGCCTCCAATGTATCTGCCATTGAGATCTGTCGTAGCGCATCAACAAGCTCTTTACTTTTACCTTCAACTCGGTCCATCACTTGCTTAACATCTTGATCCCATTCATTGCATGAGTTATAGCCCTATTGCAAGGTAGCCGCAACACAAAAGCCAGTAGCTAGACTACACAACAAAGGCAACTCTGTAATTGAATCTGCAAGCCATCTATGACACAATCAGCTACAACGGTGGCTCATAGCTCCCAAGCCCGGATGATCTACTATGACAAGCTGCAGCCTTCTGCCTCCATCAATCGGTCGCCTTAGCTCCTAGCTCCTATAAGGCTCCAACAGCACCCAACGACCAACAGAGCCTTTCACAACACTGAGGGAGCTCACGGGCCTTGCACAACCTTCTTCATCCGTAGGTTGCACCATAGCGAGTCGCCATAATGCATCCATCAAGCTTCAGCAACTGCATCCAGCCATTAACGCACCTCCATGACTCACGTCTTCTGAAAAGGCTCACGGGCCTCTCTAAGTCACACAATGCTACGCAGCGACAACGGCTTCCTACAAGGCAAGCGACTACCGCTTTGCTCCAAAAACTCGAAAGCTCCAAAGCTCCTTCAACAAGCTTCCACAATGGTGGCTCCTACATCGGACTATTCTTCAAAGCTTGCACAGGACGCCAGCATATGAGAGCTCCAGCAACGAGATTCGTCAAAGGCTTCAGCAACGAGCTCTATCACATGACGCCAAGCTCCTGAGAGCCTTAGCAGTTCTACATGATGGAATTCTTAGAAGCCTCGGATGTCTCCAATCGACAAACAGAATCAAAGTGAGAATCAGCATCATCGACGAAATCTCCGGTAGATTCCAGTGGCCAATTCTCCAACATGTGGCAAGATAAGGATTTTATTATGGTTAAACTAACTCGGGTCTGTTAAACCTTGGGTCATATTTATGGATAAGGTAGGTGAGGGCAACTAGGGTTGGTCAGCCAAATAGACACGTGGCACTCTATCCTACCCAAGTGCCACGTCACCACATTATCCTAACACGTGGCAGCTGACTGCCATGTCATCACCTCGTCATCCTATCTGCCACATCAGTAACAGCCACGTCAATAGCCACATCATCTCGCCACATCATCATCGACTACCACATCATCAGCCACGTCACTTATGCCACATCATCAGGGACATGTCATCAGTGCCACATCATATGTGCCACGTCACCTTGCTGATATCATCTGTGCCACCTCAGCACTGACCCCCTGCAGGCACAGTCCCTTGCCAGGCACACTGTGCACACACTGCATGTGCACACTCCTACCACCTCAGCATAGAGCCTCACAGGCACACCTCTTGTTAAGCACAATGCCACATCACCACTGCATGTGACTCACAATGACACATCATCATTGAGCACCATTTGCACTCCTTTTGCCCCTCCACCTAGATCAAGTCATATCTCTTGATCCAGGAAGAATTTGAGGGCGCTCCAAAAAGGAAAGTCACTCGTTTTTTCGTGCTCTACGTGCTTGTTACATCATGCGCACATTTCGGTGCAAGTTACACTCACATTTGAGCCTCGCCGACAAAACCACTTCCTTCATGCACATTTGCCTCTACATCGACGCATCTGACCCAGCACTTAAAAAGAATAAAAGAAAAGGAATTATTTGCTGTTCTTTCATCGATCGACGGTTGGTTTAGATCTAGATTAGAGTAAACTAGATCGCCATAGAGGGGACGCTTTGAATTTCCCCAAGTTGCCAATCTAAGCCATGCCCGAAATTCTCGACTAGCACCTACTCAGAGTCAGTCCATACGTTCACATCCGATTTCACACCATTACATTACCTGAAACCTTACGTTCATCAGTTCAGTGAGCAGACATCAGAGTTCAGAGGCATTGCAGATTGATTCAGTGGGCAAATAGCATTTGATTTCACACACACATGCCACCATTGTAAAGCCTATTCGGCTATCTCACGGCATCGTGCACATCATTTTTCAGCCTTGTAAAGCCTCTTGGCTATTCCCAGCATCATTGCCACAAGCCTTGTAATACAGATCAGATTTTATATACTGCAGTTCTATCTTCACCGACGGTTCAGAGTTTTGACTTGGCATATTTAGTGTATTTGCAGTTGATTCATACAGAGATCTTCACGACATTTTTTGAGTAGATTTCTTGCACTATGTCGACTAGCAACCTCAATTTGGAGGCATCTGCTAAGTTAGACAACTCCAATTATGATACATGGAAATATCGAATGGAGACCATTCTTGTGCTATAGGACAAATGGGAGTATGTCGATGGGTCTACACCTAGATCATTGGTCGATCCAGCCACCAGTAGCTCTACTCCATCTGTTGTCACAGCACCAGCAACGGAATCTACAATAGGATCTACATCTACACATATAGTTTTCGCACCAGTAGCAGATCCTACCATTGCCCGAGCTCAAGCAGAATGGGATAAAAAAGACAAGTATGCCTATCACCTGATCAAGCAGAATGTGCAAGATGTCATGCTAGGACAGCTCAACACAGTCAAGACATCAAAAGAAGCATGGGATATGTTCGTAGCTCTCTAGAGTCCAAGAACACATCCAGGATTCTCACCCTGAGAAACCAGATCAACCAGAGTTTCTGCAACAGTAGTGAAACTGGTCATGCTTATGTACTCCGCATTAAAGACTACAACAATCAACTTGCAGCAGTAGGAGAGACTATGAACCCCACAGAAATGGTTCAAGTCATTTTGAATGGACTAGGAGAGGGATACGAGAATCTAGTCCAGAGTATTGCCATCCAACAACAAAATTCCAACACTGGAAGAACTTCAATCAATCCTACTTGGTGAAGAACTCAGGACTCAGGCCATTCAAGCATGTAAAGGTCATTCTAATGATCAGACATTCACAGCTTCAGACAGAAGCAGAGGCAAAGGCAGAAACAGAGGTAGATCATATCAGAAAAGTGGTCATCATCAACAAAATCAAAGTCAGAATCAGCATCAGCATCAGCAACATCCTCAGCAACATCAAAATCAGCAAAGAGGAAATCATTCCAACCGAGGCAGATTTCAAGGATGAGGGAATGCATCCACCAATGTGTCAAACATTCAGTGCAACTACTGTCACAAGTTTGGACACTATGAAAGAGATTGCCGCAAGAAGCAGTACGACCAAGGCGGTCAATCCAGCAATAATCGAGGGAATTCTCGAGGAAGAGGAAATCATCATGGTGGACATTCTAGTCACAGTCATTTTGTAAATGAACATGGAAATATGTTTCTTGCAAGTGAGGAATTGCATCAAACTGATACAATGCACCTAGACATTGATTTTAATCCCAAAGAGGATTACAGTTATCAAGTCGACCAAGTGGAATAGGATCCTTGGTACATCGACAGTGGTGCATCATCTCATATGACAAATCATCAGGAATGGTTCACAGAGATGAAACCATTAGAAGGACAGAAAAATGTCATCTACACAGCAGACAATACACTGAATCCAGTTCAAGGGACAGGTGTTATCCCTATGAACAATTTCACCGATAAAAAAGGATTAGTCAAAGATGTACTCTATGTTCCGAAGCTCAGCAAGAACCTTTTGTCAGTAGGTCAAATGACAGAACACAACTACAAAGTCATCTTCGACGGTGATGAATGCACTATCAAAGACAAATCCAAAAGATGTCAGCTAGTAGCAAAAGGTGTCAAGGAAAGATGCTTATATAGAATGCTAGCTATAGTACCAGATAAGCATGCCATGTCAGCTCAAATGCAATAGATGCCACTATCTGCAAAATGGCACAAGAGATACGGTCATGTCAACTTCAAGTACTTGTTAGATCTCAGGAATCAGAATATGGCAATTGGGATTCCGAAGCTACATTTCTTGGAAAGGTTTGTGAAGCATGCTGCTTCGGCAAACAAAAGCGAACCAACTTTGTCAGAGTACCTCTCGTGCATGAGGTATTCTTGATTTGATACATACAGATGTATGGGGTTATGCCCAGACCCGCAGCATCAATGGTTCACTTTATTACTTGACCTTCATCGATGACTACAACAGATATTTTTGGGTCTACTTTCTGAAAGAGAAATCTGAAGTGTTTTCCAGATTTCAAGAATTCAAAGCCATGGTAGAAAAGCAAACAGGCAGAAAGATCAAGGTCATGAGATCAGACAGAATTGCAAAAATCACGGCATTCGAAGACAATTCACATGTGCAGATACTCCTCAGCAGAATGCAATAGTTGAAAGGAAGAATGGAACTTTAGCAGACAGTGCTAGAGCAATGCTTAGTGAAAAGCATCTTCCGAATCAGTATTGGGCAGAAGTAATAGCTACAGCAAACTACTTGCTTAATCGGCTTCCTACTGAACCGATACAAGGTATGCTTCCTTATGAAGCATTCATTGGACACAAGCCACGCATTGGGCATCTCCACATATTTGGTTGCATAGCATATGCCCACATACATGATGATCATCGCAGGAAATTGGATGCAAAGTCATGCAAATGCATCATGGTTGGCTACAGTGAGAAAAGCAAAGCATACAAATTGTATGATCCCATCAACCGCAAAGTCATTATCTCCAGAGATGTAATCTTTGATGAGGAATCAGAATGGAAAACCTCACCTACACAGGAGATAGAAGCATCGACTTCACAGTCATCTCAGAACCGGTTGATGAAGAAGAGCAAGAATTGTCAGCAATAATCCAAGTAGAGCCCCAGCAACTCAGACGGTCTACTAGGGAAAGCAGCCACCAGCTAGATTGACATATGCTCAGAAAGGCAAAGCAATTCAGGTGGAAACCACCAACTATGCTCTTATGACTACCATCATGGCTACAGAAGAGCTAGTATACTTCGAAGACGCAATAGACAAGCCAGAATAGCAAACTGCTATGAATGAAGAAATGGCTGCTTTGTATAAAAATAACACTTGGGAATTATGCGACCTTCCACCAGGCAAGAAGGCCATAGCAAACAAATGGGTATACAAAGTGAAGTACAATCCAGATAATTCAGAGATATAAAGCCAGATTAGTTGTAAAAGGATTTGCACAACAATATGGTCAGGACTATGATGAGACTTATGCTCCAGTAGCAAAGATGGATTCCATACGGTTCTTGATATCACTAGCGACACTCAGTAAATGGAATGTGTATCAGCTCGATGTCAAGAATGCATTTCTCAATGGTTATCTAGACGAGGAAGTCTACATGCAATAACCAGTAGGTTATGCTGGACCAGGAAAGGAGAACAAGGTTTGCTATCTCAAGAAAAGTCTCTACAGCTTGAAACAAGCACCCAGAAGTTGGTACAGCAAGTATTTTGCTGATCTGGGATACATGAAGTCCAATGCAGATCATACTCTCTACTACAAAGTTCAAGGGGAAGACATTACTATTGTACTTTTGTATGTAGATGATCTGATTGTGACAGGAAGCAAGGATAGCTTCATCAAAAAATTAAAACAAGACTTATCTACAGAGTTCGACATTAAAGATCGACTCTTATGCACTATTGTCTTGGAATTGAGTTCTGGAGAGATTCAGATAGCACATTCATGAGTTAGCTCAAGTATGTTGATAGTCTCCTGAAGAAGTTTCATATGGCAGATTGCAAGATTGCAGCCACTCCCATGGAACAGAGTTTGAAACTTACTAAAGATTCAGAAAAGCCTACAGTCAATGACAGATACTATAGGAAACTCATCGGATCTCTTATATATTTGACAATCACACGGCTAGATATTTGTTATGCAGTAAGCTCACTAGCACAGTTTATGGCAAATCCACAGTCTCACTGGAATGCAGCCAAAAGAGTCTTGAGATACATCAGAGGTACAAGACAGTTTGGGATAGAATACAGAGGAAGCCATCCATGGTTGCATGGATACTGTGACAGTGACTATGCCGGAGATCATGAGACCAGGAGATCGACACAGGGATATGCATTTTTCCTTGGTCAAGGTGCTATATCATGGTTGTCAAACAAACAACCAACTGTTTCTTTGTCTTTGACTGAAGCAGAATATAGGGCACTCACTACAGGTGCATGTGAGGCTATATGGCTCAGAAGACTATTGTCAGAAACAGATTACTTTGATGAGTCAAAGCCAACAACAATATACTGTGATAATCAATCGGCTCAAGCATTGGCCAAAAATCTAGTATATCACTCCAGGACAAAACACATTGATGTCAGAGAGCACTTTATCAGAGAAAGAGTGTTACTTGGTGACATCACATTGTAGCATTGTGATAGCAAAGAAAATGTTGCAGATATCTTTACCAAACCACTCAGTAAAGAGCTATTCGAGAAACACCGACTAGCTCTTGGTTTGATGCAGAGGAAGGACATTCCCATTAAAGGGATGTGATGGAATGTAATGCTCAGTCCTTCGATTCCCCAGAATCATCATCTTGAGGGAAGGCCTACTTCATGATGTTGATCTTGAGGGAAGGTGTTGAGAGTTCACGCTCAACATCATGTGATCATGTGTGCATAGCACCATCACGTGATCATATGTGCATAGCACTAACCTTATAGAGTGCTATAAAGGAAAGGGTTAGATCCCCTAATCCTAACCCTAAAAGGGTTTGTATATATTCTATTTTTTCAACTAAATCTAGTGTACAGTTAGTCATTTGTGGTGTGCTCTCTAGCTGTGCCCTCTCTCCTCATCTCCACTCTTCTCCTCTCCCCTCTTCATATTTTATCATTGGATCCATTGGGTTTTCTAGCAGTCTTTCAAAGGAATCTTTATAATTGTTGTTGGCTTTAATCATAACTAAGTTTTTCTCTTGGGATCGCGGCTCAAATCTTCTCTTCGAGTAGTACTAGATCCACCCAAGTTGTTTGTTGCCACCTTTAGTGCACTAGTCCAACAAATAGGATAATCATAATCCATCAGAGATCTTTTGATCATTTCTTCTATACTAAATATGGGGAGCATATGATCCATGGTCTTCGGGGTTCTTGTCTTGGGCATGGTTTAAAGAAATCAGTCTTTAGGGGTGTGTGCAAACCTCATGATTTCCCAAGGTCACTTTGGGCCGCAAACCTCATAATATCTCGAGGTCCGGCTCTAGAGTGGCAAACCTCATAATATCCTAGGGTCACTCCGAGTGGTAAACCTCACAATGACCTTTCGAGGGGTTGCTCCAAGGGAAGTGTTGGATGGCTCTAGAAAGAGGGATAAGTGCTAGGCTGGCAAAAGATGGCAATCCAATTTTTTCACCACAGAACAACTTCCTTCGCATCTTCTTCAATGCAAATTACACCCTGATGGTACTATAGCACGCTACAAAGCTCATCTCATAGCATGAGGATTTAGTCAAATCTCTCTTGTTGATTACCAACAAGAGACATTTTCTCATGTGTTACATATGGCATCCTTTTGCATCTTAATTGCACTTCCTACCACTGTAGATCTTGAGATGCGTCACCTCGACATACATATGGCATCCCTTCATGGCAATCTCCTTGAAGAACTCTATATGGAGCAACCACCTTACTTCATTGACACCAAGCATCCCAATTATATATGTCGACTCCAACACTTGCTCTATGGTCTGAATCAGCAGTCTCCATGACTTTGGTTCCAGTGCTTCAACAAACTTATATATGTCACACATCCACTATGTTTCTTATTGTTGCACTAAATGTTGATGACATACCACTAATAGGATCAAATCAAATTGTCATTGAGCAAGCAAAAAATGAAATTTCACCCGCTTTCACTATCACTGATCTAGGTCCACTCACATATTTTTTAGGCATACAAGTTTCTTGAGATAGGTCACAAGAAAATTGTGGGTTCACCAAGCTAAGTTTACTGATGAAATTCTTCATCAATTTGGACTTAACCCTATTGATAGATTTTTTCTCTTTTAAGCAAAAAAAAGGTGAGCCTGGCATTCAAAACAACAACAATTGACCCAAACAAATCAATTGATAACATCTTGTACCACAAATAGAACCTAAGCCGTGTCATGCATTATGGTTACACACCAAGCGATTGTTTATTTGATGCAGTTGCATACCTGTTGAAAAATGGGATGACCTTTGAATAGCTACAGACTATAACAATCCAAAATTTTGTTTCAAACTTGCACAACAATGACCAGCACACAATAAACTTTTTCAACACATATTTTGATTTGAACTTCATATGTGAACAAGATGGAGTTAAAATACACAACGAATACCTTACATGAATGAGTGTTCTCATGTGTTAGTCTTTGGGGAAATAGATTGCCATTACATGGCTTTCAAAGTTATTTTAAAGACCAATTCAAGCTAGTGCGGTCATTTGCACAACCGGAGAGATATGTATGTAGTGTGGCAATGAAAACGTATCGATCCCATTACAGACCTTGTATGATGACAGTTCGATACACCCTTACCGCTTTGTGCCAATTGTTAAAATGACCACTCAATCTGATGATGAAGTTGTAATTCTTGGCAAAACTATAGACCCAAATCTCGCACCTAGTGTTGAAAACCAGCACTCAATTGACAATGTCTTGCATTATCAACACAGCCCCAGTGATTGTTTATTATATATAATAAAGTACTTAGTCGATACTATTGGACTCTAATATTATCGATGTTGCTTCAACCTGAATTCTTACAACATTTCTCTATTTTATGCATGTTCTTGATGCAAATAAGATTCAAAATTAGTATAGTAGAGATGCCACATGGGATGAAAGATAGAAGGATGATGTTTCATATGGCAGTAGTCCATGACACAATATTATTTAGGTTGCAACCAAGGTTGAGCTATAAGCTCTTGTGAGCGCAGCCTTATTCATGTATTTGTTGGGCTTCAATTCTCAAAAGATGCAAATCTTTGCACATCACCAAGGCAGTAATAAACACTACCCCTGACATTTGCAGGGAGGATCGCCTCTGTCGTGTCTAGTGTTTATTTTTTTTTTCGTCCTTTTTTTTCTCAAAAATGATATTTTCATTAAACAATAGGATCCAAGTTTCAGTTTAAGATTGTAATTATGTGCTCCATGACAAAAAGAGAAACTTTGAAACGTAGAGATCTATCAATGATAGTAAGCAAGTCTCTCAAGCTTAAGTAGAGGCTATCTGCTTTGAAGAACCCTGCATTTTTTCAACTACATGGATGCAGAAATTGTCCTTAATTTTTTTTTCGATAGAGCCTTAATTGATAGAGCCTCATAAGCCAAACCTAGTGCTTTTGGGCATACATTCACTCTTGTTTTTAAAAAAAGAACATCTTTCATTAAACTACCACTTATCCTCTAGCAACCAGCTATCCTTATGTGAAGCTTGCATATATGGCAAACACGCTAGCACTAAGTTTTCAAAAGGTCAAATAAAAATGACAAAGTCACTCCAGATTATTCACTCCTACTTATGCAATCTACCAACAAAATCCCTTACAAACAATCGCTACTTTCTCACATTTATTGATGACTATACTCATTTAATAGCCGTCTACTTCCTTGAAAACAAAGAAATTGAAATTGTATTGACCCACTTCAATGCCTATACAAACATAGTCAAAAACCAACTAACACTTAAAATTCAAGCACTACAATCAGATAACGGTGGGGAATACACCTCCCATCATTTTTGAATCATTTTCCTAGAGCACAGGATACAACAATGCTAACAATTCTCGATACTCCACAACAAAACTCCATAGCTGAAAGAAAAAACCGTTCATTTATTGAACACTTCGTGAGGCATGCTTAAAGTAGCCAAACTTCCAAACTCATTTAGGGAAGAGGTAGTCACTACAGCATGCTATCTATAGAATCAAATTTATCATCACAGTATAAAGGCCATTCCCTATACACTCTGGTATAACAAACCACTAAACTATGGCCCACTTTGCATCTTTGATTCTAATGCGTATGCCTTTGTCCCTAATGCGCATCGAAACAAGCTACAAGACCCTACAATCAAAACCATATTTGTGGGCTACCGAGAGCCACATGGAGTAAAAGGCTATCGATTGAATGATCCCCAATGCAATCGTTTCTTCTTGAGTCAAATGGTCATCTTTGATGAAGACTCGCTCCTCTCCACACTTGCACACAACAATCCCTCACCGTCTCAATCCAATAATCTACCATTGCTACTCTCCCTAACACATTGGACTCCACAACACATGAAGCAAGTTCATCACACATATTGCTCACCACCACGTGTCCTCAAAACCTTCCACCTATCTCAAATGTTTTGTAGACCCCAGCAATCATCATGCATCAAAGAAGCACCTCCCAACTATATGCACTATGCACACTATTGGAATTCAATGAAGCCCAACCTTTGTTCGACCTGCCTATGCATGTACGTAGCCAAAGTACTAGTCCAACTACCAATCGAGCTATGACCAGAAGCAGTGCATCCACCTTGGTGACCCACAAGATTGTCAAACGACATGAAGCAAAAGTGCAAATCTACACAAGAACCAATTCCACCAATCGTGAATCTAAACGTGCCCTCTTCTAGTCAATCCTGATCCATTAATCCTAACCATCTCGAAGATTTATCACCCTGAGATGCATCACCTCAACAGACATACAGCATCCCTTCATGGCAATCTCTTTGAAGAACTCTATATGGAGCAACCACCTTACTTCATTGACACCAAGCATCCCAATTATGTATGTCAACTCCAACACTCCCTCTATGGTTTGAATCAATCTCCATGGCTTTGGTTCTAGTGCTTCAACAAACTTATGCTCCAAAATGGGTATTCTCATCTCCTAACTAAACCTAACATTTATATATGTCACACATCCACTACATTTCTTATTGTTGCACTAAATGTTGATGACATACCACTAATAGGATCAAATCAAACTGTCATTGAGCAAGCAATAAGGGAATTTCACCCGCTTTTGCTATAACTGATTTAGGTCCACTCACATATTTCTTAGGCATACAAGTTTCTCGAGATAGGTCACAAGGAAAATTGTGGGTTCACCAAGCTAAGTTTATTGATGAAATTCTTCATCAATTTGGACTTGGCCCTGTTGATAGATTTTTTCTCTATCAAGAAAAAAAAAGGCAAGCCTGGCATTCAAAACAACAACAATTGACCCAAATTGATAACATCTTGCACAAATAGAACCTAATCCCTATCATGAATTATGCTTTCACACCAAGCAATTGTTTATTTGATGCAATCACATACCTATTGAAAAATGGGATGACCTCTAAATAACTACGGACTATAACATTCAAAAATTTTGTTTCAAACTTGCGCAACAATGACGAACATGCAATAAAATTTTTCAACACATAATTAGATTTGAACTTCATACGTGAACAACATGGAGTTAAAACACACGAAGAATACCTTACATGAATGAGTGTTCTAATATCATTTAGGGTCTTCGGGGAGATAGATTTGCCTTTGCATGTCTTTCAAAGTTATTTTTAAGACCAATTCAAGTTAGTGTGGTCATCTACAACCCGAAGGATATGTATGTAGTGTGGCAATGAAAACGTATCAATCCCATTATGGATCTTGTATGATGGCAGTTCGATACATAGTTACCGCTTTGAGCCAATTGTTAAAATGGCCACTCAATATGATGATGAAGTTGTAATTCTTGCAGTAAAACTACAGACCCAAATCTCACACCTAGTGTTGAAAAATAGCACTCAATTGACGATGTCCTGCATTATCAACACAACCCTTGTGATTGTTTATTCTATACAATAAAGTACTTAGTCAATATTATTGGACTCTAGTATTATCGATGTTGCTTCAGCCTAAATTCTTACAACATTTCTCTCTTTTTATGCATGTTCTTGATGCAAATAAGATTCAAAGTTAGTAGTAGAGATGCCACATGGGATGCAAGATAGAAGGATGATATTTCATATGGTAGTAGTCCATGACACAATATTATTTAGGTTGCAACAAAGCTAAGCTATGAGCTCTTGTGAGCGCAGTCTTATTCATGTATTTGTTGGGCTTCAATTCTCAAAAGATACAAATCTTTGCACATCACCAAGGCAATAATAAACACTACCCCTGACATTTGCAGGGAGGATTGGGTCTTGATGGATCCTATTGTGTCTCATGTTTATCATTTTTTTCATTCTTTTTTTTCTCAAAAATGATAGTTTCATTAAACGATAGGATCCAAGTTTCAGTTTAAGATTGTAGTTATGTGCTCCATGATAAAAAAAGAAACTTTGAAATATAGATATCTATCAATGACCCCAACTGTCATCCTGCATCAAAGAAGCACCTCCCAACTATATGCACTACACACACTATTGGAATTCAATGAAGCCCAACCTTTTTTTGACTTGCCTATGCATGTACATAGCCAAAGTACTTAATCGAGATACGCATGCATGCCACATGTCACAAGTAGTGCATCCACCATGGTGACCCACAAGATGCTCAAATGACATGAAGCAAAAGGGCAAATCTACACGAGAACCAATTCCACCAATCATGAATCTAAACGTGCCCTCTTCTAATCAGCCCCAATCCACTAATCCTAACCATCTCAAAGATTTATCACCCTCTAATAAATCACCCCTTATTATGCCTATGGACCCTCAAAACCCAACAACCCTATTGCTCTCAGATGACCCCTTTAATCAAACTATCAAAACCCATTCTATCTCCAAACTCTACCATAATGACGAGCAACTTGATGCTCTATTCATTCAACATCATTTTTTCTTTGAATGTGTCTTTTCCGCTATCTCTGAGCTGCCAATAGCACCCATAACAAATGAACCAATATCCGTACCCAAAGCCCTTAAAGGCCCTGAATCCACCTTTTGGTGGGAAGTAATGCAAGGTGAAATAGCCTCGCTTGCCTCCAATCACACAAGGACACTTGTACCTCCTCCACTTAACCGCCATCCCATTAGTTGTAAGTGGACACTCCAATGCAAATTACACCATGATGGTACTATAGCATGCTACAAAGCTCATCTCATAGCATGAGGATTTAGTTAAATCTCTGGTGTTGATTACCAAGAGACGTTTTCTCATGTGTTACGTATGGCATCCTTTCGCATCTAACTTGCACTTCATACCACTTTGGATCTTGAGATGCATCACCTCAACATACATATGGCATCCCATCATAAAATTGGTATTGCGAATCTTGGCAAAGACGATTGGCAACGCTAGTGGACACTCTCAACTTGGGTGGCAAGTGCACAAGAGATAAGTATAATTACTGAGTAAATTTCATTTTATTGAGTGTAAGAGAGTTTATTTGCTTTCGCAAAATGGCACAGAATCTTCCGCGATCCCCTATGATTCATGAGCAAATTAATGCACTTCACCTTCAAATTTCGCAAGAGAGAGATCAACGAGAGGAATTAGAAAAAGAGCTTGAGAGATCTAAGAACAAGAAAAGAAAGAGACATGCGAGAGATGAGAGTTCATCGAGATTTGATTCTGAGGGAGTGATTCATAGGGTTGTTAAATCTGCATTGAGAGTAAATAAGGAAATAAAATTAGTGGGAAATCTTTTACTTTTCAAAAATATGATGGGAAGAAAAATGCAAATTTTGCTTTAGCATGGATTAGTCAGCATGATGATTATTTCCATGGTGAAAGGTTTCCTGAAAAAGAAAAAATTAAATGTGTTGTTAACCATCTTATTGATAATGCTTCTTCTAACATAATTCAAGTTAAAAGTCCATCAACAATGGGATAGTCTGCATCAACTAGAAAAAGAGACTGTTGCTTTATATGTTCATAGATTTTGGCAATCTCTCATTCAACTTCAAACCATAGAAAGGATTTTTGAGAAAGAGCAAAAAAGGAAATTTGTATCTGGTCTTAGGGTTAAAGTAAAAGCCAAGATCAACATGTTTCATCCTCATTCTTTGAGTTTGGCTATATCACTTGCTACAAATTGTGAAAGAAAGAATGGGATACCAAGGATGGAGAAAAGAGCAAGCCTTTTGTTCCCTTTCAAAAAAGGGAGAACAAGTTTAAGTTCAAGTGATATTCTCACTTTACGCCATCGACTACATCTTCAAAGGATCGTGACAAATCAAAAGAAGAAAAGAAGACTGACTTGAAGAAGGGAACTTGTTTCAATTGTCACAAAGAGGGGAATTATGCAAATAATTGTCGAGAAAAGAAGAAGGCATCAACTGCAAAGATTAATGTGATCGACAAAGTCAAGCAAGAGGGTAACACTTTTGACTCATGTAAATCGGGTAAGTTTTCTCCAAATGCATTGTTAAAAATGAAGGGGGAAATAAATGAGAAAGAAATTGTTATTCTACATGATGATTGAAGTACACATGATTTCATTTTTGAACGATTAATAAAAGCAATGAATCTTAAAGTTTCACCAACACAGTATAAGGTTAAAGCTACTTTTATTGGAACTAGATATAATTGCTTGAATGAAGTGAAGGATTTGGAACTCACGATTGATCCCCCAAAGAAAAGAGAAATTACTTAGTGGCTCCTCTAAGTGGAAAAGATATAATTTTAGGAATGCCGTGGTGACATCAATTTAATCCTAATGTTGACTATAACACTCACCAAATGTGGATCACACACAAGGATAGAAGAATTTGTTTGAAGGGACAAATAAAGAATGAAATAAATTTAAATCTGGTTATCATCAAGTTAGAATGACGGAAGAAGATGTTTACAAAACTACTTTTAGAATGCAAACAGGTCATTATAAGTTTTTGGTTATGCCATTTGGTTTGATCAACGCTCCAGCTACTTTAAATAGAATGATGAACCAAATCTTTCTAAAGCATCAAGATTGTGTAGTGGTATTCTTTGATAAATTCTCATGTGGTCAAGGGATTGTATTGTTACATCAACCATAATCCCAAAAACGTCTAGTGTGGTTATGGTAAAGCGGGAAGCCAGAGGGCTCGATAGTGCTTGCATCAATACAGAGTGCATAAGTAAGGCCTAAATGTGCATAGAGATTCTAAGGTCCAAATGGACACATGGTACTCAAGAGAACACCATGTGGCAGGCACTAGGCTAGGAGGGAGGATTCCAGAAGGAACTGAAACAAGAAAGTAAGTTCATGTAACTAAGGGGAATCCGTGGCTGGGTGGTCTATTGAGCTGGGGCCCTCTTGTTCAGGTAGCGTAACATTGGTATCAGAGCCAAAAAATGGGTGGTCGCATGCTTTGCGAAGCAGAAGTTAATGGCAATGGTCTTGCATATAGGAAGAAGAATCTACGAATCGGCACGATAGCAAGCATAGCAGGTCTGAGCAATGGCATAGCCTTTGATTATTCTTAGAACCACAATTGGAACAATGGGATTTGGAGAACCGTGCACACTATACACTGTCTGACTATACGCCTACAGTACTACTGCTAAACACAGTGGCGCAGCAAGGCTATGGGAGTGCTGCAAGCCTGTAAGTCTAGAGATTTCAGAAGGAGCTACCGTGTGGCCGTTATTTTTATTGTGGGATCAGTGCAGGTGTTAGTTGCTACAATTTTTGATTACTCAACGTAGTCTCAGACTCTCACAACTTCAAATTCCAAGTTTAAAAGACTTCTGTCTACATCGATCTACCTACACAGAGATTGTGACTCCAAAGATTCGCTGGAGACAAGTTTTAATGGATGCTCCAAGCCTATGAGCATGGAATAATTACACTCATTAGCTACAACGATGGCGTAGAGGTTCCATTTGTAGAACTTTCGAGGCTCGAGGTTCTATCTACAGAGCTATAGAGAAACAGAGGCCGTCGCCATGCCATACAAAGGTTTTAAAACCTTTATAAAATGGCCACGTCATTTAAGGTCTCCCATAGTCTTTTTAACCCCTCTAATCCTCTATATCTTTAAAGAAAATCCTAAGGTCCATATCATTCCTTTAGCCTCACCAAATTAAAGAAGAAGATCGAAGCGAGGATTTTGAGACCGAAGAAAGCACAAGAGGTTGGAGTTAAAAGAAGATTTTAGGGATCGAGTTCAAGGAAAGCGAAGGCAAGATCAACAATCAAAGAAAGCAAGACGACTTTCAAGACAAATCAAGTGCCTCGAACAAATACTAGGAAAGTGGGCATCACATTTTTCTATCTGATATAAAGCGCTTTGCTTTACATTTTCTGGAAAATATACATTTTTAAAATGACAACTCTAGAAAGGGATGGTATGATTAGGGAGGCCAAGGAAAGGGCTAGAAAGGGAAAAGCAATAGTTAGAGGAGGTACAAACTGAAACTCAAGAGGATAATGTAGAAATGGAGGATATTGATTATGGTGATTATGGAATTCTGTATGCGGAATTCACTAAACTTGAAACTCGAATGCAAAATATAGAAACACAGTTAGGGATTATCAGTGAGACATTAAAAACCCTAACTGAAGCTATAACTAAGATAGCCGATTCTCAATCAGTATCTGTTACTGAAAAATCACCGATTCCTCCTAATCAAGTTGAGAGGTCTACCTCTTGACTTAGAGAAACCTCGAACATCCTTAAGGACTTAAAACCGCCAATTTTCAATGGGGAAGAAAAGGAGCATAATAAAGATGCGATTAATACGTTCTTGCAAAAATGGCAAGACTTTCATCGACTCAGGAATACACCTCTTGAAAATCAAGTCATGGAAGCAAGTCTTTCCCTTGGAAATAAAGCTATAAATGGTGGATGAGCCTCAAGGAGAGTGATAAAATTCCTAGATATTGGACTGAGTTTGAACAAGCCTTCCTAAAAGAGTTTTTACCAGAAAATGAATTAGAAAGAGCGTGGGAGGCTTGGGACAATTGCACTATGGGTAAAAACACTCTAGTCTAGTACATAGCAAATTATAGAGAGGCAGTCCTTAAGCTAAAGGGAATTGATGAATTCCAAAAGATAAGGGGTTTCGTGAGAGATCTCAAAGACACTTATAAGGTTAAGGTAAAAAGAAATTCTCCAAAAACCTTTGAGGAAGCCATTAAGTATGCCCAAATATATGATGATACGACAGGGAAATTCAGAATTGGAACTTCGGAGCAAATAGGTTTTGTTCCAAAGTTCAATAAATTTTCCAATTTGAAAAGGAAGGGGCACTTTAAGAAGGAGGTTCCTCAGGCACCACCTAAGAAACCTCAAACACAAAATTATCCTCTCTTGAAGAAAGAGGATTATGAAAGGGCTAGGCAAGAAAATCTTTGCTTCAAATGTCTGGGCAAAGACCATGCTACTTGGAACTGTCCTAAAAATAAACCAGTGAGAGCTAAAGCCCCAAATAGACCTCCACAAAAACAAGTGCATGCGGTGCAAGTGTTACCACTTAATGGTACTGAAAAGTACACTGAGGTAGAGGTCTATCATGAGGATAGCACCCACATGTGCTGTCTATCATCGGCAATGTGGCAGCCCACCTTTGATCTTCATGATTTGATGAGGATGCATGGAAAAATTAAGGGGCAAAGAGTAAGAGTGATGGTCGATGATAGTGCAACACATAATTTCTTAAACTACTCATTAGTTAAGAAATAAAAATTGCCTGAGAGTCCCAGTGCCCATAAATATGTGGTCTCTTTGGGGAAGGGCAGTGATAAAAAAGTTTGGGACACCATGATATATGGTGTAGAGATGGATATTCAAGGCTATCAGGATGCCTTGGATTTCTAACTCATGCATCTCAAAAAACAAATGTAGTGCTTGGTCGAGAATGGCTATATAGTCTTGGGCATAGCTTACAGAGGAGTTATCTTAATAACTCCATTATGTTTGAAAAAGAGGGTAGAGTCTTTCAGATTCAAGGAAAACATGATGTGCCTAACGCTCCTCTTATTTGTTCGATGGAATTGGAACGACTACTACACGAAGAAGAATGCGAGGTATATCTTTGTGAACTTACTTTTATTGGAGAGTTTGATATACAATTGACATATAGGAAAGGGACATTTAATGTGGTAGCAGACTCTCTTAGCCAAATTCCAATTGTTAATGAATTTAGTTTTACTCAATTTCAGAATGATTTCCTAGAGTCCTTAAAAGGGAAATGTGAATTTGACCCTCACTTCTTTGAAATATGGAAAGCAATTAAAAACAGGGATCCAACTAATCGAGAGGCTTTCACTGAGGAGTCGCATGGAAATGGAGACACACCATAGGTTGGTGATAAAGGACTCAAGTGGAGAAAATATACTATTGAAGATGGCTACCTACTCTACAAGGGTAGAGTATGTGTCCCAGATGATAATGACATTAGGCCCAAATCCTTTTTGAATGTCATAATAGTCCGAGTGCTGGACACCTGGGAATTCAAAAGACATATGTACTTCTGAAAAGACAATTCTTTTGGCCTGAAATAGGTAAGGACATCCAAGATTATGTATTGAAGTGCCCAAAATGCCAGGTCACTAACGCTGAATGCCTTAAGGTAGGAGGTCTCCTACACCCATTGGAGATTCCATCTGGCAAATGGGAAAGCATCTCCATGGATTTCATTGTGGGACTACCTAGGACACAGAGGGGGCACAACTTTGGGTGGGTAATTGTGGATCGATTAACCAAGATGACTCATTTTATTCCTGTCAATGAAGATGTTAAAACTCCAGAATTAGCTAGGCTATTTGTGGAGCATATTTATAGATTGTATGGGCTACCAACCGGTATTGTTAGTGACCAGGATAGCAAGTTTAATAGCCATTTTTGGAGGGCTGTGTTTAAGAGACTAGAAACTTCATTGAATATGAGCACCGCAGACCATCCACAGAGTTATGGTCAAACTAAAAGAGTCAATTAGATCATTGAGGATATGCTTCGAGCATATGTAAATAAACGGAAAACTAATTGGGAACAGTATTTACCCATATTAGAATTTGTATATAACAGTACCAAACATTCAGCTATAGGTTTTAGTCCATTCATGATGATGTATGGATTTCAACCTAGAGCCCCAGTGACCGTGGGACTTGAAAAAGAGAAGGTTCAAGCAGCCAAAGACTTTCTTGAGGATATGAATCAGATGCTTAAGTTAGCTAAAGATAGCATAAGAAGAGCTCAAGATAGAGCACAAAGTTATGCAAACCCCCACCGTAGAAAGTTGGAGGTTAAAGTAAATGAGAAAGTCTACCTTAAGGTACCTGAATCTTCAGAATCTCTAAAAACAGGTAAATGTCCAAAGTTGTCTCCTAGGTATTGTGGACCATTCACAATACTTAAGAGGATTGGAGAACTTGCTTACAAATTAGCCTTACCTAAGGGATGTAGAGTACATCCAGTTTTTCATGTTAGTAGGCTAAAAAGAAAATTAGGAGATGATGATAATCTCATTGGAAATGAACTCCTAGTTGAACTTATTGAACCCGCATATTTACCACATGAACCAAAAAAAATTTTAGATACACAAAAGAACACGACATACTATATGAAAAGAATGTCTGGTTAAGTGGAAAGATAGATTTGAAGAGAGTTCAACATGGGAAAAGGTAAGCAATCTCCAGAGGAGGTTTCCCAATTTTGTTTTCAAGGATGTAAAAAATTCTTAAGGGGAAGGGAATGTTACGTCAGCCATAATCCTGGAATCGTCTAGTGTGGTTATGGTGAAGCGAGAAACTAGAGGGCTCAATAGTGCTTGCATCAATACAGAGTGCACAAGTAAGGCCTAAATGGGCATAGAGATTCTAAGGTCCAAATGGACACATGGCACTCAAGAGAACACCATGTGACAAGCACTAGGCTAGGAGGGAGTATTCCAAAAGGAACTGAAAAAAGAAAGTTCATGTAACTAAGGGGAATCTGTGGCTAGGTGGTCTAGTGAGTTGTGGCCCTCTTCTTTAGGTAGCGTGACATGTATAATGGGAAAACTGGTGACTATAGCTATTGCCTTCTCATACACAAACCCAAGATTTTAATGTACTCACATCTAGTGCAAAGCATCAAAATTCCTATGCAAATTATGGACAGGGATGAACAAATATATGAACTGTCTTTAGAAACACACAAGGATGTCATGGATAGAATGTCATTTGAGATGTAAACCTAGATTCAAAACTTTTTTCATGGCCCCCACTCCTAGCCTTCTCTCCAATCACCCCATAGTTCTTGCAAATGATTTCTTACAAAGGATGTCATTTCATTTTTAAAGACCTAAAATTATGATGTCACTTTTAAAACTTTTATATTTTCTACATTGTCATGCTTTGTGTTTGGAATGTGGAAGTGATATTAGAATCTGGAAGTTTTCAGAATTTAAGATGCAAGTATTGATAAAATCCATATTTTGATCAAACTAATTACATACTCTAAAGCCATATATATAAAAACTATATTCTAACAAGACTAATTATCTATTGTTGCATGGTTATAGGTGACACACATATTCTAAAAACCATATACTTTAAAAACTATCTATTCTGACAAGACTAATTATCTATTATTGCATGGTTATAGGTGGCACACATGATTGTAGAATTGAATGGTTTCCTTTCTACACATAACTTTGTCTTGAATACAACATAATGTTTACAAACTTGATGGATATGAGGACTACAATAGAACTACTTAAAAAAATAAGTGTTTACAATATTTGAGCTACCTACAGTATTCATAACACACCCGCATGCTTTGGTATCCTTGAGAATTTCCAGCACATTGTCTCATGCATACACAATCTGGTTGGGTGCCACTAGCCAATCCAAAAACATGGTAGACAAAAAATTTTGCAACTCATGGGGAGACTGGTCTTCCATATTTAGTCTAAAGACACAATGCTCCCTTGGGTTCTGCAAGCACTTGTAGGCAATATCATCAACCAGCACTATGTTTATGCTATTGTACTAAGGGTTGTCATTCGAAAACTTATTGAGGTCTTTCAAAAACACTGCTATGTTAGTACTTAGAACCTCATGATTTGGACCAAGGTATTCACAATAGTCATGTCCATACACACTCCACTTAGCTGGTGCTTTCTAACTGTAAACACATGGACCACATCTCTCTCACCTCTACCAACTTAAGAGAACTCCAAATAAACACATGGAAGTGCTTAAAATCCCATTGAAAAAATAACCTTGCATCCTAATGCATGAAAACTTTAGCTCTAGCATTGTGCGAAACCCATTTCAATCACTCACAGTATGTAGGGATTCTATGTGCTATGTGAATGCTACAAGCCAAGACACCATGCACATCTGAAATCAATGGATGATCCTCATCTAATAGTAGTGGGGTTGTATTCAAGGTCCACAAACTCCGATGGAGCCAGTTGATGAGGAATTTCCTCAATCTATTCGTCCTGCTTCCTAATTCCCTCGATCTGTTCCTCCTTTTGGCACATTTGTGTTCCTCCTGCTGCCTAGTTTCCTCAATTTGTTCCTCCTAATGGCTGCCTTTTTGTTCCTCTTGCTGCCCAATTTCCTCGCTCTATTCCTTCTTCTGGCCACCTTTCTGTTCCTTCTGCTATGTGGTTTCCTCAATCTGTTCCTCCTACTACTAAATTTCCTCAATGTGCTCCTCCTCCTAACACCTTTTTGTTCCTCCTGCTACCTAATTTCCTCAATATTCTCCTCCTTCTGGCCACCTTTTTGCTCCTCCTTCTGACCTCATTTTTGCCTCAACATGTTGATCTACAAGTCCCACCTGTGGTAAATAGCACAATTCATGTGGAACAATATGTGGGGTAGTAAGCATATTCTAGGACTGTAAAAAGGCTTCAAATTTCCAATGCTTGAAAGTTTAATTACAAACAAGCAACTCATTATGAAGACTTCTTAAAACTTGAAAGTTTAAATACAAACTAGCAACTCATTGTGAAAGAAAAATAATATTGAATACTATGCAAAATGTGAGTGTACATTTCTAGAAAGTTGAGACAATGGGACACTGATGCATGTCTTCAAGAATTGTACATATTTTCAATTTGTTCATGCCCATCCATGATGGGGGTGTGGAAATGGTGAAGCAATGTGGAAGTGCTTTCACTGATCTACACTCCACATACTTTCATCATCATTGGCATTGGATGGGATTCTCCTTGGCATATTCTCTCGATTCCCAGCTTGAATCCACATTGCTACCTAGTTAGCAACTCCTTGAATAAGATAACAAGTAAGATTTTTTGTGTCTTGATTGCATAGTTTTTGTAGGGATTGGCAATTGACTTCTAGATTCTAAAGACACTTGTAAGCCAACAAGATGGTGTTTTTCCATTGTATTGCCACTGCTGGCTTGCCCCAAAGGTTGTCAGTTTTTTGTAGAACACGGGCTTTCATTGAGGGTGGATCACAAAATCTTGCTCTTTCACACAATCCTTCTATGTGCATATTGCATGGAACCTATGCAATTGATATGGGAAGCAGCTTTCCAACAATGCCAATGCCTTCTTCTACATGCAACAAGTCCAAATAAACACATCAAAGTGCAAAAAATACCACTCTAAAAATCTTATAGAATTATGTTGAATGAAAAGCATTACCTACTTCACTCATGGTGTTTCCACACTCTTCATATTTTGATAGAACACAGGTATTTTGTCATGTTTTGCATTCATGGATGTCAGTGACACACACCATTCATGTCTAGAATCAATGCCCTCTTATCCTATGAGACAAGGGCAGTCACGAATCAATTTGACTTGGCTCATGAACTACAACATCCTTAAATCCTGTCACATTGTTTTTAGGTGTAGCATCTTCTACAGGGGCATCATTACCTATTCCTAACATCTCATGTGGAAGTGCAACACCTTGTGGAGAGGCAACATCCCCAACTCCTATGACATCATGTGATAGTGCTACAATTTTAGTGGCACCCTTAGGTTTCCCATGTTCTCCTTCTCTTGACATATCTTCCATATTTTTTAGTTGTGGAGGCATACCATCATCGTGCAAAATAGAGGCTTTTGTTAGTTCACCATTATCAACCATCAAAATAGCACTTGAATTTGAAGAGGAGATGCCAACTGGACTACCTATACAAACAACACACCCTTCACCATTGTGCCAGATTTTTTACAATAGAGACTTAATCACAAATGTAGGACACTCTTGACATGGCAACTGGGAATTTATTAATTTTGCATTACAACATTACAAATGGAGCACTATTATTTAGCATTTGAAGGGGGGAAACAAGTCATTGTAAATGCATATATGGTTCTTCAAGGGACACACATAAAAAGAAATGAGCATATTCTGCACTGATAATTGGGAAAGGAGCACCATTTGCAAGGCGATGATGCCAAGAGAGTACAAGATTGATGACCCTAATGTCTAAGCAAACTACAATTTCTTGAATGCTCTATGCTTTGATTGTCCACCATTTTTTAGTGGTGAAGGCCCCTTTACTAGTTTCCTTGCACTCACCTATGCAAGGGGTGTGTTTTGGTTCTTCCCTTCCTTCTACATCCATTCCACAACAAAGCAACACATTTCAAAAAATGAAAATAGTACTCTATAAACAAAGTAGTAAGGAGTTGGTATCTATCCTCTCGAGGTGCAACATCAGCCTTGCGTTTTCTAGTCTTCTTCTTTGTTGATTCATGGAGTTGTTGGACCATACGCTCATCCTTCTCCTCTACTTCAACATTCTGCTTCTCTACCATTTGCAAAGTCAAGCTTGTCTTCATCTATTAGAAAACATTTACTACGATGATCGTTGTGGAGGAGGATGGAGTATACCTATAAATGATACATCTTTGAGAGCCTCTTCTTGAGCATCACATTTTTTTATCATTCGTAGATGGTTCATGAACAATATCTGGTTGATACAATAGTACTCAACACGAAGGCATAATGGTAATAGTTGCAATGGAATCTTCCTAAAATTATAATTACACTACCTCTAGGGACTGCCATAGTCACATTCGCCTCTCTAGTATTGGTTGGAATGTGTTGTCCCTCTAAACTCTCATTTGGCAAGTGTGTATAGCCACCCTCACATGTGTACTGATTCTCTGAAAGTAGTTAGTATTTCAACAATACAAGGTGAAAAGCATGGCATGGACCCTATCAGTAGATGTGCAGAGACAAAACAATGACACTTTCCAAAAATATTACCATCATTTCGTCCCTTAGGCACCACATTTTTTTGGTGTGTGGAGCCAACCAAGGATAATTGATTGTCTAAAAGTAGTGGAGCTACTTATCAATGCACATTCCATACAAAGCATCAAAAAATTTAATCAACCACTTGATCCATACCTGCAAAAAAATCCCAGTTGATGGAGACTGGATTTTAATATCTTCTTCAGATACATGCACACTTGTGAACTCTCCTATAATGAAGAGAAAGGTTTGCCAGTATTGTTTAAAGGGGTCACAACTAAGTAACTAACAACTCTTAAATAGGTAATTATGTAGCTAACCAAGAACTAATAGCTGGTTGGTAACTAGTAGTTGGGTACTAGCTAGTAGATGCTTGGCAATAAGTAGATGAAGGCTGGTATGTAATAGCTAGGTGTAAACTAGTAGAGCTAGATGGTAAGCCATGGGTAAATGACTAGTACTAACTAGGTGGTGAGTAGTTACATGGTGACTACTAACTAGTTGGTGGTTTGGAAGTAGTAGCTAGTTGGTAGCTAGTAGCTAGTTAGTAAGTAGTCCTTGGTGGCTATGTAGTAGCTAAGTGGTAGCTAGCTAGTAAGCAATAGGCTAGCTACTAGTTGTGGTAAGTAGTAGGTAGCTAGTAGGCATCGGCCCTAGAATATAACCAAAAATATACCCCACTACCGTGCCAAATGCTAGTTGTTTCCTATCAAGCCAAATTTGTCCCTTTGGACGCTACATGTTGTTGGTTAGGACCATCTCCATCCTTGGAGAATCCATTCATAATATGCCACCTTTGTAATGTTTTATCCAAATCCTTTTTCTTCTTTGATTTTTTGATTGACTCCTCCACAAACTCCGCCCATGCCATAGAGAGTAGCATTTCTGTACTATGGGCATCTCGCTTGCTATAATCAGGTAAAGCCCCTTGCAAATGCAAGGCATACTTCTTGTTGATGGACCTCTCTTGATACACTTTGTAGTGGAGCGAGAGCATGTCTTTGTACCTATCTTCGTGCACCATTCTACATTTAATTGGCCTTGTCCCCTTTCGAACCTCCTTGAAAATAGAGAGCCATAGCTCATCCAAGACAATTGAGGATGATAAATGGTGGGGGTTCACACCACTCAAGTTGAGGCCATACTCAGCATGAAAGTCCTGTGTTTTGCAAAATCACTTATGTTGTAGATTTTGAAAATGCAGTGTGTGGAACTTGGACATGGCTCATACAACACAACAAGAAAAAATGTAGCAAGCTCAAAACTTTGACCTTAAGTGAGCTGAATGATAGCTAAGGAAACTAGGAAAACAAAATATGACAATTGAGGATGATAAATGGTGGGGGTTCACACCACTCAAGTTAAGGCCATACTCAGCATGAAAGTCCTGTGTTTTGCAAAATCACTTCTGTTGCAGATTTTGAAAATGCAGTGTGTGGAACTTGGACATGGCTCATACAACACAACAAGAAAAAATGTAGCAAGCTCAAAACTTTGACCTTAAGTGAGCTGAATGATAGCTAAGGAAACCAGGAAAACAAAATATGAAGGCAACAAGCCAAAAATCATGTGTTAGAAACACCAAAACTATCAATGTAAGCTGTGAGATGTGGTTACCAACCTGACCCAACAAGGAGAATGTGTGCGGGAGTATTGAGCAAGGAGAAAGTATCATCAGCTGGAGAGTTTTTGAAGAAAGCAAACATAGATGTGGGAGAAAGAGAAATCTTGGTGTCCACAAATAGGAAGCTCTCATGTGAGTATGCATCAAGTCATATCCTACATGCACACCCATGCAGTTCAATTCATAATTGCATGCTCTCGACTTTAAGTCATACAATTTTTAAAAAATTTCCTAATCTTTGAACTTCAATTTCACTAGTGCCAACCACTAGCCAACACCCACTATTTGGCTTAAAAATTGGTTCAGCTTAACATGCATACACCCTCATGCTCATACCCAGAAAGAGAACAAGCTTGCAATTCTCGGACGGATGACACGCTGCATGTTATTTGATGCTCAACTTCCTCCACCATTTTGGGCCGTAACAGTCTATATGGCAATAGAGACAATCAAATATTTCCCTACTCGTGCCTACCCTCTCAACAATCCCCTAAAGGAATGGTGGTCTGGCAACAAACTTGATGTTTTAAGATTTTGAATTTTTGGGTGCAAAGTAATGGTGTGTGTTCTTGATGAAGATAGAACCAAATTGTCTCCCAAGTCTTGTCTTTGCCTATTGATGGGTCTTCAACCAACTTTCATAATTTTTTGGAGTCATGATATACATTGTATAGAACAATTTAGCACTCTGACCTCTGATCCTTCCAATCCTCGAGCCCCTTCCCCGTTGCCAGATGTTGATCTCTTGAATCTTGTTTCCTTTCAAATTACACTTCCCACTCCCTCGTCCGCATCACTAACACCCCCTACTCCCTCTGATATACCACTCCACTCATCACCCCTTATCCCTTCACCTCCTTCCTCCCCAAATTCCCCCCATCCTCTATCTCATTTTGATGATGAACTCCTCTCCATTCACCCTCCTAGTCCTCCCCATCGAAAGATGACTACTAGTCAAATATCAAGATTACTTGCTACCCCATCAATGGTTTGATTCTAGTTTACTTGTAGAAGACTGAGTTCCACATTCACTCCTCCTCCACCCTGACCTACAGCCCCACCTTCTGCCCCTCCATTGAGCTCTCAACGGAAGCAAGAATGGAAGAGGGAGAGAGAGAAACAAAGAGCCACACAAGTTTTGGTGGGTGCAAAACACCCTAATCTTCTTTTTCATCCATTTATATATATGTGTTTGAGTATTGTACATAACCGGGGTAAAGGCACAGTGACCTTTAACCCAGACAACCTCCCACTTAAAGGACAATGTGCCTTTAAGGGAGAACAACCAGTGAGCATACTATCCAATGCCCATCAATACACAACAATACTCAAACCGCTGACTAGGTAGACTCTTCGTCAGCATATCTGCAGGGTTATCATCTGTATGAACCTTGACAAGCTCTATGCGCTTGTCCTCAAGTACCTCCTTGATGAAATGGTACCTGACCTCAATGTGTTTGGTCTTTGCATGAAAGACCGGATTCCGTGCTAGCTGAATAGCACTCATGGAATCACTAAGCCATATAGCCTCCTTGCTACCCTCTGTGGCTGCAACATACTCAGCCTTTATGGTAGACAAAGCAACGCACTTCTGTGCACGAGACATCCACGACACTGCACCACCTGCAAAGGTGAACACATAACCAGAAGTGGATCTCCTACTATCCACATGCCCTACATAGTCTGAATCTGTGTACCCAAGTACATGCATGTCTCCTCTACCAAAGCAAATGTACATCTCCTTGGTACCCTTAATGTACCTCATGATGCACTTAACTACCTCCCAATGCCTCTTTCCTAGATTAGCCATATACCGGCTAACAACTCCCATTGCAAATGCAATGTTTGTTCTAGTAGCTATCATAGCATACATAAGACTCCCAACCGTTGATGCATAAGGAACCTTGGCCATCATGGCCCTCTCCTCATCTGATTTGGGACTATCTGTATGACTCAGTTTCACATATGGAGGCAATGGAGTATATTGAAACGCTGCAATACTTTTGTAACATACTCCTTCTATGAAAGCCAAAGGAGTTTCCTACTTTGATCACGCATGATGCACATACCAAGAATATGACCTGCAAGTCCCAAATCCTTCATATCAAATGCCTCATGCAACTTGGCCTTTAATGCATCTAGCTCATAAGTATTCTTGCTAGCCAATAGCATATCATCCACATATAGTGCTAGGATTATCGGGCTGTTATCCTTAGCCCTTTTAGTGTAGAGGCAGTGATCAATTTCACTCCTCCTAAAACCTTGGGACCGAATGAAAGCATCAAACTTCTGATACCATTCTCTAGGCGCTTGCTTAAGACCATAGAGACTCTTCTTCAGCTTGCAAACTAAATGTTCTTTGCCCTTTTCTTCAAAGCCTTCCGGCTGCACCATGTAAATTTCCTCATGCAAATCCCCATGCAAGAAAGCTGTCTTGACATCCATCTGCATAAGCTCCATATCCTCTGCTGCCACTAGTCCAAGCATGCATCTAAGTGTGGTCATCTTCACAATCGGAGAGAATATCTCATCAAAGTCCACACCCTTCTCTTGCTTGAACCCTTTAGCAACCAAACAGGCCTTGTACCTACGCACATCATCACCTGTGACCTTTATTTTGTAGACCCATTTACATGGCAATGCTTTCTTTCCATGTGGCAAAGAAACCAAGACCCAAGTCTTATTCTTCATAAGTGAACTCATCTCTGATTGCATAGCATACTCCTACTTGCGTTGATCCTTGCGCATCATAGCCTCTCTGTAGCAAGAAGGCTCCCTGCAATCAGTAAGCATCACATAATCTACCCCTGGAACAAACCTATTAGGTGGTCTAGACACTCTAGATGATCTTCTCAAGGGCATTTCAGCTTGCTGTCCCACCTGCATATCAGCCACATTTGGCTCATCATTTCCACCAATAGATGATCCATCATCCACCCTTCATTGTATACCTGTGGGAGTACTTGGTTGTACCATTTCTTGCACATTTGGTGCATGGACAGCTTGCTATCTATCAACATATGCAGGTGGATTCACATCCTGGAAAGTGATTCTCCTCATTTCCACATCTCTCATGGGTGCCTTATGCATCTTCTTCTCATTGAAGACCACATCATGGTTGCGTATGATCTTCTTTGCTTTTGGATCCCAGAGACGATCGCCCATCTCTCCACTTTCACCATAACCCAGAAAGATGCATTTCCTAGACTTAGGATTTAGCTTCTTTCGAAGCTCTTTTGGCACATGTGCATATGCCTCACACCCAAATATATGCAAATGAGAGTAAGAGGGCTTCTTGCCACTCCATGCCTCTTCAGGAATACCACCATCCAAACTCTTACTAGGTGATCTATTGATCACATGCACTGCAGTCTTCATTGCCTCAGCCCAAAAACCACCAGAAAGACTTGCATTGGAAAGCATGCATTGCAACCTTTCTTGCATGGTACAGTTCATCTTTTCTACAACTGGATTTTGCTCTGGAGTACGAGGGGATGTGAGCTCCCTCTTAATCCCATGTGTATCATAGAAATGTTGAAAGTCGTGAGAGAGATACTCTCTACCATTGTCAGTCCATAGGCATTTAAGCGTTCTACCTCACAGATTCTCAACCAAGGCCAGCCATTTCTGAAATACCTGGAACACATCACTCTTCCGAGCTATAGCATAAGCCCACACTTTCCTAGTTGCATCATCAATGAATGTCATATAGTATTCAGCCCTGCCTAATGACCGTGTAGGCATGGGACCACATACGTCTAAATGCACCAAATCAAGCTTTTCAAACTCTTTCTTTCCCCTTCTTTTATGGGCTGATTTAGTCTGCTTCCCATAGAGACAGTGCTCACAAAATTCAAAATCAGAGAAACTCAAATGCGGTACATAACCCAAACGGCATAAGAGTTTCATTCCATTCTGGCTCATGTGCCCCAACCTGCAATGCCACAAAGAAGTGCTTGGCTGCGCAACAACATGATCAAATACCCCTGATACATGTAAG
Organism: Dipteris shenzhenensis; assembly: GCF_047967505.1. Classification (NCBI taxonomy): domain Eukaryota; kingdom Viridiplantae; phylum Streptophyta; class Polypodiopsida; order Gleicheniales; family Dipteridaceae; genus Dipteris; species Dipteris shenzhenensis. Next base: position 6,331,623 of record NC_141603.1, on the reverse strand, counting down.
GGATACAAAGTCCCACACTTGGCACCCCTGGCCAAAAGCATGGAGCCCTTCTGAATTTTCCAACTCTGAAAGCCAAAAGTGGTGTGAAAACCAGCATCATCTAGCTGACCCACTGAAATAAGACTCTTGGTCAACTTAGGCACATGTCTCACATGTTTCAAAATAAATGCAGACCCATTTGCAAAAGAAAACTTTATGTCACCTACTCCCACTATGTCACATGCATAGTCGTTTCCAAAATGCACACAACCTGTCTTTCCATTGTCATAAGTGGAGAACCATTCCCTATGGGGAATAACATGGAATGAAGCACTAGAATCCAAAATCCAATCCTGGTAATATGCATCATCTGAAGTGGTAAGCAACTCTGTAGATAAACTAGACATGAAGAGAACATCATTGTCACTATCATGTGTGACTGCATTGATCTCCTCAATCTTCACTTTTCCTTTGTCCTCCCTTGGACTCTCTTCCTTTTGATTTGCACCCCAATTTGCATTCTTTTTCTTATCCTTTTGCTCTCTTTTTAGCTTGTAGCAATCCTTTTTCATATGGCCCTTCTTGCCAGAGTGGTAACACTCAATGTTCCGTGCCTTGGATTTGCTACAAGACTTCCCTCTTTCTTGGGACTTCCCCCTGAACTGTGATCTGCCCCTTTGCACATTTAAGGCTGCATCCTGCTTGTTGCCATCCATAGACTTTCGTCTAATCTCCTCGGCCAACAAGCTACCCACAACATCATCAAATTTCAGTACTCCACTAGGTGCAAAGTTACTAACAGCTGTACGAAAGGTATCCCATGAGGACGGCAATGAACATAAGAGAAATATTGCCTTAGTCTCCGCATCAAAATTCATCTTCTAAGCCTGAAGCTGGCTGAAAATAATATTGAATTCATTCAAGTGAGAAGCAATGGAGAACCTTCCTTCATCTGTAGCTCAAACAACCTCTTCATGAGGTAAACTTTATTAAAGGCAGTTTCCTTTTCATAAGTGGCACACAGTTTCTTCCACAAATCTTCTGTAGTCTGCTCATTTACTACTGTGAAATAAACTGACTCTGCAAGATGAAGTCTAATAGTAGATTTTGCTAATGCATCCAACTCATTCCAATTATCCTCAGACATATTTGCAGTTAGCTTCAATCCTTGCCAAGGGTTTAATCTGCTTCTTTTGAATAATCACATCCGTTATTTGTTCTTTCCACAAAGAAAAGTTTGTCCCATCACACTTTTTAATGCTAAAAAACTCCTTTCCAGACATGGAAGAGGATGCCATGATGCAAATGAAGCAAAAATCCCAAATGCTAGTGCCTACAAGAGAGAATCACACCAAATACTAGGTGCACCCAAATGTGTATGCCACAATAGAGTGAAATATCACTAAAACTCATGTCTCAAAGCATCTGACTCATGTGCATATACTATGCATCCATATGAACAAAACTGGCCCAAAAGAAAATGCCAATTGTAATGGCAATCCAAAATGCCAATAAGTGCCAAATGACTCAAGCATAAACACCATCAACTGGCATATGCATTAATAATATCTCATCCAAGAGAGCATAGCACTATCAGTGTATCACCTGCAATGTGTCAAAGCTGTCCCTCAGCATAAAATAGCATCCATGTGCAAAGCATCCATAAAAATAGCATCCCACAAGGCAATTTGGGCCTATCAGCACATCCAATAAGGACCGCAATGCATCCAAATGGCCTATAAATCATCCATTGCAACCCAATGCACACCACAAATGAGGCACATGGCTCAAACTGCAACCAAAGTGATATGCATAAGGTATGCTCAAGAAATCATGGTCCCACGAAAAAGACGGCTACTGAAAATAGAACCTGACATGCCTCAAAACATGGGTGCCATTGCATAATCAGACTCAGCAAGAAAATCTGCAAATATCTCTCTTTTGCCAGAACTCCAAAATCCCAACCGATGAGTGAGAAATGGGAGTCAACACTTATCCACTGCCATGTGGCATAAATCTAAGGTTTCAAAACCTTAGAATGAAAAATGCATAATAGAGAAACGAAATCGAATACACAGAGATCTATAACTTTGAAAATCCTCCACCGAATCACGTAAGAACTGATAGGTAGGGGTTTTGGCATCCGGAATGCAATGCGATAGACAGTTTTGAAAACCGTGGTCTCAATCATTGGGTCCAACACACAGACTGAAAAACGTTTTTGGAAATAGAGTTGTTTGTAAACTCCACCGGAGTGCGAATGATGAGCAACATAGAAGTTTTAGGACCTCCTGAGTCCACTAGAACTGACAGATCTGCAAATGGTTGCTCCAAACTTGAGTTCTAACACCCGGGCAAAAAAACGCAAAAACTCATAGTGAGTCGGAAATCCAATGAAATGATCCCAAATTCAAGAATGAAGGTGTTTCCAAGCTCCTAAAGTGAAGTGGACACCAAAAGCAAGCAATAGTTGCCTCTACAAGTCAATACAGAGTCTCTGTCATTGAACGGAACAGGGAAAAGCTCAAAAAAATGACTTTTTCTTTGAAAACACTTAACAGGCTCTCAAAACCACTTTGCAAAACCAAAGTGACTTTTCCAAAGGTTCCTCCAAGGTCTCTACACACTCGGATGCAAGTAAAGTCACCCACAAAGCTTCCCATAGAGCTTCTCCTTCCTCCCACAGAGCTGCTGAGCTTCAAGCATTCACGCACGCTCAGCTAGATCACCCGGGCTCTGATACCAGTTGAGAGTGCTCTAGATGGAAGCAAGAATGGAAGAGGGAGAGAGAGAAACAGAGAGCCACACAAGTTTTGGTGGGTGTAGAACACCCTAATCTTCTTTTTCATTCATTTATATATATGTGTTTGAGTATCATACATAACCGGGGTAAAGGCACAATGACCTTTGATCCCCACATGAACCATTGATTGTTCATGAGGCTATCCTGACCAAATTTTGCCAAGTGGCTTGCTGCCATGCAAAACTGAGATCATTCTATTCACAAGAACCATACCTAGAGACTCACAACCTTGCCTCTCAGTCACACATCCATCCCCACCAAATGGATCTTCAAATAACAGTGGAATAAAGATGGATCCACTGCATGCTATAAGGCTCGCCTTATAGCTAAGGGTTTTAACAAACGAGTTGCAATAGATTTCTTTGACCTGTTTGCACTTATGGCTCGGATCAGTTCTTTTTGTATTCTCCTTGCACTCTCTATTCAAAATGGCTGGAAGGTATACCACATGGATGTGACAACTACTTTTCTTGATAGTGACATTAAAGAATATCTTTGCAGTCAACAACCCAAATGCTTTGTTGATCGCCCGAGCCCATCTTGTTTGCAAATTGCACAAGGCCATCTATGGTCTCAAGTAGTCTTCTCATGCCTAGTACAAGAAATTAGATATATTTTTCCTTCAATTCATTTTTTCCCCTTTGTATGCTAATCCTAGCATCTACAGATTTGAAAGTCATCGTATTATTTGCCTTATTGCTGTCTACATTGATGACCTTCTTCTAGCCTCACTTAGTGATAACCTCCTCCTCAAAGTTAAAACTTCCTTGGAGCACGCCTTCAAAATGAAAGACCTTGGTCTATTTCTCAAATTTTTTGTATCCCAGCCTGTACTAGTGATAACAAGGAAGTAGCATGACAAAAGCTACTTGTTACTCAAAAAAAAAAGAGTCCCAATGCCAAAAAAGCCTTGCCAACCCCATCAAAAAGTGAAACAACTCCAAACACATCTACCTCTAGTGCTCTTTAGGAAGCAAAAGAAGTCTAGCCCAATGCTAAAGTGCAAAAAGCTCAATATCAAGACTTGAAGGAATGGATAAGACATGAACGATAAAAATTTGAGGTAGACCAAAGAGAAAAATTAGAGGGTAGTGAACCAACACTACACAGTATTGACAAAGTGATTGAAGCCACCACCAACCAAGGCTAATAGATCTACATACAACTCATTTCCAATTGGATGGCACCGCCTAGCCAGCTTAATCAACTGCCTTGTCAAATGCCAATTGGAACCTTATTGAGAAATTGTCCTATGATGTGGGATAATTTCAAGGGCTGGATAGAATTGGCACAATCTCCCACTACACAAAGAGGAAGATAAGGCTATATCGCTAAAATTTGGTGCTAGGGATGACATAAAGAATGTAATCAACCCATAGATCATAAAGCCTTTGGCCAATATCCTACATTAGTGGACAGTGGGGCAAGTGTCAACATTCTCATTAAAGAACTTTATGAAGAATGGGGACTACCACCAATGAGGGGTGCCACATTCAACATACATCTATCCAATCACACTAACATGAAGCCACTGGGAATTGTTGCTAATGTGCCCAAAAAAATTACAGGAGTCAAATTCTACATACAATTTACCATACTAGATCTTCTTAAACAGACCATAGCTTAAAGTGTCTTTAGCACTTGATGATTGGGACACTGATAGGATCACAATCTAGTTCAGAGATATTGCCATGAAAATAAATATGGGAATTAGGGAAATCAAGCCTGCTATACCAAGAAATATTGATGACACATCTTCCTTCATAGCCACCAACCATGCATCATTCACAAAAGGTGATAAACAAAGTGACAAACAATTGGATAAATACAGGCATTGGCCACAATTGATAATTGCAAGACAACACATCCAATGTTGCTAGATGTGGACACACAAATGATACAGGTAGAACCACCAATTTTGGGATCAAAAGCGATGGATGTACCTATCTTCATGGCAGGTATAGAATGGAATAGAGATCCTAAAGAGACCATAGTTTAAGTCTATGGTGAAGGTTTTTATTGGGATCTAGAAACAAAAGCAAATAATGCCACATTTGAAGGTCAAGTCTTTGATAAACGACTTGTCCATCCTTCAAGTATTAATGGTAGTATAGTTCCTCTAGCTAGACCCTCTAGTAGAAATAAATAGCAAACAATCAAGGAAGAAGAAAAAGGGTGTGCCATGCCAGAAGGCGCACTTCAATGAGTTTGAAAGGATGCAAGCCATAGTGGTGGAACTATATTTAACCAAGCCCACCCAAGCAATAGAACCACCAAAATTACAATGGGATCCAAAGGGCCTTGAATGTGCAAGCACGACGGAGGAACCACTCTTTGAAAACAAGATGCCCATTGAGAATCCAACACTAGTATCCCAAAGCAAAAAGTTCCACAAGTTCAAGCCCAATATGCAAATGAAGACCAAACGGGATAGTCTACACAAAAAAGAAAACCAAGTGGGCATCATTTCAATAGATCAATACTTTTCCACAACAATCAGTAGCAAGAATAGTTAACTAAGGCAAGAACCTCACAATGCTATGAAAGCCTTAGGGAAGTACCTAATTATTTCAAAAATTATATAAGGCCAAAAAAAAAAAACCAAAGAAAAAACAATAGCAATTCCTAGACCAATCTGAGATCAAGGAAATAAAAGAACCTAGGGGAAACCCTAGTTTATGAGGGACCAACCAAGACCATAAAATTAGATCTTACCTTGGAAGGAGGAGAAGAAAATCCTATGTACGTTGGCAAGCAACTCACTCAAGAGGAAGAAAAAGAATTAAAAGTGTTACTGATGGAATATAGGGATCGCATGTCTTGTTCCTATAAGGAAATGAAAGGGATCTCTCTTAAAGTTGTAGTACATACCATACCAACTAGGGATAGATCCAATGATGAAGTGGGAAGTGAGAGAGACAAAGAGACACACACACACACACACACACACACACACACACACACACACACACACACACACACAGATAGACAGACAGAGACAAACAGAGAGACAAAGAGAGAGAGAGATAGAGAGATAAAGAGAGAGAGACACAGAGAGAGGAGTGCACACACTACAGCTACCTGCACACTATGTTGTATTGAACATAAACATGAATATATATGTGAACTCCTTAGGGCTAGGGTTAGGGTTAGGGTTAGGATTAGGTCTTGCCCCTAATGCCCTATAGGTATGGTGCAATTTACACCATCCTTAACACCCCGTCTTAAATTGCACTGGTTAAGTAGAGGGTGCATGTACAAGACCTTTTTGTGGATTTTGTTTGGTGCATATGATAGCATCCAAAACTGAAAAGAAGAGTGAAAAGAATCAGAGTAGTATGTGCGTATGTGAGCACAGTGACTACGTAGTAGAAGCATGTACAATGAGCACAACTTATGTGATCTTGTACATAATATGCATTTCCCCCTCTTAAGTTGTGGGTCATTCTTTGCCTTTGGGAATAAAACCTAGAAGATGGGCCGAAGGGAAGAGGAAGGGATTATGCAAAAAGAAAAGTCCACCTAGATCAAAGACAGGTCAATCAAAAGATGACTGCATGAAGAATGGTGTGTATGGCGGTGTTTCAAACATGTCAAGCTGAACATGTCATAAGTCATTGTAGACTAAGAAGCTACTTTTTAGAAGAGACAGCTGGCCTAGTTGATGTAGCTGTGAAGAAAGAGACCAGTAGGTGTGATAAACAAGAGTGTCACCAACCCAAAAGAATTAGCAGCAATGGCAGAGTATGCTGCAATAGAATAATCTCTATCATATGATGCAAGGTCATAGAAGAATGCATAAACGGTGTGGACAAAATGATCCACGGGCTGAAAATATGGGGCCAAAGGTGCAAGTAGAGGCCCATAAAACTAACAAGGTACGGCAACCTATCAATTCTGTATGCTCAACTATCATAAGTTGAAGGTCATTTGATGTGTGCATGGCTAAACATCCATTGGAATGGGGCGTAGTATCTGTCATAGGCTCATTAAGAAGGGGCAGACAATATGAAGGCCTAGAAGCCTGAGATATCACTGAAAATGCATAAGATATCCCTTAGGCATAGGAGGTGCCGAATGCTGATGGAGGGATGGATCTATAGTCATAGGTCCCAACCACTAATCTGCATCAAGTATGGATTCTATATGACAGCCAAAAGTGCATGGTGAAACATTGAGTTTCTCCACATTGCGCTATGGCTAAACCTAATGATGTCCACTACACTGGGGCAAGACTGCGCTGATGCATAAATATTCTCATATTAAGAAATGATCTACTGATTGGAGGTGGTAATCACTGGTGGTGCAATGCGGCATGACTCAGCCAATGCTAGAATCTACTAAAGACTGATGTGCTAATCTGAACTACTCATGGAAGCTATGTCCAAGGTATGCTCTATGTCAGATGTGAAGGCATCAGTGATGGATGATTATCAAGTGAAGAGTTGAATACACCATGGCATGTATCTCTGCATGTGGCTAGAGATGTGAGAGCCTTATACTTAGGACTTACCTATTGGAATAATTGCATGATCATAACTAAATTCTTATGATATATCTGTATCATCTGTGGCAAAAGATGGAGTCGAATCCATGCAATGTGATGGCTACATTATCATAACTGAACTCCTACGACATATCTATATCATCTATGGCAAAAGATGGAGTCGGATCCATGCATGAATGTGATGGCTAGATGGATCCATCACTAGAATCAGATTGTGCTAATGTAGATGGGAGTGTCTCATGTTGAGGGCTTTCCATCGAATGTGCCTCGTGCTAAGGGCTTACCATCAAATGTGCATGATCAGAAAGTGTTGGTTGATCCATGCTAGCATGTGGAACATCTGTATCTAATTTCTCAAGACCAAGGAGGCTCAAGTTTGCATCATAAGCTGATACATACCTTGTGGCAACAAATGGTCGAAGTAGGTTCTCTTTCCAGTCACGGATCTCATATGGAGTCATGACTGGTGTATCATCAACTGTGTGATGTGAATAGCTTCATGTTGGAGGTGGTCTGGTGCTCTATTCAAGAGGCTTATCTGTGTACCGAGACAAGAGTGTCTACCCACCATGAGAACAATATATGAGAGCTACCATTGTGGGGCTTATGCTCGAGCTCCCACTGGGGAGCTTACACTAGACCTATAAATCTAAACCAAACCATATGATGGAAAAATTGTGTGTGTGCCAAATTTCAAGCCAGTAATGAAATGATGACAACTGCATGTTGGGAGTAGCCAAGAGGTTGTACAAGGATGATGTGTATGTGTGGGAACCAATGCCAAAAAATAGTCAACAATGTGTGACTTTACATGGGTGGCATGTGTGTGCAAGATGTGTGACAATCCTGAATTTGAGAAGAAGAACTCTGCCAAGTGTCAACTTGTCATGCTAAACTGCCAAATGCCAAGAGTTTGAGCTGATGTCAGATGTATGAATGTGTACACCGATGATAGATCCGATGGGACTGATGCCACTGGGAATTAATTGGGAGATATGGCAATGGCTTACTTGGCTTGGTGGATTTGAATCTCCTCTAAAGCTGAGCTAGTCTATAGCTAGACTACACGTCAAATTGCAAATGCAGCAAATGAATTTTATCTGGATTCATTTTATGAGTTGGGTACACTACAATGTATCAAGAGGTGGTTCTAATGAAGAGGAATGGATGATGCTGACCTATGGAAAAGTCAGATAGTAGATCTGAGGTATTCACCACATAGAGCATGATTTAGTATTCATTTTTGCATTTTGGATCACCTCCAAGCTCCACCTGGATCAAAAGTTATGGCTCCCATAAGGATGGCCAAACTTTGATCCTAAAAGGGTGATCAAAATGATGAGGTGGATGAAGGCTGATGTGGAATGAGAGGTCACATGCTAATTACAAGTGTGCCTATGAGGAGCAAGTGTGTCAGGCTGGCACTATCTGGTTGGGCATGCTAACTCTACTATTGCTTGGGCAAGTGGCATGGCAAAGGCACCATGTTGACATGACAACTAATTGGGCACCATGCTGATGTGGCTATGACATGTGTCACTCCATTGACCATAGCCTAGCTAACCAATAGGTAAGGCTAAACCTAAACTATGTAGAGTTAATAGACTGAGAGGTAGAGCCATTGACTATGTAGGATGCATACCCAGATCATCCTGATGCCCAAGCCAATAAGGAGCTAACAATAGAGAGAACAATACAGCTTGTATGGCCATGAGACTCAACGTTCAACATGTCAATTGGTGCATGCAACTTCTTGCAATCCCAAGGGCCTGGGAAATTTTTTTGAGAAGCTCCAATCCTTCTTACCAACACCTACTATGACAGAATACATCATTCAATTCATAATATCATATTAAAGCAAAGAGTTGGAGAAGGATAAGAATGGCATAGTGACACATAATCAAAATCACATACAAATTTACCTCAGTAGATTAACAATATAGGATGCTTTCTTAGTTTGAAAGTCACGACTCACAAGAAGAATATCCAATGAAACATTTGGATGCAAGATTCTCAAAAATTTAGGATTGGTTCCCACCTGGCACAAAGTCACAAGGCCGGGGAATACGCCTTGACATGAGTCTCTAGACCCAATATGCCAAGAAGTAGCCAAGTTTGTTACTGAAATTTTCAATCATATAGGAGTGAGAAAACATTTCATGTCAGTAAAGTCTTACACTCCTTGGTAGGGAAAAAAATATAGGATGGGGCTCAACACATATCCTTGCTTGCTGCTAACAAAGTATGTATCCACCACCCATAATGGTAAAATCTACACTGCCTAACTACTGGCCATTATCATTGGTTTTGAAATATAGAAAGACCTCTACACCACTCTCAACACAAGAAATAAAGGACTTTGATGCATTGATGTTATCTCCTATATGCGAAAAAGAGTTTCCACACACTCTCAATGCATATAACATTAGATAGCCAACAATTCGAGCAAATTCCTAACGTTGACAATGTAAAACTCTACCAAAAAATATTGCAACTCATTTCAGAATTGCTACCGCAAATAGCTAACATAGATTGACTCGAGGGAAGAAATCCAAGACGGAGCCATGTCTCACATTGACTTCACTAGGAGGCTAGATAGTGTCCCTCTTTAAGAGTCACAAGTCAACAATGTTGATGACTCTACGGATCCATTGCCACATCCACAAATCATCTCTAGTGACACTCCACAATAGGGTGCCATTCATGATAAAGATTAGGGTGCCACATGGATGCATGGGAGCCAACTATATACTCAATACAAGCAAGGTAACTCCATATCCCAAATCATATAGGATCATAGTCAACAATTGCAACAACACAACTTTGACAAATTGCTATTATTAATATAAACCCTCATTTTTGGGGGGAAAACAAAAAACAATTGCAACAATGGTCAAAACTATTTGCTAGTATGGCATTTGAAGAGAAGCCACGAGAAATGGAAACACAGATGATCCCATCACTCCAAACAAGTTGGAGAGTGTAGAGACTAAGATTCATGAGCTCAAGTAATGCATGGTAAAGAAAATGCAACAACAAATCCTTGTACAAAATTATCTAGAAGAAAGTAGGAAGGATGCATTGCAAGTTACAATTTCCCTACAAGAAAAACACCTTCAGCTATCTGATGCCTTGAGTAGAAAGAAAGAGGTAGAGCTATCCCTCTACCAAATGAAAGTATCTTGTTATGAGATAAAAAAAGAAATAGTACACTTAAAAGAAAGCTCAATCTTAAAGATTATCCAATCCATGCCACAAGCGACAAGTTTTTGACAAGTCCAACACTGGAATCAGGTGTTGTTTTGGATCTCATCGGTCTAAAGCTAAAAGTGGGAAGATTGTTGGTATGTATGTTAAAATGTAGGATACTGCATGTCTAAAGAGCATGATTCCATAGACTGTATATCCCATCATACACTCCTGAAAGTTCGACTTTGAAGGGAGTGACTTCAGCAAGAACATGGTTTCAAAAAACTAGTAGTAGTCAAAAACAGGTTTGAGAATCCACCCCTAGTGGATGCAACAAATCCAAACACTATCTCAAAATGCCTCAAGCACAACTAGCCCAACAAAGTAGTTACAAAATAGCCCCCTTGGATTGCTATACTACGAACTACTGCATTGGCCCCAATGCAGATTGTTGGGGTAAAGGGCAGTGTGCCCACCCACTGTACAGTGTCCATGTATACTCATATATATATATGAAAGAGGAATAAGCTGGAGTAGCTTTTGATCCACCACTTTTGGTGTCTCCTCTTATCCCTTTGTGTGTGCTCTCCTCTCTCACAACTGGTATCAGAGCCCACGGCATTCGATCTACGAGGAGCTCCATGAGAGTAGAACTCCTAAATCGTGAATCTTTTGCAGCTTCCGACAGAACCAACAAGACTTCGTCTACTTCGTCAGTGATGTTGGAGCTCTCTGAGCTTGGCTCTATTCGACCGTTTCCATGCTCGCATTTAGATAGTAGCAGGCAACAAGTTCCAGCAACATTGAACTGATGGAAGTGGGAGCCGTGAGAGTAGGACCGTGAGGTGGGGAGCGTGGATCATTGACTCGAATTGAGCATCTGAGTGGCTGTGGAATTGAGCGACGACTCGACAACCATCTTCTTGGGCTTTCGAGCGGAGGATCGTGGATCATCGTGAATGCTACTGCATTGCTCAATCTGCTATGCTTCTGTCATCGTGCAGCGGTGCTGCTCTGCTCAGTTGTCCTGCTGCAAGTCCTTCCAAGTTCCAAGGTCCTTTTGTGCTACAAGACAGTGCAAGTCCTTCCAAGGTTGGAGTTGGTGGGCTGCTTCTATGAGAGCTCCTTCCATTGCAATTTAGCCTATATTGTGGCTGTGGTGGCACAGTTTGTGGTCAATGTTTGTTTCAATTGGAGGAACTTAGTTTCCTGTCATGGAAGCAAATATATCTTTGACAAGGAAGCTACAGGAACATGTCATTTCTGGTGGATGAGCTTGTGAGCACTCAGAGTGAACTATGGATGCGCTTGGATGCCGAGCAGATTGCCATTGATGCTGTGAAGTATGGACATTAGCTATGGATAGGCTGATTTGAGGCTGTTGCTTGGACACTTTGCGGGACTGGTCATATGCCATTTTGCAGTCTTGCACAAGGAGCTTTCGATCTATACATCACTTTGGCAGTGGCATTGACACATGCTTTGACAGTGGTACATACCTGGTTGAGATGCATTAACAGTTTGTTGGATGCATGGTTATTTTCCTATGTTGGATACATATGGTGGTACAGTGATCTATTGAGATCCTGTCATATTAGCATTGTTTGGAGCACATTTGGGGGTTGTTTTGCCAATGCTTTTGGGCTATTTTATTGCTGATCTATGAGCATTCTCGGGGCTGATTTGGTTGGGCATTGTACTTGCCATTTTACTGGTGTTGCAGTTGACATACGGGGTGATCTGCTGGATGTATTTTGACCATTTTTGGGGCTGTTTTTTGCCGGAGCAAATGAGTGCTGTAAAGGGCAGCAAACATTAAAGGAAGCTGCTGCTGCTATTTTTATAACAAAACAGTCATTTTTCAGGACTAAATATCTCTTTCCTGGTGCGGAATTGCACTTTGTGCCGAACTGGAAAGTTGTAGTTCACAGAACATACTACAACTTTGCTTTTGGAAGCAAGTTGATCCGGTATAAGCTGCAGGAGTTACAGCCTCTGCAAAACCACAAAAAGTTGTAGTCTAATGTGACCAATATGCAGGAAGCTGTTTTTCAGGTGAGAATATCTGAGAATCCACAAGGATTTGGCTCTTGAGGTCAACTGACAAGTTGTAGATCTTTCTACCAGCTACAACTTTGCTTTTTATAGCTTTGGCATTCGGTCTTTCAATGCGCTATTCAAAGATAGGGACGGCGTGTTATTTTGCCCAAAGTGGTTGTGAGGTATTGTTGTTGGAATTTCTCTTGCACAGCAGTGAATTGGGAACTCACAGTAAATTACAGAAAGTGATTGGGATCTCACTTCAGTCCAAGGGCATTATTGGCATTTTGGCAAGTCACTTTGGCACATTTGGCAAGTGGTGAGTGCTTGATTTTGTTGCTAAAGGATTGCACACTTGAGGTGATGCATTGGTGATGTAGTAAATGCCATTTCGATGCATTATGGATTTGCATTGATGGATGCCACACTGATGTTTATGGATAGTTGAGCTGGGCTCCTATTGCCATTGGTTGAGTAGGCATTGCTCATTTGGTTCAGTGCATTTCTTACTTGGATTGCCAGGCATTGACAGGTTACTGGGCTGCATATATTCTTGTTTGTGACTCTTTATGGCTGAGTGTTTTTTGGCATTGGATTAGCCAGTTTATTTGGAGACCTGATTGGTCTGGAAACACTATATTTTTTGGTCATTTGGGTTGCCTATTACACTATACTGCTCTTTGGTTGTGACCTATTGTGCCACAGATACGGCATCTACAGCTGGTAGTGCCCTCTTTGATATTGAGAGGTTGGATGGATCAAGCTTTTAGTATTGGAAAGAGCAGATTTGTGATGTGTTAGTGCAGAAGAGGCAGCATAAGCCCATTCAATGCAAAGGTGTCAAGCTTAGCATTAAACAGAGTGATTGAGATGACATGGATGAGCAAGCATGCTCTATCATTCAGTCATCACTCTCGAAGTCAGTCTACTTGCAGGTACATGATGGTGTACAGGGTGTAGACTGCCATGCATATGAGTTCTATACTCATATATGTCGGATGTATGATCATGATAGTGTTATGTTACAGCATGATGGGTTGAAATACCCTGATGTGCTGAAATACAGCCTTGACATGCACTCCAGAGGTAGATCTATTGGTAGAAACAGGTCATGTTCAAGGGGGAATTCCAAGAGCAAGTCTAGCTCTTGGACTTGTGTTAGATGTTTCTATTGTGGAAAGTATGGCCACATGAAAAAGTACTGCTGGAAATGGCTAAGAAAATGCAAGAAGAAGAGCAAGGTTAAGAATGATAGGAAGAAGGAGAAGAAGCATGTTGAGCTTCAAGGTGTGGATGCTAAGGTTTCCACTGGCAGTAGTAGTGATGAAGGCATTCTTTTGTCTATGTCTGACACCTCCTTCTTGGCCATTGATGTACCTATTTTTAGTGATTGGATGTTAGGTCCATGTGCTTCATGTCATATGACCCCTCATAGGTCATGGTTCAGTGCATATCAGGAATGCATTGTGGCGAGTGGTTTGATGGGCATTGATCATTCTATGGATGTCTATGGTTATGGGGATAGACACCTTGTTATTCCTAGTGGCTCTATTCTTTTTCTACAGAGGGTTAGACATATACCAGGAGTTGCTACGAGCAAGATCAGTACTGGACACTTGGTTGAGGCAGGTTATCATGTCTCTTTGGGTGATCATGCATGGAAGATTGCTAAAGGCAATCTAGTTATGGCTAGGGGATCACGGGTTGATTCTCTTATGCATTGCATGTATCAGATGTCCAGGATAAGATGCTTTATGATTAGTAAGCAACCATCAGCTAGTTTATGGTATGCCAAACTTGGACATATGTCTACTGCAGGTATGGAAGCCCTTACAACATCGAGATACATTCCTGTTATGGATGTCTCTCAAATTTTATGTCATGATTGTGATGATGGCAGTAGTCAGGATCCTCTTTTGTGAGGAAGACACTCAGTGAGAGGTATGTTGAGCCATTGCAGTTGGTTCATAGTGCAGTTTGTGGGCCTATGCCTACCGTTTCACTGGGTGGTGCCTCTTACTTTGTGACATTTATTGATGCTGCTACAAAGTACATATGGGTATATCCGATTCGACAGAAGCATGATGTATATGATACATTTCAGCGCTTCTTAGGTAATGCTAAAAATCAATCACGAAAGAAGCTATTGAGCTTGATGACTGATGGTGATGCAGAGTTTACCTCTTCTAGATTTCAGCATCTATGTGATACACTTGGTATCAGGAGGGGATTGACCACTCCTCATCTTTCTGCTCACGATGCCTTGGCAGAAGGCATAAATCGGATTCTATTGGACAAGATTGGTAGTATGCTACGGTATGCAGGTCTTACCGAATGCTATTGGGCTGAGGCATATAAGACAGCTGCATACTTGCTTAACAAGTCACCCGAGATCTCTGAATGGTAGAGTTCCATTTGACCTCTTGACAAGCAGGGCACTATGTTATGAGCATTTACGTGTGTTTGGCTGCGAGGCTTATGCTCATGGTTCTCGATCGAGGAGGTGTATCTTCCTTGGATACAGTGAGTCCAGTAGGGACTACAGGTTATGGGATTCTTCAACTAGAGAATCGATACGCGGCCATAATGTCTATTTCAGAGAGGATGCTATGTTTAGATAGCCCAGGACTGTGGATAGCAAGAGAGTGGTGTTCCAGGAGGGTGTAAGTGCACTGATACCTTCGAATTCTTTGTAGGGGCAGCCCATATCCCTTGGAGTGGGAGGTTTTTCCCACGCGGTGAGCAGGTTATAAAGTTAGGACAGCCACGATTACTTCCTGATTTTGGTCAAAGACAATCAAATGTCTCGAGTATTCCATAGGTTTATACTCCTATGGAGATTGTTGATGCATCTTCTATGGATAGTTACAATTTACTCCCATGATGCGGAGTGCCTCTTGCAAATGAGGATGAGGCTATGCATGGTGAGGAGGATACCTTGGCTAATGATGCCCGGTATGATCCATTAGCTAGTTATGCCAGGACAGATGTGGTTTCTACAATTATTGACTTGGGTCATATTGCGCATGGGCAGGAATCATTGATATGTTTGCTTCGTAAGTGCCTCCATGGCCAGAAGCAATCCCCTCGAGCTTGGCTTCATAGGTTTGATACCGTTATGAGAGCTCATGATATGATGCATAGTGAGATAGGTTATGGTCTCACTATTCAGGAGGTTGCTTGTGAAGATTGTGGGAGAGAGGGAAGGAGTCTCACTTGCGGCTTTCTCACATGCACAATGGGGGAATACACACAAAGGTGGAGGCTGAAAACAGTTTTCCTCTTCTTAGTTGTAAAAGCCAAAAGAACTCAAGTACAAAGAAATAGAAGAACCCTATATGTGGGTCTCAAACCAAACTCAACTAACTAAGGTGGCATACTAACTGAGCCACAAACTAGAGTAGATAAGGATAGCTGTCATCCAGCTATTATTCGTGGGCGGTGTACCAACCGCATCTCCAGCTAACAGGTCGGTGACATAAATGCACAACAGTCACCCTGGCATATCGCGAGTGGAGCTCGATATCTCAACACTCCCCCTCGAGCTCAATCCCAATTCCTGCACACCAAGCAAGTCTCTGAACTTGCGCAGCTTCTCTGCGCCCAATGCTTTCGTGAAGATGTCAGCTACCTGATCCTCTGTGCTGACATAAACTAGATCAATGAGACCTAGTAAAACCTTCTCCCGCACATAGTGATAATGCACCTCAATGTGCTTTGTTCTGGCATGAAAGACTGGGTTCTTTGCCAAATGTATACTACTCATGTTGTCACAATAAATGACAACCGGCCCATCTGTAGACTGATGCATATCATAGAGTAGCTTATGCAACCAAGCTACCTCACATGTTGCCATTGCCGCACCCCTATACTCAGCCTCTGTGCTCGACAAGGGCTGTTTCTTACTGCTCCAAGTGACTGCAGCACTCCCAAAAGAGAACATATATCCACTGGTAGATTGTCTATCAGAAACACTACCAGCCCAATCAGCATCAGTGTATCCATGCAACTGTATCTGAACCCCAGCCTCATAAAATAGTCCATACTGCAATGTGGACTTCACATACCTGAGTATGCGTCTAGCCGCATCCAAATGCGGTTTCCTTGGAGCCTGCATAAACTGACTTACCAACCCAATAGCATAGCTCAAATCTGGCCTGGTAATAGTCATGTAAATCAAACTTCCTACTATGCGTCTGTACATAGTAGGGTCTTCTAGAAGCTCACCTGCATCTGCGCTCAGCTTCACATTCTGCTCCAAAGGAACTGAAATAGGCTTACAGCCCGTCATCCCATATTTGGACAGCATGTCCAATCCATACTACCTCTGCAAGAGCTGTATCCCACTTGGTGATCTAATCACCTCAATGCCCAAGAAATAACGCAGCTCTCCCAAATCCTTCATCTCAAACTTCTGCCTCAATAGCATTTTCACATGAAGGATATCTTCATCACTATCACCTGTGATGATCAAATCATCAACATAAATGACCAGCAGCATAATCCCTTTCTCTGTTTTTCTCACATAGAGTGAGAAATCTGCCTTGGAAATCTGAAAGCCAATATGACAAGATACTGTCCTATCTTGTCAGACCATGCTCTAGGTGCTTGCTTCAAGCCATACAAGGCTTTCTTCAACCTGCAAACAAACTCAGGATGAGTGGCATGAACATAACCTGCTGGCTGCTCCATAAAGACCTCTTCTTGCAAATCACCATGCAAGAAGGCATTCTTTACATCCATCTGATGTAAAGACCATCCCTTTGATGCAGCCATAGCAATGGCTGCTCTTATGGTTGCCATCCTTGCAACCGGGCTGAAAGTTTCTTCATAATCAATGCCATATGTCTGTGCATACCCCTTGACAACTAATCTTGCCTTGTATCTATTCACAGAACCATCTGCATTGTGCTTGATCTTATAAACCCACTTACAACCAATTGCATTCTTGCCTTTAGGCAAAGGCACCAATTCCCATGTAGCATTAGCATCCAAGGCATCCATTTCTTCATCCATGGCTTTCTCCCATTTTTCATTTCCCATGGCTTGCTCAAAAGAAGTGGGTTCTGGTTCCTGTATCACTTTGACCATATAGGCATAGTGAATGGCTGTAAATCCATCATATTTCAGCCTATCCACAAGATACCTAACCCTGGTAGACCTGCGCAAAATAGGCTTACTTCCAGGTGCTCTCAAAACATCCCTGGTCTTCCTTACTCCAGGTGTAACAACAGAAGGAATACCCAACTCATCATCAATGCTCTGTTCTGAGCCACTGGATTCACCATCCACATAAGAGTGACCTGCATTCACATCAAACATGGGCTGATCTACCTCTCTTTTCCTTTTCGTGTGATACCTGCATACCACTATCTGCATTGCTTTGAGGGGATTCTCCTGATCTCAATCTACCTGTCCATGGCGAAGCATGTGAACCACTGGTAGAGGACACTCCAGGTCCACTGATATTTTGTGATTGCTGCTGTGCATTCTGTGCAGCATTACCATTTTGTGCATCTACATCAATCATCACATTTACTGGTTTATACCAGCTGCTCATCTCATCAAAAACAACATCTCTGCTCACTGTGAACTTACGTGTAGAAGGGTTATAGCATCTATACCCTTTCTGCTGCAGAGAATAACCAATAAAGATGCACTTCTCAGCTTTTGGATCCAACTTGGACCTCAACTCATCTGGCACATGGACATAGGCAATGCAACCAAAAATCTTCAAATGAGAAATATCTGGTTTCCTACCAGTATACATCTCCTCTGGCGTCATGCCATGTATTGCTGCAGTGGGAGTCCTGTTCATTATATAGACTGCTGTAGCAACTGCTTCAACCCAATAATAATCTGGTAGATCTTTTTCATTTAGCATAGCCCAAGATACCTCTCCAATATGCCTGTTTTTTCTTTCTGCAATTCCATTTTGCTGTGGGGTATGACTGCATGAATATTGCTACTTTATACCATGCTCCTGCAAGAACCTTGCAAACTCATTTGAGAGGTACTCTCCCCCTCCATCTGACCTTAGACATTTAATTTGCAGGCCTGTTTCTTTTTCAACCATAGCTTTGAAAGCTTTGAAGTGCCCAAACACTTCACTTTTCTTTTTCATAAAATACACCCACAGTTTTCTGCTGAAGTCATCAATAAATGTGACAAAATAGTGACAGCCTCCAATAGATGTAGCTTTTGTAGTCCACACATTAGAGTGGATTAATTCCAATGGCTTTTTACTCTCTTGAACATGCCTAGGAAAAGGTTTCCTTGCCTGTTTCCCAAATTGACAGGCTTCACAAACCTTGTGCATTTCTGCAACCTTGAATTTAGGCAATCCTGCAACAATATTTTGGGCTTGCATTGATTTAAGTCGCTGTATATTAACATGACCAATGCGTTTGTGCCAGATATCAATATCTGCAACTACACCGGTCCCATGTGCAAACATTGCTGCACTCAATTCAGGCATGTCTGCATCCAACGTAAACATCCTGCCCTTCTTCTTTCCTTTTGCTATCAAGCGACCATTATTTTTCATATCCTCAACAAAGCATCCATGAGGATTAAATCTGACCTGCAAGCCCTGCTCAACCATCTGACCAACAGAAACCAGGTTCTTGGTGATGTTCGGGACATGAAATACATCAGACAAGTATTTCTTTTTCCCATCCTGCATAGACAAAGGAATTTTGCCAATCTGCACAATAGGATGTGCAGTATCATCACCAGTCTCCACAAATCCTGGTTTTTCCATTTTTCTTGCATCCTGCATCCATTCAGCGTGACCTGTCATGTGGTTTGACGCACCCGAGTCAACATACCACACATCATTGCTTTCTTCTGCACTTGTTACAGAATTTGTCATATGTTGCACCATAAACAAATGCTCATTTCTGTCATCGCCCTGTCTACTAGAGGATGCATAATTGCCTTGCTGCAATTTTCCACTCATAATGTCATTCTGCTTTTTGTAGCAGTCTTTAGCCATATGACCCATTTTGCCACAATAGTAGCATTCAACATTGTTGTTTGCATTTTGGCTTCTCTGCCATCCACCACGGCCTCTTTGGCTCCCCCTGCCTCTAGAGTTACCACGTCCTCCTGCATAGGACTGGTTTTCTTGCATTTGCTGCATATTCTGATTTCTACCACGGCCTGCAAATCGGCCTCCTCTACCTCTGCCTCTACCTCTGCCAGCATTTGAGTAGAAGACAGTTTCTTTTGAAGTTCCTGCTGAAGAAGATGCACCCCCATTTCTCTACTCTTCAGAAATTAGAAGAGCAATCAACTCCTCAAAATCAAGAAAGTTTTCACGGACGGCAATGGATGTCCGGAACTGTGCATAATCCTTTCCTAGACCATTCAAGGTCACAGAAACCAAATCATCATCATCCACTGGCGACCCAATGGAAGCAAGTGCATCTGCAATTTTCTTCACTTTCATGTGGTAGTCATTTATGCTCAAATTTTCTCTCTGCACATTGTGCAACTCCTGTTTGAGTTGCATTTTCCTGGCTTGCGTATTTGTGCTATATATTTTTGCCAAAGTATCCCATGCCTCCTTTGGCGTATTTGCATCCTGAATATGCACAATCATGGAGTCCGAAATACTGATAGACAGCCAGTACATAACTTTCCTGGCTCTCTCATGCCATCCTTTGAATGCCTGCATTTCCTGTTGACTGGGAACATTAGGAAGAACAGGTTCTTCTTCATTTCCTGTAATGAATTCCCAATAGCCTTTTCCCATCAAGAAATTCGTCATTCTAAACTTCCATGCCTGGAAGTTGTTCTTGTCAAGCTTTTTAGTGACAATCTGCGAAAGAGAATCAGATGCCATTACAGAACACTGCAAAATATTCTGTCTCTGCAAAAAAACACAGCTTTTGCCTCACACGGGCAGATCTGCAAAACCGACAAGAGTGGTATTTCACCACACAGTCACTTCCTAGTGACGATTTTGCATCAATAGGCAATAGGCATGAATCTGCAACTCCCAATATCTCTGCACACAGGCATACGATGCAATTTCTACGGCACCTTTCCACCGATTAGCCGCGCAGTGGTCGCACAGCAAAAAACAGGGCCTTTTTCTGAGTGACTGCGAAGAACTTCCGCCTTCAAAACGGGCCCCGAAACGGCCTCAAATCAGAAAAATAAAGTCATTGAGGGTTTTGCCCATTCCCGCAGCATATACTGCGCTCTTGCCACACCGCGAAGGGCGTCTCAATCTGAAAACAGTGCACTCCTGCACTTCTGGCTGTGCTACCTGCAGAGATTTCCTCCCAAACTCGAAATAGAAAAGTAACACTTGTCCTCTTACCAGGACACCACGAACTTGGCTTGCTTTCTTGAGCTCCTTACCACGAACAAGGCTCTGATACCATGTGAAGATTGTGGGAGAGAGGGAAGGAGTCTCACTTGCGGCTTTCTCACATGCACAATGGGGGAATACACACAAAGGTGGAGGCCGAAAATAGTTTTCCTCTTCTTAGTTGTAAAAGCCAAAAGAACTCAAGTACAAAGAAATAGAAGAACCCTATATGTGGGTCTCAAACCAAACTCAACTAACTAAGGTGGCATACTAACTGAGCCACAAACTAGAGTAGATAAGGATAGCTGTCATCCAGCTATTATTCGTGGGCGGTGTACCAACCGCATCTCCAACTAACAGGTCGGTGACATAAATGCACAACAGTCACCCTGGCATATCGCGAGTGGAGCTCGATATCTCAACATTGCTATCCTTCTGAGGTTACTTGCCATATGGTTCCTTATGGACAGGGATGCTTTGCAGTGGGAACTGCATGGTCTTGATGATGTTTGTCACATACTTGGTTGTTTCAATATGGAGAGGGGGAAGTTACTCAGTACTCCATTGCCTGTATTGGCTCCATACTTGAAACACAGTAGGTTTAACGATCACAGATCAGTTGAGCACCAAGTTATGGTTGATATGGCAGCCATAGTACTTCATGCATCCATGATTGTGTTGAGACTTGGTTCTCACATGTTTTCCATTGGGGCTACACTTCCGGTTCTTGCTTCCGTTGTAGTGGGAGTTGGCAGCATGATTATGGTAGATTTTGGCAGTAGGGAAGCGGTTGTGGACAAGTCCTTATGCTTCTAGGAGCAGCATGCAGGTGATGCAGGTTGGGTAGACCAGCAAAGGTCTATTATAGGGCATGTGCTTATGGTCACAGGTGGTACAGAGACATTTTCTTTGCACAGTGACAGTTCGGGTGCTATGGACTTAGCACAGGAGCATGTGGTGGTGAGATTTCACTCTCCCAGTGAGATCTGGCATGAGATCTTGGTTGACAGGCATCTATAGCTTGTCATTTTCTATCCTGCAAACCTGATGTCTGCTAGCAGCTTATCCTCTATGTACTTTGCACATTGTAAAGTGCCGATGGGCATAGGATGACGGTCTGGTCATCTTGTTTTTCAGCCTATGGCTGATTGTATTATATGTGTACTATACTCCCTTAAAGGCACACTGCATTTAAGTGGGAGGTTGTTGGGGTAAAGGGCAGTGTGCCCACCCACTGTACAATGCCCATGTATACTCATATATATATATGAAAGAGGAATAAGCTGGAGTAGCTTTTGCTCCACCACTTTTGGTGTCTCCTCGTATCCCTTTATGTGTGCTCTCCTCTCCCACACAGATACAATTAGATCCTCTTGGAATGACAGAAGAGGGGCAAATGGAATGACCACTTGAAGAACAAGAGTTTGAGAACAAAGATAATGGGATACTTGAACAAGGAGAAGTTACAGGCAAAAGATTCCATATGGCATAGGTCATTTCAATGACTACGACTCTCTCAAGGCAGCATTTGTGGCACACTTTGGAAAGGAGAAGACTTTGAATGATGTCAAAAAAGAATCTCAAGGAACTGAGGCAAAAGAAGCTCTTAGTGGAGGATTATGCACAACGTTTTAGGAACTTGAATGCAAGATTGGATGTAGTAGAACGACAGACCAACGAGATGTTGGCAAAATACTTTTGCAAAGAGTTCAAACCCAAAATTGAAATGGGAGAGTAGACCTACCAATAGGTGTAAGAGGGTTCAATTCCTTGATTAAATCAACCAAAGATGCAGAAACAAGAATTGGCATGACCAAAAGAAGCATATTCATGAGCTTTTTGTCTCAACAAAATGCAAAAACTTATTCTACACAATGGAAAGAAGGAGATGGACAATGCCTCAAAAGGGGGACTTAATGTTTTGATGGAAGAGAGGGCTTGCAAGAGGAAAACACTCATCAAAGAGAGGGAAACAATTCCATATTGCAAGATTTTGTGTATTTGCCAATATGAGTTAGTTAGAGTCATGGTAAAAAGTCATAAGAAGTATGGTTCAATTTTGGGGTGTGTAAGAATAGAAGTTGGCTAATTGGTTATGATTGTTCTTTGGGCCATTTGATTGGTCTAAAATACACAGATAAGTTCTTTAATAGAGATGTTATCAAGGATGTGGTAAGTTGCACTACACTGGTAAGTCTGATTTTTACATGCCCTATGCAAGGTTCACTTCTAAAGTATTGTATACTTAGTAATATTTTGATATGCACTCCTCTCTCTCTCTCTCTCTCTCTCTCTCTCTCTCTCTCTCTCTCTCTCTCTCTCTCTCTCTCTCTCTCTCTCTCTCTCCAACCATTAGATGGGTAGAATTGGTACCACTTGCCACTCTTGCATGTTATGAATTTGGTTTCTAGGTACCCAAATGGTGGAAATTTCCAAATAGGCAAAAGGGCATGCTAGCTGGTTTGATGGTGGTCTCCATTTAAAATATACATAAGCCTTATTTCAAGAAAGTGCATGGAAAAAGAAACAATGATATAAATAAGTTAGGCATTATTATGATAACATAGCACATGTGTGAACTTTCTTTATATGTATTGTTTGCTCAATTAGGTGAGAATGTGAACTAAACCAATCAATTTGTAGCAGCATGAAATAGCTAGCTTCTTGTAGAGATAAGGAATTTGGTAACCTTTTAACTGTAGACAAAAGTAGAAAGATATATAGTGTACTAGCACATATGGTTGTGTAATTGGAGTGCTACATTATACATGTCGCCAAGATTTATAGCACCTCTACTTATAAAAACACAACCATAAAAAATGATATCTCATGGTCTTTTCCTTGTATTTCTGAATAGATTTGCTATTGAGCTTTCTAATGAGTACTTAATTGCATATATTTGTTTACAACATTTTGATTCCAATGTCCTTTATAAGATCCAAGTCTTATGTTTCAATGTCAAAATAGTGCTTGGAACTATTTTCACGGGAAATTTTTGAGATTTAGGTCCTAGATTAGGTTTGTGTCAACTTATTTAGATAGAAAGTTGGTTACATTCCACCAATGAATATATACACAAAAGCTTAATTAAAATGGCTATACCCAAGCTCATTTTTACTCAATGGAGAACTAACTTGTCTATACTACTACACATAAATTCATCCTCAATGT
This sequence comes from Dipteris shenzhenensis, assembly GCF_047967505.1. NCBI lineage: Eukaryota > Viridiplantae > Streptophyta > Polypodiopsida > Gleicheniales > Dipteridaceae > Dipteris > Dipteris shenzhenensis. The sequence goes on along the minus strand of NC_141603.1, from coordinate 6,307,611 downwards.
CCCCAAGACAATTTTAGGATTTAATGATGCATGAGAAGTATAAGATACAACCACAATTTATAAGTTGTGATTGAAAAAGACATTATCATTGCCATCTATATTTCTTATGCAAAGATCATATTTTGTGCGACCTTTCTAGTTATATGTTTATGATATCGTAACTTATTAGGGTTTTTAATATATTCAATCTACGATTGATACATTTAACCCTTTAGCTCTATTCTCAAATTGGGGTTAAAAGGTGATATATAAAAATTTCTTTCAACTTGGGATTTCAAAGTTTGACTGGAATCTCATTTATTGCCTTTTGATATCACTATTCAAATATATATGAAAAGCTTTGAAATAGAGCCCACATTTTCTTAAAGCTTCATAATGGAGTATGGCTCATTATTCTTAACATGGACAATTCTTTTTGTTTAGCAACAATTGTATCATATAGGACTTTTGAATGATTAAATTATGCTATTCAAGGTTGACTCTACTGGATTAGTGCATGTTTTTGGTTTGATATGGGGCGATCATTGTAGAATTTATACGTTCAATGGTCATACATAAAGATGAAATACTTGAGAATAAATTGATAGGATGTAATTAATGCATAGGTTAAGGGTTTGTCTATGTCAAAACAATTGAGTAAACACCCCGCCGCATCTTTCTTAAGCAAACGTTAGACATGATTTAGTCAATAAGACATTTCACAAGGGTGAGATGATTGACACGCATGTGCAACATAGATTTTGGATGTAGGTTATTAATATTAATAACTTATTTGAGATGCTTCCCTTTTTCATGAGTGGGACTTGCTAAGCATATTTGTGGGTTTTGTTTTGCTTGAATTTGGGTCACTTCATGCATAAAATGTGAGCATTTGAATTAGTCTAATTATTGTTGGAATTGGATTCATCTCAAATTGTGTGCCCCTATATGGATATAAGCACCCCTAAACTATGGAGGGTATGGAAATTCTTAAAATCCTTGCCCGATCCATAAGCCTGTCAATTGTGAGGCTCTTATTTACTTCTAGTGCAAGATCTCGAGAAATACGATTGACGTGTATGACAAAAACACTTAGGTTGATAGAAAATATGTATTATTCAAGATGAAGAAGAGAAAAAGAAGCTATATTCCCATCTTATCTTCATTTTCCTTATCTTACTAGTTGGAAATTCAATGAACTTAAGCCCCATAATGTTAATTTAAGTAACTTTCTTTATATATTTCATATAATTTTCCATATAGGATCCCAGATAATTTATAGATTTTATATAATTTTCCATATAATTTTTCATATAGGATCCCATATAGAAATTCCTATGGTATGTTCACTTGACCTAATGACACCCTTGGTGTATTCATGTATACTTCTAGTCTACCTATTCTAAAGGCTCCTAACCTCAACAAATTATTCCACACATATAACTTGGACTAAGGAGAAACTTAATTGAAAAAGGCCTTTATCTTTCAATGGACAAATTCAAGCGATTTCTAAGGTGAAAATATGGAGATAGACCAATTAATCTAAGCTCAAAGAGATACCTTTCACTGAAAGGGGGACTTGATTCAAGATATTTTTTATCCACTCATAGGTTCTTCCCACTAAGATACATGATCTCATGAAAAACATGTAGCGAAAGGGTTTTAAATTCTTACTCGCATAAATAAGACAAGTTGCATCCCCCCCCATCTACGACAGGTTAGTAACCTGGTTCGCTGGGTCTCAAGGTGGGATCTTAAAATGTCAATAAACAAAAATTCATATAACGCAAGCTACTCAACAAATGCAATTAAATTTATTAGTGGAGCTCTATGCAGATCTATTGTATCTTTTTGAATTTGTTGTCTTTGCTCGATACTCAACCAACACAATTCAACTTATTAGCTGAGCTCTATGTGGATCTATTAGATCTTTCTAAATTTGGCTTTGGAGGCTTTAAGAATTTCTTTTGTATCAGTGTGTTATTTTGGACATCATTGTGATGAGAATCTCTCTCTCTCTCTCTCTCTCTCTCTCTCTCTCTCTCTCTCTCTCTCTCTCTCTCTCTCTCTCTCTCTCTCTCTGTACACACACACAAACACACAACACACACACATATATGTTCATTTCTCTCTTGTAGCATACATATGTGATACAAAAATGTATATATATGTGCTTATACACACATATATGCATATGCATATAGCAAGTGCCCCTGCCCCTCCCCCCCCAAACACACACACACACATATATTACATAGAGAGAGAGAGAGAGGCTCCTTTTAGCACATTTAATCAATTCACCTTGCATACTTGGATTGGCTTTTAAAATTTGGCTACTTCTTAACCCATGGCTCTAAGAACTTCCATCTCCTCCTTTCATTCCATTGACCTTCCATCTCCTCCTTCCTCCCAAAGCTGAACTTCCATCTCCTCCATTCCATTGACCTTTTGTCTCCTTCTTCCTCCCAAAGCTGCCTCTTGTCTTGCCACCTCTTCCCCACTCAAAGCCTGCCTCTTGTCTTTCTACCTCCTCCCCTCTCCAAGCCTCCATCCAAGAGCTCCTTCTTTGTGACACGTGGTAGGCTCTTCTCCTCCAAGCTGCCACGTGTCCTCTCTTTTTTTCCCTGCTATCTGTGGTTAATAAATAAGATGGGAGGAGGCCCCTCCCCTCCTGAATAGGGGGACGTCCACATTAATCACTCTCCTCTCTACCCCCTCCTCTCCCTTGTCTTTCCCACCCCTCCCCACCTCCCTTTTCCAATAAGTAATACATTTTTGAATTATTTTCAATTGTGGGGACCTATTATGGGACGTGATGTTGTACACTATTGGCTTTAACAATGCCTCAAGAGTGCATGCACGGTTTTCACTATTTATCACACGCTTGTGTGTGTGTGTGTGTGTGTGTGTGTGTGTGTGTGTGTGTGTGTGTCCCACTCACCTCCACAGATGGATTTGATGATAGAGACATGCCCAACAATTATCATAATAAAAAATACTTGTCCTTTGGGACCAAGAACAATGGAGAAGAAAATTATTATTGTCCCATCTAGAATATAGACTTGCACACCAAAAAGTTAACATGCATATAGTTTTCCCACAAATCCAACGTGGTAACAAGATGGAAAGGGTATGGATTCATCCCCCCTCCTCTCTCTGCCTTTCTTTCTCTCTCCTTTTCATGATAGAGAGGTGCTCAACAATAATGGTTCTAATGAGCACATAGTTTTCCCACAAATCTAATATGGTAAGGGGATGGATTCACCTCTCTCTCTCTCTCTCTCTCTCTCTCTCTCTCTCTCTCTCTCTCTCTCTCTCTCTCTCTCTCTTTTGACGAGTAGGGTAGTAGCCCATTCAATGTTCTCTAAGTGCTTGCGTGCACATGTCAATGTGGGGTGGGAGGGGGTGCCACGTTAAATTTAAAAGGTCTCCCATTGACATAAATCTCTCTCTCTCTCTCTCTCTCTCTCTCTCTCTAAAGGAAAGAGCAAGCAAGTACTCGTAGAGGGTATTCATGTGAATAATATGAGGATTTGCATTGGTCCACGTCATATATGTGAGAAACCTCTTTTTCCAAAAGAAAGAGCAACGAAGTATTCCTAGAGAGTATAAAGGTCACTTCATGTGGATATTATGAGGACTTGAATTGAACCACATAATATATCTGAGAAATGCTTGTCTTGGAATTTTGAGTTGTCCTTTCTTGCACCTTTTTTAGGATGGAGAGACATGTAGTATCTTTTTGGCTTGTGGGAATGTACATATAGCTTTTACCTTTTGCAAGATGTAAAGCTCAAGATACTTGCAATGACTAGGCTTTGATATCAGAGACGCGCCCAAGCAACTATTTAATTTATGGATTATTTCCCTATGGAACCAAAGGCAATAAGCAATTGAATAATTGTTGTCACTTTCTTTATATACATAAATGTGGCAAATTGGTGGAGCTAGGAGGACATATTTCTCACATACATACATATATTGGTGGTTTCCCTTTCCATTTGAATTTAATAAGAGGGTTGCAAGACATGTCAATTAAAAAAGGTGTCATTAAACTCTCTCTCTCTCTCTCTCTCTCTCTCTCTCTCTCTCTCTCTCTCTCTCTCTCTCCCCATATGCCCATAATTCTTATGTGACAATCCTCTTTTGTAGATGCTTTCATAGATAGAGATAGCATGAGTTGGAAAGTGATAAGTCTTAGTGAGGGTCAACTCAATGCCAATATGAGGAGTCAATTTTTTTCCCATAATGTGCTAATGCTAATGCTAGGTAAAATAATGTGCTAATGCTAATGCTAGATACAATAATGAGGAGTCAATATTTTTCTCCTCATAATGTGCTAATACTAGGTAGCATAATGTTGTGATCACCATGTCTGAGATTCTCAAGCATTCGCCTTGTGGTTGACATGCCATCGTTTTGCATGAGATGGAATGCGCAATGGTGGTAGTTATTCATCCTTGGTCTTGTGGTGTTTTGTGGGCAATGACCTTGTTGCCATTACTATATACATGTGAGCATGAAAGCCTTCATAATGAGAAGGATGCTTGTGTTATTGAGTTGGATTCTCTAGATCCAAGGAGATTCATATGGTTAGAGATGAGTGCGATTTCTATGATGAAGATAAGGTGGAGGGGTTTTGATGGGAAATGGTAATCCATTGTTAACAAAGAATCAAGGAAACAAAGTAAACCACATAACTTGCTCTGCTCTCTACACATCGTGTAAAAAGAGTTTCTCGCGCGAGTGCTAGTAGCACTCGTGGTGGGGTTTAAGTTGGACAATACTAGTTGTGAGGGCTAAGTCAAACAATACTAGTTGTGAGGCATAGCAAGCCTAGGGACAAGAGAGTTGTCTACTAGTAGTGCTAGCGAGTTGAATGGCACAATGTTTCCAGCTTGCATGTTAGCCAAGAGGTGTGATCTCAACCCCCAAGCACCCTATTTTTTCCTGAAGGGCCTCAATCAAGCTCGCTATCCTAGCATTGAGGCCATCATTACAAAGGTGGATGTGGGGGCATCATAATGTCATGTTTAGTGTATCCAATCAATGTTGTAAGGGGGGCTTGTATGTCATGTGTAGTGTAGCCAATCAATGTTGTAAGGGGGTGCATCGCAACATCATGTTTAGTGTAGCCAATCAATGTTGTAAGCAAGTTCCTATGTTGGTGAGAGCTCGCCGACACAAAGAATAAATGTAGTGGAAACAACATTCCTTACCCACATGGGAAGGCTCTCTAATCCACATTAAAAAGGTGGATAAGAGGGGAACATCACAATGTCATGTTTCGTGTAGCCAATCAATGTTGGAAGGGTTAGTGTAGCCTATTAGTGTTGTAAGGGGAGTGTGGGGAAGCAATCTAAGAGCATGTTCCCATGTTGGCAAAATGAAGGTAGTAGAACATGCAAAAACAGAGTAGAAACAACATCCTTCATCCACATGGGAATACTCTCTACCAAAATTCAATTGCATAGCTATCTAACAACTAGTGTCTTGATTGAGGATATCTCTCAGGCATCCCTTTGTACATTCAAGCAATCAATAATGTCTAATGCATGTTCGGTGAGGAGGGAAAGATACACAACAAGACAAGAAGAATATTTGTGTAGAGACTGAAGAGGTTGGCATAATATGGAAGACTAGGAAGCTATCATGAATTCTAAGCCACTAACAGAAACCAAGGTTTCTCATGAGTGCCTCCAATTAGTTTGAAATCACCCATGGGAACCAAGTTTTGCCCACAAACCAAGGTGTTCCCATGGGTACCTCCAAAAGGAACTGGTGCACACACTAGGAATTGGATTGCTGCAATGAAGATACGAGTTTGGGCTCTACTAAGTGAGCATGTTGCTGGTCCTTGCTTTGCAAAGGATGTTGAATTTGTTCTAGCAATAGAGGTGCAAGTTTTTGACTATCAACTTAAAGGTCTAGTTGTAGAGCTGTCAAGAATGTCAAGCCTATTAGGGCTGCGATCTACTAGAGCTCTAGGTAAAATTTGCCTACTCAACCACGAGGTCCTACTTCACCACCATTATGGCCTTCTCACCACTTGTTTAAGTGTTACACCTTGGTGCCTAGAGAAAAGGATAGTCATTCAAGAAGAATTCTCAATAACAAAATTGCCTCATCTACAGTCACTACACCTATGTTCTCTCTCTCTCTCTCTCTCTCTCTCTCTCTCATAATAACAAACTTGCTCACCTGGATATTAGGCAAGATTCACACATGTTCGAACAAGGGGAGGTTGAAGAGACCCTGAATCTGGATGAAAATAAGCTAGTATAAATACTCGTGAGCACTGCCTTAGGTTCTGCTAAATGCAAATGATCGTGAAGATAAATGGATGATTACTTTGCAACATTTGCAATGGAAGCATGTGTGTAGAACCATTGGAAAGCTTGAGTATTATGATGCAACTGCTTGCAAATGCAAGGTGGGGATCCCACTATGGCCCTGCCTTTTGGAGTGTCATTATAAGTCTAAGAGTAAGTAGCGATAGGTGTAAATTGGAAAAGAGAAAAAGCAAGTGAAGGTGAAGGAATATCGAGAAAGGTAGATGAGTGAAAGAGAGGAGAGAAAAGAGGAGAAAAGTTGTATGTGACTTGTGTGTGGTGGATGGGTCATTAAATAAAAGTGGGGACGTGCCTATTTTGGCAAGAGTAATATAAATGTGGTGTTATACAAGAGACAAAGAGAGCCTCCATCTTTACAAAGAAAAGCTTTAGGATAAAAGGCAAAAGCCTAGGACCTCCACTAGCAAACAAAAACCTTAAACCCTAAACACATTAGAAGCCCTTAAACTTCTACTAACCCACATTTAAGCCTCATACTAACCATAATTTGCAAGGTCAAATTGACCAAATGAACAACTTCAAAACTATGGCCCTGATTAGCAACTCACTAGAAGCCCTTAAACTTCTACTAACCCACATTTATGCCTCATACTAACCATAATTTGCAAGGTCAATTTAACCATAATTTGCAAGGTCAAATTGACCAAATGAACTAACTTCAAAACTATGGCCCTGATTAGCAACTCACTAACCAAGTCATCCCTTAGGACCCTTGCAAGGCCAAAAAAGAGAGCACATGATATGCTAGATAGTATTGTCTTAATTATTTCAAATTTTTTAGCTTTTATGGAGCACTGGAGTATATCAATAAAGGAGGATAATGCTCATGAGTTGAGTGGGGGGAGGGTAGAGAGAGAGAGAGAGAGAGAGTTGATTAGGGGAAGGGGAGAGAGAGAGACTAGAATAGAAAGTAGTGAACCAAGGCATGAGGGGTCCCTTAAGACCAATTTGATCATGTTAGCAATCCTATTTCACCCTCCCGAATTCAAAAATCTATACAGAACAAACTACACAAAATCTTCATGTCGGATCAATTGCATCGCACTCCTAATTTTTTAGAGAAAATTATCGTAGGCTCAAATTAGGAGGCTTACAGAGGGAGACGAGAGAGGTAGAAGGACCTCCATGCTCCTTCCCCATCACCTTACCCTCCATGCTCCTTCTCCATCACCTTACCCTTCAGCCCTCGATTCAACCTCGCTCTCCCCCTTCCCTCTCCCTCCGCCTCCCCCTTCCCTCACCCAACAGCCCTGGAGTCCCTTCTCTCTCCCCCTCTCTCCGTTCCTTCTCCCTCCATGTCCCCCTTGTACACTGGATTGCCTTTTTTATACCATGCACGAGGCGGTGCAGAATGGGGACATGTGGCAAAACATCGAGATACCAATCAACCTTACCTAATTTTTTTTCCCTTTTATCCGCGCGTGGATTTTTTGTATCATAGGGTATCACAGGCCTACCTATTGGGAGGACAATTTTTGGAAAAACTCTAGTGCTAACAAATGCACGAACACGAATTTCGGCTCGGCCACACATGAGTTCTTTGCGTGCTGCACAAGGCTCTTTGGAGAGCGATGATGATGATGAGGGTGAGGATGCCGATAGCTCAACGGTCTCCAAGCTACCTTCCTTCTTCCTTCTTGTGACGCTCCACTGCCCTTTGACCCAGTCAGTCCCTTTGTCCAGCCTGAACCGCCGGCAAAGCCTCTAGATCTTCGATATTCCCAAAGGAGATAGAGCGAGAGGCGCGAGTTAGTGAGAGCCAGAGCGAGAGAGAGGTGCAGACCCAGATTCTGAGACAGAGGTCCGCGGAAAGAGGAACCTTGGCTCGATCTGTAGGTAGAAGGGGGAACACCATCATATATAGGAAGACCAAAGCTCACAGAGAGTCTCTGCGCTAGGATTGGATTCTACTTTCTCCTTTGAGGAAAGAAGAAATGTTGCGTTGCTCTTCTGATCTGTGATCCTCGACTGACGGAGAAAGAGAGAGAGGCAGGGACGATCACAGCTAAAAAGGGGGAGAGCGAGGGATAGAGGGCGAGAGGCGTTGGAGTCCGAGGAGAAACTGGTTCCTATGAATCACGCACGCTTCTCCACTCCCGGAGGTGAATTCCAAGTCTACGATCGGTACAGGCCCATCGCCCCCATCGGCACCGGAGCGTATGGGGAGGTTTATGCATTCTCAAACGTGGAGACGGGGGAACGAGTGGCCATCAAGAAGATCCCCAACGCCTTCCTAAACAGTGTCACGGCCAGCCGCACTTTGCGAGAGATCGTGCTTCTCCGACACATGAATCACGAGAATGTTCTTTCTATCAAGGATCTCATCATCCCTGCTCGCAAGGAGGATTTCCAAGATGTATACATTGTGTCAGAGATCATGGACACTGACCTTCAGCAGGTCCTCCGATCCTCCACTCTTGGCGAAAACTACTGTCAGTTCTTCATCTATCAGCTTCTGCGAGGCTTGAAGTACTTGCATTCTGGCAATATCTTGCATAGAGATTTGAAGCCCAGCAATATCCTTGTGAATTGCAACGACTGCATGCTAAAGATCTGCGATTTTGGGTTGGCTCGAGCTTCCTCCGAAGCCGAATTCCTGACAGAGTATGTTGTGACGAGGCCATACAGAGCTCCGGAATTGCTTTTGGGCAGTAGAATGTATACTGCTGCCGTGGATATCTGGTCTGCGGGCTGTGTCTTTGTGGAAATGCTCACCGGGCAGCCGCTTTTTCCTGTTCGCACTCGGCAAGAGCATCCTGTCAATCATCTCAAGCTTATTGCGGAGCTTCTGGGCTCGCCCGATGAGAGCGAGCTGAGCTTCCTGTCTGAGACCACTGCCCGGAGCCAAATCCAAGCGTTTCTCTCTGGGCATTTGCGGCAGCCGTTGGCGACCAAGTTTCCAAGCATCTCCCCTGAAGCATGTGATTTAGCCGAGCGCATGCTGCTTTTCGATCCCGCGAAAAGAATCACGGCTGCCGAGGCACTGGATCATCCTTACGTTTCCAGTTTGCATGATATCACGGATGAACCCACATGCCTAAGTTCTTTTGACTACGATTGTTACAATCCGTCCCTGACAGTGGAACACATCAGGGATATGATTTGGAAGGAGGCTGTGTCAATGAACTCTCTAAGGCTTTTCTAGCAATTTCATCCTAGCGTTGCACTAGAATGGGAAGTTTGTCTTGCCGGGAATCCGATCGTGACCCTGCATCTGGGGCCTTGTGTATATTTCCTCTCTTGTGAGGGGTTTATTATGCCAGTAGTATGTGATGCTTTAAAGGTGCTATTGCCCTTTTGTCACCTTTGCCTCTGTAAGATATGAGATCGAAATCATCTTAGACCGCTTTATTTTTATTGCAGTGTGTTGCATGCTTATGAGATTTGAGATTGGGATAATCCAGCGACCTTGCTCGCGATCACGAGTGGCTGGCATTTTCTTCTATCCACTTGGTGAAATTGGTGCTAGGATTTCAGGTTGAGCCTTATTGATATGCATGTTTCGCTGTGAGACTTTCCTCAAGCTGCACCTTGAGACGTTGCTGCTGCTGGGAGGTCATGGAATGTAATGTAGTGTTAAGCTTCTCTGAACTCGATAAAAATTTATTTGAAAACAAGTACACCAAACAAATCCATTTGCTAGTTCTTCTGAGTTTTGACGGGTTGCTGAGAAAATGTCAGGTGTGACTTGCTTACCGGGGTCACGTGCCTAGGTTTTTCAGCTTATTGAGCGTTTGTACTCACTTATTTCTCTGTACTAAGCATTTCAAAAGCAATTGTAGCTTGAAAGAGAGAATGTGGAATACTTTTTACTAGCCCACTTGCTAATGTAGTGTTCTTCTTCCTCCCTTTGATCTCCAGGGCCCTGACAAATTCTTGGTACAGAGACCCTTGTATGATGCTTATGTGTGTGTATGTGGGCATCTGTGTATGTGCGAGAGCATATTTTTAAATTATGATCTACCCCACCGTTGGGGTTTAATGAAATAGCTTTTATGTATTATCAGCACGATGGATTGTGATCTTGTGGGTGACTATCATGATTGTCTTAAGGAAAAAATGCCTACATTTTCTGCTAGACATGGTGAGTTTTTGCACATTCATCTAGAGGTATGTCTTTACATATATTTTAAGGAAAAAATGCCTACACGCTTTTGGAAGAAGCGCCTTTTTCTCAATGGTTTACTGCAAGATTTGTTTTTCGCTCTGCTTTACACTTGGGACAACTTTTAAATTGTGCAAGATCAGGCTGGAATGGACTCTGCGATTGTATAGATAATGCTAAACAGATCCATTCGTAAATCCTCTAATATATTCTCTGGCATTGACAGAGTGACAGATGGTGCAGCAGTGGAATCTGACATGTTTCATTACCATCAGTGCTAGACACATTTCTGCACTAATGCACGCATATGGTTAAAAATGTATCATGGAGTAAATCTGCTATTTATTATTCACAGCTTACATATTGTTTGCAAAGTAAATATATTTAAAATTGTACACGTGTGCATAGATTGAGTTGCTGGTTGAATCTTCTCGTGCAACATGTGTTCCATGTAACTAGTTCCAAGGCCCTTGTAGTCCTATTTCTACACTAGCTTCCATGTTTAATGTGATGCCATGAATTTGAATTATTTTTACAAGCCTTGGATATTCTCCTTTTCCTGCCATTAATGCAATCACGCATTCTGTAACGCCCATTGGAAGAACAGCAATACACAAGCAGTTAATGGCATGTTATTATTTACAGTGCCATTGAAAAAGACAGCATAAAACACAGAGGACCAACAACTGACATTGCGTATGCAAAAAATGGTACATAATTGGAAATTGAACCCACCAGTGACACCCTCAACATTCAAGATCGGAAAGGTACATCAGACAACCAAATTACATGCCGGAAGCCAAAGTTGAAAGACTATGGACAACATGTAAACGGACTACAAGAGCTCTACATGTATCAAGGGATCAGGTGGCACCTGGGACGACCTTAGCTCATTCGTTGTAAAATGAATGATACGAATCAAATATTACCATCCCCTCTTCCCTTGTGTACTGCTATGAAATGTGCTTTAGACAAATTTGGCAACAAACCGCTCCATCCCCCCTTCCCTTGCCATGAAATGTGCTGTATACTAGTAAAACAAATTTGGCAATCAACTGCTCCAGCAAAATATAATTGAGGGCATAATCAACTCCCTATGGTTTTGAGATCCTCGAAGACAGCATCTCACAAAACGATGGAATGTACAGAAATCCTTCTACAGCTATAGTACTTGACTCATCTAGAGATTGAGATGAAATGAGCTTCATCAATAATCATAGGAATCTCAAACAAGAAAGAGTTGCCTGGCAGCAAAGAAAAATGGAGCATTCTCTTGCTATGTAACTGGAGAGTGTTTGAGACAATCAGTCAAGAAACTGTTTAGGGTACACATTCAAGAACAATGGATAATATTTCCATAGCTAACCATCAAGATTGAACCTCAACAAGTGTAACACACTACTGTTTGAAGTCACCCTGTCGATAAATACATACAAACTTTGTGATTTTTCTCCATTGTTGTCAGCAACAAAGATGAAATGCCTGTTTGTTCTGAAACCTCAATTATTTGTAAAACATCACCTTGCCCTGTATGGGAAATGAACACCACCTTATTGTAGATGCAAGCTGTCGCAAAGAATTATTGGAAAGGTTGGCCCGCACATCCAACAGATCTATTTCATGAGAATTGTGATAGGCAAAAAGTGTCCCAGAGGATCTCACATGTGGAGCAAGCAAAGTTCTTTTTTAACCCAGCGCACAAAAAACAAAATCATTTTTGAAGGTACTTAGCTTTAGCATACTTTAGGGAAGGGTGAACACTTACATTGGATCATTTAGTTAAATATTTGTTCCTCTCTCCTTGCAGCATAAGTGATTGCTTGGGGTGCTTTACCCTTAGTGAAAGGAGATACAGCCAGAATCTGCGAACCAATTGAAGTTCACTCGGTGCTCCACTGCCCAATTTTCGTTTCTACAAAATTGATAGCAAAGATTATATCGTCTAGAGGAATAAAGGCACATCTAATCCAGAAGTGATAAAACAATTAGTCCCTGAGGTGTTGGTATGAATTCGAAGTCCAAGCCTGTGTAAGATAGGCCGTTGCCTGCAAACCAGTGTAGGGTTTCGTTTTTAGGATTGGTGTAAACTTGGGCCCCGTAGTAGAAATGCAATCTAAGTACTTAACAAATCAAGGGAGGCACATTGAAGCTCCATAAGAAGGCATGTTTTCAAACATACTAACCTGCATTTAATTACATATTCTGTCTTTCTCCAGCCCCGGCCACATGTCCATGAAAATTTCATTAGGAAAGAGGTTGTCCCTTGTGTAAAACAAAATTCTATCCTTTCCAAAAAAGGAAGTCAAACGAGTAATGAAAGAGGAATGCAAACCTATATTCACACCAGCCAAGCAATTATGGCTACAAAAGCGGCGAGCACTCACCTCTTGCAAGTGCTGTGAAAACAAAAAAACTCCTTGTCAACGTTTCAAGGCTTATGCTACTCTAAAATGAAGGCATTTTTGCAGCCTTACCCTCCTCCAGAATTTGACTTCAAAATCCAAACAATTATTTTATCCGCCTGCAAGACTCATGGCGAGATTGAAAGGGCCTTTTTCAAATTGTGCTCGTTTGAAAGAGCGATCACAAGCATTGGATAACCTGACCCCTCTGTGAAACCAGAAGAACATACTTCTTCTCCAAAGATTGACTTATGCTTCTATATCTAAACTTTCTAACAGATAGGGAACCTAATATAGAGGGGATCACTGCTGATATTGGACAAGGTGTTGATCTTCTCACTGCAACTCGACTACTGATAAATTAATTGGTGTACACAATTTCAACCATTATTTAGATGAGCTTCAATGCCTTGGATTCTAGACACCAAAAGCTCAGAAAACTGATGTCCGAACACAGAAAACTTTGTACCTTAGGTAGCTTTTCTTGGTTTCCAAGGACATAGACAATGCATTCATGGAGGATGTGGTTTTTTCACCATAGATGAGTTAATCACTAGAGCCAATGTTAGAGAAGGTCTTGTGACTAGCTTGTCACTTGGGTTCTAATTCTTATCCCAATAGCATATCAGGTTCTAATTCTAGTGCCTAGCCTGTCACTTGGCTTCTAGTTCCTATCACAAGCTCTGCTTGTTATTTGGGAGAGAAGCAGCATTCCAAGAATCTAAGGAGAAATCCTCCAAGGGTATTTGCAAATGACTTGGGCAATACTTGTGCACATTTGATGTCAGTCGTATAAAGAATATGACTAATTGTATAGAGGCTAGAAACATTTTCGCATGACATGTTCTGCAACTGCACGAGCACTTTGCAGCTAGGAGACATGCTTGTATTGTTTGAAATTTACCCCTGGAACAATATGTTCCTAACTTCAGAGGGACAAAAAGTATTCTTTAAAAAAAAAGATGTACAACACAATGCACAGTCTTTGCTGAAGTAAAACCCCTATTATACTGAGTCATTTCCAGTAAAGAAAAAACGTTCTAACGCATATTTCCTATACTCGTTTTAAAGGGAAAACTTGCATTTATTTTTCTGTTATGACAAGCTTGCATGGATTTTCTCTGCTTTTTTTTTTTTTTTAAAGCTTGCATGAATTTCCTATCTTTGAATGCACTGCTCTAATACTACGAGCAACAGACCAGCCCCTCCAAATAACGATCTAATATTAACTTTTCTGAGTTTGAACCAGCTACAGAGCAACCAGGATCATACACAAATTATTCTATGACTCGGAGATCTGCTTTCATGAAAAAAAGACCTAGTGCATGCTCAAAATTGATGAAGTGAGTAGATAATGGGATGTTGAATACCCAGGGTAGACCTGTAAAGGAGACGTTTTGTTGAATATGATCCCAATTGTTCATAGTGATGGGCCAGAAAACATAAGCATATAACCACAATCCAAAAGGCATTCCAAAGAGGGAAAAGATGGCCCAAAAGGGTCTCGGGTGCTTGAAAATGTGTCCAAGTTACGAATGATAGTAATTCACAATGATTATTATTAGAATTAGGAGTATCATTGCATTCCGGGCACTCTTGCTCCAGGTTTAAAAGATGCATAGTTGGAGCCTAGTTGGAGTCAGGCCTTCCAAATAATGAGGCAATCAAAGGGTGCCTTGCGTGGTTCTAATTGGGACCAAACTATGCATGGTGGTGATTGACAATCTTGAAAAAATTGTCATTCCATTTGGGCCTTCTTTTTGCCTCTCTCATCTATCATAAGAAAGACTCACATAAGCCTAGGTTTAAGAGGGCTCCAAACGCATTCTAAAGAGGGATTTTTTTCTCAAATAGGGTCCCATGTGCAAGTGGGTGCACTCTGTGCTACATTTTCCCATCTTCCCCTACTTTGCAAAAGACCTAACACCAACATTGCCCCAAATGCACACCTATTAAAGAGAAATCACTTCCATTTGAGTTTAATATTGATGAAACTATTTATGGTGGTACACTCAAAAGGCAACAGATGATCAAAGGGGATTTAAAGTGATTCTACCGAATGTGCATGGAATTGTTTGACTCCAAACATCCACTAAGTTTGATGGCATGTGAGACCTTATCTCCCCTTTCTTTGACTAATTTTCGTCCAAAGTGATTGTGGAGCCTTGGTTCCAAAAGTCTTCTAAAAGTGGGTCCCATTATTGCAAGATGGTTTGTCATATAGTCTTTATGGTGAATGCATGGTAAGGTGGACCACAAAGCAAGTATTTTCCTCGGATTGTTATCGCTTTACCTAGGAATATAGACAACCAAATGGATTCTTAGATAATTAAAAAACAATTTAGCCACAAGTGAAGTTTAACTCACAAGTGGAGTAAGGAGCGAATGAGTGCATGGGTTAAGAAGGGATTCAAGGAGGTATGGGACGATTAATGGGCTTGCTATGTGGGGTGGTTAAAAAGAAAGTGTAAAGGGAAGATTTCACAAGGGTACATAAAAGAATAATTCATAGTTAGGGAAGTAATCATGTGTATGTGTGTCTGTGTGTCTTTGTGTCTGTGTGTAAAGAAATAAGTGTCTGTGTGTTTGAGATACATTTACTAATCAAAAATTTTATTTTATTTATTTATTTTTTTTGTGTTCCTCTATCTAGTGTCTTATATTGAAATCTTCTAATGTTTGTAATTGCACGTTCCCTCTTTGGGGACTACTTCTTGTAATATAGAAAGACATGGATTTCACTTTTTTTTATTTTAAATGTGTGTGTGTGTATATGTATATGTATATGTATATACTTATGCATATGCATATGAATATGTATGTGTATATACGTATATACCTATGTATCCACATATTCAATAATATAAATTTAAAGTATAAATTTAAAAACATAACTCTCTAAACCTATATTTAAAAAATTAGTTGAAATTATATAAATCTATAATTTTAAAGTTATCCAAAATTTGAAATTTGAATTATGAACCCCCCCGCCCCCTCTCTCTCTCTCTCTCTCTCTCTCTCTCTCTCTCTCTCTCACTATCTCTCTCTCTCTCTTTCTCTCTCCTCTCCCTGAGCAAGACCATGTGCTAGCTCACATATGGTCCTCTCCCCTCGAGCCCTGCCCCCCTCCCATTCTCTCTCTCAAACCCCTCTACCTACCCTCTCTACTAGCCCCTCCATTCCCCCCCTCCAACCCCCCAAACCTCCCCCTTGTCCACTCATCCCACCTTCCCCTCCTCCTCCCTGCATGCGAGCTGGTTGTGTCACCCCACAAGCAAGTAGAGGAGGGGAGGGAAAACCTTCCCCCTCTCCACTCATCCCCCTCCCTGCGCATCAGCATGGCCGTGGTGCCATGCAAGGAGGAGGAGGGGACGAAAATCCTCTCCGATCTCCATTGGTGGTGCATAGATGTGGGTAATTTTATGCATGGTATCATTCTTCTTAGCCACAAACTCTCCATTTGGCATCTTATCTTTATGAATGAACCACTCTCCATGATAAGTCATATGATTGGTGGCACTCGAGTCAATAAACCAATAATCACTTTGTGAGGGGGCTAACAAGCTGCCCATAATATGCTCCATGCCTTTTCTCATAATCATACTCTCTTTGGCCAACATAATTGTTATACTGATGTATTCCACCATGGACTCTATGGTTGGAATTTTGCTTGGCATAGCAACCTCTCTCATAATGACCATATTTTCCACAATAATGGCAATTTCTAGCTTGCTGCACATGGGTGGCCCTTCCTCTACCACAGTTTGGGGCTCTCCCCCTTCCTCTTGGCATGTAACCATGGCCTCTCGACACATATTCATCTCTGTCCATAGTGTGTTCATGAGCATATGAGGCTCTCCCAAGGCCTCTTGGGGGTCCACTCCGCCCTCTCAAATCACTTCTACCTCCCCTATGGTAGAATAAAGTGTCTCTTCCACCACTACTTGATCTGTTGAGCCCAAGCTTCACTTCTTTTGTCATCCATTCAAGGTAATAGATACTCAGTCGTCATCCTCCACATTGCAATTGATAGAGGCCAAATCCTTCTTGATTTGCCTAGTTTTTGCAACATATTTTGTAATACTTCTATTACCTTTCCATCTGCCATGAAGCCTTTGCTTAAGCTTGAACTTTTCTTGCTTCAGTGGTTGTATCATACATTTTTTTGAATTACATCCCAAGCTTCCTTTTGAGTGTTGGCCTTCTTGATACGTGGAATAAGTGTGTTTTTGAAATGCATACTGATATCCAATGCAACACCTTTCTTGATTTATTAGCTCGAGTTCTATATGCGAATTTATCCAATGCAACACCTTTCTTGATTTGTCAACCCAAGTTCTATATGCGAATTTATCCTCATCCAATGGCCCTCCCACATCAATTCGGAGCATTCATCTTCTCTTGTAAACAAGCCCCATAGTCCTTTGCCCATAAGAAAACCTTCCTTGTGAGATAAGAGCAAACACTATTATTGTCTTTAGTCAATTTCTCACCCACAATTTGCATAACTTGAGAGGTTTCACCCATGCTTGACTCCCAAAGCTTATGCATACACTTCTTCCAAATCCAAATCAGTAATATCCAAAGTTTAAGCACTTTTTTGAATTTTCTACAACCCAAATCCACTCACTTTGTGTGAGGCATAAAGCATCGAAATATGAGATTTTCCCCTTTGCAACAAGTTGATAAACTTGCTCTATTTTTGGGCAATCAAGAGCCTTAATTTTTGGCATCCACCAAGCCACTTTTGGGCATCCACTCATGCATTTAGCAATGCAACAATACTTTTCAATTTTTATAAATGTGCATGCCAGAGAATCAAATGTCCCTCAAATGCATCTCAAACTTGCACTTGTAATGGCTTACAAATCTGAAATGTATTTCATTGTTTTGGGCATCAAACAATTCCAAGTGTGGGCATTCACACCCTCATATGCATCCTCTGACATTCATTTCAGCATTTGGGCAATATTCACAAGCCAACCAAGCATTCAAGCTTCTGGTATCATACACCCTTTTTGCCCAATGATGTAATTTTTTGATTTTCATGAAGTATTCCTACAACAAGCTTTACTCCCAAGGCAACTTCTTCCACCGTGCTACCCACAGATACTATGCCAATTTTTATAATAAGAGAAATCACAATTTGTGCTCACATAGAAGCAGTACGCACTTACTTGGTCTCCCTCAAAAAAATAACCAGCACGGCTCTATTACCTTCCAATGACAAACAACTCCTCTTTTTGTTATAAGTAGGGATCAACAACACTTTATCTCCCTTGGCACATTGAGTACATCAACTCACCTAATTTTTAAACTATGCATTGTTACAAAGGGTAAAAAATGAGCCATGCATGTGGCACCCAAGAGAAAAATGCTTAGACCTTAATAAAAGAGCCTTTGCAAATCTTTGAGAACTAAGGAAACTTGATGAACCTACTTGTATTTAAGTAGCCACACCCTTAAATAGTGATGACAGATGACTGCAATCCATACACTTAAGAGGATGACAGCAAAGTCTTCATTTTCACTCCTCCACACTCTTAATTCTCACTTCATTTCTTTCTTCAAGATGTTGTTGCCGCAATCATCTTGAAAGTTGCAATAGGACGGCTCTTATACTATGGATTAGATCTCGCTTCAAGGTTTTCACTTTGTTAAGGCTTAATTCAATAGAAGAGACACGACAATTGGTTTCATGTCACACACCATAGTCATTTGAACCCTCAAACACAACACCAAATAAACGAACCACTTGTAGACCTTGGCCTCCTTCACCTAGACCGCCTTACAATATCAAATGGCATCCTCTCTTGCAGAATTATGAAGCAGAGTGAATCACAAACACCCTTGGCCATTTGCACTCTCCTCTCCTTTTCCCTTCTCGTGCACCTCTTCTCTAACTTCATTGCTTTTCTTCTCCCTCACGCTATATGTCATTTGCCCTTCCTTGAATCCAAGTCGTTGGATAGCAATTAAATATTACGAGGCAAAGTGTGTTCCACCAATCAAGGAGGAAGAATGCATCATGCAAAAAATGAACTACCAATGTTATTCACGTAATTGGATCTTGGATGCTTGATTTGCATCTCTAATTTATATAAGCTCATGCCTGATTGTTAAACTATTGTAGCCAAATCTTGATCTAGTCCTATTGCTCCCCCTTCTGTTGACTCTCCTTGTGTTGCTGACTTCAAGATGTTTTCATTGTTACTAATGCGCTTGACTCTGCTACTATTGATTCATCTATGCTCTGTTGCTGTTCATGAGCTCTTCCCAGTTTGATAGCCAGGCCTTATTACTCATCTATAGAGCTCTAATATTGCTTCTTTGTTTCTTATAGCTCCCTTTCTTTGTTCTTATTTGATGCTCACACAGGTCTCTAAAACATTGCAACACACCTCATTTCTACAATGCTATTAACATTTGCTTCTAAGTCACAAATGCACTGCATTTTGTTGGAGCTGGCTGAGCTCTGCAATTATTCCAATAAGCAACTCAAGATTTGAGAGCTTCTGTGCAAAATAGCCATTACTCAATTACCAAGGGGCAAAGATATAAGCATTCCAACTCTGATACTGCTGAAAATGCAAAGGGTAGAGAAAGCTACACACACAAGGCTCGTGAAACCTCCTCCTTCATTACGGGGGAGAGAACATTTCTTCACTTACATCTTCTTACATCTCCTAGACAAGGTGATCTCAAAATTCATTTACATGGTGTCCTTAAATATTCCACATCATCTAAATAGAACCCACACTTTATATCCATGTATGTTCATCCATACAACATTGTAAATATTACATTGTTGTATAAAATTACCATGCATAAATTACCCACATTGTAAATATTCTATTGTTTGATAAAAATGGTGTTGAGACCACTTTGGGGGATGTGTGATATGTTCCCACCATTACTAAGAATCTTGCATCAGTTGATCAAATGGCTGACCAAGATTATCAAGTGAGTTTAAATAAGTTTGGATGCTTTGTGGAGGAGTTTTACAATGGGGGAGTTCGAAAAGTGGTTGTAACAAACTATAAGAGAGGAAGATTCTTTACTTTTGATGACTTTACATCAAGGTATGTTTGCACAAAGTGGCCACAAACAAGATCAAGAAGCTGAACCATGGCACAAACGGCTTTTCCATACCAATTATAGAAGATTGAAGGAGATGCAAATAAAAGAACTAGTGAGAGGGTTGCCTATTTTGGTCATTTGGATTTCAGCCATGTATGCCCAGCATGTCAGTTTGCCAAAAAAACTAGGTTTCTATTTCCAAAGAGAAGGAGGGTAAGCAAATATCGTTTGGAAATAGTGCACTCTGATATTTGGAGTCCTACGGACAATGTAACCCTCAGAGGAGCTAGGTACTATATTACCTCTATTGATGATTTCAACCGCATAATATGGGTATACTTTTTGAAAACAAAGAGTGATGCTTTCAAAGAGTTTTACCATTATTAAAGCATGGTTAAGAAGGATCTTGGGTCTCAAATAAAATACTTTCACTCGGATAATGGCAGAGAGTATATGTCTTATGAGTTTGATGAGTTCATGTATGACCAAGGCATAAAGATATGGGTTACATGTAGTTACACCCCTTAGCAAAATGCCATTGCAGAAAGGAAAAATAAAGTAATTGGAGACATGTCTAGAGCCATGTTGGATGAAATGAATATTTCTTTGCCATATTCTTGGTAGAGCTGATAAAATGCTTGTTCACGCTCATAATCCCAAATGAATTCAACTCCCTTGTTTAGCATCTTTGTCAATGGAAAAGTGTTATCTACATAAGGTTGGATAAATTGTCTATAACAGCCCACATGGCCAAGAATATATTGTAATTCAACCACACTTCGTAGAACTTATAGTGTTAAGATATTAAGGTCTTTCCTAAAATATGCAATTAAACCCTTCCTTGAAACCACATAGACTAGAAACCACCCATATGGCACCACAAACATGCTGTTCTTAGGGTTGAAGGCAATATGGAATTCATGACACCATTCCAAGCATTTTTGTAGATGTTCCAAATGAGTTTGCTTGGAACAATACATGCAAAAATCATCAAGGAACACCTCCATGAATTCCCTCCAATTAATCTTGGTATGCAATTGTGACCACACACTAAAATGTGGTGTAGCATTACTCATCCAAACGGCATGAGCTTACATGCATAGATTCCCCATTCCATGGCAAATGTACTCTTTGGCTAGTCATCTACATGTATACTCACCTGATTGTATTTGATAACCCATACATGAAGAGTATAAGTATTTGTTGGCTACATTATCCAAAACCATATCCATAAATGGCAGCCAAAAATTTATTTCTTGGTAGTAGCATTAAGCTTACAATAGTCAGCAAATCTCCACTATTTTTTTACATAATAACTATGCATGTAACCCACTCACTATACAAAATAGAATATACAAAATCAGTTTTGGCAATAGTTTCTCAATCTCTTACTTGGCTAATAGGGTATATTTTATAGGGCCTCTGACATGCAAGCATGACATTGTCCTCTACATGGATCCTATGTTAACATAGCTCATCGATTGGAATACCCTTTAGATCCTTATAGGACCTAGCTAGCTAACCCATCTTTAAATTCCATGAGCAGTGCTACGTTTCCATCCCTTTCCCTAATACTCAATTGCACACCTAGGTTGACCAATTAATGTTCTTTCTTTGTCCTAAGCTAACAATCATAGGTTTAGAATAATCTTCCTCTAAAGAATCATGCATTAGGGACCCTTGAGCAGAAGCAAGACATTATATTAATTAAGTTTCTCTATAGTATGCTCCAAGAAGAAAGGATGCTAATATTTGGTTCTATTTCTTACCCTGTGCTTCCCTCACAACACTCTATCTTGTCTTTGGAAACCCTGGCTAATAGCCTTAACATTGTTAGGCTTTATACTAGGAAATGACATAACTGCAACTTTATCAACCACTTGAGTTGACCTATTTGCTTACACCAAGCTATGGGAATCCCAATCTTTGACAATTGTTACAGTGCCATCGAAAGTGAAAGGCTTGTGCAAGTTTACTAAATGCCTCAGTCACATCGGCAACCAATTTACAAACCACTAAACTTGTTGTTTTTGCATAAGAAAACTAAATCTTCTATAGCTAATTTATTAAAGATTTGAATATACTCCCTAAGAGACTCTTTGACCCTCATGGTCACATTTAGCAAGTTTGCTAGTGCCTTAGCGTCCTGATCCTCATCAACTAATTCCATGGACTCTAATTCTACAATGTTAACCCTTATGTCCCCTTTTATGGGTATGCGATCAACTCAAGAACCTTCAGCCCTCTATCCTTCCTATATACTACAATAATAGATTTACATATACTCTCTAAGATCTCCACTCTTTTTGGCATGATGACTATGGGTGATGCCCACTCACTATACGGAATAGGATATAAAGACCAGCTAACAATACTTTGTCAATCCTTTGAGTAGGGAATAGTTATGATTCAACTATATGCCTCTAACATATTGGCTTTGGCATTGTCTTCTACATGGATCCTCTGTTAACATAATTTGGTGGAAATACCCTTTAGATCCTTGTAGGTCTAAGCGAACACATCCTTAAATTTCACCAATAGTGCTATATATTCATCCCTTTTTGTAATACTCAATTATGCATCTAGGTTGACCAATGCCATTCTTTTTTATCCATAAATTAACCTCTTCTACAACCATGGGTTTTGAGTAATCTCCCTCTAAAGGACCATGCACGAGCGCCTTAAGCATGAGTCGGTTGTTTAATTAACTTAACTTCCTCTATAATGTGTTCTAAGAAGAGAGAAGAATGACCCTTGGTTCTATTTTCTACACCTTGGTTTCCATCAAAACATCCTTGCTTGTCTTTGGAAACCCTAGCAAGTTCTACTTCTATAGCCACATTATTACTAGTCTTTTTACTAGGCAATGACAAAGCCACAAAGAACCAATCACTTAAGATCAACATGTTTGCTTACATTGATCTATGTGGTAGGCCTAGAATACTGAGTGCAACCTCCTATCCCAAATTGATTACAAGCCTTAGTCAACACATCACAAATGACCTAAACAATCCTATCTACCTAACCATTGCACTTAGGATGATATAGTGTACACTTCTAATACTTAATGCAAGAGGTGGCAGTAAGAATTTGAATTGTCTCATCTAGAAAATTAGTAGCACAATCTAAGACAAAATTACGTTAAAACCCCTCCTTGAAACCACGTAACCTAACAACAACAACCCATAAGGCACCATAAACACACTTCTTAGGGTTCAAAATGATATGGAAATGATGATAGTATTCCAAACATTTTTGTAGATATTCTAGATGAGTTTGCTTGGAACTATGCATGCACAAATCATGAAGGAAAATCTCCGTGGCATCCCTCATATAATCTTGGCATGCAACCTTGACTACACGTTCAAAAATGGATGAGGCATCACTCATCCAAAATGGCATAACCTCACATGTACAGATTTTCTATTTTGTGGCAAATGTACTCTTTGGATGCTCTTTTGGATGTATTCTCACCTAATTGTATCTTTCTATACCATCCATAAAAGAGTACAATTCTTTTTTGCGACATTATCCAAAATTTATCCATAAACTCTAGTGAAAAATGATATTTCTTGATAGTAGCATTAAATTATAATAGTCAACATAGACTAAGATTTCCACTCTTTTTGGGAACAACAATTATGGGTGATACCCACTCACTATATAGAATCGTACAAAATCAACTGCCAATAATTTGTCAATCTCTACCTTCAATAACAGGGAATATTTAGGATTCAACCTATATGGCCTCTTGCATACCAGCTTGGCATTGTCTTCTACATGGATCCTATGCCAATATGATTCAATGGGGATACCCTTTAGATATTAATAGGACTAAGATAACACATCCTTAAATTCCATGAGTAGTGCTATATATTCATTCCTTTTCCTAGTACTCAATTGTGCATTTAAATTAACCAAGTGCAGTTCTTCTTTAGTTCATAATATAACCTCTTGCACTAGCATGGTTTGACCTTCCTTTAAAGGATCATGAATCAGGGATCTTTGAGAATAAGTAGGTCATTTTATTAACTAAATATGTTCTAGGAAGAAAGGAGGATGATCCTTAGTTCTATTTTCTACCTCCTTGCTCCATCAAAACATTTTGGCTTGTCTTTGGAAACCTTGGCTACTCCTTGTCTTTGGAAACTGTGGCTAGTTCTACTTCTATAGCCATAACATTATATTGGTTTGGCAAATAATGAACAAGTCCTCAACCATTAGTGCAATGCCCTATCCTTCATGCAAATAATGTTCTTTTGTATTTCCTTTCAAGTAAGATACCCTTTCAAACTATTTCCTTTTATGCCTTTTTGACCTGCTTCAATTTCTAAATAACCCTTTCATGCTTATAATCATCTTTATTTCATTCCCATGTACATAGGTGTCATTCCCAATCAAAGAGCATCCATCACTTTAGAGTTAAAGGCTTGTAGGGTAGGCATCAGGTTGATTTGGAGTCTATCTGGCTGGTTCAAACAATTATTTGTAGGGCAATCCATTGATTCAAAGTCCTACTTATTTTGTTGGCCTTGAATACTCGGCAAAGGGGTCCAATCTATGTCTCTATCTCAGCCTAGTATCAGGTTATTCAACGGGGTTGAAGGACATGAAAAAAAGATGAGCTTCTGGTTGTTTATGCAAGAATGAAGCCTGTGACCCCCTTAGTATAATCACATCACTCTAACCTCCCATGTAACCCATGAACCTCCTCAGGTTCCATAGTTTCCACTCTTCTAGGTTTGATTTTCTTAAGCTCATACATTTAGATCCATAACTTAGATTGCATTGGTCCAAAAATGACAAACAATACTATATTGCAATACTAGATGCACCCTTACTGACCGAGAGGACCAACTCAAACCACATGGACTGTAGAGCGAGCTATTAGCCTACCTAATAAATTGGCTGAGTGCACCCCCACGAGATGACACCTGATTTATCCATTTTTGTATGGATTGACTCGCAAAGCCATGGTCACACACCCCCTTATACTTCTTGCATCAATGCAATTGCAAACTTTTATTTAACACACCTCCACCTGGTGAATACGCAGACATGACAAGAACACCAAATACAATTAAAACTCATCTTGCCTTTTGTGTATTTGATTAAACTGACTACTCAAAAATTGTTCATGCTTTAGTGACCTTGCTTTCAGCAATTAAATGCGTTACGCAACCAACAAAAAAAGAAACACATTCAAAATGTTGTTCTTAAAGCAACAAATTGAGTAGCATAGTAATTTATCCAACACATAAATGTTCCATGGAGATAAAATTCAAAGTGATAGAAATAGCCAACTCATTGCATAAGATGTTCATGCTTCTAAATGTGTACTTACTAACGCCACCAAAAAAATAATCCAGACTTAATGTCTCTTGAATCAATGCCCTTCTACTCAAAGGAATGCCTTTAGCTACAACCAACACACGCGTTGACCAACTTTTGCTTAGTCTCACCACTAGTAATTGCTCACAACCACTCGATCCAACACGATGATTACAATAGTAAAACGAATGCAATGCACCCAACTCACTCACAAACACTCGAGACTATTATGTCTATTACATAGTACTCACTACTCTTTCGAGATGGCCTTCCTAGCTCAATATGGATTACAATAGTTGGCACCCATCTTATGCAAAGATAAGAATGCAACACAACAGCATACAACCATCTTGTTGTTCATGCAAGAGAGAGCAAGACAAATGAAAATGACAAGAATGGCTAGAGAGATGAATAGTCGAACAAGCCTCCTTCTAATGGTGGGTTGAACCACCTCGCTGCGCTCACCAACATCTTCCCCTTTCCAATTGCATAGAGACTAAAGAGGGTGCAAAAATGTGAGAAGAGATGACCCTTCCAACCAACCAAGAGGTTGCCAATGTAGTCAATTCAATGGACTCACGGATGACTCTTTGCACTTGTACAAAGTTTGAAGATTGAATAAGAAAAAACTTGGTTTGGAGCAGCCAACCATGGCACTGATTGCATCATCACTAATGTAGATAAATCCATGAAGTGCCTTGGATCAAAACCCATTGTAATGTGTTTGACCCAGGCTATCCTACTAACCCAAGGTGACCATAGACAATCGAAACCATAAAAATGGGAAAATGCTCATAATCGCTCACAAGTAGCTCACATTGGGGTGATCTCCATCGATTGGCACATAAAATTTGACTCATTTAGGTGAATAGATTCCCCTTCGCTCATAAACACATGGTTACTAAAATAACCTAATCGATGCCACATCACTTTAAAAGGCAAAAAGGCATCAACAAATCCAAAAACTGGAACTTAAGGCAACAACACCTCCAAACAAAGTGCATGGCCTCTCTCACAAGAGCGTGAGTATAAAAGGTATAAGCGCATGGCTCCATCCCATGAGTGTAAGTATAGGAATGTGCATGGTCTCGCATAAGCGAGTGCATCGACACAAATATTTGATTAGGAGGATTGGGACCCCCATTAGGGTAAATCCCCACGAAAAGCTTCCAACATAGCAAAAATGCTCACAACACACTCATAAGCATGATTTCCACAGATTGTATTTTTGAACTTCACTCTGATAAACCAAAACCCCTCGCTTAGCTTGCTGACAAACATATGCATATGCACCCAATAAAATAACCCATAAAACATGTGCCATAGTGCCCAAATATTGAACAAAAATGTGCTACCACTAGTGCAAAAGCAAATGGGCAATGCAAAGGCCACGTCGATAACTACAAATCAAAGTGAGCACAAGTGAATCTAAACAATGCTAAACCCATCGATGCCCTGTGGATGCACAACTTCTCACTTCCCTATAGGTAGAATAGAGGGCCTTACGGAGAAAAACCCCATACCAATATACTATCTACACCTACAAATCCTTACCCCACATGTATTCCCTATCTCATTAGCAATTGCAGATGAGGGTTAAGGCTATTGAGAGGCTAAGCTTGCTTGTGTGTTTGATATTTCCATGGGTAGCCCATGAGGGTCTAGTTCCACTTGTAAGGGGCTACCATCGTTGTGAGCTCAGTAGGAAGGTTTGCTCACTATATTAAGCACATGCACTGCACTTGTCCTATCACTATATGCTTGGATATTGCTTATCAATTTGCTATGATGCTTAGTGCTAGAACATATGAGACGGTCAATTGTTTTGGGCACCAAGGCAGCTATTTCATTGTTGGGGATGTATTTATGGGAAGCTCAATAAACATAGGTTCACCATTGAGTGCCAAAAGGGTGCTGGGATATTGCATGAGTGATGGTAAGCAGTCCTTGAGAGTAGCTCAACTAAAAAACTCCATTTAATTGCAAACCTCAACAACACCAGCAAGAATCACCACCCACTCACACATTCAAGTGTAATCAATGGAAATCCCAATACCAAAACCCATAAAACAAAGACAAGTACAAAGGGAACACCCTTACTCAAACATATAATTAATATATACTCAAATCCAAAGGGAACACCCTTACTCAAACATATAGTTAATCTTTATCAAGATCCAACTAGAGTCAAGATGATCTAGTGGTGCCATTGTGATAGAAACTAACATAGGAGTGTCTCTATCTACTAGCTTACCACTGAGGCATGAGTACTTAAAAGATCTCCTTACATGAGAGTATATTTTCCAATCTCTTCGTCTTTCTTTTTCTATGTTGGAGTTCTCTCTCAAACTCTTCCTCCAAGCCCAATGCTCACAATGGTGGGTTCATCCGATGGTGCCATGTGTTCTATAAGGGACCTCCTCTTTAGACCTCTCTTAACTTAAGGGCACCCTAAAGTTAATGCCTAGACATAGGGGCTCCCTATGTCTTAGCCCTCAATTTTGCAAACACTATTAGGGCCTTTGGTTTTCTGCCTCACCAGAACCAAGCCATGGGCTTCCATGAATATGGCTTACGTAACATTCCCTTCCAATGAGAATGGTTTACATCCTCAAAAACAAAATTGGGAACCCTCCTCTAGAGATTGCTTACCCTTTCCCATGTTGAACTCTCTTAAGGTCTATCTTTCCACTTAACCATACATTCTTGATATATTGTATGTCTTGTTCATTTTTATTTTCTATTTGAAAATTTCCCTAGTTCAATGAGTTTAACTAGGATTTCATTACCAATTAGATTGTCATCATCACCTAACTTCCTTTTTAGCCTCCTTACATGAAAACCTACTTACACTCTACATACTTTTGCTAAGGCTAATTTGTAATCAATCTCTTTAGTTCTCTTAAGTATTAGGAATGGTCCAGAATACCTAGGAGATAAATTTGGAATTTTTATTGTCTTTAGGGTTTTGGAAGATTCTAGTACACTAAGATACTTTCTCGTTTTCTTCAAACTCCAACTTTCTATGTTGTGGTTTTGCATAACTTCTTACTCTAGCTTGATCTTTCTAATACTATTATTATATCATTTAAGCATTCTTTGGCTACTTGAATCTTCCTTTTTTCGTGTCCCACTGCAAGTGGGGCTTTATATCCATACAACATCATGAATGAACAAAAAATTCTTAAATGTTTGACTCTATTATATGCAAATCTATATAGGCAACTACTTTTCCTAATTAGTTTTCCTTTTACTTACAGATGCTCAAAGCATATCCTTAAAGGCCTGATTGACCCATTTAGCTTGACCATCCCCTTGAGGCACCAACTCCCTTTAGTAAGCAAACCTATTAAAATATTGAGTATGAGATGAATTTAAAAATATGTGTAACATGGTTGCGTTCTATACTAAAAGGGCTTTAAATATGCTTTACTCCTTGAAATTTGGGCAACACATGAAAAAGTTACATTAATTTGAAAGGAGATGGGTTTCCATATTTTAGTGTATTTTTTGTTTTACCCCCCCTCATCCAAAAGACACCCCCCCTTGGGCCTTACATATTATGAAAAATATGTACAAATCTTGAAGTCTTGCATATATTTCAAGGTATAATTCTTATATTTTGTGGGAGGGGGGACATGAAATTTTCATATTTTTCCCTTGCATATTTGAAAATTTTAAAGGAAATCCATGCATCTTCTATATAGACCATGTTCCCCCATATCCTGAATTTTAGATGAGGGTAGTAACATATTACATATTGAGTTGGTGCCCCAGGACCCCCTCTGTGGATGATGCACAATAAGTTAGTTTTCAACTTCACAAATATAACCCTCTAGAAATGGCTATTTGATTTTCTATCCAGGTTAATAATAATAATGGTTGGTAGGCCATACAATCTATAAATACACTCCACATATAACTTTGGTAATTTTGGAGCTATAAGCTCTTCGTTGGTTAGAACTAATTTAACCATCTTGGTCAATCAATCCACAATTACAAACACAGAGTCATGCCCCCTCTATGTCCTAGGTAATCCAATCATAAAATCCATGGAGATACTTTTTGATTTGTCAAATGGATCTTTAAAGGATGTAGTAGGCAAGCTACCTTAAGATGCTTTACTTTATTGATGTGATAGTTTTGGCGTTTTAATACATAATCTTAGACATTCTTATCTTTCAAGGTCAAAAGACATCTTTTCAAAAGTGAACATGTCTTCTAAGTTCCTGAGTGTCTAGCACTAGGGTGATCATGATGCTAAAGAATTGGCACCACCTAATGTCGCTAATATCTAAGACACATCTTTACTTTTGTAGAGTAGGTAGCCATCTTCAATACTATATATTTGGAATCTGCTACCACATCAAAATTTCATTTTCGATATGTCAGTCAATCAAACTATTGTATTAATTCAACCCACCTAGCCTTTCTTTCTTTAAGCTTGGATGTTTGCAAATCCATTTGATAATTCCCTAAACCAAAACAATATGAAACTTAGCACCATACAAATAGCGCCTCCATCCTTAAAGCATAAATTATAGCATACAATTCCTTCTCATATATCGAGCAACATGCATTACTTTTTTCTTTCAAAAGCTAATATTTGACCCTTTTGTAACAGTACCGATGCAACAACAAAATTATTGGAGTCTACTTTAGCCCACAAACGATTCTTGAGGATCCACTACCTTTAAGGCAGGAGATGTAGCTATAGCTACTTTTAATTTCTCAAAACTCTTTTTTTGAGGTTCATCTCATATGAACATACTTCCCTTTTGCTCAGCATACTATTGGATGAACCTCCTATAAAATCCAAACAAACCTCAGTCTATCTATATCTCGACTAGGTTTGTAGGATGTGGCTATTCCAAATTCACCCCTTACATTTTTTGGATCCATATAATTTATTATTGACATCTAATATTTCCCAAGTACTGTACTTCCATTGCAAAGGATTCACACTTAGATTCTATAACAAAAAGAGAGTTATCTCTGAGCAATTGGAACTCTTTTCTCAAATGTTCCATATGCTTTTTTCCTAGTTTTACTATAGATAAGGACATTGTCTAAGAGTACTGTATAATTTTTTTCCCTTAATATGGCTTTAAGACACTGTTCATAAGTGTCATAAATGTTGCTATAGCATTTGCCTTAGGGACATCTCCTTGTCTAATTTGTACTTGGTGATATCCAAATCTTAAATCAATTTTAGTGAAATGTTTATCTCCTTGAAATTGATCAATCAAAGTGCTCATCAATGCAAGGCATATGATACTTATTTTTTATTGTGATTTTATTTAAAGCTCGATAATCTATGCATAAACACAGAGTACCATCCTTTTTTTAAATAAGTAATATTGGTAAAGACCATCATGAGCTACTTGGTTGGATTTGGCCCTTTTTAAGATATTCAACTAGTTGTCTTTCTAGCTCACATTCTTTCACATGTCTTTTAAGGGGGCAAATATATAGGGTTAGATCCAAGAAATATGTCTATCTTTGGATCAACTTCTCTCTTAGGGGCAAAATGTAAGGCAAATCACATGGGAAAACATTTTTAAATTCAACCATTAAATCATGAAAAGAAGCTCTTATCCCCCATACATGACATAATGCTTATCCCATGTAACCATGTTTCCATGCTCATCATACTCTCTATGATCCCTTTTAGACTCCAACTATGGAATAAACCTACCCTTATCTCCTTACCTTGTAGGACAACAAGATGACCAAACTACCACCTTGCTGCAACACTTTAGCTGCTGCAAAGGTTAGGACATAATCCAAAAATTCTACAAGAGGGATGGTTAACGATCAATTGTAACCATGAAACTATACTAATAAACGTCAAAATGAGACAAGTAACAACACAAAAAAACATGATAACCTCAAATGCGATCAAGATATCAACCTATGTACACATGAGATGCAAAAAAATGGAACTACGAGGTAGCTAAACAAACCCTAGCATCTATAGGGAACTCAAAGAATAGTGGGCTAAAGACATGCATAGAAAAGATTCCTCATAGCATAGTTAATCCATGGAATGACACCCATACAAAGATAGACTGGTAAAAAATGCAAGCTACATGGGGCATGATAGTGAAACACAAACTAATTAGTTTTACACTTACAAAACAACACATAAGCCAAGATCTAGTAGTGAATCATGATTCAATATCATCGTCAAAGGTGATGGATGAATAAGAGATCAAAGAGCCACAATTGTGGTGTAGAAGAGAAGCCACAAGACATGTAGAAGTACAATAAAAAGATCCCATGTCGTCGTGATCTCTAGGATGTTTCACAAAAAACCCTCAATACCACATCAGATTATCTAAGTAGAGCTTGGAGTGTCCCCCATGGTTGTAGAGGCCATATTTCTAACCATTTCCTATGTTGAGTGCATTAGAGACATTGAGTGCATTAGAGACATAGGTCTTAGATAGACAACCTCGTCGAGCCTTGGAGTCATCACACAAAGTATTGCTCCCCGTGGCCACACCTATCATGGTATGCCGCAGCCCTTTAAATAGAGATAGGTAGGCTACCACCCTTTATGATGAGGACTTCATTTTCCTCTTTTTACTCTTTGCTTTAACCTAGGATACATTCTCTCTCTCCCTCCCTCTCTCTGTCTCTCTCTCTCTCACACACACACACATACTTTTCCTTTTTTCCTCTTGACCACACTAATTATTTTGTCTGCCCTTTATATTCCTTTGAAATTCCTTTAAAGTTGCCTTTCCCCTTTTCTCTCTCTCTATAATTTATTCCTCACTTACCCTTCTCTCCCCTCTTTTTCTCCTAAATCCCCCCCCCCCCTAAAACATCCCAATTTATCCCACTCTACCACCTCTTTAGTTTTCCTTATTTTTCTCAAATTTTCCTATAATTTTTTAATTATATTTTCTCTTATTTTTCTTCATCTGCCAAAATTGTTCATTTTTTGTTTCTTATTTTCCTAAATTTTCCCTACTACACCTAATTTTTCCTCTTTT
Source organism: Dipteris shenzhenensis (assembly GCF_047967505.1). Lineage (NCBI taxonomy): Eukaryota > Viridiplantae > Streptophyta > Polypodiopsida > Gleicheniales > Dipteridaceae > Dipteris > Dipteris shenzhenensis. Next base: position 6,275,357 of record NC_141603.1, on the reverse strand, counting down.
TCCCCTTTGCTTTCCACTAAATGTTCCCTTCTCTCTCTCTCTCTCTCTCTCTCTCTCTCTCTCTCTCTCTCTCTCTCCCTCCCTCCCTCCCTCCCTCCCTGCCTCCCTCTCTTTCTCTCTCTCTCTCTTTCTCTCTCATATTTTTTCTTATTTTTCCCCTATCTTCCCTTAATTATTTCCTTCTTTCTTAATTCTAATTTATTTTCTTAATTTCTTATTTTCTTTCCCCTATTTTCTATACTCCCCGACCCTTCTCTTCCTTGATTGACCAACTCCCTTACCTAACTACACTCCCTAACCTAACCTTATTCCTAATCATTCACTCCTCGCCCCTCGCCCCCCTAACTACTTCTAAAACTACTTACTATCTTCCTCCTCTAGCTACCTCATTCCCTAAAATTCCCCTAACTACTATATACCTTAACTTACTCTTAACCCTAACCTACTCTTACCTCTAACGCGACTAGCTCTCTCTGCACACTCACCCACCTTTCCCCCTCCCCTAACTATCTATTTTCTCTATCCTTTCCTAACTTCCTACCCAACTCTCCTGACTTTTCTCACCTCTCCCTATTTAAACTCCCTCTACCAGGTACCCCTCTCACTTCCTCCAAGCCTCTCCCACTACACAGTCTCCAGTGACTCTCCATTCAGCCTCCTAACCGTGTAATCCTTACTCCCCCTACCTGTGCAACCTTCACTCTCTCACCCGTGCGCTCCTTAATGAGTCCTTACACTTCAAAGATCATATCCTCACGAGTCACATCTCCTACTCACCTACAGTCTGCTTGGCAGCGGTACAACCCCCTTGCTCCATACTACGCCATAAACATCCTTCGCGGGCAGCCTCCTCCATGCTGTAGCTGCCAGTATAGTACACTACTTAGACCGCCTTCGATGCACTCTGACTTTGCTCAAACATACGCACAGTCCACTACTACCACCTTTATTGCCTGTACTTTGCCAGCGAGTAATGGATAACCAGGTATGCCTTCTCTTTTGCATGTAGGACTCAGTAGTACCGCACACTCTTGACCTCTCCCTTCCATTTCTTTTTGCCCTTACTTGGGTTCCGGTCTCCCATGAGCCCCATCTACAAGCCCACCACTCTGAATTTATGTGCTTGCACTCCCATCATCCCTACCAGTCCCTAGTGGTCCTCGCACTCACGCTCTCTGTGATGTGCTGCCAAAACAGACCCACTCCCCCCTCTCTTTTCACTAGTCGTTTGTTTAAATTCAATATTTGCAATCTTTATTTCCTTCTTTAATTTGTGAAATTTGAGTTCCTTTTACTAGATCTCCTTTTTAAATTCCCTAAGTCTAACCCCCTCCCCCTCTAAATTTTCCTCTTCCAACCCCGTCGCCACCTCTCTTGTCCCTCCCCATTCTCTATCTATTCTATCCCCCTTACTTTCCCCTTAGATTTTCCCTTTACTTCCTCCCTTTTTAAATCCCCTTTAAAATTTTCCCATATGTTACTCCAGCCTCTTTGTTCTTATTATTGATTATTGTTCTTACACCTCCCCCTCCCCCTCCAATTCTACCTGGTGTTGGTTTAACCCACCATACTTACTTCAAGATGTTTCACCCCATTCCATAGTCTATAAACAACCCCCCCCTCCTAAAAAAAAAAAAAAAAAAAACCCTTTTTTCCTTTGTTTTCTTTCTATTAATTTGTATTAAATTTCCCTCTCAAGTTGTTTAGTTATTCAATAACTATATCTTCTAGCATCACTATTTCTCACCCACACTTCTTCCATAAACCCCTCCCCTTCCACACTCTTCTCATCTACACCCCTTCTACAATGGTTCAATATTCCTCACACACGCACTTGTACACACCCACACACACCCAAAATTTTCTCACACCCTCCTTTTCTCGAGTTCCTTTTATGTGGGAAATATGTATGCTTGAGTTTTCTATCATCTTGGATGGGACTTCACTTCAACTATGCAATGATTAATCAAGTCACATAAATGTGTAGCACCCACCAAGTCTCATTGATGGGGCTTTGCAAAAGCCTATTGCCAAGATTGATACATGAGGTATTGCTTTAAGGTTGGTTCAACATCTAGACCTAACCTAACAAGATGAACTCAATTTCGCAAAGTGTGGTGCTTAATATATGTTGATTGATTTGATAGGGGGAGAGAGATGCATAGGCCTAAGCTTATATATCTGATAATGCTTTGTATGTTCCATGATTGAAAGAGAGAGAGAGAGAGATGAGAGTAGTAGTGCACACACTTTTGCTATAGAGATGCATGAGCGTTAAGGTTTTGGATATGTACATGTGAGAGAAAGGCAAATAGAGAGAGGGGGGGCGAAAAAAAAGGCAAGCAAGCAATTCTTTATATAATTTGTATGTATAGCGTTTGAACCACGCACAAAAACACACGAATACACACACACACAAACAGGGAGAGGGGGCGGGGGAGGAGAGTGTGTTGTGCTAAGACTGACTCGTCGCTCCTACGCGCCACAATCGCACGTCAAGCTTTCAACTTCCATGCCATCGCATCGCCATAGCCACATCCTCCAAGCTTTTTCCAAGAAAGCCTTTTCCCTTTGTCCTTTTCCCTCGCTTTGATCGTCCCGGCGCCCTCCCAGCATCTCCATGGCGGAGAAGCTCCTCGATTTCACCCAGCCTTTCGACGTGCCTCTCCTCGACGCTACCGTCTCTGCTTTCTACGGTACCGGGTCCAAAGATGAGGTTCGTAACCCTTGCTTTTCCTTTTGTACTCTCTTTGCTTCAGCTCGAAAAAATGTGGGAGCTGCCTCAACGGACGAGGGGTAATGGGGAATGGGAGGGGGAGAAAGAAGGGGCAATCTGTTCATCTTGGGATGGGCCGAAAGCTTGAAAATGAGGAAACGAACTCCACTAGTCGTTGTAAAGAGTAAAGTGGAGATTTGGGCATGTGCACTACGATGATCTGTGTTTTTAGACATGCAGCCTTTCTCCTCGAGTCTCCCCGTCCTGTCAGTTGGGAGCTGTCGCGTTGAAACAGAAACTGGCAAAGAAAAACACTTTTCAACCTTGCGCAGAGATGGATTGCATGCAAAAGTGAACGTAGCAACTTGTGGTTGATTCACTTCGATAAGCATGTACTTCTCTTTGATGAAGGTCACTCCATGAGTACCTAAAGATCTTCAAGTTTCAAAGGGCGGCGATTATGTCCACCATCACACGAGGAGAGTCAAACACGTGGAGCAAGGTTTTCTTGGAAAGATGCCTGTCTTGCTCTAACTCTAGGGTTCCTAAAGTAATAGCAGACGACGGTGGCTGCAAAAGTGCGATTCGCTTTTTGCCACATTACAGTTCCTGCCTTAACATCCTATATTGTTTAAAATGGTTTCTGTCGTAGAGTTTCTTCTGGAGCAATGCAAGGGAATTGATTTATCCATGAAAGCAACAAAACTCTGCAGTACATTTCAGCCAGGTATAGAGAATCATTACCCACAGCTGGGTTCATCAGAGGGGAACATTAGGTAGCCGCAGCAGCTTTTCCTGGCACGCTATTATTCAGGATGTCAAGCTCTGCAGCACAGCTGTTTGAATACTTCTGCAGCATTTATTTATCGGTGGGAAACAGATAGAACTGGGACGGCGAGAGAGTGAGATGATGATGGTCACAAGAAAGGCTACCATTCTTGATGAACAATGTCTGGATTTAAGGAAAATGGATTGTTCATTTCAAGTTTCATCGGTGACTATGAGGGAAAAACCATCTTGTCTGTAGGGACGTGTAAATGGTTCCGGGCTGACAATTTTGAATTCTGGATCTGGTTAACCATCTTGTCTGTAGGGACGTGTAAATGGTTCCGGGCTGACAATTTTGAATTCTGGATCTGGTTAGCTCAACACAACGTGAACATCTGGTTTTGTTCCTTGGCCATACACACGAGACTTGTGTTTTTTAATGGGCTCTTTTTGGATCTCTGTTTTGCTCAAAAGGCTATCCAAGGGCCCGTTGATATATCTATGAACTATACTTTGTGTGTGGGTTGTGTGCCAGCAGCAATGAATTCTATGGATGGTGGGTTATTGTTTTGAGGATAGGCTAATGAAGGCAGTCATCAATCATTTAATTACATACTTGTGAAGTTGTTTTGAAGTAAAGATATAATCATTTCTTTTGAGTTGCTCACGTTTCATGCAAAGGTGGCTCAGATAATTTCCTGTATTTTGTGATGCAGAGAGCTGCTGCTGAAAGAGTATTAAGACAGCTTCAGGAACACCCAGATACATGGACTCGAGTAGTGACAATTTTGCAAAACTCTCAGAGTTTGAATACAAAGTTCTATGCACTGCAGGTGAGTATTGAGAGGAATTATTTTGTTGAAGGCTGGTCCCATACTTTGTTTTCTGTAGGATTTGTTGCTTTCTGAGTTAGGTACTCAATCTAGCACGGTTATAGCTACTTGTAGTCTCTTGCATATTTGTCGTTGAAATCCCCAATTTTTTTTAACCCCATTTTTTTTTTGAATCCTATAGAGACCTTAAAAGAAGACTATAATTCTTGGGTGGCTGGCATTTTTGAATTATGTACTCTTTCAGGCTTTTATATGTCTAAGGTCTTCATTTACTCTTCTTGCACGAGGCTTGCTGAAAGTTTTTAAAATGTTTTTAATTCTCAAGCAAGAGAAGTTTCTATTTTGTAAGAAAAAGCGTTGGTGATCACTATGGTCAGACCGCTTAATCTTGGTTCAAGTTCTGTAGATGGCTTGAAGGTATGAATACACTCCCTCATTGCCTGGTATGCGGAACGCAAGTATTCCATATTCAAAAAACAAGTCAAAGCTTGAAGAAGGTGTTCTTTGTATTGTGAAGTCCTCATTCAATAGATAGCAAATAATTGCAAATGAACACATACAGCATCTGCTGGATGGATGCATTCGCTATGCTAGGAATGCATCATGTCCGGAGCCAGCTCATAGGGGCAGTATAAGAAACTACTGGAAGGTCACAGCAAGGCGGCATACAAGGGGCAATTAGAAAAGCATGGAACAGTAATTAGAACCAAAATAGAAATTGGCATAGAAGGTGCATCCAATGGACTTGTATGCTGGTAGTTGTCCCCATCAGCCAATAAGGTTGACTATGGGCTGCTCATAGAAATGTGATTAACTTGGGGCCGTTTACTCAACTAAATTCTCCTTTCCTGGTTGATATTCAATATTTGGTTGCCCAAAGGATAATATATTCAGCCCATTTGATTTGTCTTGAAGAAACAATGGGCTGAGAAAACAAGTGCTTGATACTTTGATGGTCAGTCTTAATCTTGAAAGCAGAACCTATGGATAATGCTTCCATAACTTCAAAGCATGAATGACTGTTAGTAACTCCTTCTCATACGTGATATATTTCAATTCAGACCCTTGAAGCTTTCTACTCTCATAAGCAATGGGATTAGCTCCTTGCATCAACACTGCCTTCGCATCCATACATACAACAAAGAACTCTTTGTCCATATCCAGAAGTGTTAACACTGTGCACTGACCAATGTTCTCTTAAGCTCCTCAAAAGCTACTTGGTGAACCTCTCCCCACTCATACAAGGAATGCTTCTTCAACAAATCTGTTAGTGGAGAAGCAAGACGTGCAAAATTCTTAATGAATCTGCGAGAATAACTACACATCCCTAGGAAGGATCTCAACTCATGTATATTTTTGGGTATTGGCCATTCAATTATGGCCTTGACCTTTTTAGGGTTAACCCGAATTCCCTCAGCAGACACAATGTGTCCCAAACACTCTATTTTTGTCTTGAAGAACTCACTCTTCTTGGTATTTTAGAAACAATTGATCCTTCCTCGGGAGCTCCATCACCTTAGCAAGGTGATCCTTATGCTCTTCCTCAGTCTGGCTGAAAACTAAAATGTTGTCAAAGAAGACTATGACAAAATTTTCCAAGTACCCTTCTTATTAGCGTACTAAAAGTTGCTGGAGCATTTAGGCCAAAAGGCATGACCAAAAACTCATAATGTCCAGTGAGAGTGCGAAAAGCAGTCTTATGTTCATCTCCAGTTTTCATCCAAAGTTGATGATAACTAGATTTCAAATCCAATTTACTAAAACTTTAGCACCTTTAAGCATATCCAATAAAGCGTCCACTCTTGGAATCGAATACCAGTTCTTAATTGTAAGTTTATTCAAAGCACCGTAATCTATACACATACGATATGATCCATCCTCCTTCTTGACCAATAATACAGGTGCTCCAAATGGAGAACTGCTTGGTCGAATCATTCCTTTTTGCAATAGATCTTCAATTTGTTTTTCTACCTCCTCTATTGCTATCTTGTTCATCCTATATGGAGCTCTACATGGAGGAGAAGCTCCTACCTCTAAGTCTATGGCATGATCATCTTCTCTCCTTAGAGGCAATTTGAATGAGTCTTCTCTTGAAAATCCATCCTCATAAGCTCTAAGAAACTCATTTCTCTTTTGGTCTTCTTTCGAGATCTAAAGATGTCGTGAATCCCATATATACACAAGATTACAATCTACTACCAATATTTTTGCTTGAGTAGGAGTAATCCATAGAATTGTATACACGTCTCGATCCCCTATAATCCTTATGTACAAAGCAGCAATGATGAGTATGAGGATGAATAGCAGGGTCGAAATCATACAGTTTACCTTTGGATATATTCTAGTCTTACAAAGGTATAGGCCCTAGTCCTCAGCTAAACTAGCCCTAGAGATAGCACCTAGGAGCAAAAGGACAGACCATCATGTAATCATGAGTATCCAAATCATAATCACAATGAGAGTATGTGGAAACCTGTGGGTATCCATGACTTGTGAGGGGCTGCACAAGCAAAATTCTTGTGATGGGCTGCACAATCTACAAGCTAGGTAGAAGAGTCCTAGGTCAGCTTGGAGCAACTTGCAAGCAGGCTTAGCTGTAAATGCTGTTCATTAGATTGCATTCAAAGTATGAGATGAGTACGAGGTGCAACATGGCCCCTTTTTATAGGTATAGGCTTGGGCAAAATTTTCCACTGTGCTTTTGGGATGCTGCCCTAGGATGCCACATGGCAACATTAGGCCATCCTACTAAAGTACTGCTTATTTACAAAGCCATTGAAAGGATGACCTTTCTTACAGTCCACCCTACCCAAAGTAAATTTGTTCAACGGTGCTGTAACAAGGAATTACAACCACAGAATAAAGTAGAGAAGCTCATATCTGGTCATAGCATGTATGTAACAGTGAGTCCACCTGTCAATAGTCCCCTCCAGCACATGCTAATCTGCAGCAACAGTAATGATGGGGTGATAATGGCCATATCTATCCAAAGCATCAGCTGAGCAAATAAGGATATTGATCCACTATTGAAGATGGCTGCCATGAGGACTCATCATCTAGTAATCCCCTCCAATTGATGTTATACTCAATGTAGGGTTTTTTCTGAGAATATATCTTGCAATCCAATAATCTTCTCGGGTAAATATTGTATATGGCCTTCTTCATCCATGTGAGGAAGCTCTTCCATAATTTGATTTGTAGGTCCCAAGTATTTCTTCAAAAGGGAGACATGGAACACATTATGAATCCTTGGTGAAGGGGGCAACTCCCGCAAATAGGCCACATCCCCAGCTCTGTGTAACACCTCATAATATATGTGTTCCCTTTCAATTACACATATCTAGACTTGTGGAGCTTGAGGAAGACATGATCCCTTCTTCAGATGCAAGTTCCCTCCAATGATCATCTGCATATGCCTTCATGCATGCTTGGGCTTTCACTCTTTTGGACATAAAGCGTGGCCTATGTAGGGCTGTTCTGAAAGCCACGGGCTATCAAATATGCATACGACTTAAGTAAATGAGGCAGCCCACAGCTTGCTGATAAAGGGTGGCATCAAATGGGGTACTCCCATCTTCATATGAGATACGGAAGCCAGGCTTGAATGGTGTAGAAATTAGCTTGCAATCCTCAAACTGGAAGCGGTCTAAGAGCTGTCCAATGTAGTTGGACTGACTCATCATTATACCCCCCTCATCATATTCAAACTGGATGCGCAAGTAATATTGCAATGAGCCCATGTTTGTCATTGCTAATGATTTTTGCATATCAGCCTTGAAATCTGCAATTTTCCCCATATGTGGCCCAGTGACAAGCATGCCATCCACATAAAGAATGAGAATTAAAAATTCTGCGGTCCTTGCATTGCCAAAGTAGGGCTGTCATATATACATCATCAATGGCTTGCTGGTTAGACATAGCTCAATCAAAAACAGTAGTGGGAACATGAACTTTGTACCCATACATGGCCTCAAATGGGCTCATCCCTATAGAGGTGTGCTTGGTGTTTTATAGCAAAACTCAGCCTAGCATTGTGTGATTCTTAGGCAATATTGTTCTGTTGCTGCGGGAGTGTTAGCTACAGCAAGCAACCTCAGTTTGTGGGTAGTTAGTTGTCTTTGGAGTGAGAAGTGTACCCATTGCCTTGAACAATTCTTGCCAAGACTGGCCCATGAATTTGGTATCTGTGTCACTTACTATTTCGTGTGGCAGTTCATGAAGTTTGAACACATTCTTCATGTTTAGCAACCATAGAGGCTGAATATTGTGTCTTAGTGGGTTTTAAGTGTGCTGCCTTAGTGAGCCTATCCACAACAACGAAAAATACTATTCCAGCCCTTATCTGTCACAGGCAGACTAGTTCTGAAGTCCATTGAAATATGAGTCCAATTACTCTTTAAGGCTGAAGCAAACCTGCTGGCCTGAGTTTTGGTCCCTGTTTTGCTGACAGGGGCCCGCAGCTTTGAACATGCTTGTAGACATTTTTTCATAGTCCCCTCCATATGAAAATCTGCTTCACCCTTTCATAGGTCTTAGCCATGGGAGAGGAGTGAGTCGCCTGCAGGACCAGCAACTTGTAGATAGAATTCTCCACAAGAAAAATCATCCCTTTGTGCCAGAACAAGCCATACAGTTCGTAATTAGGATGGTCTTCACAAGAGGGATTTTGCAAGTCTTGGAATCTGACGGCAATCTTAGGATTTTAGAGATACTCCTCTTGGATTCCATGCATCGACTCCTTATATACCTCTGTAATGGAGCTTAAAGTGCAAGCCCACTACTTCCCGCTTTGTAATCAATGTCAAAATCATAGTTTTGTATTATGGCAAGCCACCTTCTTTGCTTGGGAGAAAGTGTAGTCTGAGACAGAAAATACTTTTGAGTGTCCTGTGGTCAGTCCTTACCTTGAAATGGCTTTCGTATACATAGTGATGCCACTTTTTAATGACATGTAGTGCTGCCAACATTTCCTGGTCATATATACGATAGGTAATCTTCTTGGCATCCAACTTTCTACTCATAGGCAATCACTCCATGTGGCTATTTGAGGATTCCTTCAATACCTCTTCGAGTAGCATCTGCTTCAATGATGAAGGGTACGGAGATTTCAGGGCATACCAATATAGGTAGTGCTGCAGCTATCTTGGCAAAGTGCCTAATGAATGAATCTCCTATAGAAGGAAGCAAGGTCAGACTGTGGTCATTCCATGATACATTTCACCTCGTTGGGATACACCCTTATTCCATCCACCTCACTTGCCTCAAAAATCTGCTTCACATGTGAGAGATGATCCTCCTTAGTCTTGCTATAGATGAGTATATCATCAGAGGTAAGGTTGCAGAATTTTATTCATGAGGGCTTGGAAAGTGGCTGGAACATTGGTGAGGCCAATGCCATCAATTTGAATTGGTACAGCCCCCTTTCAGTTCTGAAGGCTGTCTTTGGCTCATCCTCCTCCCTCATCCTATCTATCCAGATCTGAGGTCTATCTTAGTGTGAGTACTTGGCTCCCTTCAATTCTCTAAGAGTACATTGAGTCTCTACTTGTGTGGATGGTGTACATTGAGATTCTACTTCTGGTGCAATCGGGATAGACTTAATCTCTTCCTCCTTTACAAGATGTGATGTTGTAGATGCACATTGAGTCTCCACTTCTTGTGTAGGAAGAATGCATTGAGTCTCTAATTTAAGTGTAGACTGTAATGCTTCTACTTGAGGCTGTGATACAGAAGGAGACTGAATTGTCTCTTGTTTTTCTTTGGCTTCCTCAGGTTCTTCATTGAGTCCATCATGTTGTTTCCCAATGGTAGCAGTTAGATAGTGAACAGTCTTAGCCACAAAATCTTGTAGCTCGAGCTTGGTATATGTTTCTATTGAGACATGTTCAAAAATTTCATTGAGATACAACATGAAGTTGTAGGCAATTCTCCACCCACTACTAAACATGTCTTTCTGCTCCACTGCGAGGCGTGTCTGGAAATTTGGTTGGTCTTGATGCTCCCTGATTTTCATAATCGCAGAAACTAACTTGTTTACAGACCTGTCCATCATGACATATGACAAAGTGAATTTGTGTAGTAAATAATCCTTCTTCTTCACCAATAGGACATGCGAGGCAAAGGGAGATTGGCTGTGGGTGATAAACTCTCTATCCAACAACTCCTTCACTTGCCTAGCTACCTTTTGACAGCTTGTGTCATGAGATGGCACAATGAATAACCACCCAGCCATTCCAGCAAGCTCGTCACACTCTCACGTAAGAAGTACCTGCATGCTGAATACCAAAGCCCACAATTCCCTAGATGGATCTAGTATGCCACATGTCTACATTTTAGGGTACCTCCTAAATGCATCATTTACCCTTCTCTTGGGATATCATTGAAATCATTTGCCCCTTGGCACATTTAATGCATTTAGACCCCTTAGCCTTAGATCCACCTAGTCTAGTGCCATGTCACCCTCAATAAGGGCCTTGACCTTGATTCCTTTTTGATCATTTACGTGAAGCCCAAACAAATGTAATACAAACATTGATCCTTTAAAGGAAAAGGTCTACTGACCCTTTCGAGGTCATGTTGCCTCAACTTGAGCGTAACATTCCTTCCCTCTTCAGGCATGAGCATCCTCGATGATAAAGTGTGGGAACACTCTCTGTAACTGGTATACAGATTCCCAGGTAGCTTCTGATAGAGGTAAACCATGCCATGCAACTAACACCGTGGGTATCTTCCGATTATGTGCTTGCATTGTTCCTCGGTCCAGGATTCTTGTTGGTTTGTGTCCTGCATTATCCTCTATCTCTTGAAACAAAACAACACCCTCGATTAGTGAGTCACTTGTATGTAAAAATTTCTTGAAACGAGAAACATGAAACATGAAACATTGGGTGCATCTTACAACCCTGTGGTAATTCTAATTTATAGGCCACCTTGCCTATTCTTTTTAGAACTAACCACAGTCCACAATATCGGGGTGATAACTTAGTACACTCTCGTGCAGTCAAAGACTTTGAGTGTGAAGGAACTATGAGAAAAACTTTTTCTCCTTCCTTAAATTCTCTAACGGATTTGTTTTCATCCGCATATGTCTTAGCTCTATCCATAGCTTGGCGGATGTTAGCTCTTGCAAGTGCTAGCATCTCCTGCATCTGAACCACAAAGTTCGCGGCACTAGGCACTTTCTGAGGTACTCCAACTGTTGTTCGATTCGCTGGTCTATAACCATAGTTCAGCTCAAACGGACTGAACCCTGTAGAGGAATGTTTTCTATCATTGTAGGCAAATTCTAACAGTGGCAACTACTTGTCCCATGTATGTTGCCTGAATGACACACATGCTCTAAGCATATCCTCTAAAATTTGGTTGATTCTTTTCGTCTGACCATCCGTTTTTGGATGATCCCCACTACTCATTCCCAACTCAGTCCTTAGTGTCTCAAACATTGCAGTCCAAAAATGACTGGTAACTTTAACATCCCTATCTGATACTATGGATTTACAAACGAAATATATGTTTAATAAACAAATCTGCCACTTGCGGGGCACTAACAGACTCTCTAGTTGGAGTGAAGTGAGCCATCTTGGTAAGACGATCAACTACAAAAAGGATATAATCATATCCACCTTGTGTCGTAGGCTGACTTACAATAAAATCATTGTAGGCAAATTCTAACAGTGGCAACTACTTGTCCCATGTATGTTGCCTCTTAGTGTCTCAAACACTGCAGTCCAAAAATGACTAGTAAATTTAACATCCCTATCTGATACTAAGGATTTGGGTAATCCATACAAACGAAATATATGTTTAATAAACAAATCCGCCACTTGCGGGGTACTAACAGACTCTCTAGTTGGAATGAAGTGAGCCATCTTAGTAAGACGATCAACTACCACAAGGATAGAATCATATCCACCTTGTGTCGTAGGCAGACTTACAATAAAATCCATGGAAATGCTCTCCCATCTACCTAGTGGTATTTCCAAAGGCTGTAAAAGTCCGGGTGGCTTCACCCGCTCTGCCTTACTTACCTAACACGAAAAACGACGTGTCATATATTCATGAAGATGTTTTTTCATTTTCGGCCAAAAGAAATCTCGTTTCACGAGATCATACGTTTTCTCGACTCCTGGATGTCCCGCACATGGGCTATCATGGCATTGTTGAATGACTCTCTGCCTGAGATCATTTTGATTAGGTACAACTATCTTGCTATTTCTTTTCAGCATACCATCTCTTATGGTATATCTTGCATAAGTTTGGCCTTTTCTGGATGCCAGGTCACCCTTTTCCCCGGGTTCGAATACATGAGCCTTAGGCCAAAGGCTCTGGACGAACTCGTCCATCTTTTGAGTTTCTCTTATCTCGGTCACTAGAGCACTTTCTAATACCGTGAAACTCATATTATGCATAATGCGTGACAACGCATCAACAACTTTATTATCCTTCCCTCTTCGGTACCGAATCGTCAAGTTAAACTCCTGCATGAGTTCTGCCCACCTAGCTTGGCGACCTCTCAAGTTAGGTGGTTTACAAAAATGTTTCAGAGTATCATGATCAACATCAACATAAAACTTTGACCCATACAAATAATGTCTCCATGTTTTTAGAGCATGGACAACATCATACACCTCTAATTCATGAGTTGGCCAATTTCGTTGAGAGGGAGAAAGCTTCTTGCTTTCAAAGGCTACTGGCCTTTCCTCTTGGAGGAGAACTGCTCCTACCGCAATGCCACTTGCATTGGTTTGAAGGAAAAATAGTTTCTGGGGATCAACTATTTTTAACACCGGTCCTAAGACCACAGCTTGTTTTATGGTGTTAAAACTCTCCTCTTGATTCTGTTCCCATATAAAAGGTACTTTATCTGAGGTCAGATCAGTCAATGGCGATACTATTTCGGAATATCCTTGATATGCCTTCGATAAAATTGGACAAATCCTAAGAATGATCGCAAAGCGGTCAAACTCAGAGGGATTGGCCAAGTCGGTATTGCAGCCACTTTCTTTGGATCCATTTCTACCCCCTCAGGAGTAATAATGAATCCTAAATATTCAAGTCTTACCATACACAGTATAGTTTTTTTTTTATTTACATAAAGACTGGCTTTCCTCAAAGTATTGAACACTGTTCTTAAGTGTTCGTGATGCTCAGCAATACTTTTGCTGAACATAAGAATATCGTCAATAAAATGTACTATAAAGTTTCCGATATATGGAAGTAGTAAATCATTCATAAGCATGACGAATGTAGTTGGAGCATTGGTAAGCCCAAACGGCATTACAAAAAACTCATAATGTTCAAACTTGCTTCTAAAAGCGGTTTTATGCACATCCTTGTCTCTAATACGGTTCTGATGGTAGCCACATTTAAGATCTAGCTTACTGAAAATTACGGCCCCATGTAACGCATCTAGCAAATCATCGATCCGAGCCATCGGATACCTGTGCTTAATAGTGATATTATTCAATTTATCTGTAATCTATATGAAAAGTATCATCTTTCTTTTTTTTAAAATATCACTGGCGAAGCAAAAGGTGAGAAACTGGGTTGAATTTGTCCCAACTTGAGGTATTCTTTCAGTTGTCTTCGCACCTCCGTTTCTTTGGTAAAACTTAACCTATAGGGAGGTCTATTTACAGGTTCTGCCCCCGGGATTAGTTCAATCTTATGCTGAACATTCCTCTCTGGAGGTAACCCATAAGGTAACTCATTCCTAAAACAATAAGAGAACTCCTCTGTTATTTGATGAGCCAACTTAGCCATCTCTTCATTTTGGTTAACATCAGTGCTAGCTGAAGGACCATCAATCGGCTCTACCGATGCTGTACAAAGAAACAGAAACTCTTCTTGAGCTTTTCGAACTTCCATTACAGAAACCAACAGTCCTTAAGGTATATCTTTTTCACCTCATAAGACATACATCACATCATTCATCCTGAATTGATAAATGTGCTTTTTCCAATCTATGGCTGGATTCTTCCTAGAATGCCAAGCCTTACTCAGGGCTATGTCAGCGTGAGCAAGCTTTGTCATTTCAAAATCAAGCTTCTCAGTATAGTCATGAATTCGAAGTTCCAACTGGGTAACCCTTTGGTCCCATACTTCAGTTGAACTTCCGTATGCCATTCTGACTGTATATGCATAGTCAGATGGGCTAGTCTTTAATTTCAGCCTCTTTACAAGCTTGGAGTTAATTACATTGTGCGTTGACGCTGAGTGAAACAACACAATGACATCATGATTGGCTACTCGTCCTTTCATCTTAATTAACTCCGTATCGTTAAAGATTGTATATCCCGTTGCTGCGGGCTTTGATATGACATTATCAGGTGTACTAGTTACTAGCTTAGCAACAGATACACATAACAAAACAGGTACTGACCTTTGAGAAGATCCCGCTAGCTGAATCTGCATTTGTTCTGCTCTGGGACTTCCCTCCATTTCCACGTCGCATTCTGAGATCACCATCTCAGCCATCCGACGATCCTTGTTTCGTGGACAATCTTTCCACTGATGAGGCTGAAGGCATCCAAAACACAAGCCTTCTCTCCTCGCTTTTTTTCTTTGCTCTGGGTTCAAAGAAGACTTCGACTAAGCCCGGGCTGCCATTGGTGTTACTTTTCTTTTCATTCCAATGGTGGTACTTGATTTAGGAGTCTCAACTGGCTTCACCTGCTTGGCTTGATCGCTAAGCTATGAGGTACTCCCTTTGCTAATCCACTTCTTCTTAAACCCAGTTTTCTTCGCGTACTCATACGGAGTCCCAACCTGCACAAACCCACTTGGTCTGTTCCCTTTTCCATCCTCATAGTTTAGGGCTATGGCAATTGCTTCATCTAGTGTGTTCGCATACTTAGCTCGAACTTCTATCTTGATTCGATCATTCAGTCCAAAGATAAAATCTTTTACCTGGATTAACTGAGGTAGAGGTTCATGAACTTTCATTACACTTTCTCTGAACTTATCAGTGTATTCCGCCACTGATAAATTTCTCTGACGAAGGTTTCGATACTGATCCCAAGCTCGAGATGCTTCGTCAAGAGATAAGAAGTGTTTTCTAAATTCTTTTTTAAACCCCTCCCAAGTAGTGCATGCCACTTCATCTTTCTGCTATTTTATCCACCACCTATGCGTTGCCTCATTAAACATATGGGTGGCCTCGCGGATTTTCTTCATATCATTTCCTGATTTCACAAATGGCAAAAGCCTCTTCCCATTTGTGTAACCAGGTTTCTATGATATCGGAACTACGGTCAGACATCCGACCAGAATACTTTTCTGGCCTATAATTGGCAATATTAGGCACCTTAGCCCTCCTAGGCTCGACCGTATGAACACTGGTTTCATGTTCCATTAGAGATTTACCTTTCTTTTCACGAGATGGTCTAGCAGACATACTATGAACCATTTTCCTGAGCTCGGATTGCCCTACATTTGCTTGTAACTGTTGCGCTAAAATATGTTGCAAGGCATTCCAATAAGGTAATCCTACCAGATTTAGATGCTCGTTTGGGAGAGACTAAAATGAAATCGTTTAGACGTCACAAGCAGTTGTAGCTTGAATGAAGAGATTTGGACTACTTTTTGATTAGCCTTCTCCTTTAGTGATAGTCGTCGTCATGGCTGAGTTTGCCCTCTGATATCCAACGCAGCTCCTTTCCACCAAACAAATGGACCTTGGTATCAAACTCCAGGCGCCCTTCAAATAGCACATGCAAGTCCTGTGACGACACAATAGCCCTCTGCTTGCAGTCGTGAACTTCTGCTTCCTTGCCTTCAAATCGTCAACAGCTCGTTAGATTCCCGTCACAAAGCCCACGCACAGCTTTCGTCTTTGACTCCGATCCCGTATGACTTTGTGTGCATTTCTTCTTTGCACTTTGAGTGAAGTATCGCTCCAAACTCCCATAGCCCGATACAATCCCGTGACCAGGGCTCTGATACCAAAATATAACGACTAAAAACTACAGCTCAATCAAGACCTTTAATTGGACGGATACAAATTAATAGGTGATGGCACAATGAATAACCACCCAGCCATTCTCTGGTTCAGCAAGCTCGTCACACTCTCTCACGTAAGAAGTACCTGCATGCTGAATACCAAAGCCCACAATTCCCTAGATGGATCTAGTATGCCACATGTCTACATTTTAGGGTACCTCCTAAATGCATCATTTATCCCTCTCTTGGGATATCATTGAAATCATTTGCCCCTTGGCACATTTAATGCATTTTGACCGCTTAGCCTTGGATCCACCTAGTCTAGTGCCATGTCACCCTCACCAAGGACCTGACCTTGATTCCTTTTTGATCATTTACGTGAAGCCCAAACAAATATAATACAAACATTGATCCTTTAAAGGAAAAGATCTACTGACCCTTCCGAGGTCATGTTGCCTCAACTTGAGTGTAACGTGCATGTTGGCCTGCATGTGGGTAGGACCCTAGGAAAGCAAGGAGCAAGGTCCTAGGTTGCTTGGAATTCTAGAAACCCCTAGCAATTAATGCCTTGGGGGTAAAATGGTGGTTGGGTCCAAGAGGGGGCAAAAAGCCCTAAGGATCCAAGGTTGGGGCATTGGAATGGACCCAAAGAGAGGGCAAGGGGCATTGGTGGGGTTTTTAAAAAGGTCCCACTAGAGGGGGCCTAGGGGCAAATGAAAGCCCTTGGGGGCTAACCAAGACTTGGGCTGCCATGTGGCATGCCCATGCAAACCAAAAAAGAAAGGAAGTCCATGGATCAGCGTGGGGTGGCCGACATGCAAAAGGGAGCCGTGACCTTGGAAAAAGGTAGCGGGAACACACGTGGAGAAGAAAAGGCATCGATAGCTTCTTGAATCCAAGGTACGGCTGTCGTACAGATTGGCAGTGGTGAGCTGTACGGAAGGTACGGGCTGTTGGATACATCTGCTGCGGTACGGACTGTACGGACAGTCCGTACGTGAGCAGTTAATGCGTATGTGCATGCGTATGATCTGATTGAGCTGAGTATGGAAGAGACCAGCCATTAAGTGCGGG
This sequence comes from Dipteris shenzhenensis, assembly GCF_047967505.1. Lineage (NCBI taxonomy): Eukaryota > Viridiplantae > Streptophyta > Polypodiopsida > Gleicheniales > Dipteridaceae > Dipteris > Dipteris shenzhenensis. Next base: position 6,258,026 of record NC_141603.1, on the reverse strand, counting down.
CTGTACGGAGGAGTTTCCCTGCTGCGGTGCGGGTTGTGTGACGACCAGGGGCTGCAAGATCTTGCAAAGCTGCACGGGCTGTACAACACCCATTCATTACTTTTGGAACGGGCTGCTGCCAAAGTGGTTGAGTGAGAAGATTCTCATCTTGGCAGGGCGTCCATGGAGTCCATGAATGGTTTGCACTAGCTCATGAATGAGCTTGGCTGAGCTCCGTGCTGGTGAAGAGGACATGCAAGACTTGTTGTGAATGCCTTCAGCTGTGAGCTGTTTTGGAGAAGCTTGGTTGGCAGAGTGGTTCACTGTGAATGCTTGCATTTTGAGTTGTTGCTTCCGAGCATTGTGGGAAGATCAGTCATGCTTTCACCCATTGTTTGGGTATCTCAGTGAGTCAGTGGACATTTGTGATTGCTTGGGAGGTGTGTGGTCCTGCATGGGCTGCTGGTAACAGCTACCAGGAGGTTTTATGCAGGTGTTTGCACTGATGGATGCCTATGGTCATTCGGGTATGAGAGCAGGGCCCACCAGCAGAGCTAATGTTTGAAAGTCAGATGCCTACTAAGAGTGGGAAGAGCACTGAATGCAAGTGGGATCGAATTCATTGTGTATCCTATTTGCTAGCTTTGGTAGGTAGCATTTTTCGTGTGGGAATATGTTTTTGGTTTCTCTAGGAGATAAATCACATGCAGGCAGTAGTTGCTAGGTAGACGGCACATCTTTGGTACAGCCTCGTTGCTGAGTAGGCAGGGGTTGGGAATCCAGGCTTGGAATGTGAAGTATCCCTAGAACCCCGAGAGGGATGGTATAGGTGTGATTGCCATAGTGTTTGCGGTGTTGTGATGCTAGTTCTCTTATGGGAAGCAAGTTGATGTATTGGGATATGTGCGACCCATAGGGTGAGAGACTATTGGTCATGACAGTCTTGGACAGTGCAGAAAGCTCCTGTATGCTTCCTTCTATGCTTTGAGCAGATGGATGACTGATTCGGCACTAGTGACGGCTGTGGGGAACTGAGTGCCTGAGTGGGCTGCTAGTAACAGTTTCAGGTTGAGTGCTAGTCCCTGCTATGCGTGATGGAGTTTATGGTTTTCAATCTTATGAGTAACTCTCGTGAGATTGAAACTGCACTATGTTGTGTTTTTAGAGGATGAGTTTGGGAATGTTCCTGGATTCATCTAGGTATATGCTTCTGCTGTATTAGCGGACATGCAAATTTCACCTTGTGAAGTTTTCATCCAAGTTGCGGCCTGCTGGTATTGCGATAATTCTTTCTATCTTAAATGGTGCGTTGCCCTATTAGCTAGATTTAGATTTAGATGCTTGTTTGGGAGAGACTAAAATGAAATCGTTTAGACTTCACAAGGAGTTGTAGCTTGAATGAAGAGATTTGGACTACTTTTTGATTAGCTTTCTCCTTTAGTGCTAGCCTTCGTCATGGCTGAGTTTGCCCTTCACCTCTGGAGTGCCGACAGAAACTCAGTACGAAGACTTTGTATAAATGGATGCACAAGTATGTGTGGGTGTGTGGATTTGTATGTCTACACCCACTGTTGGGCGCTGATGACGTCAGTGGGGATGTCATAGTAGCTAGTCCTTGCTATGCGTGATGGAGTTTATGGTTTTCAATCTTATGAGTGACTCTTGTGAGATTGAAACTGCACTATGTTGTGTTTTTAGAGGATGAGTTTGGGTGTTGTTGTAGTGTTCTTAGATGACATCTTGGTATATAGCAGAACACTTGAGGATCACATAGGACACCTCCGGATTGTCTTAGTTATTCTAAGACAACATAAGCTCTATGCCAAGATGAGTAAATGTGACTTCTTTATGAAGGAGATCATTTACTTAGGACACAAGATTTCTTTTGAAGGTATTAGCATTGATCTGGATCGTATCCAGAAGGTTTTAGAATGGCCTATCCCTCAGACTGTAAAACAACTTCGTTCTTTCCTAGGATTTATGGTATTTCTACGGAAGTGTGTGCGTGATTATTCACATATCACGGTACACTTGACAAACATATTGAAAGGTCGTGGACGCAGGTCTACCCAGCCGATCTCTTGGAATGATGCAATGAACAAGGCTTTTGAAACCTTGAAGTTTTCTATCAAGGAAGCACCCGTTCTTGCATTACCCGATCCTACCCGGCCTTATGTTTTAGAGGCCGATGCGAGTGATTATGCGATTGGGGCAGCTCTATTCCAAGAGAGCAGACCTGTAGCTTTCGAGAGTAAGAAGCTAGACGACACTTAATATCGTTGGCCCACACTCGAGAAGAAACTTTATGCTGTAGTGTATGCTCTTAAGGTTTGGAGACACTACTTGTATGGTTCAAAGTTCCTTGTATTGACTGATCATCAGTCAATTAAGTATGTGTGTGATGGATCTGAATTGAGGGGACGGAAAGCTAGATGGGCAGAATTAATGCAGGATTTTGATTTTGAAATACGTTATCGTAAGGGTTCGTTGAATAGTGTTGCGGATGCCTTAAGTCGAGTTAAGTTTGTAAATGCTTTGTCATTTACGGAAATATCCTCAGACCTATTTCAATCCTTGAGAGGGCTATACGCAACTGATAGTTATTTCAGTTCTTATTGGTAGAGAGTCCAGGATGGGAGCTCCATGGTTGACCAGGACTCAGGGATTGTGCCACCTACAGTATAGGCGGCGCGAGGTCAGTGGATGATTAGGAACGGCTTGCTGTTCCGGAATGAAAAGATTTGTGTGCCAGATGTTTCGGACCTTAAATCCAAGATTCTTTGGGAGTGTCATGATGCTCCTAGTGCTGGACATCCGGGTATACATAGGACTCTGTCTCTTGTGAAGCATACCTTTTATTGGCCTAAGATGCGTGCATTTATTGAGAACTATGTAGTAGGTTGTCGGGTTTGTCAGGTTACTAAGGCAGAACGCCTTAGAAGCACGGGTTTATTACAGCCATTACCGATTCCAAGTAATAAATGGGAAAGCATTTTCATGGATTTTATTACTGGTTTGTCTCGAATGCGCAAGGGTCATGACTCCATTTGGGTCATAGTCGACCGTTTGACAAAAATGGCTAGATTCCTACCTACTAGAACAACTATTTCAGCTGTTCAGCTGGCTCACGAGTTTGTGGACCACTTGTTTAAGGTGTATGGTTTGCCATCTGACATAGTCAGTGACAGGGACTCAAAGTTTACAAGTAACTTTTGGACACTTGTTTTTGAGAAGTTAGAAACTACTCTAAGTATGAGTTCCTCGGATCATGCACAATCCGATGGCAGTACAGAGAAGGTCAACCAGTTGGTTGAAGACATGCTTTGGGCATATGTATCTAAGAGACAGTCTTCATGGGAAGATTATCTACCTATGATTGAATTTGCTTACAACAGTGCAAAGCATTCTAGTACTGGTTACAGTCCTTTTATGCTTATGTACGGGTTTCAACCTAAGTCACCAGTTATGGTTGGATTAAAAGGGATTCAAAATGATTCTGCTAAGAACTTCTTGCAAGACATGCATGAAATGTTGCAGTTTGCCAAGGAGTCTATTAGAAGTGCCCAAGATCGGGACATATTTTATGCTAATAGACATCGTTCACCCAGAGAGTTCTCTGAAGGAACGATGGTATATTTGCGAATTCCTAAGGAATCCAAGAGCCTAAGTACTGGTTTGGTTCCGAAATTATCCCCCAGATACTGTGGTCCGTTCAAGGTCATTAAAAGAATTGGACCAGTTGCATATTGACTAGAATTGCCTCCTGATGTTAAGGTACATCCAGTCTTTCATGTCAGTAGACTGAAAGAAGTATTGGGTGCAGATGATCAACTTGTTTCTTCTCACGAGATAATAGAAGTTACAGATTTGACTTTTATTCCACACGAACCTGAGTGTATTCTTGAATTTCGTGAAAGGCAGATTCGAAATAGAACTATCACGGAATACAAGATCAAGTGGAAGGATCGTGTTGAGGAGGATGCAACATGGGAGACATTACAAAACCTCCAAAAAACATTTTCGGGTTTTTTAGCGAACTCAGGAGTGAGTTCTTAGAGGAGGGGGAGTATGTCATGTGCACGGATTGGTATCTGACGTGTACTAGGTACACAGGACTAGCTCAGGTTAGCCTGGGGAGGCTTAGAGCTAGGCAGGCTTGATTCTCGGGTTGAGTGGCAAGGGTACGAACTATTTATAAGTCTTCGCTATTTTTGGCGCTCGGGGCCCGAGTCTATAAAAGGGGCCCAGGGGGTTCAGTTCTCAGTGTGCAGTTGGGAGCAAGTTTCGTTCCCAGGTGCCAGGTCTGTTCCTGGATTGAGTCGCGGACGCGCGCCTGCATCTTAGTGTTGCCCAAGGCCCAGTGGCAGATCCAGGGCTTCACAGCGCCACCTGGTGGTATGGGACACCAGGCTGGTTTGGATCTGATTGAAAGTTCGTGCCAGTAGCTCAGCTCATGGCTCGGAGGGGGCATCTCCTGATTCGGGATCACATCCCGTAGATGTCATGGTTGGGTGGTGAGCAGCCTGCTCAGTTCTCACGTGGTGTGTGTTTGTTTTGCAGATCAGGGGTTTCAGGAGTGCTGGGATGTGTCACGTAGTCCTTCAATACTATCTCTGGCATAGATTGCACAAACACTTTTTAGGTCTCTTGCCAATTTTCGTGAAGAAATGATAGTCAATTGAGGTGCTTTATAGGCCTTTAATAGCATCTTTGGTATAGATTGCACAAACACTTTTTAGGTCTCTTGCCAACTTTCTTGAAGAAATGATAGTCAATTGAAGTGCCTCATGGCCCTTCAATAGTATCTCGTTACCTTTATGCAGGAATCTCATATACACGTGATTACCATGGTGATCTCACCAAGGGTCCTCAGCCAATCATAGCCTAGAACAATAAATGGGTCCCATGTCCACAGCAAATAGATCTCCCTGGAGAGTGTCATCTGATGATAGCAATAGTACCTACTGAGAGAATGCGCCGCTCGTACTTGAGCCATGATTATTTACTGTAGGGTGTAACCTTACTCCTCGGACAGATTTATAATTAATGAAGGTGTGGGTGCTCCCACTATCAACCAGGATATGAACGTGTCTACCATTGATTGCCCCTTTAAGTCTAAGTGTTTGGGTTAAACCTTGTGAACTGTTGCCGGGACTTTCGTCTCGCGGAGGGACAGCCCGAAAGCGTGCCGACCGTACTAGCTTCAAATGCAAGATCAAGCAACGGTGGTAACTCGTTAGGCTTGTCGTAATGCAGGTTCAAGACAGGTTAAAAGCCCAATGCTCTACCAACTGAGCTATACACCCGAGTATCATTGTTATTATTAGTATGGGCACTTTGAGCACCCATAAATGCCTCTGGAGAGATGCTGTACAAGACAGACTGAGTGTCCCAAAACAGATCATTATCATCAACACAAGGGTTCCCATCTGAATCTCTGCCAACATCTATGTATTCATCAATAATCTCAACTCCTCATGGTTGGCATCTCCTTGGGAAATTGGGCTGGCAGTTACCATTAAACATGGTGTTACATAAGGTAGACCCACCTGGGTCAAATGGAAAAGAGAAATTTCTTTTGGATCCATGAGTAGACTCAACATCACCCTGGCCTTCACCCTCCCAGTCATGAAATCCTGGCTTTTGTGGGGTCATCAGAAATGGGGTTATCTTCAATTTCAATGATCATACTCTGCTTCACACTTGCCTTGGCTTTGCACACATTCCTATGCTCAGGTGTCCACTTTTCACCACATAGATAACATAGATCTTCTTCTTTTCATCCTCAATGATGGCCTGAGATAAAATTTTCACCACTTTATCCTTATCATTTGGCTCCTCCTTAGGGCTGGGCCTGATTGAAGCCTTTGCATCCTCAGCCCTTAGGGTTTGTTTCCCACCTTGCTGCGATAAACAGAGGGATACCTGGGAATGGGAGTGGTGGTTGTAGAAGGCACCACTTGCTGGAGGGCTAGGTTTATTGGCAGGCCTGCTGTCCAAGTGACCAATATCCACACCCTTCTCCTTCATATTATACTTCGGTTCATATAATTCAGCAAGTCTCATAGCCTCTTTAAGGGTGATGGGGCTTTGATCTGATTTGTTAGCAGCTATGTTGGGATGGAGACCAGGTATAGGCCTGAGCAGCTTGCTCCTATCATCGATGTCATGGAAAAACAGGGATAGCTTCCAGAATTTCTTGATGTAGTTTTTCACTGGAGTCAACTCATACCATTCACACACAAGCTTGTCTCTACCAAGGGGAGAGACAAAAGTTTGAAGCATCTTCTGCTTAAAGTCATCCCATGTGATGCTAGGGGTCCCCTCTTGTTGGGGGTGCCTCCCCCTAGTATGTGCATGGGCGAGGCAGTGGCAAGTGTCTCGGACTTAGGGATTGGCTATAATGAAGAGAGAAAAGCATGCAAGTTGTGTGATCCCATCGATCGACTCTCAATTGAAAGGCTATAACGTCTAGAGATGTAGTGTTGATGAAGAATCAAAGTGGAAAACATAAAATATGCAAGAGATATTCACACTGACTACTCAGGCACATGCAAAAGGTTGATGAAGAAGAGCAGGTGCAACACAACAAACCTGACTTTACTTGGATCACTATAGCATGAAATAATCTTCCATTTTACTCGGCCTCTCTTCAAGCTCAATAGGTCCCCACAATAAGTTTTATTCATTTATTAGTAGCCTCGAGCTGCGAGTAGAAAAATTAACCTACGCGCGAGCTGATTAATGGGTGCATCAAGCTGATTCCAGAACCTTCCTCGTGCGATCTTGTCAAGAACCTTCTGTTGGAGATATCATAGCCAAAAAGTGTGAGATGTGTTGTGTTGGTGTGTTGTACTAGAGATCTAGTAGTGGTTTGATGTGCGAGTGCCACATATCCCATATGCACTTGGTGCTAGTATGCGTGTATGTAGCCTTTAAAGGCTTGTACTTCACTATTTGGTAATAAAATCACCAACTCCATGGTCTTTTTGAAGCTCGTTTTATGATTTGAAAATGGAAGAGAGTGATGAGTTGAGTGATCATCTAGCAAGGTTTCGATCTCTTGTTCAATAGCTCTCAAGTTTGAAAAGTGGGTCTGATGATGAAGATAAGATGGTTGTTCTTATGAAGAGTATGCACGGGATATCACACTTTGAGCAGAATCTTGAAATACTATGCCTTGCCACTACCACGTTTGATATGGTGGCTCTACTCATTGAGAAGGACCGTCCTAACAAAGAAGCCATTCTTGCCTCTCTTGGTGATCACAAGGAAATGGAAGACCAACAAGAATATTATTTGCAGGTTTTGCAAGAGAAAACAACATATTGAGGCTCATTGCTTCAAGAAGAAGGAACATGAACAAGAAAAGCACCATGCCAATCTTCTTTCTGAAGAACATGCCGAACTTGAAGAGCCCCCTGAGGAGATACATGCAGCCAGAGCCGAGGTTCACGACCTCTCTCTAGAGGAGTCATATGACTTGGATTGGGCTTTCTAGGCCCTATATGCTATGTGTTTTTGTGTTGAGTCAATAAAGGTTCTCAACCTTGAGTTGTCCCTCTAAAATAAATGTATTTGTAGTCAATACGAGGTACACTTCCATGAGTTGTTCCCCATAAAATGAGTGTATTGTCTTTTACTTTGGTATGATGGTATCGACCACCCAGTTTAGAGTAAGGGGGGGTGACGAGTGATGGTTTGCCCTTGCTGGTCGCAGGCTGACTGAGAAGTGACTATCACATGGGAGCTGTTGGATAGTTGGACTTGCTACTCCTTGCATGTTGGGTTGCTTTGAAGGGGGGTGTTGGAGATATCATAGCCAAAGAGTGTGAGATGTGTTGTGTTAGAGATCTAGTAGTGGTTTGATGTGTGAGTGCACCACGTGTCACCGTGGGACTTATCCCATATGCACTTGGTGCTAGTATGTGTGTGTGTAGCCTATAAAGGCTTGTATTTCACTTGTCTCATTTGATGACGATGAATGAATGAAAGCTTTCTATGTTGTCTACATTTGAGTTTCATTTTATCACTCCCTAGCCTCTCTCTCTTTCTCTCTCTCTCTCTCTCTCTCTCTCTCTCTCTCTCTCTCTCTCACGATGTTTCTAACACCTTCCTCACGCGCGAGTATATAGAGGGGAGGCGCGGTGAGTAGGGAGAGAGAGACAGAGAAGGAGAGATGAAGGGAGCGAAGGAGGGAGAGGTGAAGGGAGAGAGAAAGAAAGAAAGATGTATTAACGTCTTCAAGAGACCTCCGGGGTCTATGAGACAAGGTACAAATATATGTTACCCATACAAGCCACTGTGGGCTGAAGCAAAGGGCTCACTAAGGCCCTTGCGCAGAGAGAGAGAGAGAGAGAGAGAGAGAGAGAGAGAGAGAGAGAGCTGTGGGCTGAAGCAAAGGGCTCACTAAGGCCCTTGCGCGCACAAAGAGAGAGAGAGAGAGAGAGAGAGAGAGAGAGGGAGGGAGGGGAGGGAGGTGGAGGGTGGAGCAAGGCAGGGAGGGGGGTGGGAGGTAGAGGTGGAGGGTCGAGGAAGGAGGAGGAGAGCAAGGTAGGGACAAGCAAGGCGGCAGGGAGAGCCGCGAGGTGGCAGGGGGGTGGGAGGCGAGAGGAGGCGGAGGGGTGATGAGTGGGAGGAGAGGCGAGGTGAGGATCAAAGAAGAGATTAATTAGGCACTTACGGACTTGGGTTAATTGGTGAAATAGGAGAGTAGAGCATAGTAAATCAATAGGTTGAGTGAATAGGAGAGTAGAACATAGTAAATTAGTAGGTTGGGTGATTAGGGGTACAAGATTCACCCTTAAATTTGGACAAAACAATCTTATCCTTAGCATCCTTGTCCCGAGGGTCCTTTGGGTTCAACAGATTTAACAGTTTGTATATATTGATGGAAGGGCATAACTGATTTGAGATCGGTTGGTAGAGTTTTGTACTCATTGACCCTTTGGCAAAAAGACCATCCACTTCAGGACTGACACCCTTGGAAGCATTGCCCCGTGGTTCCCTGCTTCTATGAGCTGTCACACCACTAGAATGCTTAAAACCAGTAGGGTTAGCTTGAGGTTCATCATGAAAATTAGCATCTGAATGTGATCCTCATCGGGGCTATTCCATGGGCTTTTACCCTTCATAGACTTGGTTTCTTTTGAGCTGGTCAAGCCTTCTGTTCATAGATGCAAAGGAATTCTGCATCCCTAGTCCATTGATCTTAATCCCCATGGCCATCTCTTAAAGCACTTGCAACCCGCATTCTGCCCGAACAGCTCCTGTATAGCCCGTACATTTTCGCACAGTCTTCCATCGCCTGCCCGTCCGTACAAGCTGACCGTACAGCTATCGCCGTATATCTGCTGCAAGTGTGCCGCGCCGAACTGTTGCAGGTCATTCCGTACTGCAGGCGCCATCTGTACCAACTCGTCGTATATTTGCAGCTGACAGTTTCGTATTGACGTACTAGCTCTACCTGTCGTCCGTACCTTGTATGGATTCCGTACGTAGACTGCGCTTCAGATCCGCACATCTGCGCGGTACATTTGCGTACGGATGTACGGGGGAAATCGGTACAGGTCGTACAATTGCACTTGGCCGTAATGCAATTTCGTACAGTTTGAAGGCGTTCGTACTTCGAGCGGGTTTTCTTTGCAGGTGATTTTAGGAAGGCGCATTCTTGCAGACAGCCATTGTTTGGCTTAGTTTTTGGGGAGCACATTTGGGGCATCTTGTTTGTTGCAGGCATTGCAGTCAGGTTGCAGAACCTGCTTCAGAAATTTGGGGCTTTTTGGTTCTGCTTGCAATCTTGCAGACAAAATTTGGGGCTTTTGCAGATAATGGCAAAATTTGGGGCTTTTGGTTGATTTGCCCACTTTCAGGTGCAATTTCTCGCAAGAATTTGGAGCTTTTGCATTTTGGATACAATTTGGCAGTTGAAAGATCATTTGGGAGCTTTGCAAGCAGTTTTGGACTTAGTTTGAGACATTGTAGACATTTGTCACTTTTTGCAGATTTCTGGGCATTTGCAGAGCATTTTGGTGCATTTCAAGCCTTTGATAGGTTGTGACAGCAATTGTCATTGTGGACGGACTTTTTTGGCAGACTTTGGTTGTGGATTTTACATCCCAAGAAGGGATTTTACTTGTCTAGTTTGCTGCATTTTTGAGTTTTTTGGCAGAAATGGCTCAGAACAACCCCAATGAGGTGTTTGGAGTCCTCACACAGGAGGATAAGTTGGATGGCACCAACTACTCCTTGCGGAGTTTTATGGTTCGCAACATCTTGGTTGGCAGACATCTCTGGGATTATGTCAATGGAGATGAGGCAAGGCCAGAAACTGTGGCTACACTTGTCACTCCTACAATTGGAGGCAAGGGTAGAGGTCAAAATGCAGGACAAGTGATTGGAGCAGGAGCTGCTACTCCAGTGGCTCCCACGACAAAATAGAAAAGGTGGGATTCTAGGGATGCACAAGCTCTTTCAGTTATTTCTCTTTCTGTCAAGAGCTTTATTATTCCTCATATTCGGTCATGCAAGACCTTGCAGCTTATGAGATTTTAGACAGCATGTTTGCAGCAAGAAATGATGCCAGAGTTTCCTTTATGAAGAGAGAGCTATCTCATACACATATGGATGAGGGAGATTCCATGAATGCTCACCTCACAAAGCTTCAGGATTTGATGGAACAGTTGTTGAATATAGATGAGGTTATTCCAGATTCATAGATAATTCTCTTGCTGAGTCTTATGTTGGTTTCCATACCTCGCTGAATTTGTTATTGAGGGGGGACATCAATCCTCTCTCTTTTCACGAGTTGGTAGGACTCTTGTTGCAGGAAGAGCATACAAGAAAGAACATGGCAACAAGGGCTGGCGAGCATGCCATGCTTTTTAAGTTCAAGCCCAAAGGGAAAGGGCAGCGAAAGCAACATGGAAATCAGCCCACACATCAGCATAAAGCTGATTCAGGACAACCCTCTTAGACAAGCCTAAGAGGAAAGGCATTTGTCTTTACTGCAAGAAGCGAGGTCATTACATTGGTGAATGCAAGAAGCGAATAGCTAAGGAGAAGAAAAGGGATTCGGGTATGGTTGTTTCAGATACATCAGCTCCTAATGCACATGATGGAGGGGATGTTACAGCCAACTTTGTGGAAGAGCACTATGTCTTTTTGTCTTGCATTTCAGATTTTCCAGTGGCTAGCCTAGATACTACAGCCACTCTTGAGGATGACCCGTATGCTTTCTTGACTTGCAGTTATGACCCTTCAAAGTATGCATTATTTTTCAGTGTCAATGATACAATGAACACTTGGTATTTTGATAGTGGTGCTTTCAAGCACATCACTTCAGGTAAGAGTCTTTTTGCATCTCTGCATGTACTCGCTAAAAAGAAGGTGACATGTGCAAACAATTCTTCTTATTCAATGTGTGGAGTGGGTGACATCATACTCACATCCACGGATGGCACATATTTCAGAATTACGGATGTTCTTTATGTGCGAGGTATAAAGAAGAATTTACTTTCAGTGTCCTCTCTCAATCGAGGAAGGTTTCAGGTCATATTTGATGATGCTAAGTGTGCAGTCCGAGACAAAGAGAGTGACTATGCTTTGATGTTGTCTGGCACTTTGTATCGGGGTCTTTTTCAGCTTGACATTTATGAGAAAAGATCCGATCTTGCACTTTCAGTGAGCACTCCCACTGTTGCGATGCAGAATGCAGAGTTATGGCATGCCAGATATGGGCACATGAGCTATGGCAACTTGATGACACTTCACAGCTTGATGACACTTCAGAAGCATGCTATGGTCGATGCATTGCCTCCTTTGGAGTCACCCCCTCCTCATGCATTTGAGAAATGCATTCTTGGCAAAATGCGTGGATTTCCTTTTAAGAAGGATGGTGCAGTAAGAGCTACTCGTAAATTACAGCTCATACACAGTGATGTCTGCGGTCCCATGAAGACACCTGCTTTTGGTGGTTATCTCTATTATGTTACGTTCATAGATGACTATACCAATTATACTTGGGTCTATGGTCTGAAGAAAAAATCAGATGTTTTTATGCATTTCAAACACTTTGTGGCCATGTGTTATGTGCACGGATTGGTATTTGACGTGTACTGGGTACACAAGACTAGCTCAGGTAGCTTGGGGAGGCTTAGAGCTAGGCAGGCTTGATTCTCGGGTTGAGTGGCAAGGGTACGAACTAGTTTGAGGTCTTCGCTATTTTTGGTGCTGGGGGCCGAGTCTATAAAAGGGGCCCAGGGGTTCAGTTCTCAGAGAGCCGATGGGAGCAAGTTTCGTTCCCAGGTGCTAGGTCTGATCCTGGATTGAGTCGCGGACGCGCACCTGCATCTTAGCGTAGCCCAAGGCCCAGTAGCAGATCCCAGGCTTCACAGCGCCACCTGGTGGTATGGGACACCAGGCTGGTTTGGATCTGATTGGGAGTTCGTGCCAGTAGCTCAGCTGGTGGCTCGGGGGGGACATCTCCTGATTCGTGATCATATCCCGTAGATGTCATGGTTGGGTGGTGAGCAGCCTGCTCAGTTTCTCACGTTGTGTGTGTTTGTTTGCAGATCAGAGGTTTCAGGAGTGCTGGGATGTGTCAGTTGGTATCAGAGCCAACTCTTGAGGTAGGAAATTTTGATGCGAAAACTTTGGACGATTTCTTCCTCCAGGTATGCCCTAATTTCGAAATTTGTTGTTGCAAGATCTTGTTGGTTCATGGGTTATCGGAGGTGGTCAGGATGTAGGGAAAAGGTAGGAGAAGGAGAGTCATGATTTCGGAATTGCTGAAGGGAATAGTGAGAGAGGGTTGAGGCGTAGCTAGGAGAGAGTGGAGATGCAGGTAGGAGAGGCGTGAGGAGAGCTGAGTGGCAGGCGAGGAGTTTCCGTTTGCTGGTCAGGGCTGCGTAGAGGTAGGTGACGCAGGTCCGAGGGGCTGAGAGGTGCGCCATGGGCTGGAAGGGAATTCGGCCAGGCAGGGAGGTGCGCAGGGGCTGGAGCAGGGTGCGGCCACATTGTTGGAGGAGCTGCTTTTTTCGAAAAAAGCACCACCCTCCAAGTTTGGGAGGGTGAGCTTTTCTGGGAAGCATAGCTTCCTAGATTAGCTGCACCATCTCCTATATAGTCTGGCAGGGTCCCAAGCTCAGCCATAGCCTCAGCTAGAGTGCGCAAGACGACCTTCTTACACACCTGCCAGGATTTCGCCCTTTACAAACGGCCATAGCCTGCGTCAGGTTCGGTACAGCATGCGACAGGCTACGGTACAGCCTGCGTCAGATTCGGTACAGCCTGTGACAGGCTACCGTACAGCTTGCGTCAGCTTCCGTACAAGCTTGCGTCAGAATCCGTACAGCCAGCGGGAGGATTTCTGTACAGTACGGTCTGCAGCAGACTTCAGTACACTGCAGCCTGCACGGAAACCAGCAAGGAGAGAGACCACGGGATCACCTACGCCAGCTGATCGACAGCTTCCAGCATCTTCTTTCGGCCAGCTCCTCTTCTTTCGTCACATCCTTTTGGGACGGTTTTTCTCTGCTCCACTCTCCTTCCAGCTTCGATTCCCCCAGTTATTTCTCTCAGTTTTATACTCTTTTCAGATCGGATTTCAGACATGGCTGATTCTGTAAATCACGAGTTTGCCATGGGAGATCAGGATTTGGATTACCCTGCTGAGGAAGACCAGGGTCTTTACGACGATCTGATTACGAAGAAAGCCTTCAGTGAATTCACCACTGCTGTGGATGGAAAATTCGAGCAGGTTAATGCGAATCAAACGGGGTTGACATAGCAACTCCAAGGGATTCAGACGACTCTCACCCTTCTGACTAGCACTGTGCAGGCACTCACGCATGTGGATGCCATGGCTTCAGTGCTAGGTCCGAACATAACTCTAGACCCTTTTCCCGGAGATCAGAAGTCTCGAACTAAGGAAGTTGTTGACACTTGGTTGCACAAGTGGCAGGTACACTTCCACCTCCACCCGTACCCAGATGAAAAGAAAATACAGCTTGCAGCCGGTTTCATGTCAGGAAAGGCTTTGTTATGGTGGAAGGAACTCCAACCTAAGCCGGTTACATGGATAGATTTCTAAGGGGTCTTCAGGAAGGAGTTCTTGAAGAAGGAGGACGACTATGATATCGTTGGCAAGCTTAAAGCCCTCGATATGTCTAAGCTGAACTTGTCGTTTGAAGTTTATCTTTAAAGGTTTCGAGATCAGCAGACCAGGGCCACAAAGATGGATCCAGTGACCTTGTTAGGTTTCTTTGTGGATGGTTTGCCAGATTCGTACAAGTTGCAAATCAAGAAGAACAAATGTACAACGTTGCAAGAGGCCATGAATTACGCGCGTATTTATGATGATACCATGGCCGGTGCAAAGGCAACTACAGTTCTCGACACGAGTGGGAAGAACAAACGTAAGTTCTTCCAGTCTACGACTAGTACTGGGGAGACGAAGTCTATAGACAACGCCTCCAAGAAACACTTGACTCAGGCAAAGAATGGTCGAGCCCGTTTCCTTCGTATCTTGAAGCTTAAGAAGGAAGGACGTTGCTTCTACTGCGAGGAGCGGGGCCACACCAAGAATGAATGTCCAAAGTGCAAGAATCAAAAGTCAGCGCTCGGACCGAAGCTCCAGGCGGGTCCAGGTATCAAAGCCAAGGGAGCGAACCAAGTTTCGATGACAGGTATTTCTGTAAATGTCATTACCTGCCCACTTTCTTGTAATTGCACTTTCAATACTTCGTTATTTGGTTCCCATGATCTTTTTCGAGTTTATGGAGAAGTTAGGGATCAAAGGGTTCACATTCTCTTTGACCCGGGCAGCTCTCACAACTTTGTTATTTACAAATTTGTGCAGAAGATGGGCCTAGCGATCACACCTATGAGGTGCAGCTTTCAGCTTGGAAGCAGTTTTGGGATCGCAAGATTGAAGCGCTTCCTTTCCGGATTCAAGCATACACAGGGGCTCTTACGTGCTATGTTATGCACTTAGAGTATGCACTTAGAGCATGTAGACTTGTTAATCGGAATAGAGTGGTTTAAAACCCACAATATTCGGATTGGATGGACGCAGCATATCCTTTCTTTTGTGGATTAGGACACCCAATTTTGTATTCAGTGTGATAATATTTCCTCTTTTCAGGGGCCTCTTGTATCTGCGATGCAGCTTCGGAATATATTAAACACTTCTCATTATGATGTCTATCAGTGTGTTTTGATTCCGCTTTCTTTATTTGTTGTCTCTGTAAATAACAAGAATGATTTAAGCGTGTTTGAACACCGTGAATTGAGAATGTTGTTAGATAGTTTTAAGGATGTATTCCCTGCTCAACTGCCGGAAGGTTTACCTCCACAACGGGCAGTAGATCATCGCATAGACTTAGTCCCAGGGGCTCAACCTATTAGTGTATCACCTTATAGGATGAGCCAGCTTGAGGAGGATGAGTTAGCTACATAGCTACAGGATTACTTGAATATGGGCTATATTCGCCCAAGTAAATCACCTTGGGGTGCACCTGTCCTCTTAAGGAAGAAGAAAGATTCTACATGGAGAATGTGTATAGATTATAAACGATTAAATAAAGTGACAATTAATAATCGATACCCTCTACCTCGTTCCGATGATCTGATAGACCGTTTGGTGGGAGCGAAGTATTTCACTAAGATTGATTTGCGTACGGGTTATCACCAAATCCGTATCTATGCTAAACACATAGATAGAACCGCATTCCGAACTAGGTATGGTCACTACGAGTTTCTTGTATTACCTTTTGGTTTGACCAATGCTCCTGCCTCCTTCTAGCAAATGATGAACGATTTGTTTCGAGATTTTCTGGGCAAATTCGTTGTAGTGTTCTTAGATGACATCTTGGTATATAGCCGAACGCTTGAGGATCACATAGGACACCTCCGGATTGTCTTAGTTATTCTAAGACAGCATAAGCTTTATGCCAAGATGAGTAAATGTGACTTCTTTATGAAGGAGATCATTTACTTAGGACACAAGATTTCTTCTGAAGGTATTAGCATTGATCTGGATCGTATCCAGAAGGTTTTAGAATGGCCTATTCCTCAGACTGTGAAACAGTTTCGTGGGTTTATGGTATTTCTACGGAAGTGTGTGCGTGATTATTCACATATCACGGCACCCCTGACAAACATATTGAAAGGTCGTGGACGCAGGTCTACCCAGCCGATCTCTTGGAATGATGCAATGAACAAGGCTTTTGAAACCTTGAAGTTTTCTATCAAGGAAGCACCCGTTCTTGCATTACCCGATCCTACCCGGCCTTATGTTCTAGAGGCCGATGCCAGTGATTTTGCGATTGGGGCAGCTCTATTCCAAGAGAGTAGACCTCTAGCTTTCGAGAGTAAGAAGCTAGATGACACCCAATATCGTTGGCTCACACTAGAAAAGAAACTTTATGCTGTAGTGTATGCCCTTAAGGTTTTGAGACACTACTTGTATGGTTCGAAGTTCCTTGTATTGACTGATCATCAGTCAATTAAGTATGTGTGTGACGGCTCTGAATTGAGGGGACGGAAAGCGAGATGGGCAGAATTAATACAAGATTTTGATTTTGAAATACGTTATCGTAAGGGTTCGTTGAATAGTGTGGCGGATGCCTTAAGTCGTGTCAAGTTTGTAAATGCTGTGTCATTTACGGAAATATCCTCAGACCTATTTCAATCCTTGAGAGGGCTTTACGCAACTGATAGTCAGTTCAGTTCTTATTGGCAGAGAGTCCAGGATGGGAGCTCCATGGTTGACCAGGACTCAGGGATTGTGCCACCTACGGTACATGCGGCGGGAGGTTAGTGGATGATTAGGAACGGCTTGCTGTTCCGGAATGGAAAGATTTGTGTACCAGATGTTCTGAAACTTAGATCCAAGATTCTCTGGGAGTGTCATGATGCTCCTAGTGCTGGACATCCGGGTATACATCGGACTCTCTCTCTTGTGAAGCATACCTTTTATTGGCCTAAGATGCGTGCATTTATTGAGAACTATGTAGTAGGTTGCCGGGTTTGTCAGGTTACTAAGGCAGAACGCCTTAGAAGCGCGGGTTTATTACAGCCATTACAGATTCCAGGTAATAAATGGGAAAGTATTTCCATGGATTTTATTACTGGTTTGCCTCGAACGCGCAAGGGTCATGACTCCATTTGGGTCATAGTCGTCCGTTAGAGAAAAATGGCTAGATTCTTACCTACTAGAACAACTATTTCAGCTGTTCAGCTGGCGCACGAGTTTGTGGACCACTTGTTTAAGCTGTATGGTTTGCCATTTGACATAGTCAGTGACAGGGACTCAAAGTTTACAAGTAACTTTTGGACACTTGAAGACATGCTTCGGGCATATGTATCTAAGAGACAGTCTTCATGGGAAGATTATCTACCTATGATAGAATTTGCTTACAACAGTGCAAAGCATTCTAGTACCTGTTACAGTCCTTTTATGCTTATGTACGGGTTTCAACCTAAGTCACCAGTTATGGTTGGGTTAAAAGGGATTCAAAATGATGCTGCTAAGAACTTCTTGCTAGACATGCAGGAAATGTTGCAGTTTGCCAAGGAGTCTATTAGAAGTGCCCAAGATCGGGACAGATTTTATGCTAATAGACATCGTTCACCTAGAGAGTTCTTTGAAGGAACGATGGTATATTTGTGAATTTCCAAGGAATCCAAGAGCCTAAGTATTGGTTTGGTTCCGAAATTATCCCCCAGATACTGTGGTCTGTTCAAGGTCATTAAAAGAATTAGACCAGTTGCATATCGACTAAAATTGCCTCTTGATGTTAAAGTACATCCAGTCTTTCATGTCAGTAGACTGAAAGAAGTCTTGGGTGCGGATGATCAACTTGTTTCTCCTCACAAGATAATAGAAGTTACAGATTAAGATGATGCTTGCAGACTGTTTTAGAAACACTATTTAGAAGACCGTTTAGAACAATGTTTTTGACCTCGAAACAATATTTGGGTAGCTCTGCCAGAAGAATATAATGCCAATTGCCAGGACAACAGATGTGGCAGATGCACAGTTGCACAGTTTACTGATTTAGGGCTCCAATTGCAATAAATGCTCCAAAGTTAGGCTTGAGCAGGATATAACAGAGTAGAATAAAATTTATGGAGGTCTTTAAGTTGTCATTGACATCTGATACCACTGTGTCATCTGGAAACACATTTCGAGGTAGATGAGAGGGCAATAAATGAGCTTTGTACAGTGCTTGCTGCAGCTGAGGCGACTCCTTGGGTGCAGTCAATAGATCATTTGGTGCAGTAGATTTGCAGAAAAGTATAACTGTCTGCATCACATATACGGGAGCAATTTTGGCCCTAATGAGGGAATTTCGTATCAGTAGCTTAGGGCTTGTGATCAGAAGGGCCCAATCACAATGATGTGTGAATCATTCACTTCTAAGCAGGTTGGAATTTCAAGGTGATCTGAGGCTGACACATGTCACCTGGAGATAGAAACACCTGGCCACGAGATTTCTGCAGAGAGGTAGGCCCAAGGCTTTAGTGCTCCAATTTTCAGAATCAAATGATAAAGATTTGATCTGATACCAATGTAGCAAAGCCAGCTAACAGCCTAGCTATTTAGGCCCTAATCCTCAGCTAAACTAGCACAAAAGGACAGAACAACATGTAATTATGAGTATCCAAATGCATACACAATGAGAGTACATGGAAACCCACGGGCATCCATGACTTATGATGGGCTGCACAAGCAACAATCTTATGATGGGCTGCACAAGCAACATTCTACGTAGAAGAGTCTTAGTTCAGCTTAGAGCAAGCAGGCTGAGTTGTAAATGCTGTTTACTAGATCGCATTCAAAGTATGAGATGAGTACAAGGTACAACAGGGCCTCCTTTTATAGGTGTAGGCTTGGACAAAATTGACCGTTGTGCTTATGGGATGGCTGCCCTAGGATGCCATGTGACAACATTAGGCCATCCTACTAAAGTACTACTTATTTACAAAGCCATTGAAAGGCTGATTAAACTAGAAATTGACTAAGTAAATTCGACCTTTGTTACACTTGGGGTTTAGATCCTTTCTTATTGTCACCTTCCATACCTTCCTTGTGACCATGTGGCTTTGCAGGTTTGGACAATAGACAGCCATGTAGATATTAGAGTGTGGCATCTCATAGTGAGCGAGGGCTTCTGTGTTGGTGTGACCGCCTGGAGAGGATACGACTAGGTAGGCTTGGATAGGCTATAGTTAGGGCCAGGTTGGGTGCCAAAATTGGGACCCAATCTGGTCGGTTCAACCCGACCGTAACCCGTGGTTGGGTCAACCAATTGGTTTGGTCGGGTCAATCGACCTGGCTGGTAGCTTTATTGGAGGCTGATTGGCCCCCCGCCCCCTCCACTCTCCACTCAGTGTCTAATATTGGAGGGCATTTCTTGGAGTATTCTCTCACCTTGTCTAGCCCCCTTGGCTGTGGAGTGGACGTGGATATACACTTGCTATTACCTATCTACTGTGTCCATCTCTCTCTCTCTCTCTCTCTCTCTTTCTCCCCTCGCGCTTCCACACGTGCACCACTCTCACAGGGTATCATTTGCCATCATTGATGAGGGACCTAGAGAGGGATGAGCTGACACATTCTTGAGGGCCTTGCCATGTAGAAGACACCTCGAGAAATCTGATCATGCGCTGTTGCTGCGAGCTTTGGAGCTGCGTACAACGGGTTATCTGAGGTGGTAGGTGCAGTCTGCACACACAGTGGACAGCACACAGGGTGGGCCACAAGTCCTTCAGGTCATGTGGAGCAGCTAGCGCACGGCGTGGACAAGAAAAGGGGTTGGCAGCAAGGTGGCGTGGGGTTTTGTTTCGGCCCATATCCTACCCACCCTTACTGCATCGGGCATGGATGAAGCCATCACATGTGTCTTGTCCAACATCATATAGATATAGGTGAATTGTTTTTTTAATAAAAAAAACATTCGCCAGGATCAGCTCCAAGGTGTGGAGTTTGGAATAGTTCCATGGGACCCCCCATTGGCAGCTCAACATGAAGCTATGGTTCATCCATAAGGTTTTGTGGGAGCTTGTTTAGGGCTATGAACGAAAGCCTGAGCGTCCCAAGAGTTCTATCCACTGGGATGCTGATCGAGAGGATGAGTTTTTGGAGGAGCTCAAGGATTGGAAGGATCGGGATTCAAAGGCACATTCATGTTGGAATATGGAAGCAAGAACTAGAAACTAGAAATGAAATAACAAGATTGAAAGACAAGAAATACCTTGAGAAGAGTGTAGACAAGACACAAGCTAGACTGATAGATTGCAATGATGTGACCCATGAATATATGGGCCAAAGTACAAGACATAAAGCAAGAGTGCTTATGGGATAATTGTAGAAGTGCCACATGGCACACACTCAAGACATAAAGACTAGACTAGACTTAGACAAATGTAGACTAGGAAATAGTACACTTAGTGTGCACTTATCTCCAACACCCTCCTTAAGTGGACACTAGGAGTAAGACAGAAAGACAAGACTAGAAGACAGACACAAAGACTGATAGATTGAGAGACAAGATAGAAGACATGACATACAAAGATCTTGAGACACCCCTCCTCAAGTGATATCCTCATATGGGTCCACAAGGGTAGGGACAAGATGGATCTAAAACAAAACATAGTCAGATTAAAAGACAGATAGATTGATAAGACTAGATAGACAGAAGACTGACTGTAGTCAAACAGAAAGACCAAGACACTAGAACCCCTTGACCTACATCATCGGTGGTCAAGGTGGTAGACAAGACATAGAAGTAATCAGAAAGCCCACTTCTCATCATATGAGGAAGGAACAGCATGATCTATTGATGGAGATGCTGCAGCAACATGGGCTGAGGTAGATGCAGGGGTTGATGTAGAGGGTTTGGAGTAGCAGTCTCTCTCCCGGTGATTATCACGGCCACAAATGGTGCATGCATGAGCCTTGAAACAGTCCTTCTCCATATGATTAGTTTTGCCACAATGGGTGCAAGGCTTTCTTACCTTAGAACTTCCTTTCTTTGCTAAAAATGCAGTGTCAGTTACCTTTCGTTGTTGAGTTCTTTCTTCCTCTTGGAGAGCATTGATGATACCCTCAAGAGAAGGATTATTATGATACTTGAAGGTAGTGACAAGAGTAGCATAGGTGTCAGGTAAGCTTTTGAGAAGCACAGCAATAGCAATATCTTCGGAGATGGGAGACTTGACTGACGCAAGCTGAACCATAAGACTGCGAAGATAATTGACATGAGAGGCTATAGTAGCTCCTTCCTACATATGTAGATCAAAGAATGAGATCATAAGTGCAATCTTAGAGTTTTTAGATCTGGGTCCAAAAAGGGTATCCAAAGTGATCCATGCTTGAGAAGCAGACTGTATGTCGGAGATGTGATGAATGTAATCATCTCCAAGACCGAGCAAGATGATAGCATAGGCTTTGTCGTTTTTGGCATTGGGAACATAAGTGACAACTTGCTCAATGTCGGACTCTTCGGGAGCAGCACGGTGAACAATGTCCCAAAGACCTTCTTTCATAAGATGGCACTTGATTTTGATTTGCCAAGTATGAAAGTTGGACCCATTGAATTTGTCGATAGATATGAGAGAATGAGAGGAAGATGCCATGTGGGAAGGTCTTACCTCTTGCTAGGATGCAAGGGCAGTGTCTATTCCCTTACAATATTGCATAAATAAATGAAAGGAGAGATCCAAGAAGCCAGTTCTCTCACCACTTTGTCAAGGCCATAGCATATGACAGCCCATCGAAGCAGGAGGAACCAGCAAAAAAGAGAGACTGCTCAGTAAACTGAAAGAGGCAAAACACAGTACCTTAATCCCAGGCAGAGGCAGAGGTGCAAAAAGGGGCGCAGTCCAGGAGGTCGAACAGATGGCGCAGATCTCCGTGAAGATGGAGCAGATCTCGAATAGCAGCTGGAGAAGTGCGGCTTGTGCAGGTACGGATTTCGTACAGTCGTACGGACTGTACGGACAGCGGAGTACGGAGTACGGACGGCGTACGGACGACAAGGTATGGAGTACGGAGTACGGACGGCGCTGATCTGTACGGACAGCAGGTACGGATTCGTACAGTCGTACGGACCGTACGGACACTCTCGTACGTTGATGCAGGAGCAACAGCAGGAGCAGGTGCAGGAGCGACAGCAGGAGCGGGAGCTGATGGGCGCAGAGCTCAACTGCGCAGATCTGGCGCTCAGATCTGGCAGAAATGGTGCGCAGATTTGGAGCGGAGATCTGGCGCAGATCTGGAGCGGAGATACACAGATCTGGCGCGCAATGGCGGGGCAGAAAGAGGCGGGCAGATCTGCAGCGGGGGAGAAATCTGAGAAGAGGGGCAGATCTGCAGCGGGGGAGAGATATGAGAAGAGGCAGACTGAGGGGAGAGAAGAGGGATCAACCTAGCTTTGATACCATGTTGGAATATGGAAGCAAGAACTAGAAACTAGAAATGAAATAACAAGATTGAAAGACAAGAAATACCTTGAGAAGAGTGTAGACAAGACACAAGCTAGACTGATAGATTGCAATGATGTGACCCATGAATATATGGGCCAAAGTACAAGACATAAAGCAAGAGTGCTTATGGGATAATTGTAGAAGTGCCACATGGCACACACTCAAGACATAAAGACTAGACTAGACTTAGACAAATGTAGACTAGGAAATAGTACACTTAGTGTGCACTTATCTCCAACAATTCAGCCTTGGTCAAGACAATCATAGAGGCAGTTTCTTTGGCTGTCCAGACCCTCATAGTGCATTTGATTTATGGTCTAAGCTAGAGGACCTCTATGCCAAGGATTCAACAATGCGTGCTATCACCTTGTAGGGACAGTTGTACAATCTCGAGTTCCCCAAAGGGAGTTTCATGCAACCATTCTTGATGCAAGCAAAAGTTCTCCACGGTTAGTTGCGCACCCTCATGATCAATCATCTGGCGTCGCTCGTTCTCAATAAGCTTCCTTAGATTACGACATGGTTGCTTGAGTGTTGAAGTGCCAGGTCACAACGAGTCATCTAGACTGTTGATGATCTTTGTTCCCTTTTCCTTGGGGAGAAATCGGTCTTAGTCTTCCAAGTGAAGCTCAGGATCACTCCAGGTGGAGGTGAAGCACTTCGACAATACACATGAAAAAGCGAAACAAGTGTTATAAATGCGGGACAAGAGGGCACTTGGCAAGAGATTGTTGGTCCAAAGCCACAATTAAGGATCAAGACTCAGAGTCGGACCCTAATCTGGTGGTTCCAAGACTGTTGTCACTAAGAATATCTAGATTGCCCTAGCCGTCTAGCACTAGTTCCGGGTCCCCCCATGGGTCACAACCAGAGAGGGCATGTGGGAGGGACTGCGGGTTGATAACGGCCCTGATCATCTGGAAGTTTGGTAGGCAAAGCAGGTTTGTGGAGCTAGGGACTAGACGAGTTCAATGTTCATTGCTTGGCACAGAGACTAGGGACATTGTGTGTACTAGGTTCTTGTTCGTGATGTGTTGATTGGAGAATAGAGGTCGTGGTGTGTTCCACAGATCATTATACCCCACTGGGAACCCAATGGAGACTAATATGGGAAATTACAGCTGAGGACATCTCATTTGCTGTTTGAGGTGGCATTGTGGATCCAGGATCCATGCTATTCGGTGCTCTCTCCGAATAGACATGCTGTTGGAGAGTCCAATGTTGTATCTTCATCGGCTTGCTTCTTCAGCTCACCATGAGCTGCAGAGAGGGTATTAGAGTATGGCATCTCATATATTGAGAGATGGCTTCTTGCCCACCGGAGAGGATGGGATTAGGTAGGCCTGGACATGTTACATTAGGTAGTAGTCAGGGCTGGGTTGGGTGCCCAAACTGGGCCCCAACCTGGTCGCTCAAGCGATGTGTATAGTTGGTTCTAACCCAACCCAACCCAACCAGGGTCGGGTCAGCCAACAGGCCTGGTCAGGTCAACCGACCTTGGCTGGTCGGCTCATTGGCCAGCCCACCAGGCTGGCTGGAGCCTGTAAACCTGTAAAAGCCCCCCTCCACTCTCCACTCGGTGGCACATTGGAGGGCATTGGAGGATTCTCTCACATTGTCCAGCCCCCTCGGCTGGGGATTGTACCTGGATATACAGTTGCTATTGTCTACACCTGTGTCTATCTCTCTCTGTCTCTTTCCTCACGCTTCTGCATGTGCACCACTCTCATAGTAGACAACCAAATAGAGTATTTCTTATGCTCTCGTGAGAGAGAACCATATACAAAATAACCTCCTCAAAGCTTGCCGTGTGGACAGCAGTTGGGCCGACACACAGACAGCATATATGGCTGACTGTATCAGTAAATGGGGCTGTAACGTGGCAGGAGGAAGGATGCCACATGGGTAGCAAAGGCTGGATGAACAGGAGCTCGCAGATTTGCAGAAAGGGGGGGGGGGTATTGTATTGATGAAGAGGAAGCAGCCACTTGGGCTGTGGATCTAGGCCAGCAGAGGGCAAGGTGAAGGGCCCATGTGCAGGCTGCAATAGCCCAGCATGGAGGCCCTAGAATGGTGTGACTAGGAGACATTTATAGCCCCAGCCTGTGGTCATTGGTGAGCTGTTTGGACAGACCTGGTCAGCCGGGCTGGAAGGGGCTCACCTATAAATAGGGCACTTGGTGCCCTTGCCAAGCCATTCAACTGAAAGCCCCTGAAACTCATGACATACAAGATCATTAGTTAGGAATTAGAGTTCCAAACGTTGCCTGTTACGAAAGCATCCAATTGAAGTTAATTTTTTCTCTGAGCCAGCTTTAGCGTCTTCGGATAAGTGCCTTTGAGTATGTTGTGTTCGCAAAGTATATCACTTCTTTCTATATTGTTGTCTACATTAAACTGTCAAATTGTGCTGATAGTAACACTGAAGGATCATTTCACGAGCTCTATCATATTTCTCGGATAGAATGGAAAGGAATGTTTGCATGTATTGTGATTGCATTTTTGTACACATGCCAACATTCGAAGTCATTCTGAGTCCTGACATGTATTCATGCCAAATGGAGTAGATTCATTGGCTTCTTTTTTGATCCAAGACTTATTATGGGTCTGTGTTTATTTGTCTTTTAAAACTAACATGTTAGGTGCTGGAGGGGGTAATCAAGTATCGGTGGAATGCCTTACCAGTGGAGCAATGTGAAGGAATAAAAAACTACATTTCAGATCTCATAGTACAGGTTTGGATGACTTGAATGTTTGGTCTTTGAGATTGGGTCGTTCTTCATTTTTTCAGATCTGCATGAGTAAGGTTGGAACATTTTCCCCAGCTTGACATTCTCTTTTTTTTTGACTTCAGCTTTCGAGTGATGAAGTCTCTTTCCGAAGAGAACGTCTATATGTGAATAAACTAAATGTGATCCTCGTCCAGGTATGCAACTGCTTAAGTTGCTGTTCCTTTTCAGGAAATTGGTGAATGGGCTTTCAAGGTTTTATATGACTGTTTTTTGTTCTTAGTACTAGAAAGGCCCCCCACAGGAAAAGTGTGAAACTGTTTTTTTTTTCACTTTACCTTTTGGTTTTTCTTTGGTGGATTGTGGAAGGGTACTGCCAGCAAAATTAGGGTGCTTCTGCTTCTGAATCTTGTGGATTTGATTTGGGTGTCATTTGCTCGCCAAGAACATAGACTCAAGTTGTGATCTGAATCCTATTAGGCACTGCCAATGAGATTTTTTGTGGTTATAACAATTGCCAGAGATTGCATTTTTCATTGTTACCATGGGAGCATCATCTTTTTTCAGAGAATTGAAATGTCTACTTTCATTTGCTCTGGAGTATCATCCTAATTTGCTTCAAGAGGGGATACAATTTTGCAAGCTGGTCTATGAGTAAGTTCATGGAGAGAAATCATACATGCATATAACCATACATGGAGTGTCATCCTAATTTGCTCTGGAGTATCATCCTAATTTGCTTCAAGAGGGGATACAATTTTGCAAGCTGGTCTATGAGTAAGTTCATGGAGAGAAATCATACATGCATATAACCATACATGACAATGCAAAAATGCATGCATTGCATTCAGTTGTTCTGTACACATTTAGATACGTCTGCATAAGATTTTGTAAAAAGAAATGCACGTGTTTGAGGTTGAAGTCCACAAATCAATTGCTCCTAGCTTTTGCCATACGATTTTGAGGCAGCATGATCTGTCTTAACTAATCCTACCATATTCTTGAAGATACTCAATTATAATGATTTACACACGATGCACACATATGCCTGCATTAAAATCGTAAAAAATTAGAATTTTGGCTTGCTTTTTCAGTGGCAAAGGACTGTACTCTTCTTTGAACTACTTTCTAAGATAAGGCTGAACCAGTGACATACACATCTTCTGAGATTTTACAGGATGGCAATTTATGTCAGAGAACAACTATGCATGTACCAACCACAGATTGTGATATCATGACATAGAAAAGAGAGCTTGCTTGCTACAGCTTGACCAGGTCTGGAATCAGCCTGATCAGATGTCTGCTAGCCGACTGCTCTGCTGACGCCTACTCTGCCCCATCCGACTGGGCCCCAGCAATCTGGCCGATCAGCCCTGCTGGCTGATGTGTGTTGTGGCCTATCTAGTTCCTTTTGCAGGCTGTCTTTGCTGCGCCCTGTTGCAGGGCTGTCCAGCTGTAGGCTGGCCTGAGACAGCCCATGTGGCAACTCATATGGCTGCCCACACAGCTCTTCTCCTGCAGCATTAAGGGTGTCCTTTATCAGCAGCCCCTCCTACCGCCTCCTCTGGATCCATGTGCTGTCCTTGTGTTGGCTTTACATGCTACTCACATGGTAGCCACACACTCCTCCATGACTTTCTCAGATCTGGCTTGCAGGTGAGCCAACACCCCCTCTTCCCTACCCGTTGTGACCAACGCTCACCCTTCGCTCTCTTTGAGACCATTTGAGGACGTGCCCTGTCTTAAATTCTCGAACCCGAACTATTGCTTCTCTAGGTCCAGCTCTGTACAAGTAAGCCACCATAGAACACCAGGGACCACATGTGAAACCCAATCATGAATGTGCCAGGCCTCTTGAACAATCTTGGTACTTGTAATAGATTCATCCACGAAGTCACCTTCTTGTCAACTTTGCAAATGTCAAAGCTATCCTCCATTTGGCAGATGACTATCTAGTTAGAACAGCTTGGATTGTGCCAAGCATGTGTCAACAAAGTGGCACCACCATCTGACACTTTGTCAATGAAACCTTGCACAATGAGCTTGTGGCTGTCCACATGGATCCCCATTGTTGGGAATTGCCAACTGTCCATAGAGCTTAAACCTCGTGACCTGATCTCCCACGTGCATAAGGATACTTATTCAGTATTTGGACTCCCAGTCTTCACGTGAAAGGCTTCAACTGGATCACCGTGTGATTCTTTTAGCATATTGCAAGTGGGCCACCATGGTGCAGCTTCTCTATCACATGATCTTTAGCAACTCAAAACTCCTTAAAGTCTTCATTAGCAACCTCAACAACAGTCTTGCAGGCCTCGGCAATAAGAACTCCCTATTTGTCTATACAAAAGGTCCTTTCTCTGAACACCTGAGAAAACCTATACAAAATAAGATCCCCAAAGTAATCTATTGAAGTCTTCTATAAATTAATATAACGGCAAACCTCGAAAACTAAGCTTGAATGTTGCTTGCTGTTGCAGCAAGTTAGGTATCTCTCAAAAGTACTGTCCAATGTAGCGCAATTGTGTAATTTTGAACTCATGCTCTCGCTGGTGACTTTAAGCTCATCATCCTTTACCTCTGAATGCCCACTTCTTCATCCCTTTCGGTAGTACTCACCGTCCGTTAACTAAAACAACTGCCATCCTCCACTGCAAAGTCAAGACTGTGAACTATTCCATGAACATTGTCACTTGTGGGTTTGCAAACTTTACCTTAGGGATGTTTGGAGCAACACCAAGAGAAGCTCTTTAACTACCATGCAACTGCTGTGGCACATTTTGTTGTCTTTGATTGGTCCTCATCCTATGCTTGGTTAGCCTTCTTCTTGTATTGCTTAGCAAAACGTCTAGGCTTGTCGTAGTAAAAGCATTTTTTTTTCTTGCTTTTACCCCTCGTTGTAATCCTTGGCGATTGTTACCAGCCTTGTGTAACTCCTTGAAGCTCACTAACCAAAAGCATGGCCAACTGGTTGTTGTCCACCTTGTGACCAAGTGTTGCCAATTGATCCTTAAGAACCTCCAATTTTACAAGGAAGTCATGTGCAACCCTCCCTGGCTCATCATTGTGGTGAACAATTGATTTTGGAGTGTGATGATTCTCCTTGTATTTTTTGGTTTCATCGAGGTCCTTCAATGCCTCGCTTCATGTGCCGTCTACAACAACTCTGTTCCTTTAGTGACCTCCAAAATTGTGCTAGCCACCAAATGTATATGAACCTTGACTATCTACATCGGATCGTTGATTGTCCAACTTCCCGGCCTCATTGAGCTAGACGCCATGGCAAGGTGTAATTGACCTGAAATCTTGATCCTTCATATCTACAATTCAAAACTAACTTGCCACACTTTGGAAGCTCCTTCCTTCTTGGCAAGGCCAAATTAGAGTATAGCATCCCATGGGCTTCTGCGTAAGGAAGATGGGGGGTGTACGACGTACGTCAAACATGCGTACAACACAGAGGGAGAGGCATACGACAGAGCAAGAGAGGCATACGCTAGAGAGAGAGAGAGAGAGAGAGAGAGAGAGAGAGAGAGAGAGGTGTATTAACGGCTTCGGGGGACCTCGCGGGTCTATCAGACAAAGTACATAATATATGTAACCCATACAAGCCACTGTGGGCTGCAAGCAAAAGGCACACTAAGGCCCTTGTTGAGTACTAAGTGCTAAGAATGCAAAAAGCTAGTACAAAATAGTAGGAAAAAGAGCAATTAAGTACTGCTCAGAGTCAGAGCCCCAAGTACATGTGCATGCTCCATATAACCCGGCTCCCTGATGGCCCTCTGATGTGATGCAAAGAGCTCACGTATCTGTGCCTGTTGGGATGTCTTCCGTGGTGGCAGGGGGTGCATTGTCCTGGATCTCATGGGCTACATCGAGAGTAATGCCTCATCTTTGGCAGTCCCCTCTGAGGAGGGCTGAGATAGGTAGGACCCCAATCGTGCGTGCTCTGGCGGCCCTACGTGTCGTGTGTGGTCTTAGTGTCTCTCGTCGTATTCTGGTGATGAATCTCACTGCTTATCCATAGTGTTGTTGTCTCCTTGAGCTCCTCCTCCTTGATCTCATCTGGTGTTGGCCTTGATGCGTAAAAATCAGTGACGTGTGTCTGTGCTCGGTCTAGCTTGGTGTCCTGAGGCATCAACTGTAGCCGATCTCTGGCCTGCCGCACAAGGGAATCCCTATGTCTCCGCATCTCAATCAAGTAGAGCCCAATGCAAACTTGGTCGGGGAAATGTATCAGCTGTCTGAGCCCCCCTCACCCGCTTAGCCTCTCCGCGTCTCTCCCTCTCCCTCCCTCTCTCTCTCTCTCTCCCTCCCGCTAGCCCACAACGTCGCCTAGTTGCCGCAGCAAGTCTCGCAACAGCAAGGGGGTCGTCTTTCAACCCAGCCTCAGGCTGAGTTGAGGCCCTAGATCAGTCTGGGGTGTTAGCTTCAACAAAGGGGTCCCGGATCGCACAGGTCTTTCCCAGCATGGAGTTCCCGAAGACGAAGCTTTTTCCATCAACTCTAGCTAACAAGAAGCCATCCTACGCTGCCATGGCATCGACACCTTCTTCTTATGCCTTGACTTTTCATAGATTTCAAATCCATATGAGCGGATCTACTTCCTACAACAAGAACTCAGAGATGCAAAGCTCCACATTGCTTCCCTAGAGAAGACAGTTTCATGAATGAAGAATGAAGGCAGACACAGCAATGCAATACTGCAACTCCTACACCATAGCTTGTAGCCAAGGTCCAAGAAATGGTCACCACTCAGCTCAAATCTATGGGACAGGGAATCGCAGTGACAGAACATAACAAGATCGACAAATGTGATGTTTATACAGAGGCAAGAGAGCAGCAAGCCATAGCAAGTAACAATAAGATTTTATGCATTGGGGGATTGCAAGATAGTTGCCTTAGCTATTTTGAAATGAAAGAGGAAGAGGAATGCATTGATGAGGAAAAGATTATCCAACTCAAGAAGGCAGTGCCACAAATCCGTTGGGATGAAAATGACATAAGCCTTATCACTCGAAAGGGAAACCAAGCACATATTTATTTCAAAGAAAGGATTTTAAGAACTAAGATCCTTAGACAAACCAACAAGCTCAAGGGTACTAGGATTTGGATAACTGAAGAGTTGACTCCGACCCAACTCAAACAAAGGGCAAATGAAAGAAGCAAGGAAAGAAGGTAAATGGGCGGTTTATTGAGATGGTCGAGGGTCTCCGGTGATAATTTCCCCTCTCCGTAGGGTCTCCAGCTTTGTGTACCAGAATGATAGTTGTGGTGCTCCAAGTAGGTGTGAAGCTGTGACACAGCCCGGTTGAACTTTTGTGTTAGGATTAGAGCCAAGATCTCTTGTCCATGTCCAAAGTGCTCAGTCTGTAGGCCCTCATGGTCCTGCGCTCTCCGATTGTGTAATCGACGAAGTGCAGCTCGTACGTTCCGTGTGGTGAACAAGTGACAGGTGGTGGGCTTGGGCATAGAGGACATATCCGGTGGTGTCTGCATCTGGGCATCATAGAGGGAACATGCATATGTGTGCAATATATCTGGGTCAGTGATGGGAATAGGTGGCTTCCCTTCCAATAGAAACCCCCATCCAGTGGTCGGGTCTTCTTCTTGAAAATATCTGACAATCTCATCCATCCTATGTGTGAGGAAAGCCCGCCTCTTACGACGTGTCAATCGTTGAAAGATCCTATGTGCCTCAGGTGACATTAGGTGGCCCAAAGCCCTCGCATGTGTGAGGTAGGCTCTCGTCTCTCTGCACTCGTCGTCAAACCAAGGGTTTTGAGGCATCTTCCCATGTCGGATCCGCATAGATCGGGTCGTGGGAAAGGATTTGATGGCGGCGTCATGTACAACTGAGATCGGGGTGTCAGAGGCGTTGGTGAGGTCTGTATCATCTCCAAGTAGGGCTAGGAGCTCCCTAGCGAGGTGACTCACGTACATTGGATCAAGGGCACAGTCAAAGTGGACTTGAATGCATGTGGGCGTGGGAGGCGCTCTCTTTGTGGCTGGCATGGTGGCAGAGATATGAAAGGCCAAGTATGAGTGGTCAGCTCCGAGTGTGGGGGGTGGTGGTTATGGTGAAGAAGTGTATCTGTGAGATAGAGTCTTTGGGCCTAGCAGATATCTATTGTACTAGACCCTCTGACATGCAGAAAGCAAGTGAGTCTTCCAGAGGATGGCCATCTAGGGAGACCATTATAGATGATAAGGTCATGGATAGTGCCTAGCTCAAGTAGATGTCGTCCATGTCTTGTCACCTGTGGGGTATCCGTAGAGTGCCTAAGTATCCCGAGCTCAGTTGCATCAACTCTGGCACGATGTGTAGATCTCTGTCATTTGTGAAGTTCAACAAGCCCACCTGTCCATTTTTTGTCCGTGAATTGAAGCCCCCAGTACAAGGATGTCTCCCAGTCTGGAGAGCTCCTTGATGTCATCATGGATTGTCTCATACGGTCTATGTCCATCTGTAGTGACCTCTCGTGCATAGGATGATGTGTCTGGAGGGAAATAGCACACCGCATGAAGATAGGTCTAGCATCTGGAAGCTGAGTTTGTATCCACATGTGTCGTGCATGCTCCTCTCTTCGAACCATAGATACGAAAGAGAGAGAGAGAGGCATGAGCGGGAAGGCTGCTAGAGGGAAGGAGCTAGAGAGAGTGAGGGGAGCGAGAGGGGAGGGAGAGAGCATGTCGGGGAGCTGTTTGATTACCATCTAAGGCCTCTGTGCATGTGGATCTCCAAATATGCCATGCTGATATGCTTGCTAGAATCTCCCATGAAGTATCCATAAAGGCATGTGCAGTTAGAGGGCTGAGATGACGCATTCTTGATGACAATACCACATAGAGGACACCTTGAGGGAGCTGATCATGTGTTGCTGCTGTGAGCTTTGGAGCTGCGAACAAAGGGCACTCTCAGGCGGCACTGGCAGGCGGCTGTTTTGCGGAATCTGCACACACAGTGGACAGCACACTTGGTGGGCCACAAGTCCTTTAGGCTTGGAGCAGCCAGCACACGGCATGGACAGGAAAAGGGGTCGGTAGCAAGCTGGTGCGGGGAATTCTTTCGGCCCATATCCCACCCACGCTTATTGATCAGCTGCTGCTGTGAAGCTTTGGAGTTGTGAACAAAGGGCGATCTGAGGTGGCACTGGTGCGGGGAATTCTTTCGGCCCATATCCCACCCACCCTTATTGATCAGCTGCTGCTGCGAAGCTTTGGAGTTGTGAACAAAGGGCGATCTGAGGTGGCACTGGTGCGGGGAATTCTTTCGGCCCATATCCCACCCACCCTTATTGATCAGCTGCTGCAAAGCTTTGGAGTTGCGAACAAAGGGCGATCTGAGGTGGCACTGGCAGGCGGCTGTTTGGTGCAGCCTGCACACACAGTGAACAGCACATAGTGTCGGTTGCAAGTCCTTCAGGCGACCTAGCGTGGACAAGAAAAGGGGTTGGTAGCAACATGGCGCAGGGTATTGTTATGATCCCACCCACCCTTATTGCATCACGCATGGATGAAACCATCGCCTATCTCTTGTACAAGGTCATGTAGATCCAAGTGAGCTTGTGGGGGGGTGGGGGTGTTGCCAGGATCAGTTGTTGCAGGTTGTGGAGTTTGGAATAGTTCCATGGGACTCCTGTATATGAATCTTTAAGAGGATAAGCTCGACGGTACCATTGGAAGCTCAACATTCATCCATAAGGGTTTGTGGGAGCTTGTTCAGGGCTATGAATGGAAGCCTTATTGTTCCAAGAGTTCTGTCAACTGGGATGACGAGCTAGTTGTTATGGAGTCCTCCATTAGGGCTGTGAAAATGCCCACCTTTAGGGCTTGCTGCTGGGCTGAAAGATGCCCAGCCATTGGCCCATATAGAGGGCAAAAGAGTTAGTACAGAGCTAGCAAAAGGGCGTTTACATGGCAGCTCCCTTACATGTTCTAGGATGGACTTGACAGGTAGGCAGTAGCCTAGAATCAGGTCAGCTATAGTATGGTTGCAGTGCTGCAGCAAGGTTGGACCAGTGGCACATCGCAGGTTCAGCCAGTAGAAGTAGTCAACATACATAGACTGGGTCGGCCCAATCTGTGGTAGGTTAGCAGGCCCTGTAGCTAGTCGGCTAGATCATTAGTCTGGTTGACTAGATTGGAAGGTTGCTTGGCCTATAATCGGCCCCATTGAGGGGGCATTCATCAGTTCAGTGTAGCAGCAGCCCTCACGTCGGTATTGGGATCCACAGGGTAACATACCAGGAGAGTTACATGTGGTCACTTAGTCCTGGTATGGCCTTGTAGGCTAGTTAGGACCAGTTAGTCTTAGTTAGGCTACTTAGGCCACTTAGTCCTAAGTTGTTTCGGCCATATAGTGGCCACTATTGTACTTTCTTATTATCCATTTTGCAAGTACGCTCCATTGCTTTCAGGTGGTTGTGTACTCCCTTGCATTCCATTTCTCCTCGCATCCAACTGTGTATCAGTGCGGGTTGCGTGATCCAATCTGCCTTCTCCCCTTATGCTTAGATCACTCTAGCTCAAAGCAGCTTCAGCTTGCAGCTTGCAGCACAGACAGTTTGTCGCGATTGATTGAAGCTGCCTCTCCCGAGACCACCTGTAGTTCCTGTGACCTTCCAGATTTGTCTCATGACCTTCCAGATTCGCCCTCAACTTGCCTAGCTCTGACTCTGTCCTGCGACCTACCCCTCGAGTTCTTGCTGTTGTCTCTCAGCTCCCCGACTGACATTGCAGCTCCCAAGGTCTCATTGTAGCTTCTGCATGTGCGGTGCCAGTCCCATGACTGCCATTGCAGCTTTTTGTGCCAGTCTTAGGTCGCAGCTCCCATGATCCTTCAGTTGCTCCATTGAGGGGTTGCCAAGCTAGCCTTGAATCATAACAACTTCTTGGACATTTCCACTTGCAATTGGCTATTCGTACAGCTACCAAAACAGGCGTAATAGCCATCTGCTTCATTTCAACAGCCTCTATTCAAGTCGATAATTGTACAGACATCCGTACATTTGTCAGATTAGTCAACTCTGTTGACTTTTTGGTTGTTAGCACATTCCGAAATTGGAACTTTGGGCTCATTTGTAGTGACATTGCATTGACATTTGTCTGTTACAGAGTTTTGTTGCCCAGATTTCTGTATGCAGGTTTTGGGGACAGATTTTTGCATTTGGTTCAGTTGAGCAGCCAGTTGAAATTCACATTTGCAGAGACTTTGTCTTTTTTGGCCTGAATTTGCAGCGCACTTTTCTTTTTGGGGATTTGCAATGGCCAGGAGTGATTTGCTCGGAATGTTCAGCTAAGGACAAGTTTGATGGCACCAACGATGCCATGTGGTCGTACATGGTGCGCTCCTTGTTGGTTGCCAGGCACAGGCACCTGTTGCCACCACCACCACCACCACCACCACCACCACCACCACCATCACAGGTGGTCCTATTACTCTCACCCATCATGAGCCATGTTTACTAGTCATTTATCACTGCAAGACCTTGCTGTGCTTCTTTTTCTCCAACACTCGAAGATGTCCTCCGGTCCTCTTGCAATAGTTGCAGTGATTTTTCTTTTGTCCATCAGCTGGGGTAGAAGAGGTACTAGAAGAGTGTTTGGGCTTGCTGGAATTTGCGGCCCCCTTTCCTTTGCCTTCGTGACCCATGGCAAAGGCTTGGTTTGCAGCCCTATTTGAGCGGCTCTACTCCTCCTATGTAACATGTTGATTGAAAGTGTACTAATTGGGGTTACCCAAGGCCACCAACCTCAACGCCTAGCGAAGACTTCATCCAATGTCGTGGAAACCACCTAAGAATCTGGCACAATCTCATCAACACGGATGAGATGCTCTCTAAAGTCCCTGAATTTTGTGTGATACGCATCCATGCTGTCCCCTTCATTCACAATGTCCAACTTCTTCCGCAAAAAGGCAACCTTGGCCTCATTTTGGGAATAATAAAGATTAGACAAAGTATCCCATGCGACCTTGGCTGTCCTGCAAGGGATGTGCGTGGACATCCCTTTGATCCCATTGAATGTGATCCTGCATGGGAGGAGTGAGAGGCATTGCAGTCGAGTGGTAACCAAAAGTGGCCATTTTCTGTCACTTCTGTCAAAGCATGATGCAGCTTTGTCAGTTTCAGATTCTATGTCTGATTGGGATAGTGGTGATTCCAAGCTAATTTCATCCTGCAAAAAGTTATTTGAGTCCTTGAAAGATGCACCTAAGGGGGGAATTGTTGTATGTGCCATGAATGCATCTTATCCTGTGAGAGGTTTTGGTCAAGTGCTACTTCAGTTTTGGGAGATACAGTTAACTCTTTTTGGAAGTGTTGTATGTTTCAGGTATAACAAGAAAAAAGGTTTCTATCTCAGGCACATTTCTACAAATGGCTTCAGAGTTATTTTTGACGGTTATTGCTGTGCCATGTATGACAATCGGCATGATTACTACATAGTACTTAGTGGCACACCTTTGAGAGGGCTGTATCATCTTGATGCCTATGGAAAAGCGGTTGTTACAAAAGCAAATGCAATAGCTGAATCTGCAATTTTAGACACACATTTATGACATGAGAGATTGAGACATCTCAAATTATGGTAGTTTGGTGAAAATGTATTCTAAGGACATGGTAGTGGACCTGTCTGTGAGGGCTGCTTTTTGGGAAAAATGCAACGGATCTTATTTCGAAAGGTTCATCTTGGAAGTTGCATGTAGGACATAGTGATGTATGCGGGCAGCATCACTTGGGGGGTACTCATACTTTGTCACCTTTGTGAATGACTTTACTAGACACACTTGGTTTATCCCTTGAAATCCTAACTCGATATCTTTGCTTGTTTCAAGCTTTTCCTTGTCACCATGGCTGAAAATGGGAGTGGAAACAAGCTCTTGACCTTCTGCACTGATAGGAGAGGGGAGTACACGTCTTGTGAATTTTTCGATTGTAGCAGCCCAGGGCATTATATATCAGTGCAAAGTGCCATACACTCCGTAGCAGAATGGAGTTGCAAGCGAAAGAATCTGACATTGATGGAAATGGCCAAATTCATGCTTAAGGGGAAGTCTTTGATGGATAGAGAGAATGAGTGAGAGCAAGAGAGATTGAGAGAGTAGGAAGCTTGGAAGCTGAAGACGTAGTTGCAATAGAATAGAGTAAGTGAGCACAACTCAAAGTGAGAAAGATAAGGTTTTGTCCTAGTGACAAAACCTTAGTAGTCACTAACCATAGTTAGTGAACTAACTGCGGTTAGGGGGAAAAACCTCTTAAAGAGGGAAAAGTGCCCCTAACTAGCTTATTATATTACATTGGTCACTGCTGAATTATATCTATAATTCTAACACCCCCTGCAGTGCCAATGTCATGTACAAGGCTGATCAATCACCAAATGGATATAAGTTCAGGGCACTGCGAAATGCCTCAAACTTCTCACGTGGTAGCGCTTTGGTGAAAATATCTGCAACGTTGTCATGTGTGGACACAAAGATCATACTGATCTCTCCTGCATGCAACTTCTCTCTGACGTAGTGATAGTGAACCTCAATGTGCTTCGTGCGAGCATGAAACACTGGATTCTTTGCCACTGCAATGGCACTCTGACTATCAGTGAGAATTGGAGAAGGACCCTCCAAAGACAGATGAAGATCAGCAAATAAAC
The DNA here is from genome assembly GCF_047967505.1 of Dipteris shenzhenensis. Taxonomy (NCBI): domain Eukaryota; kingdom Viridiplantae; phylum Streptophyta; class Polypodiopsida; order Gleicheniales; family Dipteridaceae; genus Dipteris; species Dipteris shenzhenensis. The sequence goes on along the minus strand of NC_141603.1, from coordinate 6,221,175 downwards.
GTCTCAGCCAGACACATTCAACTGTTGTTGTGAAAGCTGCCCTGTACTCAGCTTCACATGATGAGGTAACCACTGTAGATTGTTTCTTGCTCAGCCATGAAATGCAAGATTTACCCAAAAAGAAACAATTGCCACTAGTGGACTGCCTAGTGTCATAATCACCAGCCCAATCTGAATCACTGTAGGCATGCATCTGCAAGTCACCCCCCCTGGGAAATAGTAAGCCAAAAGACTTGGTGCCCTGCAAATAACGGAAGATGCGCTTAACTGCTTGCCAATGCATAGTTTTGGGGCTGTGCATGTACCTGCTCACCTGAGATACTGCAAACTGAATATCAGGCCTAGTATTGCAGAGATATATGAGGCATCCAACAGCTTGACTGTAAAGTGTGGCATCAACTGATTCTCCTGCATCATGCATTGTGAGTTTCAGCCCCGGTTCCATAGGAGTGGATATGGGCTTACACTCTTGCATGTTAAATCTGTCCAAGAGTTTTTGAACATACTTGGACTGAGACATAACAGTGCCACGTCTCTCATGAGAGAACTGGATCCCCAAATAAAAGTGAAGCAGCCCCAAATCTGACATGTCAAAGTTGGTCTGCAAATCAGCTTTGAAATCTGCAATTTTTTCTTCATTGGACCCTGTGAGCAGTAAGTCATCAACATAAAGAAGGATGACTAAGATTTCCCCCCCATCCATCTTGATGTAGAGGGTGCTCTCAGTAGGACTATTGTGCAGCCCCTTGCTGGTCAAAAAGGCATGTATCTTGGCATACCATGCACGAGGGGCCTGTTTCAGCCCATATAAAGCTTTATTGAGCTTACATACTTGAAGTGCATTTGCTGTAATTTCAAAGCGTGGAGGCGGTTTGACATACACCTCTTCCAGCAAGTCCCCATTTAAGAAGGCTGTTTTTATGTCCAACTGATGAACATTCCACTCAAAATGTGCAGCCATTGCAATTACTGATCGGATGGTGGTCATCCGGGATGTAGGAGCAAAAGTCTCCTCATAATCTATGCCCTTTTTCTGAGCATAGCCCTTAGCAACCAGCCTGGCTTTATATCTGTCAATGGAGCCATCGGGCTTCCGTTTGACTTTAAATACCCATCGTGTGCCAATAGCATGTTTACCTTGTGGCAAGTCCACAACATCCCAAGTCTGATTTTAGCAATGGACTGCAACTCATCGTGCATGGCATTCATCCAATGCACATTACCTTTTGCCTCTTCAAATGTGGCAGGCTCCTCTTCATCAAGGAGAGTACCTGCATATGCTGATTCCACTGAATTAGCACCTTCCATGTGCCTTGCTGCACTGCGAGTCCTGCCAGGTAATGGAGCATCAAGTTTACTTTCCCTGAGAGTCTGTAACAGCCAGTTTGGGACTGTTTTTGCTGCATGTATGTCTGCAATTTCTTGCTGCACCACCTGTTCCACTGCCTGTGGAGGAGGCAAGACATCCTGTGGCGGAACTGAAGCATTTGAAGGTTGCTGTAAATTCTGATTTGGATCAGAAAAATCAGCAGAGGAACCCAAAGCAATGGGTAGCAACCCTTGAAAGACATCCTCTGAAGATGAAGGCATTTGAAATTCAGCCTGAGTGTGAGCTGAATTTTCAGAAAATATTACATCTCTACTTATGCGTGTAGCAGGATTGTAGAGACGATACCCCTTGCTTTCTGTACTGTATCCAACAAATATGCATTTGATGGCTTTATCTGACAATTTGTGCCTAAATTCAACTGGCACATGTGCATAGGCAAGGCATCCAAAGACTCGGAAGTGATCCACTGAAGGCTTCTTGTCATTCCAGACCTCAAAAGGAGTTTTAGTTTTTAAAGCCTTAGTGGGAGCCCTGTTCAAAACGTAATTGGCACACATTAAACCCTCTAGCCAGAATTTATGAGGCATGTGTTTGCTTTTCAGCATACATCTGTCCATCTCCATGAGAGTTCTATTTTTCCTCTCAGCTTTGCCATTTTGCTGAGGGGTCAGCCTGACTGTGAGCTGATGCACAATACCCTTTTGCTTGAGAAAAGCATCAAATTCTGCTGATAGGTATTCCCCACCTCTATCCGTGCGTAATGTCTGTATCTTGAGTCCGGTTTCATTTTCAACCATGGCTGAAAAGTGTTTAAACACTGTGAACACTTCAGATTTCTTTTTCAGCCCATAAACCCAAGTAAAATTGGAGTAGTCATCAATAAATGTGACAAAGTAGAGATGACCACCCAATGACGGAGTCCTCATGGGACCACAGACATCACTATGTATTAGCTGCAATTTGCGAACAGCTTTAACTGAACCATCCTTTTTGAAGGGGAATCTATGCATTTTACCTAAAATGCACCCTTCACAGGCATGTGGAGGAGGTATCTCAAGAGGTGGCAATGCATCAACCATTGAAAATTTCTGAAGTGTCATTAAGCTGTTATAATGCATGTGGCCATATCTAGCATGCCATAGTGCTGCATTTTGCATGGCAGTTGTAGGGGTAGAAACTGCCAGAGCATGGGCTGCTCTTTTCTCAAAAATATCAAGCTGAAAAAGCCCACGCAGCAAAGTACCAAATAACTTTAAGGCATAGTTAGCTGAAATGTCTCGGACAGCACATTTGTCATCCTCAAAGATGACCTGAAATCCCCCTCTGTTAAGAGTGGACACTGAAAGGAGATTTTTGGTTATGCCAGGCACATATAAGACATCTGAAAGTCTGAAAATTGAGCCATCAATTGCAGTGAGCTCAACTTCTCCTGTGCCACGTACTGAATATGAGGAATTGTTGGCACAAGTGACTTTCTTACCAACAGGAGGTGGATGCAAGGAAGCAAAAAGACACTTCCTAGAAGTGATGTGCTTGGATGCACCGCTGTCAAAATACCATGTGTTCAGTGTTTCATTAACACTGAAAGCAGATGCATCTTTAGAAGAGTCAAAGCTGCAAGTCAAAAATGCATATGTATCATCACTGCAAGAGGCTGTACTATCCCGAGCATCTGGAACAGCCAACCTAGAATCTGAAATGCAAGAGAAAAAGGCATAATCTTGACCAACAAAGTTGGCTGTAGCATCCCCACTGTCAGATGCACAAGGGGCTGAATCTGAAACAGCCATTCCTGTGCTGTTTTTCTTTTCTTTTGCAATCCTTTTCCTGCATTCTGCTATGTGATGACCTGGCTTTTTGCAGTAGTGACAAAAACCCTTCTTTTTGGGCTTACTTGCATCACTTTTAGCCTTTTGTGAAGGCTGTCCTGACCCACTGGAAGGCTGATTTACTGCTGTCTTTGCCTGTCCCTTTGTTTTTGATTTAAATTTTGAGAGCATGGCTTGTTCACCTGCACGTGAAGCCAAATTTTTCCTGGTCTGCTCTTCCTGAAGCAGAAGTCCTATCAACTCATGAAAAGTGAGAGGATTTGCACCCCCCCTCAATGATGAATTCAGCGAAGTGTGAAAGCTGAGATAAGACTCAGGAAGAGAATTCAGAGTGGTTGTGATCATCTCTGAATCAGGAATAATTTCATCTATGTTTAACAATTGCTCTCTGAGATCCTGTAGCTTTGTGAGGTGGACTGACATGGAGTCACCCTCCTCCATATGTGTATTGCTCAACTCTCCTTTTAAGAAAGATACCCTGGCATCATTCCGTGCTGCATACATGCTTTCCAAAATATCCCACGCTGCCCTGGAGGTCTTACACGACCGGATATGCGGAATGATTGATCTTTTCACTGAAAGAGAGATGCATGACAAGGCTAAGGCATCTCGTGAATCCCATCTCTTCTGCTCTGGAGTATTGACTGTGGCTGCACCAACAACTTGTCCTGCCGCTGCACCCTGTGCACGACCTCTTCCACCTCCTTGCTGAGGAGGGGTAGCAGGTGCAATATCTGTTGGTCGGATTTCATCCCCATTGACATAATCCCATAAATTGCGAGAAATCAGAATATTACATGCCATGAAACTCCAGAGGGAGTAGTTGGTACCATCCAACTTGTCTTCCTGTGAAAGACCACCGAACTGGAACTCATTCTGATTTTGATGGGCCATATCAGAGAAAGAGATTGAAGCAGATATAAAGCTGAATTCCCTTATTGGGAATAAAATGCACAACTCCCAAAAACACAGCCAAGCACGGGCTGTATATGCAACTTAGATTTCTGTACTTGAGCTGTCAGAAATCTGTCCAAGCATCTAAAACTCTCCAAAATCTACCAAAAGTGTTCCAAACACTCCAAGAAAGGCAGTATGTACTGAATACTCCCAAAAAATGCTCTCTCAACACAAAAGCCCCAATTTGTGGCTAGAAATTGCAGCCAGAAAGGGGCAAAAATGCTAAAAGCCCCAAATCTGCAATTTTTAAACAAAAGCCCCAAATTTCAGACTAGATCTGCAATTTTGCTCCAGATGTAGCTCCAAACTTGCACAATGATTGCAATGTCTGCAATTTACAAAATGCCCCAAATGTACTCGCAGAATACTGAGCCAAACAATGGCTGTCTGCACAATTTGTCTGTCAAAAACACCTGCTGGTTCTTTTCGAAACAAAGCAGCTACCTGTTGTACTGAAGCGGATTCAGTACGGACAGTGAGAACAGTACGGAAATGCCGTACAGTTTGTACGGCACTGTACGGCTGGTACTGTACGACAGGTACTGTACGGCTGCGATGTACGGAACTTGACGGAACTGTACGGCGGCGATGTACGGCGATCGATGTACGGTGAGCAGGTACAGTACGGGATTCTTGCGCAGGTACGGCTAGCAGGTACAGTACAGGACTGTACGGTAAACCGTATAGCGGCGATGTGATGTACGGAACTGTACGGAAGCAGACGGCGACACGTACGGAGGCAGACGGCGAATACTGTACGGACAAGTTGGAGCAGGGGGAGTACGTTGAGGGAGCAGGGAGCCAGAGACTCTTGAACCTGCTCTGATACCAAATGATGGATAGAGAGAATGAGTGAGAGCAAGAGAGATTGAGAGAGTAGGAAGCTTGGAAGCTGAAGACGTAGTTGCAATAGAATAGAGTGAGTACAACTCAAAGTGAGAAAGATAAGGTTTTGTCCTAGTGACAAAACCTTAGTAGTCACTAACCATAGTTAGTGAACTAACTGCGGTTAGGGGGAAAAACCTCTTAAAGAGGGAAAAGTGCCCCTAACTAGCTTATTATATTACATTGGTCACTGCTGAATTATATCTATAATTCTAACAGTCTTTGCCCAATAAGTTTTGGTTGGATGCAATTGTGTGCGCCAACTATGTGCTCAGTTCCGCACCCACACGGGCATTGAAGACCATCACTCCTTATGAAGCATGGATAGGTTGGAAGCTTGTCATATCACACATGCGGGTTTTGGGGTGCTTGGCATTTGCACATGCTCTTAGTTGAGGCATATGTTGAAGATAAGGCAGTCAAATGCACATTTATTGGCTACAGCTCACAAAGCAAAGGCTAGATGTTGTGTCAGCCTAGCAAGGGGGAGTTTATTATCGGCAGGGATTTGCATTTGCTGAACATGCAGCTTTACCTTGGCTGGACTGTTAAAAACAGCCTATTATAGATGCCTTTGGTTTGTTTGATTTCTTGTCGACCCTTGACATATTAGATCAGCAATACAGGATTCAAATCCTCAAGCTTCTAGCAGTCCTCAGCCTCTTGAGATTGATGCCCATGTTCAGCCTGATTTGCAGCAGCTTGATGATCATGCTATTGTACAGGTTAGCTGCAGAGGAGACGGCTGTCATTAGATTTGACAGCAGAAAATAGTCCCCCCTTTGCTTTTGGATACTCTTAGGGATGTCAAAGAACATTTCACCATGTACAAAGATGTTTTTACTTGGAATTACACTGATCTTCAGGGAGTCCGTGAAATGTGTCTTCTGATACTTCAAAGACATGCAGCATTTGGGACTGTTGTATGATGATAAGTCTTCCCTGGTTATGCATGCATTTATGGAGAGTGACTGGATTGGTTGTTATGACACGTGGAGGTCTCAGAGTTGCATCTAGTTGTGGAGCTGTTCTCCATAGTTGGCTCGCTGAATGATGCAACCGTATATACATTCACTATTCTTCACATCCAGATTCCAACCATTGAAACTAATTGTATTGCAATGTCTCAGTTAATGTGTTTGGCATCGACCAATAGCAAATCCTCATGTTAAGTACACAGTTGCTGAGGATATAAAATACATGGGTGGGATTTGATCATGGGACCTAGCTTGTGTATGGCATTTTGGCATCATACTTTCCATAAATTTTAAGTGTGCGTTTGTCATAGGTCATGCAGGGCTTTCTAATTTATTTGCAATATTTGGATAACAATGCCTCTTTTTGTGTACTGTTATGAATGCAGGTTTTGAAGCATGAGTGGCCTGCAAAGTGGCCGAGATTCATTCCGGATCTTGTATCTGCTGCCAAAACCAACGAAACACTATGTGAAAATTGCATGGTCATTCTGAAGGTGTGATGTTGCATCTTTGGATGAGGCTTCTTTCCTTTATTAAGAGGTTGAAGAGAGGATGAATGTAGTTAATATCGTCAGAGGAACATAAATTTGTGAAGTGTGTGGAAGTTCTTACCAGTGAAGCAGTCTGGTTGTCTACTCAGGATGAAGAGAGGAGGTTTGTGGTCAATATCGTTAGAGGAACAGAAATTTGTGAAGTGTGAATGGAAGTTCGGGCCTATTCGTAACTTATTTCTAATGGCTTCTGACTTTAAGCTTTCTAACGTCAGCCAGCTGAGTATGTAGTTTATTCTTTGTAGCTTGGGGGGTCCTTAAATGCTATATGCAGTACATGATTAAGTAGATGATCACAGATGCATTGTCCTTCACACCTTCTGTAGGGTAGCTAAGTAAAGTGTGATTTAGTTATAAACTGTCACCACTTTCTGCAGGTAGCTATGTGATTAGCAGTTTGTCATCCAGTTCACAAACTATTGTCAGATTAGGGCTGCTAATATAGGAGAGACAATATACTTGTTGCCTATCTTGCCAGTGATTAATCTTTGTGCATTGTTAGTACATGTATCCTTAAGTCCTGTGATGATTTGTTTGTTCTTTGCGTTACCATTTTCTGACAATTGCTGACAGCTTGCCACATTACTACGGGTGAAAAGGTTGTTGCAAGTTTTAAAGCTGGAGAATGTCTAGAGTTCTATCTTGCTTGTGGATCTTCAGGCAGAGCCCTGTTACAATTATTTGTGTTCAGGAGGTTTAGTTTACCAAGGCTATAAGCAGTCGGTTTTTTGTAGTATTGGACCCAAAGGCTGCTAAAACATTTGCAAACATGAGTCTTCATTTTTAAGTTTGTTGTCGTCTACCTTAATGGTAGCTGCATCCTGTATTGTGGACATGGTGACTGAAGTTTGCTGTCTTTACCTTAATGATAGTTGCATCCATTGTTGTGGACATGGCGATATGCTTAACAATAAAGCTTTTGTAGATTATGCTGATAACTAAGGCTGTTGCCTTTTATCAATTGCGGTCACACTATTTGCTCAGTGAACGTTTCTAGGCTGTTCTGCATCCTGAGAATACTTTTGTTTTTCTTAGGTTTGCTCTTCTTAATTCGTGATGCATCCCTTGTTAAGCAATTAGAAGATCTATGGCTTAGAAGCCGTACATAGGAGATCGTTCTATCTTTGCTGGTGCTTGCTTCAATAATCCTTGAATCCTGTGTGATGCCTAGTATTTTTCAAGGTTTAACTCAGGATATTCTATCTTAATCTGTGGTGACACGTAGGATTTTCTAACTGTCCAGTCTAGTGGTCTGTGGTCTAGATTTGTGCACTTAGTTTTATTGCAGGAGGTATTCTTCAATCATCGCAAACTATTCTGGCTGTCCCCTTTTTATACGACATTCATTTGCTGGAGAGGAATGGTCTCTTTGTTGTGCAAATGTTGCCTATTAAGCATGTGTCTAAGACTTTCCAAGCCATGTATTTGCTTGAGAGCTATTTCTTGCAAGGGATAATGAAGATGATGGTTGGTAACGTGCTGTGTAGCTTTATGAGGTCAAAACTGCAGTTTGTGTCATCATTAGGCAAGACACTTTTGGAGCTCCATTGTGTATATCTCATAGTTCCTCCTCTTTGAATCCATGGCAGCTTCTCAGTGAGGAGGTTTTTGACTTTTCCCGTGGAGAATTGACACAGAGCAAAATCAAAGAGCTTAAAGAATCTTTGAACAGGTACGCCCTTCTTCTCCCCCCCTGTGTCCTGCTCTTTTTCCATATTGTGATTAAGTTACTTCTACTTGATCATAATTTTAAAGTTCTTGTTATCCATGACCTTTATAAGTTTGTGTGTCATGAGATTATTTTTGGCTATACATGCATGTAGTGGTGCCTGTGTGCGCCTGCATGTTTGCGTGCGGGTAGCAGAGAGTCTCCACTTTTTTTATTTTCTTAATTACTTTTTTTCCTTTGTGACTTTTCTCTTTTTCTCTTTTGGTCCTTCTAGGATCAAAAGGCTCTTACAGTGGCCTTACGGCACTGGCTAACCCTAACTGTAGTCGTGAGTTTAGGGGGTATATTGGCTTCGTGATTCACATTATGGTGAATTAGCCTTGTGAAAACCAACAGGGCAATCTCCTGGGACGTCATCTGGCTCCTGTGATGCAAGGGAGGAGTTACCTTGGGATGAGAAACGATTGTGAAGCAACCCCCCCCATCTGTTAGGGATATAGTAAGCAGAAATTGCCTCGGGATGGGCAGGGAGAGTGCAAACAAGTTCCCAGTGTTGGATTGCTTGACCTCACCGAACAACATTGGAAATGCTAGTGATGGTCATGTCTCTTTGATAGGTGATTTAGTTTGGTCTAGCTCGATAAATCAAAACTAAAAAGTAGGAAGAAACATATACAGAGAAAGGTCTAACTTTTTAGCTAGGTCAACATGAATAATCTTCATGATTTTGGGGAGGGTAACATTAAATAGTCTACATGAATAATCTTCATGATTTTGGGGAGGGTAACATTAAATAGTCTAAGTTTAAGGCTTTATTTGTCATGACGAGAAATCACTAATCCGTGATTAGTAGACATTAAAATATTATTTTATATTATACGCCAATGGTGTAACATGTATATGTATTTATGATGGACACTGACCGATTTGTTATGGCAGTGGATTATCTCAGTAGATAGGACTAGTCGAGTTGGAGCCACCGCTTCAGACATCATCGAATTTGGACATGTGATACTTATTCTATTAATAAAAATGTGTACACACGTGTCTAGGTCCTAGGGGCAATAGGAAGGGAAGGGTGCATTGAATGGTAGATGCATGGGTCATAGGATAAGGGTAGGTGTAAATGGTAAGATGGAACTTGAGTGATCTCAAGGGACATTAATGAAAGGGTATCACCCTTTCATTGTGAATCTCACGTAGCATTCTTCATTCACCTTGTATTCATCCGCCATCTCTCGCACACTTTGTATGTAAGGTCAAATAGAAACAAGCACTCTCACGAGGACGCTCTTCCCCATTGGAGGGCCGATCGGCATTCAAATTCTGCATGCATTGCACACATTTGCATTCTTGAGAAGGCTGGTTCTTCACATTATTAGTTATCACTCATTATACAAATAATAACATAAGAATTCTTAATAAACTAAGACGACTTAGAAACAAGCATCTTAAGACTTCCGCTCCTATTAGTCCTATTCATATCACAGTCTATAACATACATAGTAGTAACATACTTTATGTAGGACAAACCTGTCGAACGGCTTTTATTCTATTTCAAGAACATATTAGGGAAGCGAGAAAACTTCATAGGAAGAGAATATAAAACCCTTATATGCGGCAATGGAAAAATCTGGTTTTGTATTTGTTTGCTGCTTTCTACGAGCATATAGAGGGTGATTTAATAATGTGAAGGATTTTATTACGGTTGCTCGATCTCGTGAATTGTTTTGGATGAGAACTTTACACACTTTCTTCCCAAGAGGGAAGGAAAATCAACTCTTCGTAAGAATAAAAGAACCTATAAAAAGAAGCCTATGATATGGAGAACTCATAAAGCCCTTTAACAACATAGTCATATACCTACCCTTTAACCAAAAGTTATGTTGCGGGATTGTCCTAGCTCTCTCGCAATCTCACATGTTGATCATGATTTGCTTCCCTCGATTTCAGTTCTTCATCTTCCTCCTCTTTCAATTCCTTTAACTTCTTCATTTCCAAGAGTTTACAATCCAAGTATCCCTTTTCTTTGTGTTGCTTGGAAGTTTCACAAAATTCCAAAAAAGCCTAGATTTATTGTAGCTGCTTGTATGACTATTTTGATAGATGTCTCTAAATGGCTATATGTTTACCTTTGGTTATTGTTTTATTTTTATTATTTGTTTATTTTTGGTTAGCTCATTTTTCTTCTCTTTCTTTTTCTCTTTTATTTTCATTGTAGAATTTTGGACTTTAAAATCTGATTTTGTTCGATTGGATATATTCTAGTCTTACAAAGGTATATTGCGGATGTGGCATGTGCACATGCATGGGTATGCTTGGGGGTGTGTGTGTGTGTGTGGAAAAAATAGTGTGTGTATGTGCGTGCGTGTGCACTTTCGGAAGGGTTGTATAAGAATGTGCATGGGCTAGTGTGCACACTCTCATGTTGGCCTGTCTCTAGTTATGCAAGGTTGCATCCTTAACTTAGTGAAATCAACATTGTGAGTCCAAAGCATACTTACTCTCTATGCTTTTTAGGTCACAGCAAGCTTTTTCTTCTCTCTCCAAATTGTAGTTTAGGTGTTAAGAGTATCTAGTTCAAGCTAAGCATGGTTTAGAAAGAAATCAGATGCTCCAGTTATAAATACTTTGGTTTGTTGGTTTTGCAGTGAATTCCAGCTCATCCATGAGTTGTGCTTGTTTGTCCTGTCCTTTTCGCAACGTCCAGAGCTTATCCGAGCCACTTTAGGAACCCTGCATGCTTTTTTATCGTGGATACCATTGGGCTACATTTTTGAATCCCTTCTGGTACATTAGTGAAGCTTTCTTGAAAGTGCATTTTTATCTCTTCTGTTTTTTTAAATATTGAAACAATTTTTAAGTGCATTTACTGTCAGATGTCTCACTCTATTGACTAGTCTGTTTTGATCTCTTTTTGTGGGCTTTTTCTTATTGGATGGTGTGGTTTACTCTGTGTAACTGCAGCTTGAGACTTTGCTGAAACTCTTTCCGATGGTGGCATACAGAAATCTTGCAATTCAGTGCTTGACAGAGGTATGGTTTGTTGGCTGCTACTTGATTCAAGATCATAATTATGTTCATGAAAATTCTTAATTGCAATGAATTTTGAATAGGGCTAGCATAGCTATACCCCTAGACCTTAGTATCGGGGTGTTTGAGAAACTCAGACTTACTTCCTGCACAGTCAGGTTTGACTCGTGACAATCTGGGTAATTAGTGATTGGAATACTTATATCCTTTCCAAGCAATGCAAGAATAATCCATCTTATTTTACTCTCTGTACTTTTAGATGCAGTTTGGATGCTCTACCTCCAAGGGGCTACGAATGTGGTTGCCAGGAGCATGCACAGGCAAGCAGCAGGACAGGGCAGGCGCTTATGGCTACCATGCATTAGAACAGCCACAGATAGATGCGTGGGTGGCTGCCACACATCAGCACAGGAGTAGTGTAGGGAAGCAGCAGGACCCATGAGAGAGAGAGAGAGAGAGAGAGAGAGAGAGAGAGAGAAGAAAGAAAGTTTATTACAAGTTTTTGAAAGACTGAAGGGTCTATGAGACTGAAAAATTCCAGATACAATGAGCTGAATGGCTGGAGCCTCTAAACGTGCATCCACACCCAAGACAAATACACAATCATAGAAACTAGTACATAAAACAGCTGAGCCAATGGAGAGGATCGAAGTTGTGGTGTGGCATCACGAGGGGTCCTTTGGGAGCTGGGGCATCGCATGGTGAAGTCTCAATCTCCTCTCGTAAGTCTTGAGCGAAGTGTGAGGTCTCAAGGGGGAAGCAGCAGACTGCGATGAATAGGTCCTCTTGAAAAGGGTGTCGTTCCTAACCCCCTGATACCTGCATGTGTATCTTGGCTCTGAATGGAGATCACCCCGATAAGAGATGACCTGTATAGTATTGCCACTCCTCTCGATCCCCGGTCTCCTTCCTGTCTCTTGCATCTCATCTCAAAATGCTACCTCCCACGCGTATCCACCGACTACCGGCAAAGGGTGCATTGGACTCTGATGTCTCTCTGTATAGAAAGCTATGTCTCGGATGTAAGACTCCGAGAAGTTCCTTGGATTTGACCATAAGGTATCATTACAGTTTCAAACATTCCATGTCAGGGTCTCGGTGCTCTGAATCTCATAGAACTCACCCCCCTATGTAGGGAGCCGTCAGATGCCCTCGGGAACCTGTCAAGAGAAGGGTGGCAGAAAAGAGGCTGACTATGGTGAGGCATAGAGAGTTGGGCTAAGAGGGCACGTCGGGGTTGCCCCCGATCCTAACAATGATGATAATGATACTGCAAACTACGGGGCTGGTGCTGTCACATTAGAAGATAGTGGTGCTGTCACCTCCAAGGGCCGTGTAGTGGACTGCGGTGATGATGAGGCTGATTTCGATGTTGAAGCTGCTTGGGCAGTTTCTCTTTCTCCTTCTCCCCTTTATTACCTTTTTGGCTGCTGCACCAGTCCTGCCTCCTTTCAGGCCCTCTCCAGCCCCATACAGCCTTGTACCCTGCTCTGTATACCTCGTTCTCCTATTTCTTTTTCTCCCTTTTACTGTGCAAAAATATTCTTTGCTGAAATTTATGGAGGGGGGAAGGGTTCACTACCCTTCATACCTTCCATTGTCTGAAGGGGAGCAAACATTGAAGGGAGCTCGCGCCCACCATAAGCCAGAAGAGGTTGCTGAGTTCTGATGGTATGGAATTTCTGGGGAACCCTGGTACCAGCATTAACAAATGGCTAAAACTTTAACTATCCTAGTCCTGGATACCTGGAACTGATGGCACAGACAATCCCGACCTGTTCTTGAAGCTGGAGCAGGATGCACGGGTCTAGAAGTGATTTGGGGGGGCAGTTCTTGAGGTTCTTGAAATTCGAACAGGTGTTCTAGAGTTTGCTGGTGTCAAATATAGGTCCCTATCAGTGTCTCCTTACGTTGTAGCCTGCCTGGAGCAGCGTGGTAGCAAGTATTACTCCCCCGTGAGGGCCTGGAGGAGCAATGCAACAACCTTACCAGGTTTGGAGAGAGAGAGAGAGAGAGAGAGAGAGAGAGAGAGAGAGAGAGAGAACAACAGGGGCGATAAAGCACAAATAACCAGCCAATACGCTCACTGTACTTATTCAACAAATAAACAACCAATTGATTCGGAGCTAGAATACTCCTACTAAAAAAGAAAGACACAGATTGGCCCTAAGCCTTGGCGCCCTTTCAGTATTTCTTTATTAATCGGAGGTCCTTGGTATCGAGATTACATATGGGCAACCCATTAGGCAACACTGCCCCATGCATAGTCTTTGTTGTTCACTGCGTCCATTTCCATCCAATAGTTGGCACACAGCCCGAAACTGTTACTAGCAGCCACACCTGGCTACGCAGTCCACCATAATTGCTACCAGTGCCCACAAGGCCATTTATCTGCTCAGAACAGAGAGAGAAAGCATATATACACAGCCGCATCGAGAATAAAACTGCCAATTGTGAGCCTTTCTGCAGAACAAAGGCCCTCCATTCAGTTTATGGTGTATAGAAACTTTCTCATCTCTCAATTCCTTCCTGCATTTAGTTTGGAATATATATAAGTCCTTCAAACCCCCTAGAATCCTCTTTTCCAAGCATGCGTTCCACTTGTAGTTGTCGGTGAAATCCAGTCCTAGATATTTATATGTGTTGACTGCTAGCCTCGGTAATCTCCACTGGGGTAAGGCCCAGAGAGAGAGAGAGAGAGAGAGAGAGAGAGAGAGAGAGAGAGAGTCTATTAATGTCCACTCGAGACCAAAAGGTCTATGGGACAGCAAGAAACCCTCTAGTACATTTGCTTTAGGGAGGGCACATGGCAGCTCCCAAGGAGTGCAAAAAGCAACCCACATTATTTTAGAGTACCTACATAATAGTCTGAAAGAGTAAACATCAATACATCAGTTTAAGACTGAGAGTCTTTTGGTTTTGATTTAAACTCTTTGATTAGGGCTACGTCTTCACGGTAAACTGCCCATTTTCCATCCTTTGTGGCAGCCTTGACTTTAGCTAATTCAGCTGCCTTATTCTTGAGTTGAGCCTGTGTAAGCTCCTCTGCTATCCATACTTTGGTACCCTTCAGCTTGTAAGATAATCAGAGCATGATCCACATATTTTTTGACTTTAGTGTAAGGATGGCATGACCTTTATAGTGCATAATAGAAGTTGGCCTGGAGTCGTCATCATCCTGCTCATCATCATCCACCCATTCAATGTTGGGCAAGCTTGCTTTGATCTTTGTCAATGTTTCACTATATGTGTCCTTCTCTTTGTACCAATCTTCTGGGAGTCTCCCTATTCTAATCTTCCGCACATTATCACTTCTAGCTTCGTGTTCTTGCATCTCTGCTTGAATATCAGACTTACTTGCATTGGTGTCCACTTCCACAATCACTTCCTTCTTAGCAGTTTGTACTTCAATGCGTGAAGAAGATCTTTGACTGTAGAGACTAGTTGCGTGAACAAAGGCCCTCCATTCAGTTTATGGTGTATAGAAACTTTCTCATCTCTCAATTCCTTCCTGCATTTAGTTTGGAATATATATAAGTCCTTCAAACCCCCTAGAATCCTCTTTTCCAAGCATGCGTTCCACTTGTAGTTGTCGGTGAAATCCAGTCCTAGATATTTATATGTGTTGACTGCTAGCCTCGGTAATCTCCACTGGGGTAAGGCCCAGAGAGAGAGAGAGAGAGAGAGAGAGAGAGAGAGAGAGAGAGAGAGAGAGAGTCTATTAATGTCCACTCGAGACCAAAAGGTCTATGGGACAGCAAGAAACCCTCTAGTACATTTGCTTTAGGGAGGGCACATGGCAGCTCCCAAGGAGTGCAAAAAGCAACCCACATTATTTTAGAGTACCTACATAATAGTCTGAAAGAGTAAACATCAATACATCAGTTTAAGACTGAGAGTCTTTTGGTTTTGATTTAAACTCTTTGATTAGGGCTACGTCTTCACGGTAAACTGCCCATTTTCCATCCTTTGTGGCAGCCTTGACTTTAGCTAATTCAGCTGCCTTATTCTTGAGTTGAGCCTGTGTAAGCTCCTCTGCTATCCATACTTTGGTACCCTTCAGCTTGTAAGATAATCAGAGCATGATCCACATATTTTTTGACTTTAGTGTAAGGATGGCATGACCTTTATAGTGCATAATAGAAGTTGGCCTGGAGTCGTCATCATCCTGCTCATCATCATCCACCCATTCAATGTTGGGCAAGCTTGCTTTGATCTTTGTCAATGTTTCACTATATGTGTCCTTCTCTTTGTACCAATCTTCTGGGAGTCTCCCTATTCTAATCTTCCGCACATTATCACTTCTAGCTTCGTGTTCTTGCATCTCTGCTTGAATATCAGACTTACTTGCATTGGTGTCCACTTCCACAATCACTTCCTTCTTAGCAGTTTGTACTTCAATGCGTGAAGAAGATCTTTGACTGTAGAGACTAGTTGCGGGGTAGGGGGGGAATCCTTGCAAGATTTTATAGCGTCATCCAGTCCTTCCAGAATGTGAAGTCGAGCCTTTACTTTTGCCAATTCCAATCGTAGCTCTCTCATTGCCTGCTGCAGATAAAAAATCTGATCCTATTGCCCAAGGATGGGTCGTTTTGAGCCTTCTTGTTGGTAATTCCGTGCATAAGGAGAGGGTGTCATGGCTGCAACTGTGGAGTACCAAGTCCTGATGGAGGTTGAAGGAGTTGAGGGGGACTTGGAGGAGAGGGTAAGCCAGTCCATAATTGGCTGTGTGTTGAACCCTCTAGCTGAACGTAACCCCGGGGTTGGGTTGGGGGTTTAGGCCAACTTGGGGTTAGGGTTAGTATGTTTGCTGCTGACGGGCTGCTAATGGGCGACGGGGCTGTACGGACGGAGGGGTACGGACGGGACTGTATGGGGGGGGGGGAGTGAGAGAGAGAGAGAGAGAGAGAGAGAGAGAGAGAGGCGGAGAGGCGGAGGCTGAGCGGGTGAGGGGGGGCTGAGGCGAAGAGGCTGAGCGGAGGGGAGGCGGAGTGGGTGAGGGGGTGGCTGAGCGAAGGGGCTGAGGTGGAGAGAGAGAGAGAGAGAGAGAGAGAGAGAGAGATTGGGTTGTTAACAGTAGGTGCACTAGCTCACTTGATTTTTTGATTGTGCAGGTTGCTGCTCTTAGTTTTGGTGAGATGTATGACCCACAGTTTGTAAAGCTTTACACCATATTTATGGCTCAATTGCAGGTAATTAAACTCCCGTAATGTGATTTGCCACTTTCTAGCTGCCTTTCAAAACATGTGGTTGATAGACAGACATGTACAAACGATTAAGAATTCTCAGTTGGAGTTATAATGTAATGTATATGATGTTTATATAGCTGTTTTACCTCTGTATTTTCAGCTTATTCTACCACCAGGAACAAATATTCCAGAGGCTTATGCAAGTGGATCCGATGAAGATCAGGCAAGAATCAGGCCATAGCTTTCCTCTCTGTTATATTCTTGTAATTTGTGTCAGGGTTTTTGACGACATACCAAATGATCTTAGATGAAAAGAGCCAACTGCAGGTGGGTTATCATATTTTTTTATGTTTTACTCTAGTGTGGCCCACAGTCTGAGCATTGTTTGTCAAATGTTGCAGGCCTTTTTACAAAATCTGGCACTTTTCTTCACATCTTTTTTCAAGGTAAATCACGTTTTCGATATACCTGTCAACCTGTCAACTATATTTGTTGTTCATTCACTTATCCAACTTACAGTTGATTCGGGTGGGTTGTGATCGGGTGGGTTGTGATATGCCAAGAGTTTCGAATTTCTTTGATACACGTATTATGTGCTCTGCTTTTACCTTCTTGCTGATGTCAAAGCAAAGTGATTTTCATAACTTTTGGTCCTTGGAAGAGACATCTTGCAGGAAATGGCTTAGTCTTTCTCATTGAATTTGTTTTCCCCCCCCAAACTGTAGCATTATTGCACAGAGAGAAGATTACAAGACTCTGTTATCTGATCCAGGCACACATAGCTGTACTGGAAGGAACACAGGACAACCAAACAGGTCTTCTACTTGGATTGGAATACCTGATTGGCATCTCGTATGTTGATGATACAGAGGTGTTTAAGGTAAAAGCGCTCTTACGCTAATCTGCTAAAAGCAGAGCGCGTGATTTCTTTGAAATATAAAGCCAGTTTGAGGTTGAAATGGCTCTGTTTGCTGGAATGGTATTACTTCTTTTTCTGGGTGTGCTGCTACTTGTACAACTTTCGAATAAGTTGGCTAGCTGGGTTCTCGAGTGTGGTAATTGCTGGCTTACCATACTTTATTTGAGTGTTGAAGGTCTGTCTGGATTATTGGAATTCCCTCGTTTGCGATCTCTATCAGTCGGAATGCAATGCAGAGAACCCTACAACTGCGGCTGCCATAGGTCTTCAGGTCTACTCTCTCTCTCTCTCTCTCTCTCTCTCTTCTTTTTGTTTTGTCATAATTAGTATGTGTACGTATGTGTTGAGGAGCAATGCGAGGGGCAGCAGTGGATTCCTGTCGACCAGGCTGTTGTTTATACTAATATAAGCTATTTTTCAACTTACTCGGATTTAAAACTGTTTCATATATAATTGCCTGAGATTCTTGACTGATGACTTATTGCAGGTACCCATGGTTGCTGGGTTAGTAGATGGGCTTGGATCACAGTTATCACATCGGAAGCAGCTTTACGTTATCCCAATGTCAAAGTTGAGGCTACTTATGGTCAGTCGTATGGCTAAACCTGAAGAGGTTTTGATTGTAGAGGATGAAAATGGGAATATTGTCCGGGAGACAATGAAGGATAATGATGTCCTTGTCCAGTACAAAGTGAGCTTTCATTTTCTTCTCCCTGGCTTATGAATTGGAGATATACATAAATGCATCAGATGTCACAATGATTAATAATATGTCAATTGTGGTGTGACTGAGCCTTTCATGTGATGCTTTTGAAAGAGGGAATCGGAAACTTATATAAGCTGATCATGGATTTGGAATAGCTTAATGCTTTATGAAGGTAGGATGGAGTACTGGTAGCTTTAATCTTGTTTCACGATCTTAATGTGTTTCAGATGGTGTGGTCTGGTTCAAGTTTTCTTTGTGTGGTATCCTGTTCTACTGGTCCTTTACTAGAACTTTCTCATGTGAATTTACAGATTATGAGGGAGACTCTTATTTACTTGTCTCACCTGGATCATGAAGATACTGAACAACAGGTGGTTATCACGTTCATGTTTAGGGCTACATGATTGGGAGTGGGACTTTCTGGTTTTGTGTATAACTGGTATAATTTGTGTTTTGCAAGATGCTCAAAAAATTGAGCAAGCAATTAAATGGGGAAGAATGGTCGTGGAACAATTTGAATACGCTTTGTTGGGCAATTGGTTCAATTTCTGGGTCGATGGTTGAGGATCAGGTAGTGTATTGATTTCACTCATGCATTTTCCTTGGTCGTCAGCTGAATTGATGCTTTGGTTTAATAAGCGAATAGCTTTTAGGAGGAAGTCTTTGTTGAAGTGTTATAGACATCTTAATTAATTCTTGTCTCATGCGGGTTTTCCAACTTTTGGTGTTGTGAAAATCAGGAAAATCGCTTTTTAGTCACGGTGATTCGTGACCTTTTGAATTTATGCGAAATCACCAAGGGCAAGGACAACAAGGCTATCATTGCAAGCAATATAATGTAAGCATGGAACATGGTCTGACACAGTTTGATCTGCGTGAGAAGGCTGACCTCCTCTAATGGGATATAATGTTGTCATGCTTGACTTTCTTTAAGATCCCCTTCCCTTTATTTCCTAACTTTGAAGTACACATAATCATAGATATTAGTACATAAAACATCTAAGACCATGAAGAGGATGGAAGTTGTGGCGTGGCATCATTAGATGGTCCACTGGGAGATGGACGGTTCACCGGTGATGTATGAGGCTGCGGTGGCATATAAAGCGTTGGCGACGGTGGTCTCCAGCGGTGTCCTGCCATTGTTACACCAGTTGGCCAAGTCTTTGGTTTGGTGAATGTGGAGGGGAGATCCGTTGTCGCCAAGCATCTCTGAACCAGGTAAGACAAATTGAAGAGGGGAGTGAATACACCCTTGAAGAGACATTGGTAGTGACAACGGACCTTGTAGTACACATGGCATCTCTAAGTGAATTGCTTCTTTGATTTGATTTGATGCGACTCTCTTTAGGTATGCCCTTGACTCGTCCACTCTCAATGTGTAGCCGGTGCGATGAGACAAGGAATTGCCCAATTGATATCGTTTGGGAATGGGAAAGGTGCATCCGTGTATAGCCTGGTGGGTTGATGAAGCCTTGCTCTTAAATGCATAAGCAATGGTCCTTGTAGAAGCTGAGCCTCATAGGAAGCTCGCTGGCGCCAACCCCAAGTCCTAAATGTGTGTAGTTGTAAGGGATCCTCCTGGATAAGCTAGTTGACCTCGTAGTAGGGTGAGTGGAATAGAAGGGGCTCAATGCTATATTGAAAGGGGTAAGTCTGTCCATATGGAGCCCTAGACTTTCAAGTCGCTTGCGTGTGCAATCATACCTCCTAGTAATGCTGTTTTGCAAGGTCCAAAATAGGACGGCGTTTTGGAGCCGTTTTTGAAACATGGAATGGCGTTTCGGATAGGCTCTTGTTCTTCCAATAAATTTTCATGCACGGCACCCAATGGACCATGTTCCTGCGTCGACGAATTGTGATTTTTTGCACCTGCTCTCTCTCCTTTACTTCCCGCTCGCTCTCCTTTGGTTCTTTCTCCTTTGCTTGTCCTTTTCCTTCACCCGCACCACTTCAGGCTTGTCTCTCTGTCCTTTCCCTTCACCTACATCAATTTTGAATCTCCACCTTCCTTCCAAGTTCTTGTTCTTCCTAAATCCTTTATCAAAGATCTTCCCCTTCCTCTTCCTCGCCACGATTTCCCTCTTT
Organism: Dipteris shenzhenensis; assembly: GCF_047967505.1. Lineage (NCBI taxonomy): Eukaryota > Viridiplantae > Streptophyta > Polypodiopsida > Gleicheniales > Dipteridaceae > Dipteris > Dipteris shenzhenensis. The sequence continues at coordinate 6,201,045 of NC_141603.1, read as the reverse complement.
GTAGTTGATGAAAGATATATCTTTCAAGCTTTGGTAATGTTTTCATTTATGTATAGCATATAATGTATATATACATTATCAACCTTAAAAACTAAGACTCCGTTTCCACCTTTTCTTCCGGTGGCCAAAACTTCGAAACACCGTTCCCGCCCTACTTCGTATCACCGTTTCGTAAACTTCTGGGAACTAAGGTATCAATGCCTTTGATTTCCTTCAGTTGCCAAAGTCATTGATTAAGATAGGGCTAGCCATGGTGAGTAACGTTGGCGTGAGGTAGAAGAGATAATAATCTTTGACATAGTAGAGGTACATGATAACTTGGAAATGTTGCGTCAAGCTATAGTGGAGATGCTGTTGTTGGAGGTCAGCATCTCCTAATGTACAATGGTCAGGTTAAGTCATGAATGAGGGCCTTGTTGTGGGTGTGCCTGCCTCCGTGAGGTTATTATAGTGAAGAGTAGGGAAAATCTGCGTATGTGGAGGTGGCTCGGGGCCCGATGGGCATGTAGGCAGGTTGCTATGGTGGCACACTGTTTTGAGGGTTCCCAGGAGGTTATGGGCTGGATATGCTTTTGTTTAGGGCTGCGTTGTGGCCGCCCTTTTTGAGGTGCCTAGGTCAGACCAGTGTGTGGGGCCCGTGCGGTCACCCTTGTAGCTATAGACCCGCCCCTTTGAGGCCTTTTATAGGCAGAGGTGGACCGACTTGCTGGTCAACTCATTAGCCTAGCCTAGTCTGCCTACTAGCCTAGCTTGGTCGGCCTATAGGTAGGGGCTGACCGGTCAGCCCCCTATATGGCTGCATGGCAGCTTGTAATAGCGCAGGAGGGGGTCGCCCATTGGTGCCCTCAGTCGGCCTGTCTGAGGTAGGTGGTGGTCGGCCCTATCAAGCAGGTGGGTCGGGGGGGGGATATATATAGGCCCCCTCCCCTCATTTGTTGAGCATCTCATTTTGTAGTGGTTTTCCCTAGCAGTTTAGGGGTTTTGCCTAAGATCCCTTGCAGTCTCTCTTGTCTGTTTCTCTCTTCTGAGTTTGTGCTTCTCTCTCTCTCTCTCTCTCGCTCTCTCTCTCTCTCTCTCTCTCTCCCCCCCCCCCCCCCCCCCCTTTTTGTTCAGTTCCGTTGCTCTTCTCACAGATGTTTCAAACTCAGCCAAAACTACGTGGAACTGAAAGCTTTCTATGTATCATCCGTGATAGTAACATAACTTGGAGCCTCTCGAGTCCAATCAGGTTTTTGCTTTGATCAACCTCTGCCCTGTGCTTAGTCTTTTGTGTTTGGCTACACAATGCTGTGTTGTCTTTTCTCGTTGATCCTAGCTCCTCCCACAATCCACTGTGTCCTAGGGTTGCCTCGAATGTGTAGACGTGTTGTGACATGCCGTTGTGTCAAACTAGCTGTCACTTCAAAGAGCTTTTTGTCCCACTCAACTTCTTTAGCTGCAACTCCATCTTTGAATAAGGAGGAGTGACACGACCCCAGCACTCCTGAAACCTTTGATAACACAAGAACTCACCAAGGTGAGGAATCTGAGCAGGCTGCTCACAACCCAACCATGACATCTACGGGATGCGATCCCGAATCGGAAGATGTCCCCTTCGAGCCACGAGCTGAGCTACTGGCATGAACTCCCAACCACATCCTAACCAGCCTGGTGTTCCATACCACCAGGTGGCGCTGTGAAGCTTGGGAGCTGCAGCTGGGCCTTGGGCTACGCTATGATGCAGGCGCGCGTCTGCGACTCAATCCAAGATCAGACCTAGCACCTGGGAACGAGACTTGCTCCCATCGGCTCCCTTACCTCTGGGCCCCTTATATAGCCTCGGGTCCCAACTGCTAAAAATAGCGAAGACCTCTAACTGGTTTGTACCCTTGCCACTCAACCCGAGAATTAAGCTTGCCTAGCTCTAAGCCTCCCCATGCTACCTGAGCTAGTCTTGTGTACCCAGTACACGTCAGATACCAATCCGTGCACATGACATACTTCCTGAGCCTTCTACCAATGCTTGCTCAAACTAGCATGCTAGGTTGTCTATGTAACTACTTGAAAAGGTGCATCTCGTCCTATGGTCTAATTAAAATTTAAACACTTATCTATAGTTCCACCATATCACACAAACTTTGCCCTCCTTTGCCCAAAGTGGGTTTCTTAATATCAAAGGCTCTTAATGCAAATATGACTAGTTAGATGACAACAATCACATCTTTCACTCCTTCCAAAACATTCATGTGCTTGTAATAAGTGCCTTCACATCTCTTTCTTTCTTTCTTTCTCTTGTTCTTTAATAAAGGTGGCCTAGAAATCTTGAGATTGTACACCCAATCTCTATTATAGCATCCTAATTTTGGAGAATAGAACTCATTCCTGAGTTTGCTAAAAAACCCGTGAACGTCCTTTGGAGGTTTTGTAATGTCTCCCATGTTGCATCCTCCTCAACACGATCCTTCCACTTGATCTTGTATTTCGTGATAGTTCTATTACGAATCTGATTATCACGAAAGTCAAGAAGACTCTTCGGTTCGTGTGGAATAAAAGTCAAATCTGTAAGTTCTATTATTTCTTGAGGAGAAACAATTCGATCATCTGCACCTAGTAACTCTTTCTGTCTACTGACATGAAATACTGGATGTACTTTAACATCAGAAGGCAATTCTATTCTATATGCAACTGGTCTAATTCTTTTAATAACTTTGAACGGACCACAGTATCTGGGGGATAACTTCGGAACCAAACCAATACTTAGGCTCTTGGATTCCTTGGGAATTCGCAAATATACCATCGTTCCTTCGGAGAACTCTCTAGGTGAACGATGTCTATTAGCATAAAATCTATCCCGATCTTGGGCACTTCTAATAGACTCCTTGGCAAACTGCAACATTTCTTGCATGTCTTGCAAGGATGTCTTTGCAGCATCATTTTGGATTCCCTTTAACCCAATTATAATCGGTGACTTAGGTTGAAACCCGTACATAAGCATAAAAGGACTGTAACCTGCACTGTTATAAGCAAATTCTATCATAGGTAGATAATCTTCCCATGAAGCTTGTCTCTTAGAAACATATGCCCGAAGCATATCTTCAACCAATTGGTTGACCTTCTCTATACTGCCATCAGATTGTGCATGATCTGAGGAACTCATACTAAGAGTAGTTTCTAACTTCTCAAAAACAAGTGTCCAAAAGTTACTTGTAAACTTCGAGTCCCTGTCACTGACTATGTCAGAGGGCAAACCATACATCTTAAACAAGTGGTCCACAAACTCGTGAGCCAGCGGAACAGCTGAAATAGTTGTTCTAGTAGGTAAGAATCTAGCCATTTTTGTCAGACGGTCCACTATGACCCAAATGGAGTCATGACCCGTGCGCGTTCTAGGCAAACCAGTAATAAAATCCATGGAAACACTTTCCCATTTATTACCCGGGATTTGCAATGGCTGTAATAAACCCGTGCTTCTAAGGCGTTCTGCCTTAGTAACTTGACAATCCCGGCAACCTACCACATAGTTTTCTATAAATGCACGTATCTTAGGCCAATAAAAGGTATGCTTCACCAGAGACAGAGTCCGATGTATACCTGGATGCCTAGCACTGGGAGCATCATGACACTCCCAGAGAATCTTGGATCGAAGATGCAAAACATCTGACACACATATCTTTCCATTCCGGAACAGCAAGCTGTTCCTAATCATCCATTGACCTCTCGCTGCCTGTACCGTAGGTGGCACAATCCCTGAGTCCTGGTCAACCATGGAGCTCCCATCCTAGACTTTCTGCCAATAAGAACTGAAATGACTATCAGTTGTGCAAAGCCCTCTCAAGGATTGAAATAGGTCTGAGGATATTTTCGTAAATGACATAGCATTTACAAACTTGACTTGACTTAAGGCATCTGCCACACTATTCAATGAATCCTTTTGATAACGTATTTCAAAATCAAAATCTTGCATTAACTCTGCCCATCTAGCCTTTCGTCCTCTCAATTTAGACTCAGGTGCCGACAAAGCCTTTTCTCCCTCAACAAACTGCCATGAATATCAAGAACAGACCTCGTGTTGGCTTGGAATAAAGATGCCCCAATCGCAAAATCACTCGCATCGGCCTCCAAAACATAAGGTCGGGTAGGATCGGGTAGTGCAAGAACGGGTGCTTTCTTGATAATTAACTTCAAGGTTTCAAAAGCCTTGTTCAATGCATCATTCCAAGAGATCGGCTAGGTAGACCTGCATCCACGACCTTTCAATATGTTGGTCAAGGGTGTTGTGATGTGTGAATAATCACACACAGACTTCCGTAGGAATACCGTGAATCCTAGGAAAGAACGAAGTTGTTTCACAGTCTGAGGGATAGGCCATTCCAAAACCTTGTGGATACGATCTAGATCAATGCTAATACCTTCTGAAGAAATCTTGTGTCCTAAGTAAATGATCTCCTTCATAAAGAAGTCACATTTACTCATCTTGGCATAGAGCTTATGCTGTCTTAGAATAAGTAAGACAATCCGGAGGTGTCCTATGTGATCCTCTAGCATTCGGCTATATATCAAGATGTCATCTAAGAACACGATAACGAATTTGCTCAAAAAATCTGTGAATAAATCGTTCATCATTTTCTGGAAAGTAGCAGAAGCCTTGGTCAAACCAAAAGGATACGAGAAACGTGGCCATACCTCGTTTGAAATGTGGTTCTATCTATGTGTTTAGCATAGATACGGATTTGGTGATAACTCCTACGCAAATCAATCTTAGTGAAATTCTTTGCTCCAGCCAAATGGTCTATCAAATCTTCGGAACGAGGAAGCGGATTCTTAATTGTCACTTTATTCAATCGTTTATAATCTATACACATTCCCCCTCTCAGCCCTCCACCCCCATTCCCTGCCCCCTTCCCTCCACCCACCCCCCTCCCTGCCCCCGAGCTGGCGGCCGCGGCCGCCAATCCCCCAGCCCGCCCCCCTCTCAGCCCTTCCCCCAGCCCCTCCCCCCCGCTTTTCCCCACCCCTCCTCCCCCCCTTCCCCCGAGCTGGCGGCCGCGGCCGCCAGCCCCTCTCACCCCCTTCCCTTCCCCCCCCCTTCACCCCCGCCCCCCCCTTCCCCACTCCCCCCTTCCCTCCTCCCCCCTTTCCCCCCGCCAGTCCCCCCCCCCTCCTCCCCTTCTTCCCACCCCCTTCCCTTTCCCCCCCTTCACCCCTGCCCCCCCCTTCCCCACTCCCCCCTTCCCTCCCCTCCCCCCTTTCCCCCCCCGCCAGTCCCCCCCCCCTCCTCCCCTCCACAAAGTATCTTTCTTCCTTCTTAAGAGGACATGTGCTCCCCAAGGTGATTTACTTGGGCGGATATAGCCCATATTCAGATAATCTTGTAGCTATGAAGCTAACTCATCTTCCTCAAGCTGGCTCATCCTATGAGGTGGAGCACTAATAGGTTGAGCCCCAGGTACTAAATCTATGCGATGGTCTAGTGCCCGTTCTGGAGGTAAAGCTTCCGGCAGTTGAGCAAGGAATACATCCATGAAATCATCTAATAAGGTTTTCAATTCACGGTGTTCAAACACACTTAAATCATTCTTGTTATTAACAGAGAGAACAAATGAAGAAAGCGGAATCAAAACACACTGATACACATTATAATGAGAAGTGTTTAATATATTCTGAAGCTGCATCGCAGATACAATAGGTGCCTGAGAAGAGGGAATATTATTACACTGAGTAGAAAATTGGGTGTCCTTATCCAAAAAAGAAAGAGTATGTTCCTTCCATCCAATCCGAATATCGTGGGTTTTAAACCACTCTATTCCGATTAACAAGTCCACATGCTCCAAGTGCATGACATAGCACGTAAGAGCAGCTGTGTAGTCTTGAATCCGGATAGAAAGCGGTTCAATCTTGCGATCCGAAAACTGCTTCCCAGCTGGAAGCTGCACCTCGTAGGTGTGATCGCTAGGTATCGTGGACAGCCCATCTTTTGCACAAGTTTGTAATTAACAAAGTTGTGAGAGCTGCGCGGGTCAAAGAGAATGTGAACTCTTTGGTCCCTAACTTCTCCATAAACTCGGAAAAGATGATGGGAACCAAATAACGAATTATTAAAGGTGCAATTACAAGAAAGTGGGCATGTAATAACATTTATAGAAATACCTGTCATCGAAACTTGATTAGCTCCCTTAGCTTTGGTACCTGGACCGGCATGGAGCTCCGGTCCTGGCGCTTGCTTCTGATTCTTGCGCTTAGGACAATCATTCCTAGTGTGGCCCTGCTCGTCGCATATGAAGCAACGCCGCTCTTTCTTTAGCTTCAACGTACGAAGGAAACGGGCACGACCATTCTTCGCCTGAGTTGAATGTTTCTTGGTGGCGTTGTCTAAAGACTTCGACTCCCCGGTACCAGTGGTAGAGACTGGAAGAACTTCCTCTTGTTCTTCCCACCTGTCGGCAACTGTGGTTCCCTTTGCGCTGGCCATAGTATCTTCATAGATGCCCGCGTAATTCATGGCCTCTTGCAAAGTGGTACACTTGTTGTTCTTGATTTGTAACTTGTACGAGTTAGGCAAACCATCCACAAAGAAACCTAACAAGGTCACTGGATCCATCTTTGTAGCTCTGGTTTGCAAATCCCGAAACCTCTGAAGGTAAACCTCAAAAGTCAGATTCAGCTTGGACATATTGAGGGCGTTAAGCTTGCCTACGATATCGTAATCTTTCTCCTTCTTCAGAAACTCTTTCTTGAAGACCCCTTCGAATTCTATCCATGTTGCAGGCTTGGGTCGGAGTTCCTTCCACCATAATAAAGCCTTTCCTGACATAAACCTTGCTGCAAGCTGTATTTTCTCGTCATTCGGGTAAGGGTGAAACTGGAAGTGTACTTGCCACTTGTGCAACGAAGTGTCCACAACCTCCTTGGTACGAGACTTCTAATCTCCGGAAAAAGGATTTGGAGTGATGTTCGTACCTAACACTGAGGCCATGGCATCCACATGCGTGAGCGCCTGAACAGTGCTAGTCAAAAGTGTGAGTGTAGTCTGAATCCCTTGGAGTTGCTGTGTCAACCCCGTCTGATTCGTGTTAATTAGCCCGAGTCAGTGAAAACAGATACTCCCGCTGTTGGCTGTGCCATATGGAAGTCTGCTGCAAGCCGTACCCAGGTGACGAAATCTGCAAGGGGTGTGGAGAGGTCTTCTCGTGTGAACAAGCATGAGCTGAGGCAGAACTGTGGTTTCGCCAGGCTATAACGTGGAAGGTACTACTTTTAGAAAGCTAAGCTTTCTAAGAAAGCCCACCCTCCTAAACTTGGAGGGGTGGTGCTTTTCTTAGCATCCAGCCTTCTCGAAACAGCAGCCTGGGCGCGATCCTGCTCCAGCCTATGGCGCACCCCTCTACACACTCCTGCATGGCGTCACCTATCCTCTGCGCAGCCCCGACTGTACATGGGATCCCCCTCCGGTTTCCCTCAGCCCATCGGCTTGCCTAGCGACTCCTCTCACGCCTCTCCTACAATTCTCTCCACTCTCTCCAAGCTACACCTCTCACGCTCTCTCACCCAACCCCATTTATCAGCCTCGAATTCACCCTCTCTCTTCCTCCATCCTTCTTTCCCAATCCTAAACTTCGAGCCTTAACGATGAACCCATCAATCACTTGCAGGGCAATGAACATGAATTTCAAAATTAGGGCATACTTTTGTATGACCTCTGCAATGATTTCTTGCTTACCATTCCTGCCATTTGCTTCAATTTCCTGTCAAGAGTTGCAACCATAAGTCTGAGCATACTTCTTGTTGAAGAAAGTATATTTGCTCCTGTGGATAAGATCCAATCCTCCTTTTGTAATGCCATGCATAGGGACCGGGTGTCGATGCCAAGGTTGCAATGTCTGAGTAGGAGTGCTTTCTAATCGTTGTAGCAAAAGTCTTTATCTTCCAGAATTCTATGGTGGCTTGTGCAGATTTTAATAATCCATTTTGCTGAAGGCGACCCCTCAAGCTGAGCCAAGGGCTTAGCTCAGCCTAGGGTGACCTTGAACCTCGGGTTCTGTTGCGCTGTACAGACGAGGTAAGTATAAACTGTAAGAGAGACAGTACTTATGATTGGTTGTACGGAGCTATGACAATTAGATGTATGCACGACAGTTGTATGGCGACGATTGTGCAGTGTGCGGAGGTACGAACAACGATTGTACGGAGGTACGGAGAGAGAGAGAGATGTATTGCCATCTTCAAGAGGCCTCATGAGCAAATGAGACAGAGTACAAACACAAAATTGACTCATACAAGCCAGTGGGGCTGAAGCAGAGGGCTCGCTAAGGCCCTTTGTTGAGTACTATGCTAAACTAAACTCAAAATACAAGAGTAAAAGCTAGTACTCAAATCTACGATTCAAAATATATAACCTAGTGCTAGGGTGGCTCTCCTATGAGCTGCGAAAATGTCTCGTTTTTGTGTTTGCCAGCTGTCTTTGTCTACGGCGAGGGGCATGCTCTGTGTGATCTTTGTATTGAGGGCGGGGGGGGGGGGGCATGTCGATAGTGACATTGCCGGTCGAGCAATCCCCTTCGAATGAAGCTGTGAGGGGCTGAATCTCCATCGTGCGTGCCCTAGTCTGTCTCTGCATGGTGTGTAGCTCTTTGGCTGCATCTCTCCTTGTCTTCGTCTCATCCCATTGACCCCCTCAGAGCTCATATCATCTATCTCCTCTTCTACTCGGCTATGTCCAGGGGCATACTCAAATGTGTAAAGTCTGTGACATTCGCTAGCGCGATCTATCTCCGTCTCATGTGTCATTGTCTCCTCCTGCTCTCTGATCTGGCGCAATAAGGTCACTCTATGCCGTTGCATCTCCTGGTCTTGGAAGTGAATCAGCCGGGAGAGCGGCCCAAAACTTTGCCCCTCTTGAAATAGGCGAAGATATTATCCTTGGATCTCATTGTAAATAGAAAGTAAACGACAATGATCTCGTCCTTGGATCTCAAGTACACAGGAAGTGCTCATCTATTTCCACCTCCTCCAATGTGGATATCTACAGATTTGTTGCTCTCTACGTGTATATAGCTATGGCTCTCTCAGCCTCAATTTTGAGCAGATGGGACAAGACCCATATCTGTTTGATGGTGATTCTCAAGGAGGCAATCAATAGAGCGAGCGAGTCCAAAAAAGCGAGCGACAATTAGTTGAAGTGGTTGGAAAATCAAGCAAGCAAAGAAAGAATCTAAGTTTTTTATAAAATAATTGCTTGAAGTACAAAGTATTCAAAAAGGTGGTTATCTGTCACAGAATTTATATTCTGATGCACACAAGTTTTTTAGATGGTGCAAAAAGGCATGATATTCATCTAAATCATGCCTTATCATTTGATTTGATATGTAACATTATGCCATTTATATTTGATAATCAAAAGATGTAGGGATGTTAAAAACTCATCAGCAAAAACAATCAAATGTTGACATCTTGCCAAAATATAGGGATGTGAAAATGTTCTCTTTTGGGCCAAAACAGGGAGCGTGTTAATGCGCTCCCTGTTTTGGCCCAAAAGAGGACATTTTGATTTATAAGTCCAAATGGGGTCTTAATGCACCAAAACATGAATTTGTGGCCAATTTGCTGCATTGGTAAGATTAGTGGGAGGTAAGAATAAATCATTAGGGAAGGATATTTTTGCTGTAACAAAGAAACATGGGTTTTGTTCCAAGAGTGAACAAGCATTTACATATGCATGGAATTTAGACTAATCCATGCAAGGAGTCCTTGGAAAGATGATCTCAATTACTCTAGTGGAAAGAGAGAACTTGATTGCAGTAGGGTTTATCTTTGATACAAACAATGACTTGGAAGTTAAACATACAAACTGTCTCATGGATGATGTGAAATTAGTGTTAATGGCTTTAAAGTTATATGCATGTTTAACCTTCTGGCATTGAGGGAATATATGCACTTTTGAATAAGTTATTATTTTTTGCTACTAAAATGGGGGATTTATAAATCTTTTATTGTTTTTAATCGCTCGCTTTTTTTGGCTTGCTCGCTTTTTGGTAATCCTCATTCTCAAGGGGTTTGAGACTCGTTTGTCTTCTAGGATTGGGATCTGATAATCACTTCAACCTCCGATACTTTGAAGGAGTAATCATGGTAGAATCGGATCTTGGTGGGAAACTCTTGCATGCTCCCCCCCGGTCCGTGATGTATAGAGCGGGAGGAACGGTATAATTCTATTGATCTCGTCCCACGGGATTAAACGATCAGGGATATCTAGGTTTTACTGAAATGGGGGGAGACGGTTCATCTGAATGCCATGGATGCGAAACCATTTGGATATGTGTACATAACAAGTTATGCTCACCTCACTTTTAGCTAGTCGTATAGTCAGCTCTAGTGGCAATCTCGGTAATCTCCTTCTTAGATAAGGTCTAGACCTTGTGAAGATAAGTGAGCATCTGGAAGATGGCATTAACTTGGAGCAGTGTTATGCCGAATTTTGCCTATATGATGTGGTGGGGGACAGAGGGCTTGCTCCAAATCATCCTGGATCTCATAGTTACCCGCAGCCTCTTGAAGCATTGCCACTCAGTCATTGATAAATCACCTCCCGAGAAGGGTGTTGCATACATGGCTATCGGTTTCACTAATGTGTTGAATAGCCATCCCCATCGTCGGTGGGTCTTGCAGATGTGTTTGAAAGCATAGTTTCTCTAGGCGAGTCAGAGCTCCCCTTGGCTGCGAGGTCATCGTGAAGACTGGATCTGCAAAGACTACTCTTGGGTAAGTGTACCTTGTACAATCTCCACTCGCTTCCCTCGATAAGTGAAGTTGTGTCAGTGAAGTACTGTGCGTGACGTGTTCACGATCATAACCTTGGTCTTGCAAAGGTTAATAGTCAAGTCTCTTCGTGTGTAAAACACCTCTACGGCCTCCATGTGTTTTTGGAGAGAGAGAGAGAGAGAGAGAGAGAGAGAGAGAGAGAGTGCGGGAGGCCTCGCGGGCCAATGAGATAAAGATAACGTACAAATCAAAAGTAACTCATGCAAGCCGCTATCGGTTGAAGCAAAGCGCTCACTAGGGTCCTTGTTGAAAGCTAAAGTGCTAAAGTAGTGAACAAAATAGCATCAGGTGCTTAGAGCTAATGGTCCAAGTATACGCACGGGCTCCATGTATCCATGCATCCTGGTGGCTCTTCGATGGGAAGTAAGGAGCTCTCGTATCTATGTTTGTCGAGCTGTCTCTCGGGGTTGCGTAAGAGAGAGAGAGAGAGAGAGAGAGAGAGAGAGAGAGAGAGAGAGAGAGATGTCTCGGAGCCCTAATGGGGCTATGAGATAGTACACATAAGAAAGGAGACACCCTTACATCTTTGAGTGTTAACTATGGGGTGCTTTGTGGGCGGCGCGGGACTAGAGACCTTGCACCCCGGCTTACATCCGGGTGCGACGTGGTATGCTTTGCGTGCTAATGTTATTGGTTTGGGTTTGTCTAATGAAGTTATTCATAACTTAGATTTTGATTACACTACTCAAAAATTGTGGGAAAAGCTAGTACGCCTATTTGGTAACAAAATTATCAACTCCAAAGTGTTTCTCAGATAGGCATTCTTTAAGCTTCAAATGAAGCATGGAGACTCTTTCAATGCACATTTGAATCAAATGGAATCTCTCATCTTCTAACTTGGTGCATTGAAGGCCCTTATCGGGGAGGTTGCTATCCTCCTTTCGAGCATTGAGGATATTCCTAAATATCGTGATAGTATTCCAGCACTTTGTGTGGCATGGGATATGAAATTTGATGAGATGGTTGCAATGCTCATTGATCATGATAGAAGACATAAGGATGACCATACCCGTAAGGAAGTGGCATTATATTCTAAGGGTAAAAACGAATTCAAGCCTCTCAAGTGTATGTATTAAGAAGCTTGGCCATACAGAGGATCGTTGTTTTCAGAAGCTTGCCAAGCAACAATCTAAGGACGATGCTAACTTGGTTGTAGCTGCCACTAGTGAAGAAGAAGAAAAGGACATTCCGAGACCAACTCATGCTCATACTGTTGAAATTCGACATTTCTCTTCCTCAAGAGGTAGATGAGAATGATGATTTTGTTTTCTAACTCTGTCCATGAGTCATGGGTTCTCTGCCCTGGTTATTTTTTCAAAAATGATGGTAATAATCTCTTTATATTGGTCTATGATGGGTCTTTTTTTTAGGCTTGGCCGAGTTTCAGGATGTTGGTGTAGCCCCTAGACCTATGAGCTGGTCATGTAGCGATGCTAAAACATGAGCCTCAGAGTCATGTTGAGTCTCAAGCCATGAGAGTGCTTGGATCAACCTTTGAACATGCTTAGACTTTTGCCTCTGAGTTACATGGGGTGCACAGATTAGTAGATCCCAGCTTTATTCTTGGTTCCATTCCAATAGTCCCTCACCTTTCCTCCATGGGGGGGTGTTAGGAAAGAGAGTCAAGTTGAGTGAGTTTTGTGTGTGTTTTAGTCTAGTGTGTCCTATAGATGCCACGTTTCCTATTGGGAGATATTCCATATACACTTTGGTATTCTATTGTCTAGTGTCTAGATTATATGAGGGTGTACTTGTGTTGTGTGTCACCTCATAGGAGTCAACATCAAGCTTCCTCAATGTAAGTCTTAGTTCTTCCATTTCTCTTTCAGTTCTTTCCATTTGCATTTCCATTAGTTGCATTCTTTGCTTTCCTCTTCCTACCCTTTCTCCTCTCCCTACTCCTCTATGCTCCAACACTTGCTCCATCATTTGTGAGCCTTTTTGTATTTTTTCAAGTTTTAACGCAATCACCAACAGTTTAACCCATTAAAGGTTAGCGGAATGCATGCATTCCTAGTTCTTGGACTAATCCTAGTTTCTTGTGTGCGTGCACACAGTTCTCTTTTACCAGTGCAAACCAAAAGTCAACTTTCTTTGACCATAGTCAGACCCCTCTTTTTTTCTTCGGAGAAATACCAATTGGTGACATCCCCTCGGCTTTTAATCACTTGTCCTCAATTGAAGAGCTTCTTGTGACAATTGTAAAACATGAGGATACCTCCTCTCTTGGCATCAATTGCCTAATAGTTCAGGTACTTGGTAAGATAAACTTGCCTATGGGTGCTTTTCTTCTCAGTGCGGTACGTAGCTTCTCGTTGGAGGATCTCCTCCATCTCTTCCACCTTGGGAACGCTTGGAACAGCCGGATCGTTGCTAGGTAGTGCGTTACCAAGGAATGCCGTGCCGGCCCAAATCTGGCATTCTGGGTCTACGGTTGCATGCAGCCTGGTAACAGTCCCCAATTGTGGCTGCTTTTGGCCATTTTGTAAAGCGGGTTTTTGCTTGAGCTGCTCCATCGCTCCCACCCTACCCTAGTGCAGCTCCCATACTACTCCAGCCCCCTTCAAGGCCCCTCTCTTCTCAGTACCTTCTCTCCACTCCCTCTCTTCTACTCTCTCAGCCGCTTCTCTCCACTCTTGGATACTCTCTCAACCCGCTTCTCTCCACTCTCCCCCCCTCCTGTTAAGCTTCAGCCCCCTTTCTAAATTTGTACATTTTGGTTTTGAGTTTTCTGAGAGTGTTTTTAAAAGTTTAAAGCTGAAATTTAAAGCTAGAGATGCTAAAAGTGGTGTTCTTTTCATAATTTCGTATATTTTAATATAAATTGATGACGTGTATGGGATAAAACCTTTGAAGGAAAAAGTGTCCCTAACCCTCCTAGCTACTTATTACATTAGCCACTGCCTGTGGTATTACAATATTTCCAACACCCATGCAATGAAAATCTTCTGGTGTACAAGGAGTGATCTCAATCACCAAATGGAAGTAAGCCCAAATGTGGAGCAAAATAAATCAAACTAGTTCCTCCTGCATGCAATCTCTCTCTAACATAATAATAATGGACTATCACCAGGACGTGAATTCTTAGATCTTAGGAATTCACATTTGACTATCCTAGGCCTTTTATTGTTTTTAATTGAGAAAGGGCCAACTCAGTGCATTAATTCCATGGGATTGAATGGCAATAGAGGGGTTAAAAACCCATTGTTAAAAATAGTTCCATGGGCCACGTTTGGCAAGCCAGCTTGGGAAGTAAGCAAAAAAGTAGAAACTTGCTTGGAGGCAGTTTTCTGGACCAGAGGAAGGTAGAGAGAGGCAGGTCACAGGCCGGGAAAGTGCCCCAAGGCTGTTCTAACAAATTGCCTTGCTGATTTTTGACTACCACAGCAGTCCGTGTGCTGTTTGAGAGTTGCTAGGGCTGCTAGAAGCTTCTTAATGAATTCATTCTTTGACATCTGCAGAGAGCCTCGAGAAGAATTCCGTTTTGTGCTGGGAGCCTCTAGAAGAATTCGTTTTTGATAGAGAAAGTCCCGAAGAAATCGTTTTCAGCCAGGGAGCCTCCATAAGAAATTATTTTTCAGCCTGGAAGCCTTCAGATTGCATCATCTACTACCTGGGAGTCTCCAAATTGAATCACCTACTGCTAGAGGCCTTCAAAATTGCGTCGCCTACCACCAGAGATTGATTTCTTTTCATCTAGGGCCAATTGTTGCGTCTAGTGTTACATGCCAGCTCTGGACAGCAGAGAGAGTTGCTTCCAGAATTATCTATCTGATAATTTGCATGGAGAGCTGCCTTCTTTTCTATGTCAGCTATAGTATCCCCAGGAGGGCAGCAAAGTTTTGGCACTTGTGTGGCTGAGTCGGGCTGCTAGTAACAGTTTTAGGTTGTGTGCAAAGCTTGTGTGTCTGAGGATCAGCATTTAGACTCAGTACTTTGGGCACTAAGGATAGCACACAAGGTAGCCAAAAGATTGGACACCCAGGAGGAGGGTGATTGTGCCTTGTAGGTGTTGATGGGATTTTTAGAACCGTTGGCCATTGATTTTGGTTTTTTCCTCTAGTTTCCATACAATGAAGGGCCCTTAAGGCGGTGCTTGATTTGCACTTTAAAAAAGGAGTAGAGATGAGGGTGTAGGCACAAGAAAGGCTTGATGATGCAATTAGTGAATTAGGATATGTGCAGAAAAGAATAAAATGTTTTTGTATGAATTTCTTCCATCTAGTTCATGCTCTCCTACAAGGAGTAGCATCATTGCATCAGGCTCAATGGTTCCAAATAGATCTGCATCCTCACTACACCTTCAATGGTGCATGTTATGTTGTATGCGCTGGGTTTCGGATGCCTTTATAAGCCACGAAATCGCTAGTGTTGCAGATTGTTCAGTACTTGCCAGTTGGATGCCAGTTTACCAGGAATAGTGCCTTGGAATTTGGAATGTTATCTACCAGGAATTGTGCCCTAGAGATTGGATGCTTTTTGCCAAGAATGGCCATAGTAGCAGGATGTCAAGTGCCTAGCTGGTTTTGGTTGGCTAGATGGGTGCAAGGGAGTTGTCCTTGCTAAAATTTTTGACTGAATAAAGAAATAAAGAAATACCAAAAGGGGCGCCAAGGGTTTGGGGCCAATCGGGTGTTTGGTTTCCGAGCAGAAGCAATCTAGCTCCCCGTTGTGGATTCTGTGTTCTCTTTGTGTCGCTGATTTTTTTAAAATAAATGTGGCTTAAATAATGGTACTTGCTGGTTAATAATTATTTACCGCCCTTTAGTTTATCTGAAGGCTGGTTTCAGTGGTTTCATTGCTGGGATATCACCATTCTTCTCAAGAGGTGAGGCTGTGGTTGTTGTTGGGGCAAGTACCAGTTGCTGGAAATTAATTACAGTCAAGAGAATTCAGCCAAGATGTTGTGGAGTGAATGTGCCAGAGGATATGCCATACGAGGAAGAGCGAGAGGCTGAAGATTTGGAGGAATAGGATGAGATTTTGGTTCCAAAACAGGTATTGGCAATAGGAAAAGAAAAGTTAAGAGGTAGAGTTTCCTGTCGCTATCTGGTGATATTGGATGTGAAGCGGATGGAGGAGGTTGAACTGCCAGATTCACCTTAGTGTTACAGCTCTACTTTTAAGTTTGAGCCAACTATAGTTGGGCTCTTTCAGGCTCAGCAGAGCAAAGGGGTCTGGAGGGGGGTAGGATCTCCACCACCCGAGTACAGACAGCTCAGTTATCTAGAATTTGCATTGGTGACACTATATGTCCCACCCGAGGTACCGCTTGCGGACAGCATATCTGCCATGGGACTTCTATGAGCAGTGTACTAGGATTGTTTATGCATTGGCATATGGTTTGTATCTCGATCTTTACAGAATCATATATGCAATGTTGCATTGCTCGTTTTGCAATGTTGGTTAAGCCTTGCTCGTTTTGCAATGTTAGTTATGCATCGCTCGTTTTGCAATGTTGGTTATGCATTGCTCGTTTTGCAATGCTATTTATACAATACATGTTTTTGTAATGGCACTTTATGCGAGCATTATTCTTTCTTTTGTTCATGTACTGCAGTTTTTGTGGTGGCCTATGATTTGCTATCCTAGGCCCTGCAAATGTTATATGCAACACGAGTTTTGCAGTGCATGTTGGAGCATACTTGTGATGGCAGTAGATGCCAAAGTTAATGGTTCACTTTCTGTGGTATTCTTGTGAATAGTTGGGGTTTGGATTGTGAATCTGTGTGGTTTTGATACATCAAGTACTTTTATGTTCATGATGTACCACAAGTTGTGGGTCCTATGGGATGGCCATAGGTGGGTAAAGCATCGAGAGGAACATATGTGAAAAGTACACGAGGAATGTATGTTTGCATGCATTTAGTGTTTTTTATGTGCTCATGATGTACCACAAGTTGTGGGTCCTTTGGGATGGCCATAAGAGAAGTGGGTAAAGCATTCGAGAAGTGTTTGTTTGCATTTGCATATGCTCTTGATGTACCTGTGGGTCTTGTGGGATGGCCATATGAGGACATGGTAAAGCATCTAGTAAGGAGTATATGTGTATTGTAAGAGGAAAGATCCCTGATTGTGCTGTTGACTAATTGAGGCTCTAATGTTAGATGAACTTTTTAAGAAAATAACATTTGCCTTTCACATTTGTTGACTTACATGGAGACTTGCATCTACATTCGTGTATGTCTTTGTTATGAGGCTTCTATAGGTCTGTAGATTTCTTTTTGTATGTTGCTTTGTATGCATGCCGTGTACTTAAGAATGATGATTGAATGCTCAGGTATGTGGTTGGGCAATATCCAAGATTCTTGAGGGCACATTGGAAGTTCTTAAAGACTGTTGTCAATAAGCTGTTTGAATTCATGCACGAAACCCACCCTGGAGTGCAGGTAAAAACCCATATTGGTAATAGTTGGGTATGTTGTATCTCTATTAAGTCCATCGGTTGTCCTCTAATTGTGCTTTATTCTTGCTGCTGTGATTTTTTGTCAGGACATGGCATGTGACACGTTTTTGAAAATTGTCCAGAAGTGCAAACGAAAGTTTGTTATACTCCAGGTTGGATGGTCTAGCTTTGCTATCACTTTTTTCTAATATGGTTTGTGAGTTGTGCTCGTATGTGGAATGACAAACGAAGCTGTTTACATGGCATTAATGAAGTTTATTATGCTTTTGGTTAAACTTCTAAACTGCTAGCGTTCATTATGATGGAGTTTGTCTTCCTTGTTAGTAGGTTAATATGACGGCCTTGATATAAACGATGCTCAAGTTGTGGGTGTGTGCATGTGTTTATGGAGCTAAACATATTGTCATATTACTTTGTGCACTTATTATTAGGTGCTAACAATGCGTGAAGATGGCGTATATGATTTGAAGTTACATATGAATCACAAATTGAATCTTTTATATCAGGTTATCGGAATTACATACGTAATTGTACTTAGATGCACATCCATATAAATATAAGTATCAGCTGTTTGTTACATCATTCACAAATACAGAAGAGCCTGGGAAAAATACGGCACTTGTGTGCCATAAGATCCACTGTGAGCCTTCTTGGGAGTTGTGGTGACATTCACTAGCTTCAAGACTAAAGGCCTAGTGAGAATGGCCCATTTATCGTTGATGGTCATGAAGTGGAAGCTTTATGGAATCTTATAGAAAATAACCAAACCTCCAAGAAAAACATGTGAACAAGTTTCACTGTTAATATCTTTTTCAAACCAGTCTTAACATCAAACACAATGCAGTGGAGAATGAAAAGCACTCCCAGAATGTCTAAGCTTTGAGTATTATCATGTATGTAAAGCCATGAAGTAGAAGGGTTTGCAGTATTTCTGTGTATTTTTGCAATGCACACCCAACCTAATCCATTCTCTGATTTTCATTTTTATTTTATTTACGTGAAGTATGGAAAATAGTCCAATGTATAAAAGAGTTGTTAGTAATCAAAAAGAGGTGTATGTGTGTGTGTGTGTGTGTGTGAGAGAGAGAGAGAGAGAGAGAGAGATTTTGTACCACCCTTTGACTTGCGTAGTTTTTTGCCTCGTGTGGTATCCTATTGGCATCCATCTTCTTAACTTTGTTGAGGTAAGACATGAAGGGGCATAATGCTTCCCCTTCTAGAGGTATGATCCTGTTTCAGCCAGTAGGATGGGGTAAAGTGTATGTGCCTTTACACCTAGCTTCCCTATCACGAAACATTTGTGAGAGAGCAGCCATGGCGAATACCTGCAGCCAGCCCCTCTAGGGTTTTTTTCCTCACATGTGCTCCCCCCTTGGGGTGCCTTGAGCCCTCCAGGATCTAGCCGCCTGCCCTTCTTGCAGATCCGCCTCCTGTTTGAGCCCTAACTGTCGCGATCTTCTGTACGCCCTTTCCTCAGTCGTTTGAGACTTGTGCAGCCCTTTTGGAGCTGCCATCCTTGCTCGCTGCCCTTTCACCGCCTCCTTTTTGGGTCTTTCCTCAGTTTTTTCCCACGGTGTGAGTGCGTTGAGTTTGGGTGTTGTGCGTGTTGGCTTTCCCCCTGTCTGCCTTTGGGTTCTCTGCTGTCTGAAATCACATCTATAAGCCCCTTTCTTTCAGTCCTGCTTCTCTCTTTCATTCCATATCTAGATAGCCCCCTTTACTCTCTACCTTGTTTGCTGTCCTATCCTTCTTTGCTCAACTGAGTTAAAGCTCCATGGAATCAGTTCAATGCCAAAGGAATGACCTCTAGCGTCGGCGGATCTTGGTTGCAGAAGATGCAAAATTGTGCACCAATCCAGAGCTGCACACTTTGCAGGAGGGTTTTTCAAAGATAAATCATGCTTGGGGTGATGAACCGGTCCCTGAGTTTGAAGTTTCTGTCCCTGGGCAGGTTTTGTATGCACTGTTTGTGAGCTTGGCCCAGAGAGTTCTGTTCTTCCTGGTCGTATGCCTGATACAGCAGATGTTGCACAATGGTTAAAATACTTGCTTAAAGGATGTTTTGTTGAGGGCTGCTATAAGGAAGACATAGGTTTTTATGAGGTTATTTTCACGGATGCCCAGTACAAGCAACAACTTTTGCAAAAAATTCCCTCTCTTTTTTTGTCAATCAATTGGTTCATGTCTATTTGTGGATGCCTACAAAGGACTATCGGAGTCTTATCCAACATAGATGTCCCGTATGGCTTGAGGTGGTTGACCTCCCTTTATGTTGCAGGCCTGCATCATTGCCTTACTTGGATGAAGCATTGGGAAGGTGGTTTTCCCTCCTGGTCCTTTTGGAAATGTAAATTGTTTTTGTGTGTTGTGGAATTTAAATGGGGCAAATTTGCAGGTTCTTGTTTGAGTGTGGCAAATTCTAATATCTGCAATCCGATTGTCCACACGTTTAATTGAAGCCTTCTCCTACTTCTGCCCAAGGATGCTTCCTTGGCAAAGCTTGCACTAGTGCCATGCAGTCGTAGTTCAGGCAAAGCTAAATGTAGGGCTCAAATTCCAAGGCAGTGGATAAAATGTCAGTTGGAGATAAAATGGCAGTGGATAAAATGTCAGTTGGAGATAAAATGGCAGTGGGTAAAATGTAGGCTTTGGTCCGCGGTGGTTTGGTTTGATCCATTATGTTTACCACTTATGGCAGCTATACGTTTGGATAATCCTATCTCCTCTCCTGGTCATATTTAATGATGAGCAAGGTATTGCATATCAGGAATATGCTCGTCCGTCCTGGCCTAGTGCGGCCATGTAGGAATAGCTTTGAAGCTATGCTATGTCTACCTGGTTGTAAATATGTATATACCAATCAAGTGCTTTACTTACAATGTATAGGGCCTCTGCAATGCAAATAAATGGAGGCTCCTTTGGGATTACATAACAGCTCACAAGTTACATATTTTTTGTTTGCAAGAGCACAATCAACACTCCTTTGCGAGCAGTGAAAGTTTCTTTGCAGGTTTTCACATCTTTTATACTAGTCAGGCTTCGCAAGCAGGAATGGCTTTGTGCTATGTCTATCGGGTTGTAAATATAAATATAAATCTATAAACAAATATCTATATATACCGATCAAGTGCTTTGCTTACAATGTACAGGATCTCTGCCATGTAAGTAAATGGAGGCTCCTTTGGGATTACATAACAGCTCACAACTAAGATATTTTTTGTTTGTGAGAGCACAATCAACACTCCTTTGTGAGACATCTGTTATACTAGTCAGGCTTCCCTTGCCGGAGTTGCTATGCTCATGCATCATGATTTACAGCCACACACATAACAATTTACTTCAATCTATGCTGCTTCTATTTCTGCAGTTTGGGCTGACGTTTGGCACTGTCTGGCAGAATATTCATTTTGGGGGGGGGGGGGACTTTAATAATTCACCTGACACTGAGGACAGTAGCATTATCGATCTCATGTGATGCATAGAGAAAGGGATGCGTCGACATTTATGCATGCTTGTGATTCATGGCAGCATCTTATGCCTGATACAGTTGTTCATCATAATACATTCACTCAGTATTGTGCTTGTTTGGATTGATGGTACATCTTTCATACCGCACAGTTTGATGATTTTACTTTGTGAGATGGCCTTGGATTGTACTTTGCGCCTATTTGATCACTTTTCAGTCTATACGACTTTGCATTCGCTATGCGAGTGTGCGATACACAGCCACTTTGCAAAAGGCTTTTATTGGTTAACAATTCTTACTTGAAGGTCCATGCCTAGTTTTGGTTCGGGCTCTTAGTAGCTCGTCTTGCATGCTTCAATCTCGATGCTGGCTGGGCATGGGATTGCTTCTCGTCGGACATGTAGGATTTGATATGGTAATGCTATCTACGTGACTGGTGTCACAAAGTGGCACATTCTAAGGCATTGATTCAGCATTTTAGATGCATTGCACAGCAATGCCAACTATCTCTGGATGATTTATCTGCTTTCAAGGCAGCTCTTTCTTGCCTGGCTGAAATGATAAAAAAAGGGGGAGCTTAGTTCTTGTTAAAAAGCCACGCTTACATGTTGCTCTTCCTAGGCCTTTTTCAAAAGTTTTCACACTCCCTGTTGTATGCATGCTTTGCATTGGGTGTTGTGCCAGGGCCCAGGATGGCTCATGGTCAACAATTAGGCAATAGCTTAATGTCAAAGTGCAGAAATATTTTCCTGATATGTTTGCTGCCCCTCTTCCGACTTTGCATTTAGAGGTGGATGCTCAGAATATTTTTCTTTGCAATGTTTGTCCCATTCTATCGCAGGAGGAAGCACATGATTTGGAATTGCCTTTCACTGATCAAGAATTTAAAGTGGTCTTGTCTAAGTTGGGCCACTCCAAATGCCTAGGATGGCCTCACGGTTGAGTTTTTTGCTGATTTTGGGATCAGCTTAGCCCGGTTCTGTTACACATGATCAATCATACTTGGATTGTTGACTCTATGCCTTCATCATGGAAAAGGGATCGGCTGCGTTTGATTCCCAAAGAGCCTTTATGCCAACATTTATCAGATTGGTGGCCCATCACACCGATGCCTCTGTTGTATAAGCTCATTTCTAAAATGCTTGTCTTGCGCATATCATATCTCTTATTCATGGGCTTGCACCTTGCCCAATATGGTTTTGTGCCATGAAGACAGATAATGGACAACATTGCAAATGCATATATTGTCATTGAATATGCCAAAAACACCCAATAGGATGTCTTGATCATGCAGCTGGATATTGAAAAAGCCTTTGATACTGTCAGATGGGATTTTACTGCAGATGTCACGAGATGGTTGGGCTTTGGTTCTAAGATGCAAAATTTTGGTTACTGGCTTTAAGAAGACGACACAGCTTCATGTTTATTGTGAAATGCCTTCTCTTCCTCTTGGTCACTGGACATCTCTGTTTGTCAAGGCGGTCCTCTTAGTGCATTGTTTTTTGCGATTGCTACACATCCATTGTTGATGCTGATGGATGCTTTAGTTTCGCAGGGATGCTTGCATGGTATTGACTTTGCTGGAGGCACATCACAAGGATTATGCAGATGATTCCTTTTTGTTTGTACAGAACTTGGGAGCAGATGTTTGATATCTTATTCATGCCTTGGATCTTTTTGGGCTTGCAGCTGGGCTGAAAGTCAAATTTACTAAATTGAAACTTTTACCTTTGCATGAGTGTGATTGTCATCGTCTGTTGTGGCCGGGTGTCTTGCTTCCTCTGATTAGGTGGTGCGTCATTTGGTCTACCCTGTTGGCTGGCACATCTTCCCACCCCAAGAGAGGCTTTGGGTGCTGCATAAGCTTTTCTATAAGCTAGGACTATTGGAAATTATGAGGCCATTGCTTGTGCCTCCAGATTTTGCAATTTTATCTGCCACTGATTCCTTGGTCATCCTTGACATTCAAAAGTTTATCACCAAGACTATGTAATGTCTTTGGTGCACCCAGCATGATCGTGGTGCTTCGCCTTCTTAAATACACTTTCACTTTTGTCTATTCGCCTAGGATGCATGTTCATTTGAACATTCTTAACATTCACATTCATACGTTGGCTTGTAAGGCCACCCTCTTGCTCTCTTTTTTGGAACAATGTCAGCCATGGGCTGTTATGCTATCTTGTCTGGTCAGCTCTCTTTCTACGGATGTTTTTGGTCATTGGATTGCAGCTGTTTTTGATATTATATTTGGGCAGATGCATGGTCGTATTCTTGGCTGCCCTACAAATGATTGGCAGCAGATTTTTGTACTAGTCAGGTTCTCCTCCAGATCTAGACAATACCCTCTGATTGCAAAGTATTCATTGGAGCAAGGTGTTTGATCCTCCTTTGGCTCGTCTTCAGCCCAGAAAGGCGTATTTCCTGCATGGTTTGGGTGTTTCTACAGTGAAGGATGTGGTGGATGATCGGGTCTGTACGGAGGTAGTATTGTCTGCGTATGTGTATGCATCACAGATCTATTTGGCACACTTTTACAGCTATGTTGCAGCCTTTTCACCCTGTTCCCTGTCTGTTTACCACTTCTTGATGGGGACTCTCTTGGGCTATACCTCCTTTTCTTTTGCAGCTCTCTCTACTTAGAAAGCATATCATCTTTTGCTTCCACAGCCTTGGATTCAACAGCATCGGAATCTCTTTTGTTGTCTTTACAAGCCTAAATAATGAAAGAGGTACACACAATCTTAGAGATGAAGTCTTTTATCTATAGTGTATTGGCCTTAGGTTTGTTTATAATGATTGAACATAAGCTGAAAACAAAAAGTGGGGAGCTGAACAGCTCGTCTCTCCTTTAGTTTCAAAATAGAGTCAGATTGAGTATACATATGCTTTCTTAAGTTAGGAATGTAATTTTGCATCTTTTTAGCGGTACACAAGTGTGAGAGGTTCATTTAGTTCTTCATGCTTTACATAATTCATTCATTCTGTAAATTCTTTCTTTCATTCCTACATGTGAGAGAGAGAGAGAGAGAGAGAGAGAGAGAGAGAGAGAGAGATTTATTCCTGTTTTTTGGTGGATTTTGTTTCTTGATTTGTTTGTTTATTTTTGCTTAGTCAGCTTCTTTCATTCTTCTTTATTTCTTGTTATCTTTCTCTTTTGGTTGTATGACGTATTTTAGTAAGCACTGGGCTTGCCCAAGAGACTCCGCAGGTCTTTAGAAACCCAATATAGCTGCTTATGCTTGGGCACTGACGATGATTTAAGTGTTGCTTTTCTTGCTATGTATAGACCTTTTGTTTTTCAAAAGATTTTGTCCCCTCTTTTTCCTTCTCTTGCATTTTTTGTATTATTTTCTTTGTGGAATTTTGGACTTTAGATCAACAAAAGTTCTAAATTTGTATGATTGGATATATTCTAGTCATACAAAGGTATATCTTTACAAGGCTTTTCCTTGGTGGAAGGCTCGTTTTCAACGCATTCTCAAACAGCGGGTCTTTTTTGTGACACTATGTGGTAGATGCCTTGCTGGTGGGTTCATTATTAGCTGCTCGGTGTATTGTTTCCTTGGTCTGTCGTACTTGTTCACATCCGAGGGACACTGTGCTACATCTCTTCTGACCTGTCCTATTGCTGAAGACTTTTTTCCCAGGATGAGGATGGATCTTCATGCTCATTTTCATGTGATTACTTTTGGGAGAGAATTCTAGTTGTTTGGTCGGTATGTTTCTAGACTAGACTATGCTGATTTCTTTTCTTGGTGTTGCTTCCGGGCTCCATGATCATTATATCATACCCATAGCATTTGATTGTACAAGCATAGTACTGTTTATTTTTTTTATTTCTTTTGTTCATCCTTGCTTAGGTCTCTCTAGGATGCACATTTCTTGGAGACCTACCTTTGGCCAATTTCGAAGTTTACTATTAGTGCTTGTAGTCTGTGAGTAGTATTTGTTCGACTTTGGGACAGCTATGAATGTACATTCTTCTTAATGAAGTGGTTTTCTTACAAAAAGTGTGTGTGTGTCTGTGTGCATCTACATCTATCTCTATATTTGTATTTATAGATGTAGATATAGATACACACGCGCACGCACATGCGCATGTGCATACACTTTTTTGTGGAATCTTTGAGTCATTATATTACAAAACAAGCTATCCCAGAAAGGGAGAGCTATAATACATTAAGAGAAAATTTCACTGTAGGACAAATATACATCATGATCAAAGACACGCACGCGCACATACAGACACACACACACATACACACACACACACGTAATATAACCTTCAATGGATTTCACCACAGAAAAGAAAGTGTGTGTGTGTGTGTGTGTGTTTGTTTTCTCCCAGTTTGTGCTCTTTTCTCTTGTATTAATCCTTGCCTTTTGGCATACAAGTGGTGTGATTTATGTTGTGTTGCCTTGCCACATGTCTTATGCTCCAATCTGACTATATAAATAGTTTCATAATTCGCCATGCTTGAAGTGAACTACAAAACAATAGAGGATAATCTCTTATACATCGTAAACCTTAATTTTTAATTGTGGTGTAAGGTTCCATGTGCCGTCACCATTTGTCTTATTACTTCCATGCACGTGTCCCATTATCATAGATAGCATTCTATAAGCCTAAGATAAGGTCATAAAAGCTCAAAACTATGAAATCTAGTTTGATTCATGAGTTTCCTCAACATTGTTAGCACTGGTTTTCTTTGTAATGGTGATTGTTTGTACCAGACCGAGTACAACCGAATTGAGCTTGCATGCATGTCACATGCAGACTTTGCAAGGATCACTAAATGCTCTAACTGAGCTAAAAAATAAGAGTGAAGGGAAGTTATGGACAAGCATTAAATAATTATATTATTAGTGCTACGTCCGTGCCGTGAAAAGGGGTAAAAGATATATTAAATTGCAGCAAATGTTATGCCTCATGTTGCATGCCTAGTTCGGCATGGTTTAAAGCTCTAGCCCATTTGTTTGAATGCTTGCATATATGTCCAAACTGCAAAATATGCAGTGTTTTCAAAACAAAGAAGTAAAATGCAAGCCTCCTTACATTGGGATGTGTGTTGGAGCAAATGATTCATTGTAAAGGTTGGTTGTGACATGCCCAATCATGACAATCATTAATTGGAGTAGTTTATAGGGTTACCAAACATGTGGATGGGTTGAATCATGCTACTAGAGCATGAAGGGGGGAATTCTACCATGACTGCCTGCTTAGAAAGATGGAGTCCACGCACGGTGTGTTAGAGATTACTGACCCCTTGTGAGCCCACTTGTGAGGAGAAGGGATCAGTAGATCTTGGGGGTTGGAGTGGATAGGTAGAGGGATTTATACCTGCAACATGCTTCATTCTGAGCCTATTTGCAGAAGATTAGGGCTTCACAAGCCACCCAAATGCTGGATTATTTGATGTAGGGTTAGGCGAGATGCATGTGCAAGGGATAGGCCTAGTCACCAGGCAACAAAGTTCCAACATCCGGATGCCTGGAACGCCATGCCGGGATGCAAGGCGGAACCAGAACTGCCCCGGAACGTCCAAAAAAAAAAAAACTTTTTTGGGGCTCTTTGAAAGTTTCAAATGGGTATTTTAGAGCTGATATGGAAAGCTTAAAGCTGTAAAATGTTAGTTTCTTTCATTTTTCTAGCATAGTTTTATGTCATATGATGATGTGCCATGTATGACTTGGCATTCCCGTTCCCTTTCCCAGAGCGCTCCCGTTCCGACACCCAAATTTCCGAAACGTTCCCATTCCCTGGTGACTGACCTTGATCTCTGCCCTAATTAGGTTTCAGGTTGGTATGAACTCTGGCTCCTCCAGTCCTATTAAAAGGCCCATATTCATCCCACTGAAGCCTCTTGACGGATGCAGCAGCCCATATCTCAGCCTCAGTCTAACCTTCCATACTTGTTTGTATGACAGCCATCCTTGGATGTTTTTTGCCCATCGTCTGCTGGAAGTCTTGTGCTCATCCTGGTCTGCTTTTGTCCACGTTTGTGAATTAATAGATCGAGGGTTTATGGCATTCTTTGAAGTGTTGTACCTTCTGCACATCTACTGTTTTGTGGGTTCTTCTACAGTGTAAAGCTTGAGTGAAGTTCAGAGAGAGTTTCGCTGCTCATTCCCGCTATGTACAAAGCACTTCTATCTCTCACCGTGTTCAGAGCTTACCTTTTATCGAGTCAGGGCATATGGGGATACCTCTGGACGTATCAGGTTGCCATGGCTAGCGTTGTCTTCCTTTATGGCTCTATTAGATGCAGGTGACCAGCGGTGCTAGTTTGCACACACAGTGAGATGGCTTAAGTGACTTCGGCTTCACATGGATAGGCTTCCCTCTTTCCAGTACAACATTGATGCGCTGTTCTTCCCACTACGATATCATGAGGTCAACCAGGTCATACATGAGGATCTTCTTCAGCTACACATATTCGGAACGTGGTTGGAACCGAATCAATGAAACTCAGCTTCTATAGAGATCATTGCCTACATTTCCTAGATAAGGGGTTTATTGTCCCACTGGGATATACACAGATTCATTTATCCTATTCGTTGAGGATCTCTATTGGGCAGTTTCGAGTCTTGTCACATTATGCGGAGCAAACGGTTTACCTAGGAGAGATGTATATGCACATTATGTGGTCTACAGGAGATTGAGTCCGAGGAGCATTTCATTTTCAGGTGTCTAGTGTACTATGAGATCCTAGGGCGCTTCTATTGCCTATTCAGAGACAGCTTCGGGTTGTTATCTCAGTTCCTCTCTTTCCGAGATCAGAGATGCTTGGCTAGTTTATTCATGAGGCAGTGGGACTTCGTGTGCACCTACTTCGATCACAGAGAGAGAAGGAGCATACCCAATGTAGATTGGAGCAATGAACATTGCTTTGACAATAAAAGAGAAGCAACATGGAGAAGCAAGAGCGAAAGGTGTCCAAGAGAAATTAAGGGATTGTGGCTTGTGATGGCATGATGATTATCATGTCATAGCAAGTCACAGCATTAGCACCAAGCACAAGAGATATCTTAGCTTATTTGAAATCAGAAAGAAAAATGACTTATAGGCCTGTAGGGGCATTGTCACAAGTAAACACAGTCTTCCCTTTGGAATGCTGGAGCATTGTTTCTTGCACGTAGCTGCTACTTGAATGTTGCCCAAATGACAAGATGACTGTCTCGGGGAAACACTTTTGAAACACTAGAACACTCGTTTGTAACATTTGCTACTATTGTCCAGGGTTCATCACAAGATTTGGGATCTTAAATTCATGAAGATTTTTCTTTAAGAATTAACCAAAATATAACTAAATTGCCTAAAAGTTTATGAATTTTATAAAATTGAGAAAATATTTCTACAGGTAAAAATAAAAAACGTTGTACGTTAATTGTATAGTTTACAGATTTTTGGTGAATACTGGTATGGTTAGCACCAGGGGTTTACAAAGTAGAGTACAATCCAGATGGAAGCATTGACAGGTACAAAGCCAGATTAGTTGCAAAATGATTTGCACAGGAATATGGTGAAGATTGTGATGAGACTTGTGCTTCAATAGTAAATATGGATTCTGTAAGATTTTTGATATTACTAGTGATACTTAGCAGATGAAATGTGTACCAGCTAGATATCAAAATTTCTTTTCTCAATGGTTACCTAGACAAGGAAGTCTATATGTAGCGACCTGCAGTGTATGTTGAACTAGGAAAAGTGCATCAGGTTTGCCATCTCAAGAAATGTCTCTATGGTTTAAAGCAAGCACCTAAAAGTTGGTATAGCAGAATCGATAAGTATTTTGCTAATCTGGGATACATGAAGTCTAATGCAGATCATACCCTCTACTATAAAGCTCAAGGGGAAGACATTACTCTTGT
Source organism: Dipteris shenzhenensis (assembly GCF_047967505.1). Classification (NCBI taxonomy): domain Eukaryota; kingdom Viridiplantae; phylum Streptophyta; class Polypodiopsida; order Gleicheniales; family Dipteridaceae; genus Dipteris; species Dipteris shenzhenensis. The sequence continues at coordinate 6,172,507 of NC_141603.1, read as the reverse complement.
ACTTTTATACGTAGATGATCTGATTGTGAAGGAAGCAATGAAGCTTTATCAAGGAGTTGAAACAAGACTTATTTGCAGAGTTCGACATGAAAGATCTTGGACTTATGCATTATTGTCTTGGTATTGAGTTCTGGAGAGACTCAGACATCGCCTTTATAGCCATTAAAAATATGTGGATAGTCTCCTGAAGGTGCTTCATATGGTAGATTATAAGATTGCAGCGAGTCCCATGGAACAAAGTTTGAAACTCACCAAAGATCCAAAAAAGCCTACAGTCAAGGACAAGTACTATCGGCAGGTCATCGGATCTTCTATATATTTGACTATCATGAGGTCAGATATTTCTTGTGCAGTGAGCTCACTTGCATAGTTAATGGCAAATCCAAAATGGTCTCACTGAAATGCAGCTAAGAGAGTCTTGAGATACATCAAAGGTACAAGACAGTTTGGAATAGAATAGAATATAGATGAAGCCATCCAAGTTCCGTTGATACTGTGATAGTGACTATACAGGAGATCATGAGACCATAAGATCTATACAAAGATATGCATTTTGTCTTGGTAAAGATATTGTATCATGGTTGTCAAACAAGCAGTCAGCTGTTTCTTTGTCTTCAAATATAGGACACTCACAACAGGTGCATGTGAGGCTATATGGCTAAGAAGACTATTGTCAGAACCAGATTACTTTGATGAGTCAAAGCAACAATAATATACTATGATAATCAATCGGCTCAAGCATTAGCCAAGAATCCCTGTAGGACAAAGCACATTGATGTTAGAGAGCACTTCATTGGAGAAAGAGTGTTACTTGGTGTCATCACATTGCAATTGTGACAGCATAGAGAATGTTGCAGATCTCTTTACCAAATGTTGTGGGAAAGAGCTTTTTGAGAAACACTGATAAGCTCTTGGTTTGACGCAGAGAAAGGACATTCCCAATAAAAGGGTTTTGTCACCGGCCTTGGGAATCCCCAAAGGGTGGTAGATACAATTATTGAGCCATTAACAGAAACTACAACCACTTAGAAAATTGAGATTTGCAAGAAAGAAACTTTGAATAAGAATCTCGGAGCTAGATTGCCCTAGGGTCACACATGACACCGTATTGGTCCCAAAACGTTGTGCCCGTTGCGGTATTTCTTTAATATTATCAGAGAGATCAATTTTACAACAGAGCCATAGCTTAGCCAATATCTGATAGATCAATCACTGACTACTGATAATAGAAACTTTGTGCAAAACCCTAGCAATCCAAGGTAGGACCTCAGAGCAAGCTCAAACAGATGAAAGGCATCAAGAACAAGCACTGACAACTGCCTAGATAATTTGTGAACTGAAGGACAGCAAACCCTAACTGTCCCTGGGCATTTGGCAAGATCTTGGACAAAGCAATAACTGAAAAACTGCAATAACATCGCCTGGCTGAAAATTGCGATTGCAAAGGTTGGCTCTTCTGATCAAGGAAAACACTGTTTGCTACCCCTAGCGGTCTAGGCTAGTAACAGGATGCTGAAATTCTCAGAAAAACAGTCCCAAACTGATGCGAACTAGTGGCAAACTCCTTCTGACAGGTGCGGCTGCTAACTGAAGCTCTCTAATGCAACATAAGTGTTGCTTTGCTTGCTAAGTATGTCTTCGTTTTGTTTTTCAAAAAGTTTTTGTTACCTCTTTTTTCTTCTCTTTCGTTTTCTCTTTGATCTTCTGTGTAGATTTTTGGACGTTAGAACAACAAATAATCTAAATTTGTATGATTGGATATATTCTAATCTTACAAAGCTATATCCTTTATGTTATTGATGCTTGTCTTTGGATTGAAATTATTGTTTTTGTGACTTTCTTGGTTTATATCTGTAGGTTGGGGAGACCGAGCCTTTTGTGTCGGAGCTTCTTAAAGGACTACCATCAACTATAATGGACCTGGAGAACCATCAAATACACTCTTTTTATGAAGCTGTAGGTCAAACATGTTGTAATCTCAATGTCAATGCAAGAAGTCACATTTGTTTTGCAGGGTGGTTGCAGTCATTTTAAGTATGTCCATACATTTGGTGCTATACTTTAAGTTATGGTAATCATGTTGCTGGCTGAGGCACTAGCTGAATATTTTTAACTGAAAGGATTATGTACAATCGTTAAATGCAGGTAGGATTCATGATTCAGGCTGAAGGAGACCCTCACAAACGGGATGAATATTTGCAGAAACTTATGGAGCTACCCAATCAGGTTTTATCTGCTCAGAATAATCATGGCATAGAATGATCCTGCATCTTTAGTCTCTGTCCATTGCTTTATGTTCATCCTTGCTGTGCAAATCAGGCTTGTACAGACTTTCTTTGTGCTTCTAATTGCCATGCATTCATCTGATTGCAGAGATGGGTAGAGATTATAGGCCAAGCTCGTCAGAGCGTTGAATATTTGAAAGATCAAGAGGTCATCAGAACAGTACTAAATATATTACAGGTACATGGATGTCACTTGTGTCTTCCTGCGATGTCTTTTGTAGAATACTTTTGTCCTCTCACTATGAGCTGATCCGAGCATGCATGAGTGGGGATTCTGTTTGTTGAGGACAGATGCCATCTGTCAGAGAATAAGTGATTTATTTTGTACAGACCAATACAAGTGTTGCGAGTTCGCTTGGGCAGCCCTTCCTTTCACAGATCTCACTCATATACTTGGATATGCTGAATGTCTACAGGTATTTTCCAGAACTTCTTGCACATGCATTGTACATACTTTTAGCTGTATAGAAGTCCATATGTGCGGGCATTGCATGTTCATGCAGATAGGAAGCACCCTCCCATGCATACCTAGATACCCTGTAGAAAATGTGTATAATAATTACATAGTAGTAGCTGTTCCATTCTGGGACAGCTATGAATGTGCTTTCTTCTTAATGAAAAGAAAAAAAAGTGTGCGCGCACACACGTGCGATTTCACCCAAAAAAAAGCGTGCACGGTGCGTGGTGCGTCTGTTTGTTTTGGCGGGAGGGGTGAAAGAGCATTGTATTAAAGAAAGCATGGCAAAGCACAGGTAACAATGCTAAGCTGCGTAATAATTATTCCTTTTGTCTATTGTAAGCCTCGTCTCACAACTGCACTCACAGCTGCTTCTTTTTGCACTGAGATTTGTGCTACGTTTGATGCTTGAAGTGCAGGCAAGCAAGAAATTTGTCTGCATGTTCTTAGGATCCTTTGAAATCCAAAATTGTGCAGAATGTACAGTGAGCTTATATCTGGTAGCATAGCAGCAGGGGGTCCATTTGCCTCACGCACTTCATACGTGAAACTGTTGAGGTAAGTTATGAGTCATGATTGGTATCGTATGTGCTAGGTTCTTGTTTCCTTTATTACTGCCCACTTTCTTGTTTGCTTTGTTGCTGCCCACTTTCTAGGCTTGGATGTGCAAATATACACTTGTCTTACTCTTTTATCTCCACCATTTTACTAAATATGTCAGGTCTGTGAAGAGGGAGACATTGAAATTGATAGAGACATTTGTAGATAAATCGGAGGATCAAGAGCTGATTGCAAAGCAGTTTGTCCCTGCAATGATGGATCCTATTCTTGGGGATTATGCGCGGAATGTGTCTGATGCCAGGGAATCAGAAGTGCTATCATTGTTTGCAACCATTATTAACAAGTCTGTTTCTATTCTAAGTTTTATTTGCATATATTTATTTAAGCAGGCTCTTGGGGTAGGCAGGGGACATCACAATTTTCCCAAATCAAGGAGGTTTATCTTTATAATTTGTGCTAATTCATATTTGGTCAATATGATTCTTTTAGACCTTATTTTTTGACGTACTTTGAATCTTGATGTATGTATGCAGACTTAAAAGTGCTATGCTTGATGATGTAATTCACATTTTTGAAGCAGTGTTTGCATGCACGTTGGAGGTAAAAGATTGGATGATGAACCTGTGCTAATTTTTTAAATGCAGGTGGCTAAATTAATGATCTGTGCAAGAAGCTTGTGATCTCACATAGCTTTTGTTCATATTAACAGATGATTACCAAGAACTTTGAGGACTATCCCGAGCACAGGTTGAAGTTTTTTTCTCTACTCAGAGCGATAGCTAGTCATTGCTTCCGGGCACTTTTCAAGTTATCCAGTCAGGTATTTGGTGTTGTGTTTTCCCAGATGCATGGGTCTGCTTTTATCATCATTTTAAAGGAAACTTCACTTTTTCTATGGTGTGCATTAGCTTTTGCGATTATTTCTTGAGTCTCTCTTGAGTCCATCAATGCATGCATCACTTCTGTTTGGACTGCATAACGTTTTTATTTGGTTGTTGGAATTTCCCAGCAATTGAAGCTTGTAATGGACTCCATAATATGGGCCTTCCGGCACACAGAGCGAAATGTTGCAGAGACTGGACTCAATCTACTTCTTGAGATGCTTACCAACTTTCAGGTGCCGATTTCGAATGTCTGGTAGAATCGATTGAGCTTCAAGAAGCTGAAACGGGTGCTAGGTTTCCATCTTATATTTGCAGGCTTGAAATCATCGTGTAGTCTGGTCTAGAACCAGCCAATTAAAAGTGTTTTTTGCCAAGTTGCCTTCCTTTTTACGTGTACTTATTTAGCAATTATGGTCATAGATGGAGTAGGGGAAAATAAGGAGAAATACTCCAGTAACATTTCACTCCTCACTGGTCATTGGTCACTCAAGTAAATTTAATGAATGTGATGCTACTTTTTATGTGGAATGTACGTCTGAGAGTTATTTGCGGTCATCTTGTTTGAAATTTCGCTTGCAATTTGGGGTGTAGCCGTCAAATGTCATGAAGTCATAAAGGAATGCTAAGAATTACATTTGATAGCACATAACAATTTGGAGTTTGCCTTTATCTGTCTTTGTGGCTGGCAGGTGTCGGAGTTTTGTAACCAGTTTCATCAGAGCTATTTCCTCACTATTGAGCAGGAGATTTTTGCAGTGCTAACAGATACATTCCACAAGCCAGGGTTTAAGCTTCATGTCCTCATTTTACAACATCTATTCTGCTTGGTACAGCTCAAAAACCTTAAGCCTACCATTTTCTTTCGGCAAAAGCATGCAGGTTAGGAAGAGTCAGCTGAATTGGTTATAACAATGTGAGTCCCTATCTGTTTGGTTACTGCAGGTAGATTCTGGAGCATTGACTGAACCTTTGTGGGATGTTACTTCCCTTGGCTTGACGGCTTATCCAAATAACATGATGTTTGTCCATGACTACACAATCAAGCTCTTAGCTTCATCTTTTCCTAACATCAAGCCTTCAGAGGTAAATTCTGGAGGGAGTTGTCTCTGGTGTCCATCTTCCTCCTCTCGTTCTTGGTTTTTTTTTGGGGGGGGGGTGGGGGGTTGGAACAGTCATAGAGCTCACATTTTTGTTTCAAAAGATGTGGGATCAAGTGTTGTATGGCGATGCAGGTGAAAGGATTCGTTGACCGGCTTTTTGAGACGAGGCATGATCTAGGAACTTTCAAGACTCATCTACGCGATTTCTTAATTCAGTCCAAGGAGTTTTCTGTTCAGGTAAAGCATTGATCTCGTGAAAGCAGATAACTTTTGAGTTAATCCAAGATCTATCAAAGATCTACTCATCCTGGTTCTCTGTTTTGGCAGGACAATAAGGATCTGTATGCTGAAGAAGCTGCTGCTCAGAGGGAACTTGAACGGCAACGGATGTTAAGTATACCAGGATTGATAGCTCCCAGCGAGCTGCATGATGAAATGGGGGACACATAAGATTTTGTCTCTAAACAGAACACAGATTCACTTAGGTCTCGGCTATTCTTTTTCTTTATTTTGAAAATTGAAGTCGAAGCTGGAAGCAAGTTGTTAATGGGTTTGCTCTCTTGTAGCATTCAGAGTCCTTTGGCTGGGCCAACTAATGGAGCCAACCAAAACTACTAGTGATACTTCTGGACAGGTTAGAGGAGTCTTCTGATGAGGTTCAGGTGCTTGACCTGGTAAAATGCCCTTTCATTGAAGACATCGTTGTCTGTCTTCAGTAGTTGAAGTAGGGAAAACTCTGATGCACGCAGATTTGCTGCGGAAAATCTGAAGCCTTGTAGCTTTAGCTGAGGCTGCTAAGTCTTGATGCAAACCTTCTTTGTATGATGTTTCGAGAAAGGATTCGGAAGATAACGAATGGCATTATCGCCTTATTTCTGAGAATGCCATGAGGAAAGAATTCAAGATTGATTGAGTAGGTAAGCAGGCAAAGTACTCTTCTATGGGAACTTTGAGATTTTCATGGATGTGGTTTTTTTGATACAATAATAACCATTTAATTGAACTGCAAGGGTATATTCTGTTCTACAGCTTGAGCTTGTATAAATAATGGATGACCAAACAAATGGCCATCAGAAGTGACATCCATACAGGACCTTTTGCAAGGTTTCGCTTTTGCTTGTCTTCTACACCAACACATTTTTTCAAGCCTGTGCCAGCTATGCTGGATACGAAAAATACTTGAAGGCTAAGAGTATGATAGGGCAATTTTCATGGACACTGCGCTCTAGGACCTGTGAAAGCCTTTTGATTGTTTGATGGCACCTATCACGATTAAGGCGTGCTGGATGATTCTTTCACTAGGCAGACAGACAAGAAGAGTGGGCTGCCTCAAGGGCTGTTATACTATCAAGCTACTCACATGCATCTGAATTGAAAAAGTGAAAGGGGTTTCTGGTGTCAACTTGAGAACTTTTGAATGTTAATAATGCTCGGTTATTTAATGACCATGTCATCAGGGGTATACTGGCACTCCTGCTGTATATCTGCAAGCAGTGATTGCTTGAATATAATTGTGGCTCTTTGACATTGTGGTACAAGAATTTCCCCATTTTAGCACTTCGTATGAACCTGTTTGATTTCTTATATGTTGAACTAAGGATATGTGAAAACCCTGTTGCGATTTTGGTTTGTAATGATCTATGGGATGAAAACTTAATTACCCTTAAATATAGATTTATAGCCTCCTTTTTCCAACATGATGCTAGCCTAATGAGCGATGCATGTGCACTGTCAACAGTTCAGGCTCATCTTCTGTGCGTGTAATATAATTGAACAAGGATTGGCTTGTTACTTGAATATTGTGGTTTTGTTCTTGGCTTATGCCAGTGAGAAATTTGGTTCCAACATCCAAGAAGTCTACGCTATGCCACTCGCATTACAGGTACACAAGGAAAATATGATCTTGAATAAAAGCATTCAAGTTTGATTCTGTCCCATTAAAGGTTGCAAAAGAATAGTCCTACTTGACAGGTGACCTGTTTGTGTAATTAAAGACGAGTTTTGGTGTGCAGGCTGTTTTCTTTAATCCTGCCTATATTTTTCTGAAAAGGATGTAGTGGCTGAAGGCTTGAATGCTAGCATTAAGGATATTTCTATAAAAAAAGACACTGCTTGTCCTTAACTACTCTTTTACAATTTAAGAATTGCTAATCAAGGTGAACCTTGCTCAAGTTTGTTGATCTTACTTCATTTGCTAATACTACTTGATGTCTATATACAGGCTATACCCAATCTACTATTTAACTTGCTTGTACTCATTTGATATGGATGTTGGTGAAGCCTTAAGATCTTTGTGGTTTGTTAGCACTGCCCTGCAGACAGTGCTCTCCTCACACTTTTGTTAAAAAGTGTCCCTCCATTTATTTTAGGCCACTTGTTACTATTTCTATTTTGAGTGACATCTCTCTCTCTCTCTCTCTCTCTCTCTCTCTCTCTCTCTCTCTCTCTCTCTTTCTCTCTCTCTTCCCCCCCCTTACCAAATCAACTCCCCCCCCCCCCCTCTTCTCTCTCTCTCTCTCTCTCTCTTGCCCCCGCCCCCCCCTTCCCAAATCAACTTCTCTCTCTCTCTCTCTCTCTCTCTCTCTTCCCAAATCAACTCGTTCTTGGAAGGGCAGCACTCACGAGCACTCACGAGATCTTGTACTCGCTTGTTGTACTAAGATTTTTTAAATGGTGTAAATGGCTAATATGCTTACATGAACACAAGCTATGTTTGCACCATGGGTGATTTTTTGGTGTTAGCTTTGTGAAGAATCAAACCTTTTTCCCTAGCTTAGAAGTTTGTATTTGTTATTAAAAGTAAGGTGGCAAATCCACTTTACCTTGTAAGGAGTAATATATAGTAGCTCAAAGAAATATGATTAAAGGGCGAAAGGAAGAGGCATGCAATGGGAGAGTAGATTAAAATTTGGGGGAGTTAGTAACCATGTAGTTCTTCATTAGTAGTTTGCGTTAACCATGTGGTGTATTTGCGGAGTTATGAATGAAGATGCTCTTTGTGAGTTGAGGAGGATACTTGTGAGTGTCGGGAGGTGAATCTTTATTGATTGAAAGAGTGACGTTCAGTTTTTTGCACATAGAGATTATTTATTGCAATGGTGCTAAGTAATTACTGAAAGTCTTGAGAACTGTAATTGAGTTTGGCCATTTTTTGAAAAAAGTATAGTTATTGAAATGTCTTTCACGAGCAACACAACGTTATTTTGTTGTCAATTAGTACATTTAGCATTTGATAATCTATTAGAATCCCATTTATATTGTTAATGTGAGAGAGAGAGAGAGAGAGAATTTATTCCTCCACCTTTTTGGGTTTTTTTGGGGGCTCTTATAATTGATTTGTAGTATTGCTTAAGTTGACATTACATTAGGATGGAATGAAAGTTTTTAAGTTTATTTATAACATATATAAATCTAGTATGCTACAAAAATGTGCGCTTGTGCTATTTAATTAACACCCTAGCAACCCTTATTGGTTAAATGAACTACATGAGCTTAGGCTCTTACTGAAAATCTTTCCTCGTGCAAAAGAATTGTTTTTCTCATCAGTTTTGACTTCAACAAGATACTATATAAGGGCTTCGATTATCAACGAAATATGGTATGAAGCCATGCTTTATGTTTGATGTTTAATCGTCGAGGTGTCAGCTAGCTTTAAAGACCTAGCTCAATTTGCGGGCCATTTTTGGCCCCCACAAGCTAGCTGATAGTGCCTACATTTTGTTCTTCCTCCTTATCTTTGTCTCTCTTCCCTTCTTTGTAGCTTAGAGTGGCGTAGTTTTAGGCATAATATTGGAGTTCTATGATCGCTTTGATAGCTAAGCTTGAGGGTGCAAGTATGTTTCATTCAAGTTTTTCTTATGTTCTACATTTAACTTTTGCACGTGCAAGTTCATTGCAAGGTTAAAATGGCCACATTTTGATAGCTTTTTGTAGAGACAAAGGTCCACAATTTGCAACTTTCAAGTACATCCACGATTTCTATAGCCTAATATGTAATGTTGAGTTTTGTTTCTAGCTCTAGGTGATCCAATGGTCTAATTGTAAGCTCGCCTCTCTTGAAATTGATGTCTTATAATATGCAAGCTCATTGTAAGGTTCAAATGGCCACATGTTGATAGCTTATTGTATAGATAAAGGCCCACAATTTGTAGCTTTCAAGTACATCCACGATTTCTATAGCCTAGTATGTAATGTTGAGTTTTGTTTCTAGCTCTAGGTGATCCAATGGTCTAATTGTAAGCTCACCTGTCTTGAAATTGATGTTTTATAATATGCTCAGCACATTCATTGTCGTGTCCTCTTAGTAGGTAATGTTCTCTTGGCATCCATTTTTAAGCTTTGTTATAAAATGTGGTTGTGTTTTTTATTGCTATGTCTTTGCTTAGCGATCGTGCACTCCCTTAGTGTGTTGTCCTTTTCTCCTTCATTGCTTATCTACTCAATGTAACCTTTGGTTAGAATAGCATGTGATGCTACTTACATTTATTTTATCTTTGTGCACATGTTATTGATATTGTGCGAAGCTTTTCTTGTAGTAGGATTGATCATGGTCATTAGAGATTGCTTTTGATTTCTCAGTGGCAACATCAAATGATGTTTGATGTCTCTAGGTGAGATAGGATGGTGCATACGGTGTATCCTTTGTTTAAGAATAAGAGAGGTTCAAGGGTATAATATCGTGAACCTTTGGTGATACAAAAATTGTCCACCTCATGATATCATCGACTTGCTTGTTGATTGCATCGATGGGAGGGGTATAAGAATCTATGAGGTCGACTTAAAACCATTAGTATAGTGTTTGAGGTCCTAGACATTGATGCACTTTAGGCACCCACTAGTGGTCTAGCATGGTAGCACATATTGGGAAATGTCTAGATATAATATAAGATCTCGAACCTGTGTTTTAAGCCCTTACAACCTATGTTTACTTTCTTCACTTTTGTGTAAGATTTTGCACTTATTTTATTTATGTGCTTTATGGCTAACCTTGTAGATGGCCTTCCTCATTTTTCTCTCTTTATTCTTTCAAACACACCTCCTTTGTTACGTCAACCATAACCATGGAAGGATCATGACATGGTTATGGCGAGGTGTGAAACCAGGAGGGCTTGAGAATGCAACGATGGCCACAAGAACTAATGCCTAGGATTATGTAGGCGTGGTATTAGAGTGGGGTGCCAAGAAGGGTTAAAAGATTAAGGTCCTTTGAAGGACACTTGGCATTCCAGGAGGTCTCCATGGCATGCATTGGGCATGGGGGATTATGATGAGAAGGACGTCAGGTGAAAGGAGATCTCAAGAAGAAAGAACAAAGCAAGAACGGGGACTCAGGAGCTCTCGACAAGGTTCGGTGGAACATGAACTGGCAACCCTCTTCAGTTAGTGATTGTAACATTGGTATCAGAGCCAAAAATCTAGTGCTCTCTGCACCGTCCCATTCCACGCAGTTCCCCCGTACCCGTTAACAGTTCCCCCGTATCCGTTAACGGGTTAGAAGCGAACAGCCTGATAAGATGGTCCCCAAAAGATGGACTGAGGACTCTACAAAAGACGGTGCAAATTGTCCATCGATACCGGTATCCCTCATTTCTCCATGACGTCGGCAACATGGATTGCCTCGAGTTGTAATCACCAATGTCGGCCATGGCAACGTACCCCTGGAAATTTCTCGTCGCCATGAAGCAATATGGGATTTGGAGTGAGAAGACGGGTCTTTAACGCTTTGAAGGCTATCACGGTTTTTGAAACGTGGAGACGTCAACCTGTAAAGAGGTTATACGCAGAGCCGTGCGACTTGATTTGCAAGCCGACGAATGTTGTTTTATGGTGACGTGGCAGAGATGAGATGAGCCGCGACCTGCAGTGTGATCTTCTTGAATGAACCTGAAACCCTTCAATGTTTGTTGCTGGGCTCCATTAAAGGTTTCCTTCATTTCGGTTTGGATAAGGAAGCGAAGGAGCGTTTGCTTCGCCATATTTCTACCTGGCGATCTCATTGAAAGTAGACTGTCAGGCTATGCTGAATAGAAGATTGGAAGAAGTTTGCTTTTTGCCATCAAAAGTGACTGTGTAATCAAGAATTGACAGTCGCCCAGAAAAGAAACAGGCGCCTAAGAGGGCTGCCAGTTCGTGTTCCACCCAGCCACCACGGATTCTGTCGAGAGCTCCCCATTCTTGCTTTCTTCTTTCATCTTGAGATATATTTTCAGATGACCTCCGTCTCATCCAGAATCCTCCTCGATGCCCAATGCATGCCATGTGGACCTCTTGGAATGCCAAGTGTCCTTCAAAGGACCTTAATCTCGCCTACATATTCCTACCGTTGCATTCTCAAGCCCTCTTGGTTTCCAACCATGTTGAGATCCTTCCGTGATTAGGAGCTCTCATCCAGAATAATCCCCCATGCCCAATGCGTGCCTTCAAAAGACCTTAATCTTTTAACCGTTCGTGGCACCTCTCTCTAATACCAAGCCTACATATTCCTAGGCATTACTTCTTGTGTCCACATTTGCATTGTCAAGCCCTCCGGGTTTTCCATCTCGGCATAACCATGTCGTGATCCTTTTGTGATTATGGCTGACGTAACATTCCCTTCTCCTTAAGAATGGTTTTTGACCTCGAAAACAAAATTGGGAAACCTCTTCTAGAGATTGCTTATGCTTTTCGATGTTGAACTCTCTTCGAGTCGATCTTTCCACTTAACCAGACATTATATCCCTCAGCCGTCAAGGTTTTACTTTCTTTCCAAGATAAACAACACGTGAAGTTAGCAGTTCAGTCTCTCAACGATAAGGCAATGGTGGGTTGAATTGTGAGGCTCACACTCTTGAGAAAGAGAATCTAGAATTTGTTATAGGCGAGCCTAGCGTTAGAAGGAAAACATATCCAGAAGGTCACCATCTATGGAAGATGAAATTTTCTTCATTCACTTGCATGCACTGATACCACCCTGCCACTTGTGGAGTAGAGTCCTATCTGAGTTGGCCCCTACTTGGTTTCTCTCTTTCTGTGGTACCATGGTTTTCCAGTGGTGGATATGGATACAACTCACTATATGCCAAGCTTCTAGGTGATGCTCCACTTCCCAGGGCTCTCGAGGGAGTACAGGGTCATCCTTCTCTCCATTGGTCATGCTTTTGACACAGTGCTAGAGTCTCCACGAGACACAGTAGCCCCGACCATGGTAGATGATGGGATCCCTTGGCTTAGGTTGGTTGACACGAGTTCACAGTCCATTCCAAATGAGATCTCCCTGGAGACCCTTGATGGAGATGAGCTCCAATCGAGGACATAGTAGTAGCGAGGCATTGGAGCTCCACTACTTTAGTGACCGAGGCCCCTCGAGATTTACTTTTCCTCCCCGCCCTCCTGATGCCGCCCCCCCTCCCCCCCCCGCCAATACCCCCTTCCTCCCCCCCAAGTTTCTTCTTCTCTCCTCCTCCGCCCCTTCCCCCTGCTGCAATCACCCTCAGTACGCGCCCCCCTCTTCCTTTGCTCCGCCTTCTCCCTCTAGGCAAGGGCCAGGCCGGGGGCCTTCTTCATCTCTTCCCATAAACTAAGGCGGCCTCCTCTCAACCTTAGCTGCACCCCCCCCCCCCCCCCCCCCAAATGTGACAAAATATGAAGAGGGGAGAGGAGAAGAGTGGAGATGAGGAGAGAGGGCACAGTTAGAGAGCACACCACAAATGACTAACTGTACACTAGATTTAGTTGAAAAATAGAATATATACAAACCCTTTTAGGGTTAGGGTTAGGGGATCTAACCCTTTCCTTTATAGCACTCTATAAGGTTAGTGCTATGCACATATGATCACGTGATGGTGCTATGCACACATGATCACATGATGTTGAGCGTGAACTCTCAACACCTTCCCTCAAGATCAACATCATGAAGTAGGCCTTCCCTCAAGATGATGATTCTGGGGAATCGAAGAAGGACTGAGCATTACATTCCATCACACTCCTTTAATGGGAATGTCCTTCCTCTGCGTCAAACCAAGAACTAGTTGGTGTTTCTCGAATAGCTCTTTACCGAGTGGTTTGGTAAAGATGTCTGCAACATTCTCTTTGCTATCACAATGCTGCAGTGTGATGTCACCAAGTAACACTCTTTCTCTGATGAAGTGCTCTCTGACATCAATGTGCTTTGTCCTGGAGTGATATACTGGATTTTTGGCCAATGCTTGAGCCGATTGATTATCACAGTATATTGTTGTTGGCTTTGACTCATCAAAGTAATCTGTTTCTGACAATAGTCTTTAGAGCCATATAGCCTCACATGCACCTGTAGTGAGTGCCCTATATTCTGCTTCAGTCGAAGACAAAGAAACAGTTGGTTGTTTGTTTGACAACCATGATATAGCACCTTGACCAAGGAAAAATGCATATCCCTGTGTCGATCTCCTAGTCTCATGATCTCCGGCATAGTCACTGTCACAGTATCCATGCAACCGTGGATGACTTCCTCTGTATTCTATCCCAAACTGTCTTGTACCTCTGATGTATCTCAAGACTCTTTTGGCTGCATTCCAGTGACACTGTTTTGGATTTGCCATAAACTGTGCTAGTGAGCTTACTGCATAACAAATATCTGGCCGTGTGATTGTCAGATATATGAGAGATCCAATGAGTTGCCTGTAGTATCTGTCATTGACTGTAGGCTTTTCAGAATCTTTAGTAAGTTTCAAACTCTGTTCCATGGGAGTGGCTGCAATCTTGCACTCTGCCATATGAAACTTCTTCAGGAGACTGTCAACATACTTGAGCTGACTCATAAATGTGCTATCTGAATCTCTCCAGAACTCAATTCCAAGACAATAGTGCATAAGTCCAAGATCTTTCATGTCGAACTCTGCAGATAAGTCTTGTTTTAGTTTTCTGATGAAGCTATCCTTGCTTCTTGTCACAATCAGATCATCTACGTACAAAAGTGCAATAGTAATGTCTTCCCCTTGAACTTTGTAGTAGAGAGTATGATCTGCATTGAACTTCATGTATCCAAATCATCAAAATACTTGTCAATTCGGCTGTACCAACTTCTGGGTGCTTGCTTTAAGCCATAGAGACTTTTCTTGAGATGGCAAACCTTTCTCTCCTTTCCTGGTTCAACATAACCTGCTGGTTGTTGCATGTAGACTTCCTCGTCTAAATAACCATTGAGAAATGTATTCTTGACATCGAGCTGATACACATTCCATTTACTGAGTGTCGCTAGGGATATCAAGAACCGTATGGAATCCATCTTTGCTACTGGAGCATAAGTCTCATCATAGTCTTGACCATATTGTTGGGCGAATCCTTTTGCAACTAATCTGGCTTTGTATCTCTGAATACTGCCATCTGGATTGTACTTCACTTTGTATACCCATTTGTTGGCTATGGCCTTCTTTCCTGGTGGAAGGTCGCATAATTCCCAAGTGTTATTTTTATACGAAGCATCCATTTCTTCATTCATAGCAGTTTGCCATTCCGGCTTGTCTACTGCGTCTTCGAAGTACACTGGCTCTTCTGTAGCCATGATGGTAGTCATAAGAGCATAGTTGGTGGTTTCCACCTGAATTGCTTTGCCTTTCTGAGCATATGTCAATCTGGCTGGTGGTCTGCTTTCCCTAGTAGACCGTCTGAGCTGCTGTGGCTCTGCTTGGGGTGTTGCTGGCAATTCTTGCTCTTCTTCATCAACCTGTTCTGTAGATGACTGTGAAGTCGATGCTTCTATCTCCTGTGTAGGTGAGGTTTTCCATTCTGATTCCTCATCAAAGATTACATCTCTGGAGATAATGACTTTGCGGTTGATGGGATCATATAATTTGTATGCTTTGCTTTCTTCACTGTAGCCAACCATGATGCATTTGCGTGACTTCGCATCCAATTTCCTGCGATGATCATCATGTATGTGGGCATATGCTATGCAACCAAATACGGGGAGATGCCCAATGCGTGGCTTGTGTCCAGTGAATGCTTCATAAGGAGTCATACCTTGTATCGGTTCGGTAGGAAGCCAATTAAGCAAATAGTTAGCTGTAGCTATTGCTTCTGCCCAATACTGATTCGGAAGATGCTTTTCACTAAGCATTGCTCTAGCATTGTCTGCTAAAGTCCCATTCTTCCTTTCAGCTCTTGTATTTTGCTGAGGAGTATCTGCACATGTGAATTTTCTTCGAATGCCGTGATTTTTGCAAAAGTTCATGAATGCTGAAGACATATATTCACCTCCTCTGTCTGATCTCATGACCTTGATCTTTCTGCCTGTTTGGTTTTCTACCATGGCTTTGAATTCTTGAAATCTGGAAAACACTTCAGATTTCTCTTTCAGAAAGTAGACCCAATAATATCTGCTGTAGTCGTCGATGAAGGTCAAGTAATAAAGTGAACCATTGATGCTGCGGGTCTGGGCATAACCCCATACATCTGTATGTATCAAATCAAGAATACCTTGTGCACGAGAGGTACTTCTGACAAAGTTGGTTCGCTTTTGTTTGCCGAAGCAGCATGCTTCACAAACCTTTCCAAGAAACTGTAGCTTCGGAATCCCAATTGCCATATTCTGATTCCTGAGATCTAACAAGTACTTGAAGTTGACATGACTGTTTTCTCTCAATGAACTCTCCCTCAAAGACTAAGATCTAGATCTCTCTTTCTCTCATAAACAAGGAATACTCTCTTTCTCAAGAAATGAAATCTTTCAAAGGAATGGACACTCAATGAACGGAAGTGGATGGAATTTCAACCAAAATGAACAGAAATTTTCTCTCAACGGAAGTGAATGGAAGAATCTCACAATCACTCAAGAGAACTCTCAATCTCACAATCTCTCTCACACTCTCAAGAATCGCAATGCCTTAGCGGAAGACAAGGAAGCTCTGATACCATGACAAAATATGAAGAGGGGAGAGGAGAAGAGTGGAGATGAGGAGAGAGGGCACAGCTAGAGAGCACACCACAAATGACTAACTGTACACTAGATTTAGTTGAAAAAATAGAATATATACAAACCCTTTTAGGGTTAGGGTTAGGGGATCTAACCCTTTCCTTTATAGCACTCTATAAGGTTAGTGCTATGCACATATGATCACGTGATGGTGCTATGCACACATGATCACATGATGTTGAGCGTGAACTCTCAACAAAATGCTCCCTAGCCTTTGGGCAAGGGCTAGAGCCTTCTGCTCTCTCCCCCTAGACTTCAAAGACGCCATGAAAATGGGGTTTGTTCTCTCAACTTATAGGTCCTAGGCCTTCCCCTGGGCAATTCTTGTTAGGGGAGATTTGGAGGCTTGGACCTTGAAACTATATGGAGATTCTAGATGCGTACTTGTTTGCTCTAGAAATGAGGGTGCTGATCTTCAGCCTCGGAAAGGGGGATCATTAGGTGTGGTTGCAACAACCCCACACTCTCACTTTTTGAGGTTTTTGTTTTAACTCAACAAGGGAGGAGTAGTGGACCCCTTCTTTGTTTGAGTACATGATGAGCAGAGGTACCGCATGCATGACAAAGAGACAAAAGTCTGAGGTTGTGGTGTATGCTTCCACTCATAGGTGAGCCATGTTCTCTCTCTCCTCCTCCCCATGAGTTGGACCATAGTGAGCTTGAACGTGCACGGACTCCATGACCAAACGCGACAAACCACAACACCTGATACTTCGTTAGGAGCTATAGAGGGTTGTGGTAGCATGTGTAGACTTTCTTCTCATTAAAGAGCATACGTTTCAGCATTGAACATTGGTTGTTGCCTTCAGTGGCTCTTGTGTAAAGGCCTAGAGGTGTGGTTCTTCACTGTAGGCTAGAGTGGAGGGGTTTATATTTTAGTCTCCTAGGCAGTGGCCCCAGATGTCTTTGGTAAGGGCGAGCTTATCATAGGATACATAGTTTAGAGGAGGATTAGGATACTAAATGTGTACACACCTGCTTGTAGACAGCATTGCCTGGATTTCTAGAGGTGGTTGACATTGGTGCCTCCCAAATATTGACTCTTGGATTGTTGGAGGCAACTTCTTTTGGGAGGCCTCAAACAACCTAGAGTTTGGGGAACAAACAAGGAGGATATTTTTTAATGAGATGTCTACAATGGAGAGGAGCGCATGGAAGCATTTTATCTTCTTAATCACTAAGACTCATGGAGAGAGGCAGAGTTCACCAGACTCTATGAAAGTCTTCTTTTCCCCTGTGGATAGAGTAGGCATGATGGCTAGTTAGAGCACCTTGACAAGCTCTATGTTGGGGATTCAATGTTGCACAGGGGAGCTCCACAAGCATCCTAGCAAACACCATGATGTCAGATCACTCCCCAGAAGGGGGTCCTTATTCCAAATGATCTACTCTAGGAGGAGGAGGCACAAAAGGTAGAGGCTAAGATCTGGCAACTACCAGAGGATGGGCCCACAGACAGGTAGGCTACTTGGGTGGTAGGTCCAGTATAGAGTAGTAGTGATCAGCTCTAGTCCCAGGCTCTTAGAGAGAGGCACACTCTACGGGAGTGAGAGAGAGCACTGAGACATTATTTGCAATCCATGGAGAAACTTAAAGAGCAAGATCTAGGCTCTCAGTGGCTCTGTAATTGATACAAGAGCACTCGGCTTGAGATTCAGGCCATGGAGGTCTGACACGTTGAGTTCTCCTAACAATTCTCTTGAACTAGATGGGTATGCAAGTAATAGGATAACCAAATAATTCTTCCAGATCACTGGGCCATGATTAGCTGGGATGTAGCTTCAGGAGTGAGTAAGAGATGCACATGGGTAGATGCACATGGATCCACATGAGATTCTTGATGTGACCACAGACAGTCTGAGAAGTCTCGCTTGGTGCTTGTAGCTTGAGAGGTGGTACGAGATTAAGTTCTGTTAGTGGTCTTGTCGGCTAGATGCATTGTTCACAGATGAGGAGCCTTGGGTGGCCCTCAAGTCCCTCTTGCCTCCGAAGTGCCTTGGGGAGGATGGCTTGACTTGAGTCATATTTTGGAGGTCTTGGGAGCATTTTCTCATGCCACTTTGGCTAGCTTGCTAGGATTTGCTTGATCTCGAAGGGGGATACGACGATAATATTCACCAGTGGAGACCAATCACCTTACTGAATACCGCATACCAAACCTTAGCCAAGGTCTTGAGCTTGCCGTTGAGGCCTAACCATTCATGACACATTGACCACTTTTGTTTAGGAGCACAACTTTTTAGAGAATGTCCACCTTTTGGGAGGCAATAGATTGGGATAGGGAGGAGCCTCAACATTTACTTATCCTTTTCTTGGATTTCAATAAGGATTATGACAGGGTGAAGTAGTATTTTTTGGAGGGTACTATGTAGGGATTAGGCTTCTCAAATAGGTAGATTAGAGGGGTCCAAGACTTGTATTCAGGAGGGGAGCCTTGGATATATGTATTGTAAGGTTGGGTCTAGGATCAATTGGACCAAATATATTGGCTTCTTCATAGGGGGGGAGGACGTTTGAGATGAGAGGGCTGCCTCTTTTTTTTGAAGAATTTGGCGGGGCAGACAATTAGATACTTTGGCTTCCAGATGGGTATTGGCATTCAAGTAGAGCATCAGATTGCCCCGAATCTAGAGAGTATTCAGTGCAAGCTTTTGTATTGGATTATAGCAATTTATTAAAAAACATCAATATTTTGTTTTGTACATACATGCAACCAAGTAATTAATCAAAAGTACACTATGTGAGCTTCTCCATAATCCAGGGACACACTTAAATGAGAGCTTTAAGCATGGGTTAATGGGTCTCCAAGGTTGTGCGAAAGTGATGCACACCCATTGAGGACACACTCCATAATGTTTATTTGATTTGTTGAAAACCAAAACGGATTGAAAATTTGGAACGGCATGGTGGTCTTAAAACATTGATGGTTTTTGGTTTTGGTATCTAGATTCACCCTAAAATGGAAGAAGTTGAAAATGTGCAATTTGTGCATGTGCAAATATCTTTTAATAAATCCAACACTATTTATAATTTTGAATTGTTTCTTTTTCCATGCACTTGCTTGCTATATGGCTCATAAGCATGCTAAAGGTCATTGCATTTCATAATACACAGCATCAAACCCAATAGCGCATCCTTTGGCCTATTTGTGTTTTGAAGCATTTTAGGCCACATTGCACTTGTTTGGGATATCCAATTCTGCTGATGTGTATCACTGAAGGGGGGAAAACCAGTGTGGCTGAAAACTTTTCTACTCCCACAAAATTTCAAAATTTCACACCTCCCACCCATCAAATCTTGGAAGATTTACCTGTAACCTGCTCCCACCCTGCAAATGCCCTGATGCCCTGCAACCCGCATGCACCTTGCAAAGAATTTGGTTTGGCATTGTCTTCTTTTGGGTAAGTTGTCTTCTATTATTTGCTTGCCTCACCACTTAGCCTCTCTGGGTCTATTTTGGACTGATCGTGGCCGTGGCATCAATGGCGACATGTAGCTTGCCATGGTTTGCAAGAGAAGTAGACAGAGGCTCCGAGACAGGAAAGCTGAAAAGCTTGGTCAGGGCACAAGGAACGAATTGCGGGTCGAGGAAAGCGATGGCACATTGTCCAAACAGCAACAGAAGACACTTTTGCAACATCTCTGAAGGGAGAAATAACAAGAAGAAAGAAGAATCCTTGCAGAATAGTAGCAGTAGAAAACAGTTGCAGATGCATGCATTCGATCATTGCCATTGAAATGAAGAACACGAGCTGTGGTGTCACGATTAGTAGGAGCATGAGGCAGCACCATTAGGCCATTCAGGTGATTACCACTCTCAAGTCTTCACAAGGTTTAGCCTGCACCCTAAAGTTCATAGAGTAACAACCCTACCAACACCTCGGGAGATGCACGCCCAAGAGGTGATACTCTCTAACTTGAGAAATGGCCTATAGAAAGTGAAAGGGGTGCATAGCTTAGATCAACTAGCTGCAAAGAGGGTGACATCAGCCATGTTGGTGTCCCTTAAAACAAAGGAGAATTGGCTTGGGTGCACAATGTCAAAGATGTCAATCAAAAGGACCAATGTGGCTCTAGCAGTTGAACATAGAGCAGAAGCAATGCACGATCACCCTAATTTGAGAAGTCTGTGGGCTTTAACAGAATATAAGAAAAGAAGAGACAACCTCTACAGTGACAAAGTTTTGGCACAAAAATATGAGAGTTTCTCCAAATAGAAACGACATCTGTAAAAAGTGGACAGGATGCAAGGTCTTTGAGGAGCACATCATACAAATGCTTGATACAATGCATGTCAGTGTTGCCTAAACCCGTCCGGTGGTTGTTTGTGATTGAGCTTTGGAATAGTTTACTTGTTTCATTTTTTAAACTAGGCTAGGACTAAATGTGTTTGCCCTAAACTAGCTTGGTGGTTGGAACATCATGCAACCATAGGCTAGTTCATTCAATCGCCAATTATGTGATTGTCATGAACCCGTGTGGTTAAATAGACATTAGTTGTTATCCAACCCGATGTGGCATGGTTGAGCAAAAATTAACAGCAATATATTTCGCAACAGAATAGCAATATGTCGTTATTTTACTAAACCAGCTCAATGGTTAGAACATCATGCAACCGTGGCTACTTCAGCTCAATCACCAATTATGTAATTGTCCTGAACCAACGTGGTTGAATAGACATTCGTTGTTGACCAGCCCGATGGTTGAAATTATTGTGTTTCTTAGTACTTAAATTTGTCAAATTTAATTTCTTGCTATTCGAGTCATATACCACTATTTCTAGATCGGGATGGCTTGGACTTAATGCTATTGTCCTAAACCATCCTGGTGCTGGTTCAACACAAACAACAATTACTGACTGAAATTGTGATTGAAATTGTGAAATGAAAAGCAATATATTGTTATTTTTACTATGAAATGTTATTTTCTAATTATGAGATTTAGAAATGAAAAGAAATATACTTGTTATTGTCTAATATGTGAAGTTGAGACTGTTAGAAATAAAAAGCAATATACTTGTTATTATCTAATATGTGAAGTTGAGACCGTTAGGCGAAACCAGCCCGATGGTTAAAGTTGTGACTATCCTAAACCATCCCAGTGGTTGAAATTGTGATTGTCCTAAATGTGTCCTAAACCTGCCCAGTGGTTGACTATCCTAAATGTGTCCTAAACCAACCCGATGATTGAAATTGTGACTATTCTAAACTAGCCGAGCAGTTAAATTGTGATTGTCCTAAACTAGCACGATGGTTGAAAATTATTTTGCTTCATTATATACTTTAATTAGATTGTATTTTAGTAGTGCAAAGGGGGCTCACTGTACTGATGTTTCATTTGAAAGACGGATCACTCTTCTATTGCTCCCACATGTTGGGTCAGTAGACAGAGTTGTATCTCAAGTTTATGGATTAGAATCCTGACATTTCAAGTGGGTAGAGGAGCTTTGAGCATTGTAAGCCCTATTACGTCAGGAAACTCAAAGACATGAATATTTTTTGTTTACAAAACACACATAGACTTTGACCTGGCCTAGCAAGCTATGAATGACTTGAGATCTGGTTGTGTTGGAGCATTGCTCCATTGGGATCGATGCCCTTGTCTCCCCGATGAATGGCACAGTATCTAGGCCACCTAGATCCTCATCATGTGTTGCAAGGGAGAGCAGGTTTTGTAGCCTAAGATCTCTGTGGGAGCCAGTAGTTTGTCCAAAGTGAGATCATAAGTGGCACTGCATTGAATACATTTGTGGCACATGCAAGTATTGCAATCTGAAGCTAATGAAGAAGGCAATTATGTTTGTCCAAATGAAATGAGGGAAGAAAACCATGTTGCTCTAAAATGGAGGAGATTTAAAGATGTCAATGTTGAAGGATCCAATAAAAAGACATGGCTACTATCATATAAGAGCACTCAGCCAAGGGAGCTTATAAGTCACGTGGTTCAATCCATCCCAAAATATGGACTTCACAATTTCATGGTCAGCTGGTAGGATAAGCAATTTAGGATCTGCCTTGCCAATTTTCCCCATGACACTATTCTCTCTATTATAGAATTTGCTAAAAATTATTCATTTCAGGAACAAGATGAGATACAAAGTGCTCACGGGTATAACCAGTAGAAAACAATTCTTGTGCATATCACGTACAGTCATTTGCTTGATTCTTCTATGCCCGATGGCATTTTGTGGCACAAGAAAATTCCAAACTCTCAACTATCTTATCAACCACTCTATAGCAAGCATCTCCTAGCTCTTTAGGCCAATTTGATGAACTATCACAGACCTCATTACACACTCAGACCACCAACTGATTGCTTGCCTTTGCCAACTTGTACGCCCATAGTAACTCCTTCTTTTGCTCGGGGTCCTCTTCATCCTAGTATTGGTGCTCTATACAGCTTTGCACCACCATCATGTCTTGCCAAAAGAAACCTACATCATGAGCTTGACAAGTACCTTAAAGAAGCAGAAAAAATGATAGCAAGGGAAATTAATATTCACCGTCTTTGCCAACTCCAAGTCATACACCCAATTGCAAAGCATGTTCTCCCTATAGCTATTTTCCTCCTTCTTCTCTAGGTCTGTTTTTGCGAGGAGGTCATCCAACATTGGTCTCAAATAGAACATGAGCATTCCAAAGCCTTTTGGGTATGCCATAGATTTGCAGTAGGTGGATCGGTGTACAGAGTTTTGGGGCTAGATTTCATAATGGGCTCTTAGTTGTGTCTGCACTGCACTTAAATAGGGAGAGAGTTCATTGAGCCCGACCTTCTCATTCTTCTTTCACACAACTAACATGTCCACCTCATCATTTGACTATTTAATCAAAATATTTCTTCTCAGATTAGTTTTCTAATCAAAATCTTTCAGCTCACAATATGGTCCTTGGCATATCAAAGGACACTATCTAGTCATATAGCTATGAAACATCACTTCAGTCGCTTTGAAAATATTATAATATTGCATATATATACATATATATATATATATATATATATATCTTAACAACTGCACTTACATTGAGAAATATAAAATTCCATAACTAATCCACAATTTCTAAATGAATGAATTGTATGCCATTCATCTTGTCTTGTAATAATAATAATAGAAGCAAACCACTATGCTAGTGGCAATTATATTCCTAGGGTGCAACCAACCACTATGCTATGACAAGACCAACCACCATGATAGTGGTTGTTAAGTTAATATCCTCATAATAATAGAAGCAAAACACCACAATGGTGCTATCCTAAAACATATACATTGCCCAAGTAAACTCTCGAGAAAATTAATATTCAATATATTACACACATATTACATAGGGTAATAATAATAATAATAATAGAAGCAAACCACCATGATGGTGGCAATTATATTCCTAGGGTGCAACCAACCACTGTGCTGAGTGACGAGGCCAACCACCACGATGGTGGTAGTTAAATTAATATCCTCGTAATAATAGAAGCCAAACACCACACTGGTGTTATCCTAAAACATATACATTGCCCAAGTAAACTCTTGAGAAAATTAATATTCAATAGATTACACATAGATTACATAGATTACATTTCAAAGACTCCTTTACTTCAGAGTACATCTCAATGACTCCTTTTCTTTAGGGGGCTGGTTCCACATTGCTTTGAGCAAGTGGCCTTCTTCAATTTGAGTTCCTTGTCTTTTTCATTTTGTGCCCAAATGGCAAATTGAGCTGCAGCATCTACTTTCTCATCGTAGATCTAAGATAACTATAGTAGGTAGGCACATTTGATATGTCCATGACCTGGGCAATGGAAAATGACATTCTCTACGTAGCGATCTTGCATGCACAAACAACCCAAAGCAAAAAACATGCAGAGGGTGGTAGCACATAGGCCATCAAATCATGCAGTCATCTATGATGGGGGTATGGCAAACCATGCATTTTAGACCCTGCTGCATAGCAAGATAGGCATTCGACTTAACTATTGCAGTCGTCAATATCATACTCTTGCTCTACACATGATGAAGTTGCTTCTAGATTCCTTCCTCCCTCATCCTAAGGTTGCGGATGTTCTCCTTCATCTCCTCCTCTTTTCTCACTTCATGCAACAACTTTATTTGAATCCATCAGCATCTGTTGAAGCTGCTTAAATTGCTCAAAAACATCAACATGGGCTGTTTCCAAGACTTCTACTCTAGTTTGGAAATCTCTCACAACGACGGACTGTTTTTCAAAATTGTCGAAAGCCACAAAAAGCTCGTGTACAATCCTATCGTAATCTTGTCGCAGGCTCTTGTAGGTTACTCTTTGAACTTCCAATAGTGTTTCAAAAAAATGACCCCCCACTATGGCTGCTACAACTTGCTCCACCGTGGCTACTCTCTGCATCCTTCTTGGCCTAGAGAACTGCCTCATTGTCTTCTGCACCACGGCTGCTCTCTGCCTCATCCTTTCTGGCCTTGAATCTCTCTCACAATTCCTACATCACCAGCTCTGGTTTTTGCATTCTCTCTTTTCAACTCCTCCATCATATGGTCTTTTTCAATGTTCAATGCATTCTTCTCTTCTATGCCTTTCCATGTGACAGAGAGATTCAAGGCCAGGAAGGATGCTGGGCTAGAAAGCAGCCATGGTGGTGGAGAAGACAATGAGGCAGTTATGACCATCAAGCTTGCATGCATGATTACTACGAGTGTAGTAAAGTACCAGTCGCTAGGCTTGCATGCTTCATAGAGTACTAGAGTGCATGGTAATAATGAGTGATTAGAGGTGATTAGGCTTCATGATTTACTTTTGTGGTAATTACTAATTGGTGGTGGGGGATCTCATCAGCCATGTCTGTTGTGGCTATGATGCCATTGGGCTTGTAGTTAGTTACCAGCAACCACAATGGCCCAAAACTAATCACTTGCCAGCAGGCTTGCATGCATGATTACTATGAGTGCAATAAATTACCAGTCATCGGGCTTGCATGCTCTCAGTAGAGTACTAGAGTGCATGGTAATGAGTGATTAGAGGTGATTAGGCTTCATGATTTACTTTTGTGGTAATTACTGCCTGATGGAGTGTGGTGGTTCTCATCACCCATGTCTGTCATGGCTAAGAATCCACTGGGCTGGCAGTTAATTACCAACCACCACAGTGGCTTGCTCACCCACCATCGAGCATCTACTTCATGATTACCATCCCGTCTGGGGTGGCGCCTAAGATTCACTGTGGTGGCCTGCAATTAATATGGATGGAACCCCGGCCTCTAGCCACCATGGTGGCTCAAACTTTATAATATATAAGATCCATGGCATTTGGTATTTTACTACGTTACTCTCATCTGCCCATGTTATACTACTTTGCTCCACATGCTCTACTACTTTGCTCAACACACCCTCTTCCATCTCTTTTCTGCCCTTGCTCTACTTTTCTCCATGCTCCCTCCTCCAACTCTCATCACTCATTTGCTCCCCTTTTCATCTGCTTCTCAACCACTCATCTTCGCCATGCCTATTACCACCCCCCCTCGATGCACTGTGATCCCAATGTTATCCACCTTCTCATATAAGGTGATTGTGTTACACTCACTTGTAGTAGCAATTCTAGCACTAGAGGACACCCTTCGTTCCCACGGTCGATTCTGCCCATATCTGCATGTCACCACCTTCGTTCCCACGATTGATTCCACCCATATCTGCATGTCACCACCTTCGTTCCCATGGTCGATTCCCCCCATATATGCATGTCACCACCTTAGATGACATGCTCACCTCTGGCCTCTTTATGGCTATGTTGTATGGGTTCCCCCTAGATGTTGACGAAGGTCTCAGGATTTTCACAACAGAGTACTCTCAACTCGTTGGGGGGACCGTAATCTAAGTCCTAGCAATGTCCATGGTCTTCCATTGTCTCGACATTGGCTCCCTAAAATTTTTTAATGCAAAAGCTAGGTTGGTGGCAATACCGAGTTGTACAAATTTCCTCTTACTCAATGAGGCTCATAACCACTCAACAATGGCTAGATGTAATCTTTTATCCTCTAAGGCTCTCAGCGATCTTTTGGCTCATTGGATGTAATGTTTTGGTCTCTAAGGCTCTCATTAATTGCTGAGTTTTTATTACATTTACGTAATCTCTTTTTGTTCAATTTGAGGCTCTCAGTATGCACTATTGTTAACTTTTATATTTTGAATGGTTATGGTCGATAGATGTAATCTTTTGGCCTTTAAGGCTCTTAGCAATTGCTGAGTTTTTATAAATGTAAGATCCTCTGTTCAAATTTTGCTTAGTATAAGTTGTTAATTTTTATATAACTTGTTATTGGATGTACATGTACATTGTAATCTCTTTTGCTTAATTTTCTCTCGATGAGTTATAGTTGATTATCTGGATGGCATCACCGGGCCTCCAGTCATTGTGGTGGCTCACAATAATTTTACCCTCATTTATATTTATTGCAACAACAAGGACTAAAATACCAGTAAAGTAGGACTATAATTTCCTTGGTTTAGGGCCAAAATAGCACTAAAATAGCTCTAATGACCCACTGTTGTGGTTGCATGGAGATACATCTAGAAAAATACAATTAAACTTTCAAAAAATGCAATTGATGATATAGACATTGACTGGTCCCCTCTAGGGTCAAGGGCCATATTGACATGCATTATACAATATCCAGGATGCCACTGGATAGATATGGCATGTTGATATGGCCCTTACCCTAAAGGGGACCCCTCAAGGGCCATAGCATCAATTGGATTTTCCTTGGTTGCACAAGGAAATACATTTCCTTGGTACATAAATATGTAGTTTCAAGAACCAGCATGGTGGCTATCATAGATCTCCTTTTGTTTTTCATCATGGTGGTCATCATAGACCTCCACTTGTAATACGTAAAAATAGTTAATGGAGCTATAGCTCCAAGAACTAGTGCAGTGGTCCAATCTTGATATCTGGGTGATGATAGGTCATTAGACCAGAGAATGCGTTGAGGCAATGTTCAAAATGATAGATTCTATCTCATAATTATGCAAAAAACCAGCTCGGTGGTCTCTTCAAGCCAACATATGATCTACATGGATGCGCTATCTAGTGGTAGGTGGTAAAGGTATGGTACTCCCTTACGCTTCTCAAATTTATGGAGACAAAATCCACAATGGCTCCTTCTTTATATTTTGGGCCAAAGTTTCTTTCTAAGGTTCAAGGGTGGCTATAGTCCTAGCACGTGGTAGTAGTTTGTAACCTTGGGCAATCTCTTCTCTAAGGTTCTAAAAGCAAGTCAATTTTGTAGTTGACTGAATGTTTTCTAAGGCATTTAAGGAGCTGGTTTTTGAGCCATTTATTGGTTGTTGTTGCCTTCACCAAGAACCAGCCCAGTGGTCTCTCCAAGTCAACCTTGTATTTCAATAATCTGCATGGACGTGTTGTGTAGTAACAGGTGTCAAAGCTGCAACAAAAGGTTGCGTGATGATAGGTGATGAGGCCAGAGACTACGCTGCATGAAGCAGTGTAGATATGCATGATGTAGTGCAGAGCTGCCTTGTGTTGAGCCCTATGGTGTTTAGAATAAATACATTACATCTCATTATTATGCCAGTGTGGCATTAAGACATCGAGAAAATTTACAACGAGAGTGCAGGTCCATGCAAAATTCAAAATTTCACCCAGAAGCACGTTGTATCGCATTGCGACCCCCAAATGGCCTTGGAAATAGTTCTATGACTGGCTACACCAAAGAAAACGTTGACTCAAGTACCATGTCCATTAGATATCATTTGTATGGTCAGGGACACATTTTTTCTTATTTTACCATGTGTCACGCATGAGGGTCAATGTTATTGCATAACCATGCAAGTTGGCAGGAGAGCAGTGGGTGACTGTGAGGAGTGGACATGGGTAGGTTAGTCACAACGGCTAACAGTTTGGGTCTTCAACGGTTCCTAACCAATATCTTGTTCTTGTATGCATGCTATTACTAGCATTCCGACTATGTTCTTTTTAGAGAGATATATGAGCTCTTGCTTTGAGTTATATACATGTTACATAGTATAATGGCGATCTTCTTCTCTTGTTATCTGTGTTTTCAATAGATGATGCACTGTGTATTCATTTGTATTTTCTTGTAGCATCTACATATTATAGTGACACTACACATTGGCGATCACAATGCTCATTCTTACTATGCACGAAAGGAAATCGTGATCTGGCAAATAACCTATCTCCGCTAGGGTGTTTTTGTGCTCATGTTGCTCCAATTGCAGAGGAACGTTGCATGGTGGGTTGCGAGCATTGTCACGTACTCATGCAGGGAGGAGGAGATTGCAATGGTGAGGCATCACATTTGTAAATTTCAAGATGAGCTCCATCTGATGTGAATGGTACCCCAACACCTTGCTTATGGTAGGGCAAGTGTGGAGATTGTTGTAACTAACCTCATTCAGTGGTCTCGAGAGCGCATTTTGCATTTGTTGTCCTCATAGTAAGCATGCATGCAAACACGCTCGTAGGGTCCTCCTATTCCCTTGACACCAATGACATGGATACGTCGGAGGAGTGACCCCGATCATGGAGACAAGATGTCTCAGGGTCCCTCTAGCAAATCTGATCATCATTAGGGAACACCTTCAGATTCACACTCACAACCTTGTATGCGCTCAGATCTGCAGGTACAGATTTTATTGGATGGACGCAGGGTGCTCAGTGCATCCTTATTTTCGACAACAGTTTCGACTACCTCGTGCAACCTCTTCAGTCAGGGAGGGCCATCCAAAGGAGGAGTACCGATTGTTCCACCCACAAGAGGTGGACTGATGGCAAGCCAAGTAAAATACACCAAGTTTTAAGCGATGACCCCGATGCTCATGTCAAGAAGTTTGAGAAGGTGTATGCGATCAACAACCCGCCACCTGTGGTGGCACTTGTGACATGAGGCAGTGTTCGAATCGACCTTGGTAGGCAAGGCATCAAGGTGGCTTGCAGAGTATGTGGTGGACCATTTCACCATATATGATCTCGTCTGCACCATGTTCTTGAGATGGTTTTGTAAAGAGAAAATAATACCGCAAACTCTGGAAGGACTACAACAGCTGACTCAGGGAGATCAAGATGTGGATAATTATGCTACCCAATTTCATCTACTTCTACACCGTGTTCTTGTGATGACAGATTGGCCTACCTAGGAGGTGCTGAATGACTACTTCATTTTGGGCTTGTCCCATGAATTGCGGATTGCATTGGCTACAGTGGATCGAGTCCAAATAGGGTTCACAGTGATTGTGGAACAAGCAGTATGAGCACGAGAGGCTTTGCATGGTAGAGTGGCCAAGAATTGCAAGTCCTTAAAAGACAAAGCCAAGAAAAAATCAGTGAAATCCAAGACATCAAATGACAGTGATCAAGATTCAAAGGATGACAGTTTTGAAGCCTAGCCCTTGAAGAAACCAGTAGTGAGGAGTTTGACTCGAAAGTGGAGAAGAAGACCCAAAAAGCCTCTAAAGGAGGAAAGGTCTCTCCAGGGACTTGTGGTGATGGATTGACTGGCAAAAGTTTGAAAGGATTATGGTACACACACTACCATAATCCGGGACATTCAGCAATGGAGTGCATGCTCAATGAGAAATGGTGTGCGATATGCTTGACCAACACCCAAAACACAACAGTGCTAGAAGCTAATCAGGCTGCAGAAAGTGGGGTGAACTATTCTTGGCTGATTTTTGCCAGTTGCTATTGATTACGGGGCTTTCCCAGGTGGGGCGACCTATTTTGGAGCTGCCTTTGGGTTGCACTAGGGCTGAATCACCTATTCTTTGCTGGTTTCATGGTTTTCCAATTCAAACAACTTGATTCCTGTGGATTCTGGGTAGAGGAAGGCTAGTATTTGCCTGCTTTTTGCCATTTTCGGACTGGTTGTTGGCTGGTTATTGCATTTGGAGGCAGATTCATGCAGTTGGGCAATGGCGAGGGTGACTACAGATAGGGGCGACCTATTTTGGAAGTGTTTTCATGGTTGGATGTGCCAGAGTTTTGGCTGTCTTTGGATTTTCTGCAACTGTTTGGCCATGTTTAGGTGGTTGGGCACTCGGTTGTGCAGGTGCAGTAAGTAGGCAGATAGTTTATGCCTTTGAGTTGTGTTGCATGCTTGGTCAAAAGGAAGAGTGTGTGATTGCCTAGTGATTGGATGCATATTTGCCATATAAAGTTGAGCATGAATGGCTGGCTGTGCAGGATACAAGCAATGCGTAATGGATCAACCGCAGTGGCCAACTTCTAGTGAGCAAGATCCAAGAGCATCCTATGTGCAAAAGGAACATCCACAATTTACGGGGCAACGAGGCGGTGGCAACAACAGCCACGATTGAGGATGCGGTGGTGGCGATCGTGGGCAAAATTGATAGAAAACATGCCTGTTCTATTTAGGAGAAGGCCGTTGGCGGAGTGAATGCCTGGATGCTTAAGAGTGGGATCAGCAACAAGCAGAGTGGCAGAAGTTGATGGGGAAAATGCAGAGTACCTCCATGGTGCACATAGTGTAGGATGATCCGTCGTCGATATGCATGAGAATCATCAATATCATCACCCGTGCAAAGCTCCAAGGGGCGACCACAAAGAAAAGTGGCATGATGCTGGATTTGGCTAGTACAAAAGCAAGTGCAATGTCAGGTTCGGGATTTGGTGGCCGAGGAGGCCCCTTTGATGAAGTTAGTTGAGCTAGAAGAGGCACTCGAGGGATCACGAAAGGTGCAGTTTACGAATCCAGTTGCCCGAGTTGCTCAGAGATTGCACAGGAAAAGTTCAAACTTCATTTACCAAAAATGGTCTGAAGGTAGTTGAAGCAGCTCCACTGTTGGTGGCTAATCAAGCCAGAAGGTAGGCAACTTCACCACAAAGGGAGCGAGAAATGGAATTCATTTTGGAAGAACCTATATAGATTTTTCTTGGTAGGTTGCTCAATTTGGTACCCTGATTCCATTGACAATTGATGCAATCCTTCAACAAGGAGTCGGAGCTGGAAGAAGTTGGTGTATGCCAAGCTGAATCTTCTCCGGTACCGGCGGTTACTCTCATGGGATATGAGGATTCTGGTGACTTTACGAGAAAAGAACAAGGCCAGATGTTCGAGCAAGTTCTAGTGGAAAAAGGTTTTGGAGTCAACATCGTCACCTTGAAGACATGCTAGGAAGTGGGATGGATGCCATGGTACCACCCGTTTGTGTGTCGTGGATGATGTTAGTAAGATGGGGCCATAACCGCAAGCTCAAGACCTTGGTGAGGAACTTGTAAGTGGTATCAAGCAGAGTGATCGGTCTCCACTACCAAATGTCTGACCTATCTCCCCCTTTCGAGATCAAACAAGAGCGGGAATTTGAGAAATAGATGAGCCAAATCACAAGGGTGCAGGAAGATGCACTCGACACAGTCTTTGAGGGGGAAGATGGCGCATCAAAACCAATGAAAATAACCAATTTACTGACGACAAAATTCCAAGCAGCGCTGATAGCATTGCTGACAGACTTCTCCGATGTGTTCGCCCGAGACTATGCCAACATGAAGGGCTTGGATCTGAATTTTAACCAACATAGGGTGAACTTGAAGCCAGATGCGACTCTGACCAAGACACAGAGGTATTGAATGAATCCTCATGTGGCCAAACTAGTGCGGGAGCAGTTGGAGCACTTACTGAGGGTGGGATTCAAAGCACCAATTGTTGAGAATCCGGAGGACCTCACCTATTGTCATTGTGCCTAAGAAAAATAAAACATTGTGGATTGCGGTGGAGGATAGGCTTTTTTAGCAAGAGTCGATGGTTTTCTCTCTGGATGTACTTGATTCTCACTTGATTAGTTGGATAATATGCAGATGGAAAGCCATTATCTCACTCTAGAGGTTCAAGCAAGGCGGAAGTGGAGGGTGGATTTGGCCTCGAAAAAGAAGCTATTTGAGCACGGCCAATTGGTGTTGTTGTTCAACAATTGTCTAGGGCGGATGCCGAGGAAGTTGAAGTGGTGGTGGTCGGGAGTGTTTTGGATATTTCATGGATGCGGGTCCACATCATTTTATCTTGTGGACTTGCAAGGGCATTTCTTCCACATCTAGTTAATGGCTTTCAACTACGTCCTTATCATCATGATGGGAGTCTTCAATGCCCATTTTTGATATCTAATGAGGCACAGATTTCTTGAGTTGAGGTGGAGGTGGTGGAGCAATCACAGGAGGACATGTGGTAGTATGATAAGATGCATGATGATAGAAGTGTTCTATTAGGTCTTATCCTAGCCATCATGCAACACCCTATTGTCAAGGAGGGGTATTGGCAATTGGGAATGCAATCTTTTGTCACTTTTCTACATGTACGTGTAGCATTCCTAGTCTTCCTCATCACACTATCAGTTCTCTCAGCTTACTTCACCTTCCTTGCTCTAATTGAATTCATCTCTCTTCATTTCACCCTGCTTCACATCGCTATGGTGATGGTGCATGTGCAGTTTCATCCTTTCATCCCATTAGTGTATATTGACTCTCAGTCTATTGACACACGTCTACAAAGGTTGAGGATTCAAATTTTTAGCAACATTGATTGGCTGAAGGTGAACATTCACTCGGCAGCATCAACACTGCACTCAGATTAGTTATGGAATTTTTGGGAGAGAATCGGGTGGTCACCACTCAATTGATTTATCAATGTCATCTATTCTTGTTGATGGATGGGGAGCTATTTATGTAACCATCATGTTTAGCTGAAGAGATGGTGGCTGAGCAACCTAGCTCGAGGTGAGTACACGCTAAGAGCTTGCAAAAATGTTCAAGTTCGTGATCTTTATCTTGCTGGATTCTGGAGTCTGTATGTTTGCAGAAGCAAATACCTATACAATTACTCCTTGATCTCGTGGGATGATGGCAGTAGTAGAGCACAATGACCAGTGCCTTGGGCACGTGTTTTGAAGGAGAGAATCCATGTAGAGGTGTAGAGGGTGGCAACGGCAATAGAGATGAAACAAGCTATGATTTCAAAGATTGGGTAGAATTTGAAAGTCTTGTTTCCCTTACAGCTTGACTCTGTTGTTCCTCAAAGGAATATGGAGTTTTGACCCTCGAGCCAGAAGGACCTTTGCAAGATGTGGCTGAAGTCTCGAGAGCCTAAGAAGTAGAGGCATCAAGGTCCTCGGATCGTGCAGGGATTGCTTCCCTCTATTGCTCCCCTTACTCCTTCCCATGCAGTCACGGCATTAATAGTTTGTTTCATATTGGGTTGTCATCAGCACAGCTTCTTTTAAAAATAATTTGATTTAAAAAACAAATTGTGAAGAATTGTTTTAGAAAACCCTTATTTTGAGGTATAAAATTGGACAAAATGTTGAAATGTGAAATTATTATGCTTTTAAGAAAAAAAGAGTAGCAAATTCAAAATCTAGAAATTTTTTCTTAAAGACCCTCATTTTTTGCTATTAATTTGGAACCAAAGTGTGAAGATATGGTTGGAAAACTCTATTTTTTTGTATAGAATTCATAAAAAATAAAAAATTTGAAAAAATGCTTTTTTATTACCTAATATAAAGCTTTATTGAAAAACAAGAGCCTTGTATAGTAGAGCATATGGCGTACACCATAGTTCTATGTGAAAAACAAGAGCATTTTATTGAAAAACAAGAGCCTTCTCTAAAACAACATATGGCCTATGTCATTATTCTCGATTTAAAATGTAAAGATTTGAAATTTTTTAGCTATTTGAGATTGATCATAGCCATAGCCCCATTTAACCAAGTTTAGCATGTCCTCAATGGCTCCATGTGATTGTAAGTAGATCTGATAGTTACAAAGTGACATCTTGTATGTAAATATTGGATTATAAAGATGTCCTACGTTAACAAATGCAAGTTTAGCACTCTACTTAAAAGAAACACATTATACTATTACCATGACATGTAGTA
This sequence comes from Dipteris shenzhenensis, assembly GCF_047967505.1. Classification (NCBI taxonomy): domain Eukaryota; kingdom Viridiplantae; phylum Streptophyta; class Polypodiopsida; order Gleicheniales; family Dipteridaceae; genus Dipteris; species Dipteris shenzhenensis. Next base: position 6,138,400 of record NC_141603.1, on the reverse strand, counting down.
TGCTAGATACTTAAATTCGTTTGTGGTAATAAATATACCTTGCAGCTAGAATTTACTCTCTAGCTACATATCTTATTTTCTTCATGGTCCCATCACAGGTTCAACCATGCCCTTAATGGCTTATTTTGATGATTGTTGCAAAGTGATATCATGACATAAGCCAATATTAGTAGTTTCAAAAGATTTAGACCTCCTTTATATCTAATGGGGAAAAAGAAACTTGCCATCTCTATTTTATTATAATGACATATTGCATGTTACAACTTAATGCATAGAAACAATATGTTCATATTACATATCAAGGATACATTTCTTGATGTGGTAGTATTCTAGGAATTGTAGTTTGTGATAACAAATATAGCTATTTGAGGTTGATTCTCTGACATAGCCATAGCCCCATTTGGCCAAGTTTAGCATGTCCTCAATGGCTCCATGTGATTCTAAGTAGATGATAGTTACAAAGTGACATCTTTTGTGTAAATACTGGATTATAAAGCTAGCCTATGTTAACAAATGCAATTTGAAGCTCTCTATTATATGGTAAGAAATATACATAGCTAGAATTTATTCTCTAGCTACATATCTTATTTTCTTCATAGCCCCATTACAGGTTCAAGCATGTCCTTAATGGCTTATTTTGATGGTAGGTACAAAGTGACATCAGGACATAAGTTAATATTTAGAGCTCCTTTATATCTAAATTAATGGGGAAAAAGCAAGTCGCCATCTCTAATTTATTACCATGACATACTGCATGTTATAAATTAATGCATAGAAATAACATATTCATATTACATATCAAAGATACATTTCTTGATGTGGTAGTTCTCTTCATCTACCATAAAGCATGTGATGGTTGGAGAATGTGCATGGTCAATGAAAACATCATTTGAACTACCTAAACAATGTTTCCTCCTAGGTTAGGTGTTTTGAGTGTCTGGAGTTATTTATTATTGTAAAGATCATGCTCTATCAACGTCTAGTAAGATGCTCATGTTATTTTGATCCCATTAACCCACTTAGTGAGCACACATTACAAGTGTAGGATTATATCAAATATCCAAGAAGGCTCTTGCAAGTGCTTGTAAGTGTAGGACAAAATGCAAAGTCCTTATTAGCCAAGCTAGTATTGATATTTTCGTAATAGTTTTTTATCCCTTCTAAACAATGAATAACTTCTAGGGGGAAGCATAAACCACATAAGTATCAACACATGAGCTATCCAATTCAACATCTAGTTACCATGTTTGCCATTAGCTGGATTAGTTCTTCTAGAGTTGCCCCAAAATGCATAACCTCTTACCATTGCATGTTTGGTTCGAAGATAATTGAGATAACTAGCTAAATTTATCAAGCTTGTGAAAGTTTGTAGAAGGAAAGGGATGAGGACAAAGAAATGCAAACAAAATGATGAGCCTAACACTTGAGGTAGACCCGGTTTTGGAGTTCCCACTCATTGTTGAGAAACACAAAACTTTCCTTTCATATGTTACTATAGTTCACCTAGTTGAGCATGCAAAGGTTGATGATGTTGATCTTTTTTACTAAATTTCATCTTTCACTTTAATGGAGGTAATATTCTAAAGAGATTAATTGGGATGTATCTTTCCTTTGTGTTTTAAAAGTCTCCCCCATGTATGCTCACTCACATGGAATATTATTACTTGGCTTACTATACCCGTTTTCATATACCTTGACTAGAATTTGGCATGTTAAGCATGAAAGAGTGCTAACTCCCATTCCTTGTATAGGCCTCACAAAAGCATATTAATAGGTCCCAACGCTCTATGGGGTTGTCCCCTAGGACTAGAACCTTAGACTTGAAAAGTAGAGGTTAATGCTATGTAATAGACCCTCATTTAGTTTGCATATTAGTTGAACATAATAATAATAAAAATGTATTCGAGCAAGCTCGATAGGCAGGTCTCGTGAATCATCCTTCGAGTAGCCACCATTCATCATCTTTCGTGCAAGCCATAATAACTTAGACTGGCTTGAGATACAAAATTCTCCAAATGAACGTTTTGAATCATTCTTGGCTTTGCAAGGTTTGGCCACCTAGGTAAGCTAAGTAGGCACAAGCCTCGGTCACACGTGAAGGCCAAAAGCCCCTTGTTGAGCCGTTGCCATCTCCCCTTCCATCCTTGCATCAGAAGTGACGTGCTTTTTTCCTCGGCCGGTAACACCTCAACCTCGCTCGCTTGCTTGTGTCTCTCCTGTCGCTGTGGCTTCCTCGTCTCCTACGATACGACTCACAGTATAACCAATATAGTCGGTGGATATCATTGCTCAGGACCACTGCCCAGCTATCGAGCGCGGATGTTTGACAAACGCTTGTTTCCCAATTTCTGTCTTCGAGGGTTGCTTCTCTTCTCTAGTATGGTGGGTTGATTAAATATTATGTGCATATTGCAAACTCACATGGACCAGCATGAACTTAGCACACAAGACTTCTTTTGAGGTAGAAGTACGCATGCATTTCGAAACATGCAATCACATGGATCAGATGCGCGGCAACGCATACCCACAATCCGGGTGATACACATCAACTCTCCACAGGTTGTTCAAACGGATGTGGCTAACTTTCGCACGGTAGTGCAGCAACTCACGGGAAAATTACCTAGCACTGACAAGATTGGCGATACCTCTGATCAGGAACGCAACCATGATAACTCAGTACCGACGGATAGTAATCACGACGTGATGAGAACCATCGATAATTACAGTATTGCAAGTCCTCACCACCAAAAAAATATTCTTGTCATGCCGGGACGCCCGGATCTTTGCTGTTCTCCATCCGCACGGGATTATAATCTTTTCCTAAGCTGCCAGGATGACGACTTACAGAACAATTCATTTCGCATACAGCGGAGCGGGTTTTCTGAGCAAGACATTCTTGCGGGTTTGGTGTCTGGAGAGCCACTTCCAGATGTCACGATGCTTCCGCCTTTGATTCGCCACGTAACGTCGTAGCGTCGATTTGGACGGTGTACAGTACATTCGAGTTATGCTAGCAGCTGCAACAAATAGCTTTGGGAGCGTACTAAGAGTGTTCTGTTCAAGCAATTCAGCTGTAAGTGCCGTAGATAAAAAAATTTGGACGCCATCCATAATGCATTTCTGTCTTAGAATCTCTATGGATTTGTAGTATTCAGATCATCTTGCATATATACTGTGCTCATTGAAACAAGCTTATGCTCCCCTCCCCTGGTCTCTCTCTCTCTCTCTCTCTCTCTCTCGGTCCTCGGTCGGTGGAAACGAGATATCCACCATCCGATCTTAAACTTTTTCAAATCGAACTAAAGGTAAATGGAAAATTGAAAACGACATGTGACTAGATTTTTAGGTGAAAAATGGCACCTTTGTCGAAAGAATGATTGAAACTTGTATGCATCTTCCACATCATTGTGTCGCCCCAAACCTCATCAACCCATGATTGTCACGTGTCCTAACGACTCACTTTGTGCGAGACGTGATAGTTTGCCCCCATCTACCTACGTCTGTCTACTCGCATCAGATCTTTGCATTAGGAAAAAAGGGAGTTCATTTTGGGGCCTTTTGGCCAAAATGAAAAATAGCTCTCAACCAATGGCCATAGAGCCAACATAACGTGGGAAAATTTTAATAATTTTGAATTGTATCTAGATTGTCAGAGCAAGAAAGAATTATTTTTTCATGTACAACTATCAATAACAAATAAAAAATTTGGTTGAGCTACTAACACGATTCTACTATCTGACAATGTCTCATTCAAAATACATCACCAACTGAAATGTGCTTTCCCTCCCAAATTACTCTCCCCTCCCAAATTACTCTTCCTACTCTTTCTCTCCCTCTCCCTCTCCCTCCCTCTCTCTCTCTCTCTCCCTCTCTCCCTCTCTCTCGGTTGCTTCCTCTCGTATGCATTCCTTCAACGTGTAGATTGGGTTTCCTTTCGTGAGATTTGGGTGGCAATGGCAAACTAGTAACTCGAAGTACCTCTGAGAGCAAGGTACAAGAGCGAGCTCTTTTCTTTGTCAATCTCTCTCTTTGAATCTAGTCTATGCTTGTGCAAAACGATGTGTTTATCAGAATGTTGTAGACTAGAATATAACTTTTGCAAGTTTTTCGTGGGTACGGCAAACCATTGACAAGACCTCGCTCTTTGAGAAGCTTTCTTTATCAAAATATCGAGGAGCAAGGTACAACAACGAGCTTTTTGCTTTTTCAATCTCTCTTTTTGAGATTTAAGATGTGAAAGTGTTAAGTTGGATAATATTCTTTCAGTTTTTGGTGACCAAGAGTGTATTTATAAAGATGCTACAGAATGGAATATAACTTTGGAAAGTTTTTCATGGGGATGACAACATAATAACTGGTCTTAGTTTTTCAGGAAGCTTTGTTGATCATAATATTGAAGCGCAAGGTATGAGAACGATGTCATTGCTTTGTCAATCTCTCTCTTTGATAATATTCTTAAAGTTTTGAATAAGAAGATCGTGCTTACGCAAGACTAGAGTATAATGTGTGCTCTTTGATATGTTCATTGAGTTTTCAGGTGTTCGAGTAAAAGTTTGGATACTAGTCTCAATTGCATGCATCGATAATCAGAACCGTTCTTGTCCCAAACGTCGTGTTGATCAAACTATCGAGGACGAAGCTATAGACGTGAGCTCCCTCACTCATCGACCTCTTTCCTTTATATCTTCCATCGATGTTGCCAACAAGGTTACTGTGGATGGCTCTTGGCAAAGACTCATTGTATTAACAGGAAGTTGGGTGCTCATGCAACCAAACAGAAGGAAGAAGCCACATTCAAGTAATCTCTTTTTGGCATCTTGAAAGGGTAGGGTGAAAGATTTTAGAACCAAGGAGGGGATGAAATCAATAAAGAAAATATTGGTTCAACATGTATACATGCATAGAGAGCTTGTGTTGTGAGAGAATTATCCAATTTATCTTCCACAACACAGAACAAATTGTAAGTGACTTCATTGAGAATTTATATTTCATAATCAGAGAATTTCCTAAACCTCAATGTCTTTATTTTTATTTTTAGATATATATCCTTCATCTTATGAGCAGTGGCAGCCTACCGAATGCATTTTAGGATTCATGGATGTGTTACATGTGTCCATCAGGGAGTTGCAATATCAAGGTAGATCGACAGCACAGCTAGCTCAGTAAGGAGTCTTTTTCTATGATCATTTTTACCAACTATTAGATAAAGCCAACACACATGGTGTCTTGAAGAAACTAGCTCTCCCAGCATGGAATACCATTGATTGGCCAATTTCTCATGGTTCTGTAATAGAGTAAGTACAACAATCCTTACGGCTAGGGATTGCTAGTAGAATCAACAAAATAACTATTTGCATGCCAATAATAGTCTTTGTAGATCTATTTAATAAAGACGATGCTCACTTATAATGCAAATGGTGCTGAAAGAATTCTTGACTTCTTGGATTATGGTTGGGACATGATAACATCCAACCAAGTATACTGTGAGATTGTGCACAACTCCATAAACTTAAGTACATGATTGCCACTCAAAATTTCATATTAACCTTTTACTATAAACACAATAGAATGATTGGGAACCAATTGATTCCAATGGATCAAGATTTGAACTCTTTTGGCCCTGAGAATGAAGCACTGGATATTACAACCAATTGATTCCAATGGATCAAGATTTGAACTCTTTTGGCCCTGAGAATGAAGCACTAGATATTACCATTAACAAGAATGATAATTTATTGGGAATTATATCACTCAGACAATGCTACACACTCGATTAAGTATGCCAGGACATTCAGGTGGAGACAGAGGGCAGTGTTGCACAAAGATTCTCATTCATTCTAAATGACAAGAAGGTAAACCAAGAGTTGAATATGACTCAATGTTTTTTATTTACTCTTAAACGAATCATTGATTAACACTACAAGTTGATAGGTATTGAAGTGAATGGAAAGGAGAATTCTGTGTAGTGGGATTATTGAGATAATTCAAAATTCATGATTACAGATACTGTATTAATATAGCACACAGGTATGAAATGATTATTTACATAGTATAAAATTGTGAGGCAATGGATAAAAATTATACATTATAATGTTAAACAAATTGATGATTCTTAGACAATCACTGCCGTTCAGGCGATGGTGGATGCTATGAAGAGTTGGCATGCAATGCCTAGGATGATCCTATGAAGAAGGTTGATCAAGGAGCTTCTAATGTGCCTTTTCCTCATCCACCACCGTCTCTTCCATGTTCTGATCTCGCCTTTGCTCTAGTAGCTCTAGTAGTTGAACCTTTCTAGGCTCGTATTGTTGGAGTCAGAGAAACTCTACAATAGTTTTGGTTCTAAAGTTACAGCCATATTCAGCATTGTAACTATATTTTTTATCATTTACAAACAACAATGGAGAATCAATTTCTCTGTTATTGTAACAATTTGTCATTAAAAGTTTGTAATAGATACATCTATATTCATGAGTCAAGTCTCTCTCTCTCTCTTGCTCTTGATCTATGGATTACAAACCAAAGTCTCATATATAGATGAATTTCATTAAACATCATTTTGCATTACAAACTTCCAAGAGTACAATGTGCCTCAACTCACATAGGAGGCTCTAAAGTAGTTAAAGGATTCTCAGGTCCAAGCTCAATAAATGGACAGGGAAGGGGCTCACAATCCTTTGGTTTAGGCTCAGTAGTTTGAGGGGCTGGATGAGGGTCCTCATGTCCAAGTTCATGTCCATGTTCATTCAGTGGATTGTGGAGGCATCTAAGGTTGGGCCTTAGGGTCCTTTAGTCCTGTCAAAGGGTCCTCATCCTACTCTCCAGTGAGGTCCTCCATCAATTTTGAGCTCTATCCCTCATCTAACTTCTTAGAGCTTTCCTCCTCCCTGGTTTTCTCTTGTGGTAATGAGGAGGCATATTGAAGGAGATCTACGATCATCCTAGCTCTGAAGTTTAACACAAATTGATCATCATAGCTTTCTTCTGTCATTTGCAAAAAGGCAAAAAAAACTTTAGTTTCAAGTTTTGTGTTAAGATTAATGTTATGTATAAATTTTAAATACATCAATAATGGTACTTATAGGACCCAGTGTATCCTTTGACAAATAAGCCTCCAAAATGTACTTGGTGTCTCTATAAGGACCCTCCATCCACAAGAGTGGGCATCATATTGTTGTGGTGTTTGTGAACCACCATCCAGTCGCTTGTAAGCCTAAAACTATGTTAATTAATTTTAAAAAAGTACTGAGAGGGCAAAGTATTTTATGTCTTACGTCCAAGTGCAGTGGTTCAATTGCACCCAACTTAGGTGATTTTTTTTCACAGAAATCGATTGCAAAAGATAGTCTCTTTAGACCACTGTAAGTTGCATATGTGAGTGCAAACAACTTTCTACAAAACAAATAATTTGTTATTTTGAAATCTCTTGATGAGTATGTGTAATTGAATTATAGCAAAAGCATTCCGTTGATGGTAGGTATATTATAGCTAAACTCCAATGTCAACTTCATTTGATAAATGCTGTAAAGATTAGAATTTGTGGATTGAAAAAAACAATCTAGCTCCTTATGCAATGTACTTACTAATCACTTACTTTGAATGGTAAGGGATGATAATTAGGGTCACAGATTATAAATTGCAATATGTGAACCACCTCACAAGTTGGTCCACTATCTCCCTAGGACCCCTCATTTTGACGGAGATAGCTGGGTCCATGATATATACCATACCTTGAATCTCCTTATGTAATTTTTTTTTGAGTAAGATGCAAATCAACAGAAGAATTCAAAATAGTGTTCAAAATAAGTAATTGTCTCAATTGATATATAAAAAGAAAAGCCTACTTGAGTACTACAAGAATAATTGTATCGGTAACTTGTCCTACTCTATCTTTGATTGCTTTGAGACAATCTTCTGTAGGGTAAACTCTCTCATTGACTGCGCATCTACAAAACTTATCCTTACAGTAGGTCCCAGTGTATTTGGACGCTCGAGAACATGTAGCTCTAGCTTTGTAGTATCTAGATTAGTGGACGAGGTATGAAGATGCCTGGTGTCCTTATATTGTATCCTTTGCACCTCCTTGAAGGCTATTTTTGCTCTTGTTTTTATTCCATGAGTCACTTGAGTCACTTCCTCTATAGTCACCTCATCTTGTTTTGGCGTTCGAGTAGGTGATATAAGCAAAATGTCTCTCATCTTCATGTCTGTCATATCTATAGCCTTCAAGAGTTTGTCATATCTCCATCTAACCATCTTTAAAGTGGTGATATTTTTTGCCATGATTGTCACCCTATGGTTGTGGGTTGCAAGAAGAAATGTATCCTAAAAAAACTCTTTGAAAAAGTCCTCTGTAGCCACCTGCAATGCCCAAATAACTGTTCTTTACCATTGGTATCCAAGGCCCACAAAATTCATATCCTCACAAACTTGCCTAACAAGCCTTTGAAAAGGAGCCTTGGGAATACACACTAGTCCCATGGCTTTCTGGGCCCTTCTTATCTCCATTAGAACACTGACCTTCTATGTAAATCTTCCCTCTTTTGCTTGTTTGAGAAGATGCATTGGCTTTCCTTTTCTTGGATGTGAATCCCGTTCTCTTGATGTTGCCAATTTTACTTTGGGTGGATCCCTGTTCGTCATCCTGGCAGGAGCCTTCGTCCTTGCCATTGTAATTAATGCTAAACTGCACCTGAGATCATAAAACATAAGTCCTAAGTCCTCTCTCTCTCTCTCTCTCTCTCTCTCTCTCTCTCTCTCTCATGAAAGGCATGATAGAACAGAGTGCAGGCATGAATAGAACACAGTTCTTTATCAAGGTTTATGTAGCCTTCTATTCCCTCTATCCTTTGATGCAACTATTGATAGATAGCATGGAGTAAAATCTACAATGAGCCTAGCATTATTCATTTATCAAAGTCAACATGCTTGGGCTAATGACAAATACTTGGGCATTTGTGGATGGTAGGATAGAGCTACAATGCTTCCCCAACATCCTCACCCAGCAATACTATCTTGCTAGTTGGTGTTGGTTCATCCTACAAGGGGAAGTGTTGGAATGGAATGTTATATCACTGAAGATACCACTTGTTCTACTTGGAGAGATAGACAGAGAAAATGATAAATATGCTCAACTTGAGGATCATCAGATAACACTACCTATCATGTCCAGGGAAGACTAGAAAGCAACCTTTTCTAGTTCTCTCTGTGTGTGTGTGTGTGTGTGTGTCTCACTTCTCTCCCTCTCTCACTTCTCTGTCTATCTGTCTATATGTCACTTCTCTGTGTGTCTGTCTGCCTGTCTCTCTGCCTGTTTCTCACTTCTCTCCCTCTCAATTCTCCCTCTCTCACTTCTTTGTCTGTCTCTCACTTCTCTCTCTCCCAGTTCTCTCTCTCTCTCTCTCTCTCTCTCTCTCTCTCTCTCTCTCTCTCTCTCTCTCTCTCTCTCTCTCTCTCGCTCTGTGTGTGTGTGTGTCTCTCACTTATCTCCCTCTCAATTCACCCTCTCTCACTTCTCTGTTTGTCTCTCACTTCTTTGTCTATTTGTCTGTCTGTCACTTCTATGTCTGTTTGTTTGTCTCTCTCTCTCTCTTCCTATCTCTCACTTCTCTCCCTCTTAGTTCTCCCTCTATCACTTCTCTGTCTATCTCTCACTTCTTTCTCTCCTAGTTCTCTCCCCCCCCCGTGTGTGTGTGTGTTTCCCTCCCTCCCTTTGTCTCTCTCCCTCTCTCCATCTCCCCCTATGCCTGTCTTTCACCTCTCTCTCTCTCTCTCTCTCTCTCTCTCTCTCTCTCTCTCTCTCTCTCTCTCTCTCTCTCCCCCCTCCCTCTCTCCCTCCCTCCCTCCCTCTCTTTCTCTCTCTCTCTCTCTTCTCTCTCCCCCCCCCTACACACCCTATAGAATGTACAAAAGAAAGCAATTAGGAGAGTTGGGAATTTCCCAACTCTCCTAATCACTTTCTTTTGTACACATGTTACTCTCTCTCTCTCTCTCTCTCTCTCTCTCTCTCTCTCTCCCCCCCCTTCAAGCTCTATTGCACCTCAACTATTTAAACACACATAGGCTAAAAACCAAAGAGTGTGTCCTTAAAGAGCTAGTCCCTTGTGCTCTTATAAAATCCATCTTCTTCATCTTTGTCACTCTTAAAGAGCAAGTCCCTTGTGAGCTCTTACTTGTACAAAGATTGTAGCTCCTCTATATTACTTATTGTTTGCTGCCAGAGTGGACATCACAAGCAGCATTGCCCAAAATAGCTTCCTCCTGCCATTTCTTCACTCCCAGGCTTCACCTCCCCCTAGCCTCCCCCTCCTCTTCTTCTTCTTCTCCCCCTCCTCTTCCTCCTCCTGTTCCCTCCTCCCCCCCTCCGATGACCTGCACCCGTTTGAAGAGAGAGAGAGAGAGAGAGAGAAAGAACCTAGAAGCAAACGAAAACCGCATGACGTAGGTGGTGAACGGATGGAGAGGAGGTGAACGGATGGAGAGGAGGCAGATTTCATGAGACTAAAATAGATGTTTTTCTAATCAAGGAGCTCCTTGTGCGAACGGATGGAGAGGAGGCAAATTTTGTGGCTAAAATAGATGTTTATGCTAATCAAGGAGTCGTTTGATATAAATACTAAGTGCACCTCATTTTTTGCATTTATTAAATTGTTATTAATAATCGCATGTGTGAAGTCTATCATCTCAAAAGTAGTGCCAAAAGACGTCCTATCCTCCCCAACGGTCACGAGTTTTCTTTCCTCCTATCCCGGCCTCGGTTTGCTTTCTTGAAGAGAGTCACGACCATCATGCCACTGCCGCTATCAAGTTTCCATGCCACAATGGAAAAGAAAGGTTCTCTCTCTCTCTCTCTCTCTCTCTCTCTCTCTCTCTCTCTCTCTCTCTCTCTCACGATGTGTGTGTCATGCTACTCTCTCTCCCTCTCTCTCATTCTAACTCTATGTATTTCTATGTGTGTGTGTCATGCTACTCTCTCTCTCTCACGTTCTTGCATATAGGTTTCATTCAATATAAGACAATCATGAAGGAAAGAGAAAGTTAGATGTGGAGGGAGAGGGAGAGGGAGAGAGTGTACAAAAGAAAGCGATGTGGAGGGTTGGGAAATTCCCAACCCTCCATATCACTTTCTTATGTATACACACACACACACACACACACACACACCCACACACACACACATAGTCCTCTCTCATGGGAGGGTGGGAAAAGGAGATGGATAGAGAGAGATAGAGATACAGGGAGAGAGAGAAAGAGAGGGGGAGAGGGAGAGGGAGAGGGAGAGGGAGGAAGAGAGTGTACAAAAGAAAGCGATATGGAGGGTTGGGAATAAATTCCCAACCCTCCATATCGCTTTCTTTTGTACACACTCTGTACACACACACACACACACAGAGGGATAGGGGGAGATGGAGAGAGAGGTGAAAGAGAGGGATAGGGGGAGATGGAGATAGAGAGAGAGAGAGAGAGAGAGAGAGAGAGAGAGAGAGAGAGAGAGAGAGAGAGGGAGGGACACACACACACACACACACACACACATATATACACACAGAGAGAGAGAGAGAGAGAGAGAGAGAAAGAGAGATGAAGGAGAGAGAGAGGGAGAGAGAGGGGGGGATCTAGTTGGAGAGGGAGACAAAGAGAGGGGGGGATTTAGTTGGAGAGGGAGACAGAGAGAGAGAGAGGGGGGGGGATCTAGCTGGAGAGGGAGAGAGAGAGAGAGGGAGACAGAGAGAGGGGGGGATCTAGCTGGAGAGGGAGTCAGAGAGAGAGGGAGATAGAGAGAGGGTTGGGGGGGATCTAGCTAGAGAGGGAGATAGAGAGAGAGAGAGGGGGGGAGGAATCTAGTTGGAGAGGGAAATAGAGAGAGAGGGAGACAGAGACAGGGGGAATCTAGCTGGAGAGGGAGACAGAGAGGGGGGGGGGATCAGCTAGAGCAGAAGACAGAGAGAGAGGGGGGATCTAGCTAGAGAGGGAGATAGAGAGAGAGGGGGGATCTAGCTGGAGAGGGAGAGAGAGAGAGAGAGAGAGAGAGAGAGAGAGAGAGAGAGAGAGGGGGGGATCTAGGGAGAGAGAGAGAGAGAGAGAGAGAGAGAGAGAGAGAGAGAGAGAGAGAGAGAGAGAGAGAGAGGGAAATATATTTTGATCCCTCCCTATTACATTCGAGTACTGAAAAGTCTTTGTGGAAGTGTATTTCCATTTTTTGTCTATTACAACTTCATCGACTTATAAGCATTCAACAACTACTCTTTTTGCTCCTGGCTTTCCTCATCTTCAGCTTTTCGTTCAATATAGCTTCTAGCCGCCGCCATATCCTATACAAAAATTTAGCTCATAAGCATGAGTTACGTGATTCAATGAAGCAAAAAAGAAAGCTAGAGATATTCACCTCTTTTGCTGAGTTCAAATCAAGCAGCCATGTCCGTAACATATCCTCCTCGAATGATTTTCCACTCATGGGTCCATATAGAAGGGATCTAAGATAGAATTTTAGTTTGATAAATGTAGTCACGTAGTAACTGGCCATCGTCTTGGAAGGAAAGTAAGAGAAGGAAAGTGAGGGAGGGATAGTGAGGGACGCACAGTGAGCTACCCCTACTTCAAGAGTGATAGAAAGTAAGGGAACATACAATGACATAAAGTGAAAGAAGCACCCTCTTAGAGGAAGTCTTGTCCTCTATCACTTTTTGTCGATTCTTTATTTCACTTTTTGTATACTTTATGTTGTGGATCACTTTCCTTCAACTCTGACACTCATTTTTTTCAAGATATACCTCCCAATGTTTTATGTAGAGAAGTAGAGAGAGAGAGAGAGACAGAGACAGAGACAAAGAGAAGGAATCCAGTTCATGAAGCAGAGAGAGAGAGAGAGAGAGGAAGAAGAGGAATCCATTTTGTTTGGTCCAATCTATCTCGATTTCGGGTGCGATCAAGTTTGACTGAAGGTGCCTTCTCTTTCTCTCACTCCCTTCTCATCCCCTTTGTTTTTCCATGTGTTTTTTAACATTACGATGTAGTTTCATAGGTTCTAACGGCTCCAACCAAATAGAATTTAAAAACATATTTAGAACAACTATATCTCCAATACAAAGATATTGTTAGAGCCCCTATTGAAACGGGAACTCTTCTTGGAGCATTTCTCATCCCTAGCACACAAGACGGCATTGATCGCTATGTCTCAAATTCTAACAAGTTTGATCGAGAAATTTTAGAAGATTCATTTGATGAGATAAAATTATGGATCACATGAGAAGGACACACCCCTTTGGAAATGAAGCAAGAAGAGGACGAGGAAAAAGGAAATGGAAAAGATAAAGTGGAGGCAAAAACGAAAGGAAAAAAGAAGAAAGACAAGGCAGAGTCAAGAAAGAGTGGTAAAAAGAACTCTTAAAAGTAGCACTTTTGACTATATTTGAAACATGTAAAAGAGAATATTTTTATGATTACTGTTTCCCATCAATAATTGACATCTGCAAGCATGTAGCCAATATACTATTTTAATGGACTATGCATTATGATATTTTGTGTAATATGCATTGACTTAGCTTTTCTTCTCATTAAGCCAATGATAAATCAAAGGATATGGAAATAATAATTTTATTATTGGTGCTTCATTTAGATTGTGGAGAGAGACTGTAAATTGCTTTTATAACTTGGATTGTATAAAGAATGGTTCTCTGATCTCTATTCCAACTAGAACCCAAGAGAGAACGTCGTGATGGGATGACACACCCAACAAAATAGAAGGGATCAGTAGCATACCCTTGCACAGTAATGCAGGCACCACAGGGAGCATTGGAGATACATTCTATGTCCCCACAATCACACATAACCTTCTCTCTATTGGACAGATGATTGAGAGTGATCTAGAAGTCGTCTTCAACAAGTATGGATGTATACACCATGAGAGAGCTCAAGAATCCTGAATGCATTGCTTAGGGTGTCAATATTGGAGGAATGTTCAAGCTTTCTTCTGCCATTCCTGATCCAAAGAGCCCTAGCAATGCATCATTAGAATCAGGATGTCTATTTGAGTACACTATGGCACAAGAGGTATGTTCACGTTAATTTTAGAAGCCTTGTAGCCCTAAAAAAGACATAGTACAGGGGCTTCCACAGTTGTACTTTCAAAAAGATGTATGTGAGGCTTGCTGCATGGGTAAGCAACATTGACAAACCTTTCCAACATCTTAGACTCAAAGTACTGACGTTCTTCATATCATTCATTTAGATCTATGGGGTCCAACTACTATACCATCTCTTGGCAAGGCTTTGTACTTCATGACCTTCATCGATGATTACTCATAGAAGACTTGGATCTACTTCTTGAAACAAAAGTCTCAGCTCATATGTAGGTATATCACTCAACAAAATGGGGTTAGTGAATTAAAGGTAGGGTGATTATAGAGCCATCTAGATGTGTGCTTGATGAGAAGAATGTTTCAAGATAGTATTGGGCCGAGCCATGTGACACAAATGTGTAATTGATGAACAGGAGTCCTACTGCTTCATTTGAAAGGCTTAACACCAGAAGAGGCATTCACAGGAACTAAGCCCTCTATTGTTCACTTGAGAGTATTTGGCTCTCTTTCTTATGCTCATGTTCCTGATGCACTTAGGACTAAACTTGATGTCAAATCAATCAAGTGTGTTTTTTTTTTATATGTTGGAGAGTCAAAGGGATATCGACTCTATGATCCAGTCAAATGGAAGTTGATTATATCCAAGGATGCTATCATTAATGAGGCTTCATCATACTTTGATAGTCTACTCTACCCCAACCATTAGTGCCAGTGATACATCAGATTTCTTTGCCTGCAGAGTCAGATAGTATGCAGTCCACAGTGACCACTCAGAGTAAAGGCAAAGAAAAGATTCTTGACCATCAACTATCACAATCATCACCGAGATCCATGAAAGCTCCACTTCTACTCTTAGAAGATATTCTCGTGAGATTGAAAGACACCTGAGAGGATGACCTACAAGAGCAACTATGCATTCATGGCCAAAGTGATGGAATTTGATGAGCCAACCTCCTTCAAAGATGCAGTGCAAGTCCTTGAGTGGCAACATGCAATGGATGAAGAATATAATGCTCTTCTCAAGAACTAGACTTGGACCAGTGAGGTTGATAGATACAAGGCTAGATTGGTAGCCAAGGGATATATATGCCCAAGATCATGGTATAGATTATTAGGAGACCTTTGCACCAATTGCAAAGATGACTACTGTCAGGACAACCATAGGTCTTACACTTCTCCAGCTTCAGATCCTCTATAGTACAGACAACTCATTGATAGCTTGATCTATTTGACTATCACCAGGCTAGACATATCATATGTAGTTGGTGTGCTCAGCCAGTTCATGCAAAATCCCAAGAAGACACCTCCTTGCAGTGAAGAGAGTGCTTTTTTCGCTATGCTCTTTTTGCACTCTTGTGTATCTTTTCTGATATTTATTTCTGTTGCCATTATGCAACATTCAAAAAATCCAAAAATTTTGTTTTGCAAAACACCCTCTACTTATGCAGTGTAATTTAAGAGGGGGTGTTGATAATGGTGTGTGTAAATTGCACCATAAGGGTTATGGGACATCCTAAGGGGTCCATGTATATATTCCTATTTTCCTTGGAATACAATTAGTGTTGTATAGATAGTATCTTGTGTGCACTCCTCTCTCTCCCTCTCTCATTTCCATTACTAAGAGAGAGAGAGGATGTTTGAATGTATGAAGAATCATAGCACTGAACAAGCAATGGAAATGCATTAGAGAATATCACTATTGAACAGAGGAATTCACTTCTAAAAAGTAAAAAATAAAGTAGTGCGAACAAAAATGTACATAAAAAGAAGGCAATTGGCAACTATGTCACCCAAAAAAAGATAATATTGGATATATATAGACATATAGATATATGTAGATATTCAGTCTGGCATTATGGTCCTTGGCCTCTCTTGACACTATCCAGACTCAGAGTGTTCTCCTGTTGTATTAAGTGCTACAGTCATCATAGCGACATCTCTTCCTCTCTCATTAGCATTATTTAACCACTTTATTTCAAATCTTCAACTGAGTTTAATCAAAATCTTTTGTCTCATATTATGGCCCTTGGCCTGCTGTCAAAGGACACTATCCAATCACATAGAGCTAAGAAAACATCACTTCAATCACTTTGAAAATATTTTAGTATTGCATATATATATATACATATACATATATTATTATATGCGGGTGCATATATATATATATATTTATTTATCTTAACAATTGCACTTACATTGAGAAATATAAAATCCCATAACTAATCCACAAATTGTAAACGAATAAATTGTATGCCATTCATCTTGTAATAATAATAATAATAAAAGCAAACGACTATGTTGGTGGCAGTTAATATCCTAGTGTGCAACCAACCACCGTGCTGGCGACCATGCTAGTGGCAGTTAAGTTAATATCCTACTAAGAATAAAAGTAAACCACCGCACTGGTGGCAATTAATATCCTAGTGTGCAACCAATGTCTGAGCTACAACCAACCAGTGCCATACTAGCACAAATCACATTGTTGTAAAGTGTTATCTTAAAACAGATACATTGCCCAAGTAAACTTTGGAGAACATTAATAATTCAATAGATTACATCTTGAAGGCCCCTTTCCTTCATGGGGCTAGTTCCACATTGCTTTGAGTAGGTCGCCTTTTTGAGCTTCCTGATTGTAGGCTTGGCCCTCCTTGCTCCTTTCCTAAAGGGGGTTGGTTCCACATTACTTTGAGTAGGTCACCTTTTTGAACTACCTGATTGTGTAGGATCGGCCCTCCTTGCTCCTATCCTGAAGGAGCCTGACTCCTCCCTTCAAAGGTTTGGCCCCTCCCTTCATGTTGCTTCCTCTTTCCTTGCTTTGAGCTCCCTAGTTGCAGGATTGTCCTTGTTGCTCCTTTCCTGAAGGTGATGATTCCTCCCTTCAAGCCCCTTTTCTTTGTAGTCAGTAGGCTCAAGCTTGTTGACCTTCTTCAATTCAAGCTCCTTGTCTTTTGCAATTTTTACCCAAATGGCGAATTGAGCTGCAACATCTGCTTTTCAAATCTTTTATTAGATATCTCTCTCTAAAGATGGAGGCCTCTCTTTGTCTCTTGTATGACACCACATTTATGTTACTTTTGCCAAAATAGGCACTCGTCCCCACTTTTATTTACTGATCCATCCACTACACACACACACCTTTTCACCTCTTTTCTCTCCTCTCTTTCACTCATGTACCTTTCCTGATATTCCTTCACCTTCACTTGCTTTTTCTCTTTTCCTTTCCTTCCAATTTACACCTATCGTTTCCTTTCACAAGTTATTCGAAATATTTATAGAGCTACTTGCACTTATAATGACACTCCAAAAGGTAGGGCCATAGTGGGATCCCCACCTTGTTTTGCTTTTCTTAGTGCAATGTAGCCATAATCAACAATAAGATAGAGGCACTTCTTTGGGATGCCTCGTTAAGAAGGGTATATTGGTGTTGGTGCATGAAACCCCCTCTTGAAGCCATGTCCTTCTCAAGAGATGCAACTTGGGAATTAGAGTCCTCCGTGTATTTCCCTCCCACAGACGCACTACCCAAAAAATCCTAATCTTGAGAACCTTCAATGCTAGCAAAAGCTGGTGGGTTTTCTATCGAAGAGATACAGATGCTGGCCAAATTACATAGCATAGATTGCAAGTGGATGATGGATTGTCAAATGAATGTTTGAGAAAGAGGGAGACATGGACCGAGGCAACCTAATATGAGGGGAGACAAAGAGGGAATGGTGAGAGCTCCATGATTTGTAATAAGAGGAAGACAAAGGACAGTATGTGATCAAAAAATGGCTGGCTCTATGCTTAGAAGCTCTCTTTTCTAGTGGAGAGACAAGTGAGATACTTCCAAGAGGAGGCAAAGGGGAGGAGGAAGAAGGTAGCAGGAGATCAAGGTGGGAGGAGTAAACCATGGGAGGAGGAAGGACCTCCACGTGAGATTCTTGGCCATCATGCAATCACACCACAATGAGATATTCTCACCACTAAATGAGGAGGAAGTGATGGAGACCACATGGGCATAAGAAGGTATGCCAATGAAAATGCATCTATTTTTTGAAAACAAAAAATGTTGATTTTTCACTTTCAAAACCAAACGATCACTAAGCCCTACCCCATTGGCAGGCCAAAAACGAGACTAGAAAGGGGGGAAAACTAGTCCTAGTGCTCTCATAGGTAAGCCACAGGCTAGCAAACCTCACAAAGAGTCATAGCACTTGATCACGAACGAAAAAATGAGGCTGGAAAGGGGAAATACAACTTGAGAGAGGCAAAAAGAAAGATAGGGGAGGTGAGATCCAAGATGGAAGGAGCTATGTCCTTTGGAAACATGTTGACCAAGAAATAACCAACCTCTTGAGCCCATTCTGGTAGGTCTACAAGGTATTGCGATTCATCTAGGAGATCATCATTGACACCAAATGTGGGATCTCCATTGGGGATCCAAGAGATATGGTCTGCTATGACATGTGTGCATCCCTTGTGGACTACCACGGTGAAATCAAATTCTAAAAGGATGATCATCCATTGCGTGATGCTTTTGGTCATGCAAGGTTTGTTTACTAGGTAAAGGAGTGCCTAGAGGAACACACACTTGTTTGCCAGCAAGTAGTGACAAACTTTCTTAACATCTATGCCATCACGAGGCCTTTCCTCTTCGTAGTCATGTAATTAATTTTTGCAACGTCTAGTTGGTGTCTTGCAAAATATGTAGTATAGTCCAGGTTATACTCTCCTGGCTGTGCCAACACACACCCTATTGCAAACTTGAATGCATTGATATGCACATGGAATATTACATTCCAATATCATGCTTGCAATATAGGGGCAAAGGCCAGGTTTTGATTAGGAGGTTTAGGAGGCCTCCTTGAATATAATCAACATCTTATATAAGGGGTGACCAATATCGGCATAGCTATAAATGAACCTTCGATAATAGCTTGCATGCCCAGTAAATCAATGCACACCCTTCATGTTTGTAGGGGGTAGTAGATCGAGGATGAGCTTGCTTTTGTTGTAATCCATACAAATCCCATTCTTGGATACAACATGGCCTAAGATTACCCCGTTTTTAACCTAGAATTGACACTTAAGAGGATTGAGGGAGATCCTATAGAGGCGACACCTCTCAAAAATAAGTCTGAGGTGTTTGGGGTGGTCATCCCATGCAGAATGTACGCATAGGTCATCCAAGAACACCTTTATGAAATCTCTCAAGTACTCCTTGAAGGTAGTGATCATCAATTGTTGGAATGTGGCAGAGCATTAGTGAGCCCAAAGAGCATCACTCTAGAGGCTAGACTCCCCATTCTGTGGAGAACCCTATCTTATGCTAATCCTCTAGTGCTATGGATACCTGGTTGTACCTAGAAAGCCTGTCAAGAAAGCTAAAGGTTTCTTTTCCAACAACTCTCTCTAGCACATGCTCTGTAAAGGGAGTGTAAAGGGCGGTCTTTTCGCATAGTAGCATTGACCTTTTTTAGATTGACACATACTCAAATTTTGCCATTCTTTCTTAGCACAATGACAATGGGGGATACCCAGTCTGTATGTTGGATCTTATAGGTGAATCCCACTTTGATAAGTTTTTGTATTTCCTCCCTCACAATCGCCGCATATTTGGGATTCATGGGATAGGGCCTTTGCCTAACTGGTCAGATGTCATCTATCATTGGGATGGTATGTTGAATGACCTCGGGAGGCACTTCCTTCATATCTGTATATGTCCAAATGAAGTCATCTTCATATTCTCAGAGGAGGGCAATCAAGGCCTCTTCTTTCCCTATTGTGAGGTCATCGGCTATATAGACCGGTTTAGGGTCTTCATCCTCCAAGACAAGGTCTACTTCCTTAACTTTAGTGGGACTGAAGCCGTGCTGGTTCCCCTCCTCAATAGTCCTCTTGGCATGCTCGAGAAGTATTTTGTAGTCTTGGACGTGTAGGATTTAAAGTGCTTGGGGACCTAGCATAGGTCAGCCTCTTCTTCTTCGTTGTCCTCCAAAACTTTTGGTTCAGGTTGCTTCTCTTTAGGAGAAGTTTTCTTGTTTTTGGCTCTTGGGGCCTTGTCTCATGTAGGGTTTTAACTTGTAAGGGGGGCTTCAGCCATTGGTAGAGAGGGGCTGCCCGTGCCTTTAAGGAGGCAGTCAATAGAGTGAGCGAGAAAAAGCGAGCAAGCCCAAAAAAGCGAGCGACAATTAGTTGAAGTGATTGGAAAATCAAGAAGGCAAAGAAAGAATCTAAGTTTTTTATAAAATAATTGCTTGAAGTATAAAGTATTCAAAAGAGTGGTTATGTGTCACATTTCTTGAAATTGAGTAGTCTAAAATTAAGGACTATTGTAACATGACCCATTTGGGTTTGGCAATTATCCTGGGGGATCACTCATAAACATGTAACATACCACTTTTGTGCATTGAGGGGTATTTTTTAGTGGGGAGACTTACATGTTGTTTGTGTGCATGAGGGGATTTATAAAATAGCAACTTAATGTAATTTATATATGTAGATATTTTAAAATGTAAACACATACATGGGTTCAACCATTTACATGACAAAATGTAAATTGCAAGAATAGGGGTAATTTTTAATACATGCTTGCTTGCACATGCTTTATGGGTTTATGAAGAGTGATCCCTAGAGTGCAATTAAAAGGTAGAGGATTTTAAAATTTGGTTTTTTTTTTGCCAAAAAAGATAGTGTCTTCTCGCTCCCCATTATGGGAAACCTTGCTTTAGACTTGGTGCAAAAAATTGGACAGAATTTCACAAAATTCATATTCTGATGCACACAATTTTTTTAGATGGTACAAAAAGGCATGATATTGATCTAAATCATGCCTTGTCATTTGATTTGATATGTAGCATTATGCCATTTATATTTAACAATAAAAAGATGTAGGGATGTTAAAAACTCATCATTTGGGCCAAAAAAATCATATGTTGACATCTTGCAAAAATACAGGGATGTGAAAATATCCTCTTTTGGGCCAAAACAGGGAGCTCCCTGTTTTGGCCCAAAAGAGGACATTTTCACATCCTTGTATAGCTCCCTGTTTTGGCCCAAAAGAGGACATTTTCACATCCTTATATCTTTGATTTACAAGTCCAAATAGGGTCATGTTACATATCAAATCAAATGGCAAAGCGTACTTTAGATGATTATCATGTCTTTGTGCACAATCTAGTAATATTTAATGCACCAAAATATGAATTTGTGGTTAATTTGTTGCATTGGTTAGATAAGTAGGAGGTAAGAATAAATCATTAGGGAAGGATATTTTTCCAGTAACAAAGAAACATGGGTTTCATTCCAAGAGTGAACAAAGTTAAAAAAGCTAAGCATTTACATATGCATGGAATCTAGACTAATCACCATGCAAGGAGTCCTTGGAAACACCCCATCTGTGTGGAAGGTTACATTGATGATCTCAATTACTCTAGTGGAAAGAGAACTTAATTGCAGTTACTGTAGGGTTTGTCTTTAATACAAACAATGAATTGGAAATTGAACATACAAACTATCTCATGGATGATGTGAAATTAGTGTTAGTGGCTCAGAAAGTTATATGCATATTTAACCTTCTAGCATTGAGGAAACATATGGACTTTTGAATAAGTTATTATTTTTTGCTATTGAAATGGGGGATTTATAAATGTTTTATTATTTTTTATTGCTCGCTTTTTTTGGCTCGCTCGCTTTTTGCCGCTCGCCTTTTGGTAATCCTCGCCTTTAAGGACCCTAAGGGGGCCTTTATCTTGTCTAACCTAGCTCCCCAATTGGAGCAAAATTCATGGTGCACCATGATAGCACCGACATAGCTCATCCAATGGAGGTTAAGCATGACCTTCCTTATCCCATTTGCATTTTCAGATTCCCTTTTACTCTTGACCTAGATATCACTCTTTTCTTCTTTCTCTTAAAAGCAACCATAGCCAATAGAGAAGAGAGATTCTTAAGGAGCTAGAAGCAAGCAATTGAGCACCAAAGTAAAGGCCCTCAACCCTGTCCCCTCTTTTGAAATTACTCCAAGACCCTCTTGTGAAAGTACTCCAAGCAACTAGAGATCTTTCAATCCAAACCCAATAGAGCTATAGAAAACTTAATGTTATATGTAGGTCTTTTTTTGGAGGTTCTTCAACTAGGAACAATGTTGGTGAGGACTGAGCCCCCTCCATTATTTTATTATGTGGTGGTAATTTTATTTCTCCCTTATGTTTGTATTGTTGTGTATAGCAAAGAATGGTTTGACCAATATACGTAATTAGTACCATATTGTGAGTTTGTTTGTTGTGAGCTGGTCTAGATGTGGTCAATGGTATTGTGGATGTTGTTATCAGTTGTATCATTCCATAGCTGTGCATTAGCTCTTTGATTCTTAGTGATGGGGCTATTTGTGAGTTGTAGTTGATATTGAAGTCTCCTAGAATGTATGTTGTTGTTTGTTGTGCTATCATGTTTAACATTTTTTTCATAGTTTGTGTTAGTGTATGTGTTTTCTTTTTGGGTGATTTGTATATGTTAATAATTGCTAATTTTATGTTCGATCTTGTTTCAGATATTGACAAGAGGCATTCTCAACCTGCTTCGTATAGGTTATTTTGTTGTAGGAGAGAGAGTTTGCTTTTGAAATATGTTGCTAGGCCTAGGCCTACATCAGATGTCATGATACTTATGGAAGAATGGTAGGTTCATTACTAAATTTGCTTTTGTGTGTGGTTCTTGCCAGCACAAGATGGTTGCATGGAGGATGTTTTGTGAGTTTACTATATCATCCTTGTGAAATTGAGATGAGCATGTATTTAGGCTTTGCAATGTATTGTCAATGTTGTCACTTTGCCCAAAGTCGATCTATTTGAAAGTCCAACTGCAGTCCGTCATACATAGCCTTGATAGTTCATGTAAAACTAGCAGGTCGGTTTTTATTTGTTTCCTTTCTATTCTGGAGAGGAAGTAAAGGTTGTCTGGGTCACGTATTCTTGATAATGCTATGTAGGCAAGCCCATGCATCTTGATCCCGATAGGGTCAAATGCCAATGCATCCATTGTTAGTCCTTGTGAACAGTGCACGGTTCTTCTAGCTGTAACTTGGATTGGGAATTGTTTTCGTGTGATCATATTCAAGTGGTTGTTTATAGCTTGAAATTCTTGATTGATTTGTAGGATCGGTGTCCAAGATGTGTTTTTGTTGTTATCATATAGTCATTTGTTTTCTTAGCACCTATTTTTTTATCATTGGAATTTGACCCATACAAGGAATGGCTTGGTTTTTATATTAAAGTCCCTGAAAATTCCATCTACACCGTTAACAATGCCATCGCTGATGTCTAGGTTTCTTGAACAAATTTCAATGATTATTCCAGGTTTTAGATGTAGCTCACATTGCGGCCACACGTTTTTTTGGGGTTATCTAGGATAGTTATTATTTTGCTACATGTCCGATGTTTGATATCAACTACTAAGAGAATGTGTAGATGCTCAGGTAGACTTTCAAATACGAATTGATTGTGTTTGTTCTTTGCAAATTTTATATAATATAAGTGAGGGATACTGGTTTGGTTTGTTGGGTTCTTTAAGTGTGCTGCATTTAGTTTGTTAATATCTTCGTCGCTTTGTGTTCCTGTCTTGATCCTATTGAGTACATCCAAGAATGTCATATTTTCTTGTCACATAGGTTGTTGCAATTCATAGTACTTGACATGCAATCTTCAAAATGAACCTAGCATAGATGTTGTTGATTGCTCCGAGAAGATCCAAGCATCTTTCATGGGATTTGCTTGGCAAAGGTCACCACAAAGTAAGACATCAACACCGCCAAAGGGTTTGTTGTGGTTATGTTTTATCTCTCATCTGCATGTCCGCTACAAGGAATGCATTAATTTCCACCAAGGATATTTCATCTATCAGAATGGCTTCCATGCCTTTGTATTGTGCAGCCAAATTTTATAGTTTTTGTGCTGAAAGGCTCGTGTATGTTGTTATTAATGGCAAGTGTAGTGCCGCATGTATTGTGCTTCCTTCAATTGCTCTCGCTACCTTTCCAGTGTATGCCAGTAGCAAAACTTTGGGCAAGTCGATGTCAATCGTGTTTTTGTGTGAGTAGTGTCGACATAATGCTTCCACTATTGTTCTTGCAGTGAAGGTTTTGCCTGCTCATGCATTGCCTGATATGAATAGGCAACTTGTTTTCGTTCTCTTTTTCTTTTTTAGAGCATTATGTCATCTAAAATGAGGTGCTATTCAGGGTTCATTTCCCCCAAGTTTTTGAAGTACAGCTCATTCGATAGAGTTGTTTGCCTAGGTTGCTAGAGTGTGTGGAGATTGTTTGTGTTTTTATAAGGTCCATGTCATTGTCGAGGTCAAACTTTTTTGTGGAGGCCAGAGGTTGCTCGTTGCTTGCGATTGCAATGAGCTGCTATTGCCAGTTACCGATGTTGTCGGGCTTGCGATGTTCTTTGAAATAAAGATTGTTGGAATTCAATATTTTATTGTTGGTCATTGTACATGTCTTTTTAGGTTTGGAATTTATCGTCCAACATATGCTCACTGAGGTGAAATGGTAGGTATAGTAGGCACAGTTCCCTGTAATGGGCTTTTGGTCTTTCACCATGTTTTAATTATTGAACCTTATTATTCTCTCTTTTTTTCTTTTGTTGGTGTTCCCTCCTTAATTGCTTGCGAATGAAGCTAAGCAAATATGTTGTAAGTTCTCCTGTCTGTTTGTATATTTTGTAATAATGTCATCAAAGAAGATCTCAGTCTTGGGGCATCAACTCCCTTTAATAACAAAAACCTATCAAAATCTTGAGTATGAGATGATTTTAAAATATGCCATGAGTAGAAATTAGTCAAATTAGCATGGTTGTGTTCTACACTAAAAGAGCTCTAAATATGTCTTTACACCTTGAAATTTAGGTAACACATGAAAAAGTTACATTAATTTCAAAGGAGATGGGTTTTCATATTTTAGTGTATTTTATGTTTCTCCCCCCTTGGGCCTCACATATTATGAAAAATATGTACAAATCTTAAAATCTTACATATTTTTCAAGGTATATGCCTTATATTTTGTGGGAGGGGGGACATGAGATTTTCATATTTTCCCTTGCATATTTGAAAATTTTCAAGGAAATCCATGCATGTTCTATATGGACCTTCTCCCCCCATACCCTAGATTTTGGACAAGGGTAGTAACATAATACATATTGAGTTGGCACCCCAAGATCTCAGTGCTTTTTGGATGAAGCAATTCTAGTTGTGCGTGTCGTTTTAGTAGCAACATTATGTCCTCAGGCGAGCTTGTGTTTATGTAGATGAATTCTCTTGTAGCACTTGTGAGTGGGAGTGAAAGACATAAGTACACAGCTTGTTGGACACTGATGTGTTGCGTATTTAAAATTGCATTTCCTACCTTTCGAACACGTTCATTCGATGTTGCATTTTCTTTGAAAATTTGGATGATTACATTCTTTACAACGTCGTTTGTTTCTTTGTCAATCTTGGTTATATATGATGTGCAATAAGATGCCGCACCATAAGGGTTCAAAACAAATTGTATATCAGTGTTCACTCCCCAGAGCCTTGTTAAATTTGGATTGAAATTGTTTGTATAAATATCCTTTGGATCTCTTTTCATGAAGATTTTTTTTTGGGAAATGCTACTTCTTAGTGCGAGCTTGTAGTCCTAATCAGAGGTAGAAATCTTTTGCAGAAATGCATCGAAATCCAATGTGGTGCTTATTTTGTCTTGCGGTGCTTCTCCCACTTTTGCATAGTTTTTCTTGTGAGTGATGTCAATGTTTTCATCAGGTAAGGGTCTTAAAACTTTTGCTTGTTGCATAGGTGGTTTCGAAAACCCAAATCGGTAATGTTTGCATGTTTGTTTGTGCTTGTGGGTTTGCAAATCGCTACATATGTTTTTAAGTTTTGTATTGTTGGTAGTAATGTATTTGTTGATGAGTTCTTCAATGTTTTTATCATCGCAATTATTGCAAATGGTCCTCCGTCTATCCAGTGCAGGCCATGATCATGTTGGCTACCTCTATTTTGAAATTCTATTACAAAGAAGAAATCTCTCAGTAGTCCCAGAAGATTACTATCTTGGCATAGGAATGTCTTCAAAGCTTTGAATTTGAACACAAAGTCATTACAAGGTTCAACCTGATCATTTATTGGGTGTTGTCATCTTCTTGATTTGCCTTTCCAATTTTTGATCGCAGTGTTGCTCTTGTATCCAGCACAGTAGTTTTTGCCTTGAGTTTTCTCCCTTGCATTTTCCCTTTGCGCATACGGACCCAAATAGACGACATCACTTGTCGCACCAAGACCTTCATTGTTTTGAAAAAAAAAGTTTTTGATTGACTCGTGAATCTCTTGTCCTCATTCCGTAGTTTCCATTTTACTATGTCTTGGGAGTTTGAGTTGGTATGTCATATGTACGAGCATGTCCATAGAATAGACTTGGGAAGGCTAATTCTTCATATTCTTCATCTTTGAAGAGGATAAGAGGAGAAAACCTTGTGAAGGAGCTATGATTATTGGTTTGTTCTCAAAGTTAATAACTTGCTGAATTGTGTAAATGTCATGTACCCAGGTGTCTGTTTCAAGTTTAGCCTAGAGAACACCTTCACTTTTGCTTCCCGTCATTTATTGGAGATCGTTTTCTTTAGAGTGTAGTTGTTGGATGTGTTCGATCCACTTTTGATTAACCTTGACATTGTTCTTTACGTAAAGTTGGGTCATAAGCATTTCTTGTAATGCACACATTGTTAAGGTAGGGTGCACCAACCCACTGATGTAGTTATGATAATGCAGGCTGGCATTTGATTGCAACTGTCACTATTGTGTTATCCTTATAAACATGGGAGAACTTGTTGCGGTCTGTTGACATCAACGAAGACATTTATGACACTGCCATGGAGACCAAGTTGTCCCTCATATGTTAATTGTCAGATCTGTGCAAAAGGTATTCATATTGAAATAAGGCGTTCCTCGATTCTATTGAGGGTGGCAGTGTTTTTTTGGGGGGTGGACATGTTCATTTTCTCTTTTGAAAACCTAGGTAGTTTGTTGTCTCAAAGTTGGCTGTAACATAGTGAGCATGCAAGTTTTTTTACCTCAGCTCTTTGTGTTAGTATGGTTTTTTCTTGTGTTTCCAATGGTATGTCCATGTTGATTCTTTTCATTTTTGACTTAAAACTGAGGCATCCACAACAGGAGTAACTGAAGCTTGGCGTGTCATTGATTTTTGCAAGGTATGTTATTTCTGCCTTTTCATTATCCCTCTTTCATTTCAAGTGGCTAGATTTTTTAGAGCTAGTGTTAGAGGGCACTCTAATAATGTTTGTTATGATATGAAGTCCCAATTCTTGCTCGAGTTGTGAGTCGTATGCTATCCCATTTGCTTTACTAGAGTGGTAGATTGTGGCTTGTAGTTTGTAAGTTTTATTACATGTTGCCTTGATACTATGGTTGCTTCCATGGTTGTTTTCTTTGTAAAGGTTAGCAATATTTTAAATGAGTTTATTGCTATGTCCTCCTTCTTCAATTAGTTGCAAATGAATAACATAGGTTTCATCACTTCTATTTTGCATGGTAAATTGAAATAGCAAAAGTTTTCCAAATAAGAATATTGAGACACAACCATTTGTATACTTTTACTAAAGAGTCCTTTTAAGAAATTATAATGAATAACAAAAAAAAGAGAGGAAGTACCTACACATAATAACTAGTTGAAACCAAATTTTGGTGTATACAGAGAAAAATAAAATAAGATTTGTTGATGTGAAATATGACGCAAAAAATTTGACAGAATATGAGGAAATAGCCTTATAGTTTCAAAAAGATAGCATAAGTAGCACATAAGGATATATAAACATCTATGACACTATAGTAATTTATTCAAATGAAATTGTATGTACAAGAAAAAGCATAGGGATTAATAAGTTCATACTAAGTGTCTATGACTTTCGAGGTGGCTTGGTCCTCTAGAATCAATGGCCTTATAAATATTTTTTTCTAGCACTTCAACTTAATATTGCATCCTTTGTCACGAATTGTTTGTCAAATTGAACAACTAAGACCAATTATAAGTATCCCTAGTGTGTATAAAGTAGTTACAAAGACTATTTAAAATGATAAAGCTATACCTTTAGCACAAGCTTGCTTCGCAATCGCATAGAACTTTTTTGAACTCTTCTAGATACCACCTTCTTTGGTTGGGACTCGCGCACTCGTACCACTTCTCTCATTGGTGGAGCAAGGACGACCATGACATGACTTTTAAAAATGGCCTTATAGATAAGAGTAACTTTTGATGAGACTCAAATGACATGCCAAGGATGCATCATCGGGTCAAAGAACCACTTAGAGCATGCAATGCAAGCAAGCTTGAGAACCTGAAACACAAAGCAATCAAACTTCGCATCGCATTCTCAAAGCTAGGAGGCTCCCAAGCACAAAATCAGATAAAAGAATCACTAAAAGCATCCACGACAGTTGGATGTGAACACATAAGACACAAACTGATCAAACTGAGGATTGCAATCCAAAGACTTCCAAAGATCATATCACAGATCTATCTAGAAGCCTAAAAACCTAAGGAAAGAATCATGAAAGCATTGAGATCACCTTAAATCATAATATAGTGATCAAGCCACTCAAAATAACCGACGCATACCCTTTGAACAAGACCGCGTAGGCCATTTTTGTCAATAGCACTTGCAACATCAAGTTTTGAAGAATCTTTGATAAGTTTCACATTTAAACACAAAACCTATCGATCAAATAGTCAAAAGATAAAAAAGAACACTTTGTGAACAACTATGTCATTAGATTGGCAAAAATCATGTTGCTCGTTTCCCATGCACTGACTAGAGTGTAACCAGGCTCTACTAGCACTATAAACAAGAGTAGAGCCTAACCATATCTACGAATTCATGAAACCACAAAAATCATAATCAACAAAACATAGAAAAAATGAAAAGGAAAAGGGAAGAGGAAGAAGAGTTGAGAGCGACATCACATGGGTCCCAATCTGCCTCCTCTAGATGGTGGCTCTTGCTTCCCATCTAGAGTATTTATAATGTATATTCCAAGAGCCAATAATAGTACATCCAAAAGCATCCCTTGTCCACAATTAGAGGGATTTCTCAATATAGCTCCACGAGCTCAAAATATCATAGGGCTTAATATGCCCTCATCCACAATTAATAAAATAAATTAGCCCATGTCTTAATATTCATTATTTTACAAATATGATCCATGGCATTTGGCAACCATTCGATACTTCGATCAATCCAAATCACCTTCACCATCTCTGTTCCTCGTTATCCAACTCATCGTATGTACTCAAGTCGCCAGCTGTGTTAGTTGTACAATCAATTGATATTCGAATCATCACACCAACTAATCCAAACACAATTGTACGCTTGATATAGAAACATCAAAATACACACATTATGACCAATTGCAATAACACCAATAACATTAACGTGGAATCACCCATAATTCTAACCAACCACCCTAGCAAAACACATGTAGTTAAGCATCCCCAACTAAACCCAAAAAGCATCCACTAGGACCCTTGCCGTGTCCAATGCGCTCCTATGGGATGCTTTGCCATAGTCACACTTGACTAAAATAAAATAATTTTCATAGTAAGAAATCTAAAAAATACAATTTCATAACAGTATTACAATCTCTTGTTGCAATCCTCAAATCACAAGGATCTAATTCATGAAATTAGCAATCTAGAAAGGAGCACAGAACTCCAAGCTAGAGTATAGGGAAAGATACAAAAGCCCTGATGTGCCAACTTCCTAGAATGCGTACCACGGAATGCCTACAAAGCTTACTGACAAGCCTTAGATCTCAACATGTAAGACACGAACCACGATCAAAGTAAGCCTTCCATCATGACAATCCAAAGATTTCCAATGAGCATGTCACAAATCTATGCACAAGCCTAAATGCCCAAGCAAAGAATGACTAAAAGCATTAACATTAATCAAGTATCACAATTCGTCATTGCATTTCCCAAAACTCCAAGGATCTAACTTCTAAAATTAGGAATCTACAAAGCAGCATGGAACTCCAAGCTAGAGGGCAAGATATTATCCAAAAGCCATGATGTTGCAAGGTCCCAGAATGTGCAATACAAAATGTCTAGATGGACACTACATAGCCATTTTAACATCAGCTTATATGGCTTTGAGAGTGTAGAAGCCCATTGTGTATGTATGCACACAACGAGGAAATTTCAGCCTATTGGACAAAACTTACATCTAAATGTGCAACACACAAAACCGATCAAATTGACGCTCGCAACATGACAATCCAAAGGCTACGAATCACCACATATAAGTCTGTCTATAATTCTACAAACCCAAGAACAGAATCACTGAAAGTATCAACAACAATTAGGTCTAAAGAAATGGACCACAAGGTATTATAATTTGTTATTGGAACCCCCAAATCGCAAGGATTCTACTTATGAAATCAAGAATCTACAAAGCAGCATGGAACTCCAAGTCAGAGGATAGCAAAATATCCAAAAACCATGACCTTGCAGCACCACATAATGCCCAATATAGAATGCCTTGGCTGACATTACATAGCCAAACAACAACTCAAATGCTTGTGGAAGTGCAGAAGCCTAGTGCCACTTAACAACCATGGCAAATTTTTAACAGAAAACTCGACAATCTCTTTCAATACAATGTTACATCATTCTAAATCTAGTAGCATGCAATAACATAAAATATTTGCTTCCAAGTGCGCCAACAAATACGGATGCAAGTTTGTGCTAAATGTGGCAATAATATCAATTAGAGATGTTTGGATACATAGCACCAAATACCATAAGACTGAAGAAAATTGAAATGAACAAACATATACGAGCAAATTGTGTCCACACACAGCATCACATATCATAAGTCCCAAAGACCGCTCAAAACACTTAATCCAAAAATGTTTCGTGCTATAATTCGCTAAAGTCAAACTCAACTTCACAAAGCATCTATCGAGCATTAGAAGAGAAAATAGACCATCATAGGATAGCCGATGCTTGCTTTGGACGTAGAATCTCCTAATACTAAACGTAGTGCTTTCCTTGTTGTTTGTGTATCCAATATCTTTGGCTGACAACATCAAAAGCAACAAAAACTCAAAATGGAGCAACCTAGAAATAAGCAATTGGACAAAAGAAGAGCACAGAAGGCACATGCACCTCGAGACGTTCTTTATCCTGCATGAAATCCAAAATTCCAAAAAGTCAAAATAGTATGGGACGTGGTTTGACCATCGGATCGAAGAGAATCATTGTTGTAACTGAATGAAAGGGCGATGACCTAGTATCATCAACCAACAACTTCAACCCAGAGGCAATCAATAGCATAAGAACAACAAAAATGAAATTCTAGCAGCCTGTATTAAACAAATTTTGAATTGTTCACAGATAAAAGGTATGAGAAAACCAATAGAAACACCAACAGCTATACACTTGAATAAGCTCGAATGAATTACTGATTTCTAAGCCACACACAAAAGAAGCTCCACACCGCTCCCGCAGCCAAGGATCAAACTAGTGACAGCTACACACACCAAAAAGGCGTATCCATCTTTGAGTCATCCACATAGGAAGATCCATGGTGGTCTACCAGCACTGCACCACTCTCTTAGCTAAGAATGAAGCTTTTCCTTCCACTCATCGAAGATGCTATGAACCATAGCATCTAGCAATACCGATAGTGATTCATCCCTACCCAACACTTAATAGATATTGCAAAAATACCGTATGTGAATCAACTCCTCAAATATAGATCCTTTATTAGCACTGCCCCACTAGGGGCAGGCTATAGCAAAGAGAAGCTTTCCTGTATAAAGCGGGTAGAGCCATCTCTTTCCAGTGTCTGTCAAGAAACTTTCCTGAGATAGGTTTTCATCTTCTCTCGGTTCTTGCAGTGTTCTTCTATCTCTTTCTCGCTTCTTGAGTCTCATCTTTGATGTTTCTTGTGCCAAGGTCATTTAGCCTTTCCTCGTCTGTAGCTAGTCTATTTTTCGACAGCACGAGCAACCATGGCGTCCTTGCCATGCTACAATTTTTGAATTTTCAGCTCCTTCCGATCCGGTAAGGTACGAGACTTTGTTGCATGGATGCAACATTTGTTCAAGCTGGCTTTCCATTCAGTGTGATAAGTTGAGAACAATCTTGGAATGTCAGAAGGTTTGCTGCATTGATGCAACCTTTTTGTTGGCAACCTGAAGAGAAGTATGATGGAGTTCGGAAGTTTTTGGTTATAAAGCTATGTGTATTACTGTTGTTGTGAATCTAATAAGCGATCGAGATGAAAAGACAGGGCGTGATGGATACAGAACGCCGTCATGTCGATGAAAAATTCAGGGGCGCTGCGTTTGTGGTTAAGTTTTCTTTCTTAAACGCAAAAAGCATCGAAAATCGAGAACACGCAGGTGGATTTTCTGTGGGTTTTTTTTGTAGTGTTTTGCTTGCATTCCCTTAGCTTCGAAAAAGGAGACGTGAAGAACGTCACTATTGCATTATACAATCGTTGGAAGTTTTCGGTAAAGCTATGTGTAATACTTCTGTTTTGAAGCTGACAAGTGAGACGAGGCAACGAATTTTTTTGAAAAAGGCAGGAGGATCGAACATTGGGAAGGCGCAAGTGGTTTTTCTGTGTTTATTTGCTGTGGTTTGATTGCATAGCATTCCTCCCCCTTCGCTTTGAAAGAGGGGATGTGAAGAATGAAGCTATTGCATTATACAACAACAATATAGACTTGCTTTGCAGCCGTGGCTTGATGAAGTCTGTGCTGTTGTATGATGCAATAGCTACTTTCTTGACTTCTCTCGTCAGTTTTTAGATGTGAACTACCTCCCCTCCTTCGTCAATCACTTCGCTTGTTGCATAGGCTTCCCCTTTTCGATTGCATTACGAGCCAAATTGTCTGAAAGCATTCTCGTTATTTAGACCTCGGACGATAACGATATAGTGCAAGAAGCATCAACTGTCTGACGCCTTTGTGCTCACATCGGCATGGTGGCCTGCGCGGGTGGACTAGTTTGTTGCATCTTCGAGGTCCGGCTGCAAGACCGTGCTCATCTCCAACTCGCTCATCCGAGCGTGCCCTGAACGAACGCTTCGCGCCCACCACGGTGGGCCTCGTGGTAAAGAACCTTGACGGAGCTCTATGATTCGAGCTGCCAGGGGTGGAGGATGATAGCCCTGCTGTTGTGCTTGTGCAATTTGGAGTCTCGAAAGACAACCTATGCCAACGACTTCTTCTATTCCATGAACAAGAGTCCCTTCAGCGTGTTGGCATACCACACAGAGCAAGTGGCGTGGAGCAAGATCCAAGCCATTTTTTTCCATCCTTGCGCTTTCCGGGAATCTATCAATGACAGATTGATGAGACAGTATGAAAATTGTTGAGCTCTTGGCGAGTGACCTAATATTAGAATTGAGAATCCCGAGCTTAATTCAACTACTCTCGTCATATCAAATCTCATTTTTCTACTCTTTCTTTTAAGGGCAATGCTCTAGGCACCCAGTGCCTCTTGTTGGACTATGGAAGAGGCTCGTTATGGTTCAGAAAAACCTTGCATAGAACATGAGAAACCATACTCCAAGGTTTACGCCAACCCCATAGGAGGGCAAAAATTGCATAAACCACATGGAGTCTGTAATGCACCCCTTGAGGACCTTTCCAGCTACAGCTGCCAATT
Organism: Dipteris shenzhenensis; assembly: GCF_047967505.1. NCBI lineage: Eukaryota > Viridiplantae > Streptophyta > Polypodiopsida > Gleicheniales > Dipteridaceae > Dipteris > Dipteris shenzhenensis. The sequence continues at coordinate 6,104,605 of NC_141603.1, read as the reverse complement.
CACAAAGTCTTCGATTATTACACTCGGCTTCGACAAATTGTCAAGCATGCACTTCAACGTTTCCTGCTCTCCCTTGTGCTGCTTTCTCGTCTGTCTTAGCAACAAACCCCGACTATCCTTTGTGCGTGTCTGTTTGTGCATGTGTATGCTTTTACACCTGCGCTTCTTCTCGTCTAGTCACTCCTTTTAGAGAATTGCATCATGACTACACTCAGAGGACTACGAAAATTGATTAGCGGTAATTTGAGCTCAGCCGCTTACCTCCGCAAAGAATGTTATCCTGCAATGCCACATAATTTGTTAGATGGAACATTCAGACGGTATCAGTTCGGCAGTGGAAGATGCAGCAGCACAATGCCGGACGACGCAGTGCACGGAACATTGAAGGGTGATAAGGTGGATGTTGCGATAATAGGAGGGGGGATAGTAGGCTTGGCTACAGCTCGTGAGATTGTTTTTAGATATCCAAAAGCAACCGTAGTAGTTCTAGAGAAGGAGAAGAATCTTGTGCCGCATCAGACATCTCATAACAGGTGTGCTGGAAAATAAGAAAAACACAATAACCCCGGGTTTACAAGATGCTTAGATTATTCTCTTAGGAAATATAATCTTTTCTTTTGTTGTTGATATGGAAATCGTGACTGTATGCGTTTGTCAATTGTGTTTTTCATAGTTTGAAATGTGTGCTTATACATGTGACTTGTGTGAGTGTCTCTGTGTGTGGCTCAAATGCTTTTCAGTGTGTACACAAGCATGGAGAGAGAGAGAGAGAGAGAGAGAGAGAGAGAGAGAGAGAGTGGCCTATAGTAAGGGTAACTCATACAAGTCACTGTGTGCTGAGGCCAAGGGCTCGTTTACTGCACGCTGCGGGGACGTAGTCTCTGGGGCGTGATGTATCCGATGGGCCCTATCAAGAGTGACACCTTGGCTTAGACGATCTCCTCTGAGTAGGGTTGGGATTGTTTGAACCTCCCATCGTGTGTGGTCTGTTTGCCCTGGCGTCGTCTCTTCCCGTTGACTTCCCGTTGACCCATGCTGCGCTCATGTCGGCTATCTCCTCCTCTACTCCACACTGTCCCAGGGTTGACTCAAAGCATAGAAATATGTGACATGTCACTGTGTACGGTTAGCCTTGTCTCCTGTGGCATTGTCAGCTCTTGCTGTTTGATCTGCCGTAACAGGGTCTATTTGTGTCTTCGCATCTCCATTAAAAGAGGCCAATGTAGACCTGGTTATGGATCAGCTAGGAGAGTGGTCCAAAACCGTCCCCCCCTGAAAGATACAATGGTACTATCCTTGGATCTCATAGTAGACTTGGCAAGTACATAGGAAGTGCTCCTCTGTCTTCACCTTTACCAATATGCATAGCCTGCATTGTGCATATATGTTGTCAACTTGCACATTGCAGGAGCCTAAACTTGAGAGAGAGAGAGAGAGATTAACGTCCTCGGGAGGCCTCATGAGCCTATGGGACAAAGTACACCAAAAAAGGAGAACTCATACAAGCCTCGGTGGACTGAAGCAAAGGCTGTGCTAGGGCCCTTGCCGAGTGCTATGCTAAGCGAAAGAGCTCAAGAGCTAAAAACAAAATTGAGAAACTGAACCCTGAGAGTCAAAAGCCGAAACTCGCCATTGTGGGGGCTCTCTTGGTTGGCTGGAAAGTAAACTCGGATTTGCCTATGTCGAGCTCTCTCTCTAGTGGGTTGCAAAGATATCTCGGATCGCTATCTCTCGTTGTTGGCAGAGGATGTGGTCTATTCGACCCTTGTATTCGATGGGCTACGTCAAGTGTGACGCCTCGTCTTTGGCGGTCTCCTCTGAGTAGAGTTGAGATAGGCCGGACCATGCTTTGGTCACCCTCCATGTCGCATGTGGTCTCTGTGTCCCTCATGATAGCGTCTCGTGTCTCGATATCCAAGAGCTTTGGATGATTAGACAATATGTCTTCATCCATCCACTTGGAATCCAATGCCCTTTCTTTGCTTTTGCAAAGTCTGTGTTGTTGCCTTAGGTGCCTCAAGACCCAGACTTGAATAAAACCTTAACCAAGCCTCAAACTCAACTTCTACAAACTAATTGCAGCCTTCTAGATAAATTGCACTTCAGAAATCACCCTGACAGATGGCTGGAATCCAAATTACAGCAACATGAGACAATTCGTAGCACTCTAGAATAGTTCGCCAACTAAGAATCACTTTTGTTTGGGACAGAAGAGGTATCGGTAGAATCACAATAGAGAGAGAGTGGGAAATTGAGGAAAAGAGCGAAAATACACCACTAGGGGCCATAAACAAGGGCTTCCCCCCCTGTAAATGAAGGTCTTTATACACTTTAAACCATTAGAGGTTAGCCAAATGCATGCATTCTAGTTCTTGGGACTAATCCTAGTCCCTTGTGGGCGTCCCCACAATGCAACGAAAGGGAAATGAAACTTGTTCTAGTTAACCGAAGTCAACTTTCTTTGACCAAAGTCAATATACAAGATTTCTCTTTATTTCTTGGGAGAAGTACAAATTCGTGTAATCCCCTCTGCTTCCAATCTATTGCCCTCAACTGATACAACTGTAGAACTTGGGGGTACTCAAATAAAAACTCCTCATCTACCCACTTGGCATCAAGTGCCAAATAATTCTTGAACTTGACAAGGTACTTATGGATAACCTTGCCTATGGGTCTCTTTTTCTTAGTGTGATACACAATTTGTTCTGGTTGGAGGGTCTCCATCTGGTGGCTCTTCTTAAACTAGTTCCATGGGCTCTTGACCTTGACATTTCTTTAGAACACTCATGTGGAAAGCGTTGGATCTTCCAATTCTCTGGTAGTTCTAGTTGATATGCAACTTCGTTTATTGGCTTATTGACTTGAAAAGGTTCGTAATACCGGGTAGACAGCTTTGGATACACCTTTTCTTTCGAGTCTAGTTTTCGAACTTAAGGAGTACCCAATCTCCTTCTTGGAGATTCATGTCCCTTTTATGCTTATCTACTGCTCTTTTGTGCTGTTCTTTGGATCTTTCTATGGCTGTCCAAACCTGAGAAAAAAGCTGTCTCGAGGTCTTGAACATCCCTGATGAGATACAAAAATCTTGTCCTTGGTCCTTAGATATGGTGGTAAAATCACCTTCCCATAGATCGCTTCAAATGGCGTCTTCACTGTGGAATTGTGAGTGTGTTGTTGAATGCAAAGTCCACTAAAGGAAGGTACTTTTCCCACTCAGATTTTTGCTCATGCATAGCATTTTAAGAGATCTAGCACCATTGAATTCACAATCTCACTTTGACCGTCTGATTGGGGTGAGAAGAAGAAGAAAAATCCTACTTCTACTTCTTCCCAATGTTGTCAAATAAATCTCTACAAAATAAGCTGGTCATCCGGGGGTCTCGATCACTTACAATTGACTTGGGGAGCCCATGATGCTTGAAGATGTTTGCCATGTGGTGTGCTTTGATGGTCTTCTTGACTACGATTAAAGTGAGCTTGCTTAATGAATCTGTCTATGATATTCCAAATTCCATCATTTCCATTCTTTGATCTTGGTAGATCAAAGATAAAATCCATGGCTATGCTTTCCCATGGGGCTTGAGGCACAGGAAGTAGCATCAACAGTCCTAAAGTCTTCTGTTTGTTATACTTTACCTTTTGGTAGGTAAGGCATTCCGTAACAAAATTATGGATATCCTTCCGCATACCTGGCCAATAGAACTGCCTTTCAATAGCATGGGTCATGATGGAAATACCTCGATGACCTTCATAATGTGGTGCTTGGTGCATGAGATTCCTCCATTACTTCCGTCCGCATGTCACAAGTCACACACAGATGATCGTCCTTGATGAGATGCCCATCCTTGAGAGAGTAGTGGCTGGTTGACTGGAATATTCTCCATGATCTTTCATCTCCTCAAGGTTATGATGGCCTATGGTGACATATTTGCTTGAGGCCTCCTGGAAAGGGCATCCGCCACTCCATTTTGTGTTCTTGGAGTATGCACAATCTGAAAATGGAATATGGACAGAAAGTTCGTCCATCTCAAATGCTTTTTGAGAGCTTGGTTGGGGTCAAGAAGTACCTAAGAATTTTGTGATTCGTCAAACTTCTTTGTCAAATCATGTAAAGGGGCTGCGATATCGGTAGTGTCTGATGAACCTTCTATAGTAGGAGCAAAGTCCCAAAAAGATGCATACTTCATGCACCGTTCTTAACTCGGGCCATTCTTGATGACCTTGATCTTTGTGGGGTCCATTCATATTCCATCCTTGGAAAGAATGTGGTCAAGATAATGGATTTCATCCAAAAAGAATTCACTTTTCTTTCCATTAATCGAAAGCTTATTGTCTTTGAGTTCTTGAACACCGAGGCTAGATGTCTTATGCTCCTCTTCTGACTCTGCGAACACAAGAATGTCATCAAAGAAAGTACATGTGAAATGTCTTTGGGGTCCAAAGATCCGGTCCATCATCCTATTGAAGGTAGCTGGAGCATTTGCTAAACCAAAGGGCATGACTAAAAATTCATGTAATCCAAAAGTCATTCAGAAAGATTTCTTATAGATATTTGGGTGATGAATCCTTATATGATGTAGCCACTCTTTAAATCAATCCTGCTGAAAATAACTCCTCCCTTCAACCTATCCAACACATCATAAATGCGTGGAATTGGGAATCTGTTCTTAATAGTCATCTTATTGAGGGCTCTATAGTCAACACACATGATAAGACCCATCCTTCTTCTGAATCAACAACACGGGTGAGCAAAAAGGAGGAGCTAAGTCGGATAAGTCCTTTAGAGAGCAAATCATGTACCTAGGCCATGATCTCGGTCTGGGCTGCTCTCACCCGACAAGGTAGCTGATTTGGAGGCTCACATAGAATGAGCTTGATAAGTCTTTAAAAGCATCTAAAAACTGAAAATTTTCTTGATTTGGAGGGTGCAACTCAAGATTTGGCTCATTTTCTTTATCCTTGACAAAGATAATGTAAGCTGTAATCAAAGACTTATTAATTTTCCAACAGAAACACTAGGTACGATTGGAATAGTTTCTCCTCTTCCTTTAGCAACAATCCGATTCTATGATTGAAAGCAAGTATTCTTTCAGGCCTTCGGATCCCCAAAACTGCATCGAATTGATCCAAAGGTGAAATGTAAAAGTCCTTGTGATTTCACACAATCCTGGATGTAGATCCTAAGCTTGCCATAAGGGGCGTCACAGGTACTGATTGTCCTTGGAAAATCTGTCGGGCATCTAGACTACCCCAACTCTTGTGTTTTGATCCCTAACCACATGGCTAGGTCACGAGACATGAAGTTATCCACCGCTCTGCGATCAAACAAAATTAATACATTCCTGTCTCTTACTTTGACCCAAGAGAGACAAAGTCCTCTGGCCTCTGGATCAGCCACTCTCCCTAGTATGTTAGGGACTCCTCCTGCCAAAGTCTTTGGCGTCCTTTTGGCTCCTTTGCGTTCTTGGATCTTTCGGGGCAGTCGGCTGCCAAGTGTTCTCCTATCTCGCATCCAAAGCACTTTCCCTTCCTTTCGGGAAGTGTCGATCTGTTTTGGAGTGAATTTAGGCTTCCCTTTATAGGGATTTGGCTCACCCCCAGTTTCTGTGGGTGAGACTCAGATCTTGGTGGTGACAGAGAAAACGTCTTTCATGTCCCTCCTGGTACAATGTTTTCGTTTCTGATTCCCTTTCTTTGCTTACTCGAAGGAAGGATGGTCTTTGATGTACAAGAGGACTTCGGGCGAAGCGGAATGCATAACATCCTGAATCTGTATATTAGGTAGAGTGTTCGCGTACGCACGTACTTTAGATGACAATCCTACCTTAATACTTCCTGTAATGAAGGGGAAAAAGTTGTTAATGTAGCGGTGCTTTAGTGAGGTTTAGAGGGATAATGAAGGGGACTATATAAGTCTGAGCCCTCCACTCTTGTAACACTTTTTGATGTGACATCTAATCTATCTACTCTCCCTCCTTCCTCCTACTTGCAACCTACTCTCTCTCTCTCTCTCTCTCTCTCTCAGGCTCGCACCAGCAATTTGGGTCGTCTAGCTCTCCCAGGTCGCTGCTAGCTGCTCCAGCTATTCCAAGGTTAGGCCGCCTAGGGCGAGGGGGCGTGCTTCCTTTAGGTCACACAAGTTAGCTTGGGGGGCGTAGCAGCAGCCCATTCCAGCCCCCGGCTGAGCTGAGCCCCTGGCTTAGTCTGGGGTGTTAGAGACAGCATGAGGGCCTGGATTTACTCATTGGCTGTCATGGAGCTCCCAAAGGTGAAGACCTTTGCCACAACCGCTAGCAGTAAACCCTCCTACTCTGATATCGCAGCAACTCCTAGCCCATATACATTGCATTACAAGCGAAGGATTGGCTCAGACTCACAGGAGCATATATATTTTCTACAGCAGGAAATAAGGGAGCTGCGACTCATGGTTGCAGCCCTCAGGAAAAAAGTAAATAGTACTTTTGCTTTTGCTGAGGGGAGAGGGAATTGAAGGGTTTCTCTGATTTCTTTGGAGGAGGCTGGCTGGTCCCCTTTGGAAGGTCTCTTTTCTTTTGCTTTTTCGAAAAGTCTCTTGGAACTTGGGCTTGTCTTTGGAGCTGCATTTGTTGTTGAAGAGCAGCCTCTTTTCCACCTTCAAAGCCACATTGATGGTGTCCTCCAGAGAAGTAGGAGCATTGATATCTACCTCATTCCAAATGGTATATCTTAACTAGGCAAAGGACTTTCTTTGTTGTTCCTTTTTATCCTTCCTACTGAATGCTTAAACTTACAACAAAGTATCTCAAAAACAAGCAACATACTCACTAACTTTCTATTCTTGTTGTTGATGGAGTATGTCTCATTGGACCATCATGTCCCTCTTGAACTCTTTAGGCAGGAAGTGCTTCAACAATTGCTTCTTGAAGCGTTTCCAGGTGTTGGTCTGCTGTCTAGTATTTGCCATGGCTGCCCACCAAAGTGAAGCATGGTCTTGTAGATGCAGGGCACAAATCTGAGTTTGGCCTTCTCTTCATAGTCATCCCCTTCAAAGTACTCGAGATCTTGGATCCAGACCAACAAGACTTCAAGCTGATCTTCTCCCTTGTACTTGTTGAAGTTGAAGAGCTTATCTCCAAGGGGTACTTTATATTTAGCATACCTTCGTCTCTTTGTGTGCCCTCCAGGAGATGAACTTCGGAGCTACTTTCTATGTCGACGAGGGGAGGGAGAGGATGACTTACCCTCCCTGTTGGAGTTGTGGATGTTTGCACGGCTTCTTTCTTGGGATTGGGGCCCTGGTTCGTGGGTTCCCTCATGGTTACTCTCTAGGACTTGCATTTATTGAACTATATTGGACATGCATGTGAGTTCTATACTCGTTTGTGCCAGATGTATGACCATGATAGTGTTATGTTACAGCATGATGGGTTGAAATGTCCCGATGGGCTGAAATACAGCCTTGATATGCACTCTAGAGGTAGATCAATTGGTAGAAACAGGTCATGTTCAAGGGGGAATTCCAAGAGCAAGTCTAGCTCTTGGACTTGTGTTAGATGTTTCTATTGTGGAAAGTATGGCCACATGAAAAAGTACTGCTGGAAATGGCTAAGAAAATGCAAGAAGAAGAGCAAGATTAAGAATGACAGGAAGAAGGAGAAGAAGCATGTTGAGCTTCAAGGCGTGGATGCCAAGGTTTCCACTGAGAGTAGCAGCGATGAAGGCATTCTTTTGTCTATGTTTGACACCTCCTTCTTGGCCACTGATGTACCCATTCTCGATGATTGGATGTTAGATCCATGTGCTTCATGTCATATGACCCCTCATAGGTCATGGTTCTGTGCCAATCAGGAATGCATTGTGGGGGACAGTTTAATGGGCAGTGATCATTCTATGGATGTCTATGGTTACGGGGATATCCACCTTGTTATGCCTAGTGGCTCTATTCTTGTTCTGCAGAGGGTTAGACATATACCAGGACTTGCTATGAGCAAGATCAGTACTGGACAGTTGGTTGAGGCAGGTTATCATGTCTCTTTGGGTGATCATGCATGGAAGATTGCTAGAGGCAATTTGGTTATGGCTAGGGGATCATGGGTTGGATTCTCTTTTTTTGCCGAAAAAACAGTGCTAATTATATTACTTCGAAAACAAGATACAAGAGGTCAGCATTGCAGCTGACGGGCTGCGTTCACTAATCGGACGCAGCCCAAAAAGGTAACAAAAGTAAAGCTCTCTCTCACGGAGGGATAAGGCGAGTGTGAATGAACAGCCAGAGAGGTGGTGAGTAGCGCCACTGAAGGCCCTGCGAAGCCTGCTCGAAGAAGAGGCCTTGTGTGTCCCAAACCCGGAGGAAACGTCTCCGCTTCTCCCGACCGGCCTGGGAGTCCCCTAGTATCTGGTCCCACTGGCCTCTGAGGGTATGTATAATCTCACTCCAGATGTCAGTCATGATCTGGGCAGTCGATAAGGAGGTGCCACCGAGGATCTGCGTGCAGCGCGAGGTCCAAATGTGCCATCCTGCGATGCTGCTAATAATCTCCCAGACTGGCTGCCTCTCCTGAGCTCCTGTGTCAGCCTCTGCCAGGTGCTGCGGGATACTCTCGAGCGGCCCCCACGTCCCTTGTGTGATAAGGAATGTGGGGTCCTGCTGACATGCCTCGAATAAGTGATGAAAACCAGGTGCGGTGCTTCACCAGTAGAACGCGCCCCAAGTGATCAATCCTAGCTCCGGTGCTGCGCGAGTAAGGATCCCGAAGGTCCACCTCCACACTTCCTGGGCGCGAGTGCAACTCCATAGGCAGTGTTTTGGTGACTCCTCGTCCTCATGACAGATCTGACAACGTCCGTCCTGGCCTATCTGCCGCAACCAGCTCCCCACTGGAAGACCTTTGTGGGCAAGAAGCCACAGGAAGTAGGAGATCTTCCGCGGCCGCCAGCTCTCCCACAAGGCCTTCCAGAAGGCCTGCAAAAAGAACCTGGAAATACCCTGTGCATACCAACTGGGCCGCTGGGTGGGAGGGCGGCTCTGCATCCTTCCGAGAACTCGCCTGCCCAATGTCGTGCTGTAGGCAAAGAAAGAGGTTGGCCCCTGACCTGTCACAATCTCTAGCCATCTCCACTCTCCTGGGTTCCAATCAAGCTCTGACAAGGCCCGCCCCTCCCAGAGCCAGAGTCGCCAAAGCTGCAGCTGATCCTGCTCTATGCTAGGATCGGTCCGCCAAACCTTCCCCATGAGGCCTACGACCCGAACCCTCTGCCATGGGAGTAGGGGGTCGATGAGCACATCCTCTCTCCTGAGTCGTCCATCCCCCAGAACCGCGAAGAAGGAAACAGAGGAGTCGTCCATCCGCCCTGCGATCACCAGTGGGATGCCACGGGGGGTGAACTGTCCTAGCCATCGGTCATCACTAGGCATGAGGATCTGAAGCTCAGGTGGAACCAACCAATCAGCTGGAATCGCGCCGTCGATCTCCGTACGTCTCGCCTGGGCTCCACGGGCACCTCCAGCTGCGTCTGCAAGATCAGCCGTCTCCAAATGTCTGTACGTGTCCCTCCAAACTCGAAGGGACCGGGTTGGCCCCCGCATCCAGCCGTCCCACTTGATGTGTGATCTCTCCCCCAATTGAAGGCCCTCGGCATCTCTGACCTGATCGTTCCAGATAAGCGGCTGGCGATCGATCTCCTCCTGACAGCTAGGAGGGGACTGAATGAGACTGAGGCGGAGCCGCCTCCAAACCATGAGGAGGCTACGAACGAGTGGGGAGCGGGGCTGAGTGAGCGGGGCGGAAGTGAAGATCCACCTGAGGGACGGAAGCCACTCTCCACCTCGGCGCGGGACACAAGAACCGACCCCTGAAGTAACATCTTCCACGTTTGCCCCCCCGGGGTCAAACCGCGGATGACTAGCTTGAAGCTCTGGATCGATGACCCCCAGGCCACCCTCAGCCTGCGGAAGAATGACTGTCTGCCAAGCAACCCTGGCTCTGGTATCTCTGAGGCCATCCTCCCCGGACCAAAGGAAGTTCCGAACCAACCTCCTAAGTTGTGCCACGCTGGATCTCGAGAAACACCAACAGGAAGCCACATACCAAGCCGTGGCTAGGAGGACCTGGTTGACTACCAGGGCACGACTTGCAAGGGAGAGCTTGGCAGTGCTCCAGAAAGCCAGCTTCCGTCGGATGGAATCTAGCATCGGGAGAAACTGCTGAGCTGGCGTGATATCCAGGCCGACCTGAAAACCGAGATATCTAGCTGTCTGTCCCCGCGGAATCCACGTGAAACCCAAAAACCTCCCCCACTGAGAGCACGCCCCGGGGTCTGTGAGAAAACCAACTGATTTGTTCCAGTTGATTTTCGCACCGGCAGCCGAACAGAAGACCTCTAGGGCCATCCTCACCCTCTCCAGCATCATCTCATCATCCTGGACATAGAGTGCTGTGTCATCCGCGTACTCCGAGTCCAGGAGCTTCGTGTCCTCCCGGAGTGGAAGGCGAACACCCCTGATCCCAGTAGACCTCGCCCGAAGGTAGTATGTCATAGCCTCAGCGAAGAAGAGAAACAGGTAAGGAGCAAGGGGGCAGCCCTGACACACTGATCTCTCCAGACGAAAACGCTCACCCATCCTGCCGCTAATGATGTGTTGGGGTTAAAGGCACATTGCCAACCCTTATATTAAAGAATTAAAGATAGGACACCTATGACTGTCTTAAGACAGTCATAGGGTAAACCTAATCCTAATAAAACTTAAGTGAGTTTGTGGTGTGGCTCACTCATCACTTCACACCCGCACTATTGTGTCTCTCTCACTCTCTCTCTCTCTTGCTCCCCTTTCAACTCTACTTCCCCCTCTCAACTGGTATCAGAGCCTAACCTCTCTTCACTCCCTAGCCTACCCTTCCTTCCTAGCCCACCCTCAACTGCACCCACCGTACGGACAGATCCGTACGGCTGTACGGCGTCCGTACAAGCGTACGGACGGAGCTCGAGCAGCGAACTGTGGTGCAGGGCGGCATCGCGAAGACAGTACGGCGGCGCAGGCTGCAGGGCGGCATCGCGAAGGCAGTACGGCGGCGCAGGCTGCAGGGCGGCATCGCGAAGGCAGTACGGCGGCGCAGGCTGCAGGGCGGCAGCGCATTGCGAAGGCAGGGTGTGGGGCAGTGCTGCGGGGCAGCAGATCAAGGCGTGGTCACGGGCGCAGTTCGGGCGCGGGCTTTTTTGCATAGCAGCTGCTAGCTGCTAGCTTGCGCAGGGTGCGCAGGATCAGCCTGTGCACAGCACTAGGCTGTGCGGGACCAGAGCGCGCAGCGCGCACACTCAAGTACGGATTCCGTACCTGCTGTACGGATTCCGTACAGGAGCCGTACAGCCGTACAAATCTCCACGCAGAACTGTGCTATCTTGACAGTACAGCAAGTACTTTCCTTCATCTCGTGCTTGAGGTGAAGAGAACCACAGTGTGTGGTTGATTGCACATCTATTTTGTTCTGGGAAGGTAATGCCTTGATTTTGCAAGAGGATATATGCATTTACTGAGTGAAATTCTCAGTTTTGGGTGATCTTATCAAAGGGCTTTTGCCTAGATGTGTTTGCAGTCTATGCCTTGAGGCAGTGTGTAGCCAGGGAGCACACATTTGCTTTATTTCCGCAGTGCATTTGGTGACATTTGTTGCAGATCACATTCTTTGTACACACTCTGAAAATCTCAGTTGAGCCACGCTTGGTCAGGGCGCATCGAGTTTACTCGGTCCCTAACTGCCCATCGTTGACAGTGCTCAAAAGATTTTCTTCTGGGTGTTTGTACTTTGTGGTTTGTGTTGTTACTGAGTACACAGAGGCAGTTTATGCTTTGCACATTGTCAGGTACAAGAGTCAGAGAGATTTTCATTTTGCACTTGATTCAGGTGTCAGATCAAGGGGCTTTTGCCCAGACTTTGTTTGACAGCACTTTAGTTACCTACAGAGATCTTCAGATGCTTTTTCTCCCCTTGGTATAAGGGTGATTGCTTGGGATTTATCCCATTTACTGTTGCAGGTTTTGTGACAGGCTGAAGGATCATTTACTGTTTTTTGGGTGTTTGTCAAGTGGTTTCTGCAATTTAACTCAGTGCAAGACCTCATCTGAGGTGGGAGAAGTGATCAGTACAGTCAGTACAGCAGTGTTTACAGCAGTCTGAGTGGTTTTGTCAGATAATTATGCACTGTTAAGCTCTTGTTGAGCAGCAGCAGCAGTCTGAAATTACTGTTTTTATGCCTCTTTAAGCTCAGAACAGTTTGTCAGAAGGTACAGTACTTGCAGGGACATTTACTGTTTTGCTGCAGATTTTACTGACAGTAAAAACAGCACTTTTGAGAGTGCTACTGGCTCTTGAATAGAGCAGACTTTTCTGAGAAATCAGAACTTTATTATTCAGTCTTTTTTACTTCCAGGGAGTCAGGTACTTTCCTCATCTGATATGGCATCAGGAGGAGGTGATTCTTCAATTCTGAACATAAAGAAACTGGAAGGAGCACATAACTATGCATTATGGGCAGAACAGTGCTTGAATGTTCTTCTGTTAAAGAAGATTGCTAAGCCCATAAGGGTAAAGGGTGTCAAGCCATCTGATATGGCAGCTGATGATTGGGAAGAGCTTGATTTGTCTGCGAGGGCAGCTATTATGCTCACTATTTCAGACACTCTTGTGTTCAATGTACAGGCTGAAAAGACCTCTTATGGTCTATGGCAGAGACTAGAGGAATTGTATGCCCAAAAGAGCTCAGCCAGTAAAGTTTATTGGCTGAAGAAGCTGGTCGATCTTCGCATGAAGGAAGGTACAGCTATGACCTCACACTTGAGTGAGTTTAATGCTATCTTTACACAGCTGATTGCACAGGGGTTGAATCTTGATGAGGAGTTCAAGGCCACTTTCTTGTTGTGTACCCTCCCTGAGAGTTGGGACACTTTCAAGACCACCCTGTCTAATTCGAATATTACTCTTATGTATGCTGATGTAGAGAGCTCTCTTCTTATGGAGGAGATGAGCAGGAAGAATAATGCGGGCAGCAAGTCTTCAAATGCTTTGCAGGTACAGGATAGAGGCAGGACTCAGCAGAAGGGGAAATCTGCTAGTAAGTCCAAATCCCGCAGTCAGTCCCGTGGCAAAAAGGACATTGAATGCTTTTATTGTGGCAAGAAGGGACATGTGAAGTCGAAGTGCTTCAAGTTCATACGGGATCAGAAAGCCAAGAAGGCTGAATCACAGGATACAGGAAATGCAAGCAAAGGCAAAGGCAAGGCCACGCTAGTTGAGTTAGATGCAGTGAATGTTGCAGCAGAGGACAGTGACAGTGACATACATGATGTTTTATGCTCTTCTGCTGTAATAGCACATGCTGTGGTTATTGATGGCCATGACATGCACACCTGGCTCTTAGATTCAGGTGCCTCTTTTCATGTTACACCTCACAGGGAGTGGTTTACTTCCTATACAGGTACTCATGGAGTTGTTCATCTTGGGAACAACTATGCATGTCAGATTGCAGGGATTGGCAGTATTCAGATAGTATTTCCTGATGGACAGTCATTTATGCTTGATGGTGTTCGCCATGTGCCGGAAATCAAGAAAAATCTGATTAGCACTGGCTTATTGGATGACAGTGGTTACCACACCACATTTGGGGATTCCAAATGGGTGATTACTGATGGCCAGACAGTAGTGGCTGAGGGTTTTAAGAGTGATACCTTGTACCCTCTTTATGTTTCCAGCGTGGGTAATCATGTTGTTGCCATAACCGAGCTGCCAAAGGTTTCATTGTGGCATAGCCGGTTGGGACACATGTCTGTTAAAGGAATGAAAGAACTGTCACGTTTGGGTTATCTGCCGTCTCTTTCATTTTCAGATTTGCCTACTTGTGATCATTGTATTTTTGGCAAGCATTCTGTGACTCCTCATAAAAGGAGAACTCCCCAGAATAGAGCACCACTTGATCTAGTGCACACTGATTTGTGTGAGATGCCACAGTTATCACTAGGGGGTGCCAAATATTTTATTACTTTCATTGATGATGCCACACGCAAGGTGTGGGTCTATTTCTTGAAGCATAAGGGAGATGCCCTAGATGCTTTCAAGAGGTTTGTCGCTCAGGTTGAAAATCGGACAGGTCGTAGGCTGAAATGCCTCAGATCCGATAATGGGGGTGAGTATGTGTCACATGCTTTTGTGCAGTTTTGCCAAGCTAAGGGCATCAAACAGGAACTCACAGCCCCTCATAATGCATCTCAAAATGGTGCAAGTGAGCGGATGAATCGAACTGTTCAGGAAAAGGTTCGATGTATGTTGTCTTATGCTGCATTACCCCATGGCTTTTGGGCAGAAGCCGTGCAAACAGCAGTTCACATTATTAACAGGTCACCAAATAAGGCTTTGGAATTGAAAGTGCCAGAGGAGGTGTGGTCTGGCAAGCCACCCTCATATAAACACTTACGGGTATTTGGCTGCGAGTGCTTTGCTCATGTACGCAAAGATCTCCGCACCAAACTGGATCCAAAGTCTATCAGATGCATCTTTATGGGATATGGTGATGAAGGTGAAATGGGGTACAGATTATGGGATCCCGTTAAACGGAAGATTATACGCAGCAATGATGTCATCTTTAAAGAAGATTGTGTACACAAGGAACCCGTGCAACCTGTGGAATACAGGCGGGTTATTTATGATGATGTTGGACAGCAAAGAATGCCTATTTATATGCAGCAGCAGCCTGCTGCAGATCACCCTGTTCAAGAGGGTATACAGGCTGATATTCAGCCAGAAAATTTTGCCAATAATGCACCACTGGATGTGCCAACAGATGGGGCTGTAGAACAGCCAGGTACGGTGGTACAGCCACCTGTTATGCATGAAGAACAGGCTGGACAGCAGCCTAATCCGGAACAGTTTGTTAGGAGGAGCACCCGTGCACAACGGCCTCCTGCCAGGTTTGTTCCCGGAGCCAATAATGTGGCTGATTTTGTCATGCTGACAGATTGTGGTGAGCCTTCCAGCTTCAAGGAAGCTATGGGCAGAACAGAGAAAAAGA
Organism: Dipteris shenzhenensis; assembly: GCF_047967505.1. Classification (NCBI taxonomy): domain Eukaryota; kingdom Viridiplantae; phylum Streptophyta; class Polypodiopsida; order Gleicheniales; family Dipteridaceae; genus Dipteris; species Dipteris shenzhenensis. The sequence continues at coordinate 6,089,569 of NC_141603.1, read as the reverse complement.
AGTGGGAGAAAGCCATGCAGTCAGAAATGGATTCTCTACTTCAGAATGATACATGGGACTTGGTGCAGTTACCTGCAGGCAGAAAAGTTTTGCCATGTAAGTGGGTTTACAAAGTCAAAGTGGATTCAAATGCTTTACCGAGGTATAAGGCCAGATTGGTTGCCAAGGGATTCAAGCAGGAGAAGGGCATTGACTTTGATGAGATCTTTTCCCCTGTAGTCAAGATGACTACTTTGAGAGCAGTGTTGGCTCTTGTTGCTCATGCTGACATGGATTTATGTCAGATGGATGTGAAGACAGCTTTTCTTCACGGAGATCTCCATGATGAGATCTATATGAGTCAGCCAGAGGGATATGCTGTTAAAGGGAAAGAGCAGCTTGTGTGTAGGCTCAAAAGGAGCTTGTATGGACTCAAGCAGGCGCCAAGAGAATGGTACAAGAAGTTTGATGCATTCATGCAGTCCCAAGGGTATCATAGGTGTGAGACCGATCATTGCTTGTACACCAAACGGGCAAAGGATGGCAGTTTGATGCTACTCATTCTATATGTGGATGACATGCTTATTGCCAGTAAATCTCAGCATGAGATTAGTGCTTTGAAGAAACAACTGCATAAGTCTTTTGACATGAAAGACTTGGGTGATGCAAATCATATTCTTGGCATGCGTATTACTCGTGACAGGTCCAAGGGACTTTTGTTTCTGTCACAGAAAGAGTACATTGACAAAGTACTGCAGAGGTTTAAAATGGAGGGGGGGAAGTCCATTAGTACCCCGTTGCCTCCACATTTAAAACTCAGCAGTAAGGACAGCCCCAGATCACATGATGATAAGGCTGAAATGGCCAAGGTTCCGTATGCATCTGCAGTTGGATCTTTGATGTATGCCATGGTTGCCACTCGTCCGGATATTGCTTTTGCGGTGGGAGTCATCAGCAGGTATATGGCAAATCCAGGCAAGCGGCATTGGGAAGCAGTGAAAGGTGTCTTGAGGTACCTCAAAGGTACCAAAGACTTGTGCATATGCTATGGTAGGCAGGATGCATTGGTGCATGGTTTTACAGACTCAGACTATGCAGGGAATGCAGATAACCGGAAGTCTACTACCGGTTATATTTTCACATTTGCAGGAGGTGCTATATCATGGGTGTCTCGGTTGCAGAAATGCGTTGCACTGTCAACCACAGAAGCTGAATATGTTGCAGCCACTGAGGCTTGCAAGGAAGCAATATGGCTTACTCGGCTGGTGGGAGATTTGGGCATTACAGGAGATATGCCAGTTTTGCATTGTGATAGTCAGAGTGCTATCATGTTGGCAAAGAATCCGGTTTTTCATCAGAAGACCAAGCACATAGAAGTGAAATATCATTTCATCAGGGAGGTACTGGAAGACAAGCGTCTTGAGCTTGTGAAAGTACATACTGATGATAATCCTGCAGATTTGCTCACTAAGAGCTTGCCTACAGAGCGGTTTGCACATTGCCGCCACATCATGGGATTAGGATGAGACCATTCTTATTTTATGGTCCTGTATACAGTAACTGTATATTGCTGTAATTTTTATTCTTTACTCCCCTTTAGGCACATTGGCCTTTAGGTGGGAGGTTGTTGGGGTTAAAGGCACATTGCCAACCCTTATATTAAAGAATTAAAGATAGGACACCTATGACTGTCTTAAGACAGTCATAGGGTAAACCTAATCCTAATAAAACTTAAGTGAGTTTGTGGTGTGGCTCACTCATCACTTCACACCCGCACTATTGTGTCTCTCTCACTCTCTCTCTCTCTTGCTCCCCTTTCAACTCTACTTCCCCCTCTCATGATGACCCTGCTAGAAGCTGTCCTGTACAACGCTGAAATACCCTGAATCCATCTTGCTGGGAAATCTAGTCGCTCCAGAGTCCCCTCCAGAAAAGACCAGTCCACTCGATCGTAGGCCTTCTCAAAGTCGAGAAGTAGGATGGCTAGGTGTGACCCACTGTGCTGAGCCCACTCCGCCGCCTCTGAGAAGGTGAAGACATTTTCCAGGATACTGCGATCCTGGACAAATCCTGTCTGAGTGTCATGAATGAGGTCTGGAAGTAGAGGCCGAACTCTGGCGCTGATCATCTTGGCAAGGATTTTGTAGGCAGTGGTAAGGAGGGTGATCCGGCGCCACTGACGGATCTCCTGTCTATCTCCTCCCTTCGGGATGAGGCAAATCAGTCCCGAGGAGAGGCTCTCTGGCATATAACCGCTGCTGAAAATCCTCTGAAGAGCTGCTAGGAGGGGCTGATGGATCTGATCCCAAAAGGAGGTGAAGAATGCCCGGGATAGCCCATCCTCGCCCGGGCATTTCTGCCCGTCGATGGCCATCAAGGCCTCCAACATCTCGTCCGTAGTGAATGGTGCCAACGTCGCCTACATGCTGGGCTGGACCAGGGATGGAATGTGCCTCCACACCTCCTCACGGGAGCGTCGAGTGCGAGGGGCAAGTGGCTCCTGCTGGAAAAGAGTCCTGTAGAAGTCGGTAGCCAACCCCAAGACCTCACCCGGATCCGTAACGATGTGCCCCTCCGCTGTCCTGAGACTCCGAAGCTGATCACCTTGCTGCTCTCTGGCCATGCGTCCTGAAGAACTCCCTGCACATCCGGTCACCCTTCCGAGCCCAGAAGAGGCGTGATAGGAAAACTTTGAACGGTGCTGGAGGGTCTCCTCAAGAAGGGCTCTGGCTCGAAGGGCCTGGATCCGAAGCTCCTCCGAGCCCGGGGCTGCCTGCTGGAGTCGCTGAATGGAGGCGAGGTCCGTCCGAAGAGCTCTCTCTCTGCCCCACCACTCCTGTCGAACCTGTAGGGCTGCGAGCTGGCAAATCTGGCTGGACTCCTGCAAAGCCTGCGCCACCGAATCAACCAGATCCACGCACTCGCCCCAATCTCTGTCCCATAGACTGCATATACTGCTGCGCACGTCCACCCTCGAGAAAATGGAGTCGGGAATCCGGCATGAACGGGGGGGAAGGGCCTGGACTGCCGAGTCTAATGATAAGAGCACAGGTGCATGGTCGGAAAGTGTCGTCCCTGGAACTATACCCGCCTGACCGCCTCTGCTGATGGCCCAATCACTGACATAAAATCTATCCAGCCTCTCCAGGAGTCTGCCTCCTTCCCTACGGAAGCCCCACGAGAAGTCCAAGCTCCCGTGCCAACGCCGGAAGGACGGGTCTCTCCAACTGTCCCTACCTCCTGTCGCGAAGATGAATGAGTCCCAAGCGGACTGCTCTGCCTGAGACATACCTGTAAACTCCGGTCCTCTGCCCTGCTGGTCCTCCAAGGTCTCCAGATTGTTGAAGTCACCTCCAACAATCCAGGAATCCATGTCTGGGAGAATCCCTGTAAGTGTCCTCCAGAAGGCGGCTCTGCAACGGAGATCTGTGGGAGCATAAATGTTGAGGATTCCTATTCTGGAACCCTCCAGTTCCAGGCCTACCCAAAGGGCACGGCCTGGGATCAACGTGCCATGACCGAGAACTCCCTGGGCTAGCTGCTCGCACACGGAAGTACAGACACCTCCACTCCTCCCCTGTGCGCCGATCGAGGGCTCCCAATAAGTGTGAGACCGTCCAGGGAGAATCTTCCCGCAGCTACGGGAGTGAGCCGTAGAAAGCTTGTGCTCCTGGAGCAGAAGTACATCCAAACGACCAATCACTGCTAGCTGAAGTTCCTGTCTCAAAATGAGCTTCCTAGGACCACGGGTGCCAGAAGAATGAAACCCGTTCACATTCCAGGATACGAGGTGTAGGCTCATGGTGAGGACTGGGAGGCTGCGAACAACTGTCTGCTCGCGGTCGAAGTCGATGAAGAAGCTGACATTTCGGAGTGGAGGCGCTGACGCTTATGAGAAGGTTTGGAGGGGGAGGCGGGGTCGTCTTGCCCGTTCTTCAACACCTTCAGCAAAGGCGAGAGGCCTTTGGTGCCATGAGCGAATGCTTTCTCGAGCCAGCTCGAGATCTCTGAAGTAGTCATCCCGTAGAAGGCTCGGAGTTTCTGAGGGGTCCAGGCTCTGACATCCTGGGGGAGGGGCCATGACAAGGGGGGCCTGAGGATCACAATCAGTCTGAAGCGTTTGGCGGCGCAACGCCACCGCAGGCGCACGTCACCCTCAGACCACTGAGTCTCGAGAAGCTGCCCACCGGACGGGCCTATCTAGGAGCAAACCTGAGCGTGCGTCTGCTCTCTGAGAGCCTCCCAGACCGAGTCGTCTGTCCAAGTCTCGGTGCCGTCGCTGAGGAACGTGAAAGCAAAGCTAGGGCCATCCCTAGGGGCCAAGGCGGCTATCTTCCCATCCGCCCCTTTGCGGAGCAGGAAGATACTGATGTCGAGACAAGCAGGGAAGGTCCCGAGGTCGACCACATCCAAGTAGTCCCAGGGGCCAGATCTGTAAAAGTCACGAGGAAGCTCTCTCTCCTGAAGCTGAGGCCCATCAGAGTCTGCCACTGAGGGGCTAGCGGACGGGCTAGCGGACAGGGAAGCCTGCTCAGTGGTGGTGTAGACTCAGGGTGTCCTGCCAGTGGAGGGGGAGGGGGAGGAGGCTGGGGGGTAGGCGACTCAGACTCCACGGAGGCGACTAGCGGAGGAGGTGGAGCGGGGGCTGCCCTCGGCTGAGGAGCCGTCGGTGCAGCTAACTCTGCAGGAGAGCTGAGAGAGGCTGGGGGGGGGGGATGGGGATGCATCTGGAACTGGGGCTGAGAAGGAGGAGGAGACTGAGGAGGAAGAGGCGGGGGCTGAAACTGCGGGTCGGGAGAAGGAGGGTGCAACTGGGGAAGGGGCTGGGACTGAGTGGAAAGGGGCTGGGGAGCGGAAGAGAGGGGGACCTGAGGCTGTGAAGGGCGGGCTACTGTCGAAGAAGAAGCTCTCCCAGGTCCCTGGGGCGGCTGCCTGTCAGGTCTCTGAGGTGCTGCTGCAGGTTGGGTAACCTCTGCCTCCTTGCCTTTATCAGAAATCTTCTTGTTCTTTCCTCTTTTCCTTCTAACCCGAGTCCAACCGCCAACTAACTCTGGACCGGACTCCGGTTGCCTCAGCTTCTCCTGACGTGGCTGCCCGGAGGGGGGGGGGAGGGGGCGGAGGGGGAGGGGGCAGGGGAGGCCGAGAAGAGCTGGCGAATCGTGGACAAACAGCCGCCAAGTGCCCAAAGCCGTGACACCTCAGGCACTGGCTTGGCTGTCCGGTGACTACCATGCTCTGGGTGATGCTGCCGGCATCTGTCACGATCTCGATCACTGCAGGGAGAGTCGCAGGATCCGCCACAGCCACACGGACTCGGGGGGCTCCTGCCGTAGTCACCGCGTCGGCGAAAGTGTCGTGCATAACCCAGCCAAAGTGGGAGCCTAGGTCCCTGACAAGTATAACCCAGAAAAAGGGGGGGATAGATGTGGGAGGGTGGAGCCTGGGTGTGAAGAAGACGGGTGCGGAGGCGGAAAGCGGGAAGGATGGAGGGCGGAGGGCGGAGGAAACGGGGCGGGAGGCCGGGAGGCGGAGGTGGCGCGGGGTGGGGGAGTGAGGACGGAGAACGGGTGAGGTGAGGAGGCGGGAGCGGGGGAGAGGCGGGGCGGGGCGGGAGGGGGCGGGGTGGAAGGGCGGGACGGAAGGGCGGGGCGGAGCGAGAGGGCGGGAGGGGCGGGGGCGGAAGGGCGGGGTGGAAGGGGTTGGGGTGGAGCGGAAGGGCGGAAGGGCGGGAGGGGCGGGGGCGGTGTGGCGAGGGGGCGGGGGGGTGAAGCGGGGGGGCGGGGGAGGAGCGGAGTGGGGCGGCGGGGCGGGTGAAGCGAGGGGGCGGGGGGGTGAGGCGGAGCGGCGAGGGGGGGCGGCGTGAGACGGGGTGAGGCGGAGGGGCGAGGGGGTGAGGGAGCGGAGAGGCGAGGGGTGAGGCGGAGAGGCGAGGGGTGAGAGCGGAGGGGGACGAGGGGGGTGAGAGTGGAGGCGAGGGGGCGCGGCGGTAGTGGCGAGGTGAAACGGCGGGTGAGGGGGGGGGTGAGGGCGGAGAGGCAGGGGGTGGGGGTGGTCGAGGCGAGTAGGAGCTAGGGGGAGGTAGAGGTTGCGGGAGGGGAGGGGAGGCTCGCAGGAGCTAGTTTGTTAAATGGGAGTGACATCAAAAAAATGGGTTGGATTCTCTTATGCATTGCATGTATCAGGTGTCTAGGATCAGATGCTTATGATTAGTAAGCAGCCATAAGTTAGTTTATGGTATGCCAGACTTGGACATATGTCTGCTGCAGGTATGGAAGCCTAAGCTTACAACATTGAGATACATTCCTGTTATGGATGTCTCTCAGATTTTATGTCATGATCCTCCCATGATGAACCAATGGCAAGTGGAGAACTCCCGTAGACACTCCTGCGTGGAAGCATTGAGGAAGACAATTAGTGAGAGGTATGTTGAGCCATTGCAGTTGGTTCATAGTGCAGTTTGTGGGCCTATGCCTACCGTTTCACTGGGTGGCGCCTCTTACTTTGTGACATTTATTGATGCTGCTATGAAGTATATATGGGTATATCTCATCAGAAGCATGATGTATATGATACATTTCAGCGCTTCTGGGTAATGCTGAAAATCAGTCAGGAAAGAAGCTATTGAGCTTGATGACTGATGGTGATGCAGAGTTTACTTCTTCTAGATTTCAGCATCTATGTGATACACTTGGTATCAGGAGGGTGTTGACCACTCCTCATCTTTCTGCTCATGATTCCTTGGCAGAAGGCATAAATCGGATTCTATTGGACAGGATTGGTAGCATGCTACGATATGCAAGTCTTACCGAATGCTATTGGGCTGAGGCATGTAAGACAGCTGCATACTTGCTTAATAGGTCACCCAGGAGATCTATGGATGGTAGAGTGCCATTTGACTTCTTGATAGGCAGGGCACCATGTTATGAGCATTTACGTGTGTTTGGCTGCGAGGCTTGTGCTCATGGTTCCCGATCGAGGAGGTGTATCTTCCTTGGATACAGTGAGTCCAATAGGGACTACAGGTTATGGGATTCTTCATCTAAAGAGCTAATATGCAGCCATAATATCTATTTCAGAGAGAATGCTATGTTTAGACAGCCCAGGACTATGGATAGCAGGAAAGTGGTGTTCCAGGAGGGTTAAGTGCAGTGATACCTCCAAATTCTTTGCAAGGGCAGCCCATATCCCTTGGAGTGGGAGGTTTTTCCCACAGTGGGCAGGTTATAAAGTTGGGACAGCCATGATTACTTCTTGATTTTGGTTAGAGACGGTCAGATGTCTCGAGTATTCCACAGGTTTATACTCATATGGAGATTGTTGATGCATCTTCTATGGACAGTTACAGTTTGCTCCCAGGATGCGGAGTGCCTCTTGCAGATGAGGATGAGGCTATGCATGGTGAGCAGGATACTTGGGCTAGTGATGCCCGGTATGATCCATTGGCTGGTTATGCCAGGACAGATGTGGTTTCTGCAGTTATTAACTCAGGTCATATTTCGCATGGGCAGGAATCATTGATATGTTTGCTTCGTAAGTGCCTCCATGGCTAGAAGCAATCCCCTCGAGCTTGGCTTCATAGGTTTGATACTGTTATGAGAGCTCAGGATGTGATGCGCAGTGAGACAGGTTATGGTCTTAGTATTCAGGAGGTTGCTATCCTTCTGGGGCTACTTGTCATATGGTCCTTTATGGACATGGATGCTTTGCAGTGGGAGCTGCATGGTCTTGATGATGTTTGTCTTCCGATACTTGGTTGTTTCCGTATGGAAAGGGGGAAGTTACCAAGTACTCCATTGCCTATATTGGCTCGATACATGAAACACAGTAGGTTTGACGATCACAGATCAATTGAGCAGCAAGTTATGGTTGATATAGCAGCCATAGTACTTCATGTATCCATGACTGGGTTGAGACTTGGTTCTCACATGTTTGCCATTGGGACTACACTTCCGGTTCTTGCTTCCGTTGCAGTGGGAGTTGGTAGCATGATTATGGCAGATTTTGGCAGTAGTGAAGCGGTTGTGGACATCATGTCCTTATGCTTCCAGGAGCAGCATGCAGGCGATGTAGATTGGGTAGATCGGTAGAGGTCTATTGTAGGGCATGTGCTTATGGTCACAGGTGGTACAAAGACATTTTCTTTGCATAGTGACAGTTCGGGTGCTATGGACTTAGCATAGGAGCACGTGGTGGTGAGAGTTCACTCTCCCAGTGAGATCTGGCATGAGATCTTGGTTGACAGGCATCTACAGCTTGTCATTTTCTATCCTGCAGACTTGATGTCTGCTAGCAGCTTGTCATCTATGCACTTTGCACGTTGTAAAGTGCCGATGGGCATAGGATGACGGTTTGGTCATCTTGTTTTTCAGCCGATGGCTGATTGTATTATATGTGTACTATACTCCCTTAAAGGCACACTGCCTTTAAGTGGGAGGTTGTTGGGGTAAAGGGCAGTGTGCCCACCCACTTGTACAGTGCCCGTGTATACTCATATATATATGATAGAGGAATAAACTGGAGTAGCTTTTGCTCCACCACTTCTGGTGTCTCCTTATCCCTTTGTGTGTGCTCCCCTCTCCCACAAATCATGGATCTGGAACCACCTACTCAGGGGCATTCCACTATATGTAACCCTACTCATGAATGAAATTTGACTTGCGATTGCTCTCATTTGCTCACTTGCTCACTTGCTCTTGCTCATGCTCCATTTCTAACAGTGAGCCAATGCCAAGAGACATGGAGATACAAGATAAGACGACAAACAAATAAACCTCTTAACTGAGGTCAATTAAGCTCAAACATGACTTTAGAATAGGTCAATGTGTAGGACTACTCACCAGGAACCCATTGGTGAAGTCAGAATTCAATTCTAACCACTTGGAATTTCAGGGTTTTCAGGTGACACCTGCTAGACTGACACATGCCAAGTGAAACATGGAAGACTAACACGTGACAGGCTGACATGCAACAGATTGACACATGGCAGGCTGAGTTGGCAACAAGGACAGCTGGCCCAACCACTTGGCCATGCATTAGGGGGTGGGGTGGCATGCAAGCTGATGTGTGGGGGCTCGCCCACCACTTGGTGGACTGGGAAAACTTGCCAACTTGGGCAAGGGGGTGGGCTGGGCCTATAAAAGAAGGCCCTCTCTCCCTCATTTGACACAAATCCCACGTCCATTTTCTGTTCTTCCTCCCTCCTTGGTGCAGCAGCCCTCCTCCCTTCACCATCTTGGTGCAGCCAACCTCTCTCAGGCCCTCTTGGTGGTGCAACAGTATTCTTTCTTCTGCCAAGCTTTCTCTTTCTCTCTAGCAGCCATCTCCTCTCTCTACAGTTTCAGCCCTCTCTCTATTGGAAGCCAAACAAAGGCTGCCACATGGCACTAGATTCGTGCCGGGTGCGGGGTCGCCAACTTCCAAGCCCATCCCATAGCCACACGCATGCTCCATAGCTCCCCAAAAAGTCACGGGAAGGGATGTTCAAGGGGTTAATATCTTCAAGGCTCTCCAAGGGTACATATTGCTTATGGGATGGAAATCCCCCCTAGTACATGTGTCAACTGCGCAGGGCCTCCTCCAGCTCTTTGTATTTTTCCGTGGACCACTCCATGTATGCAAGGGTGAAGGCCACCACCTCCAACACCCCCCTTGTGGACGAACCCCAAAGCACCAATCAAGGCACTGGCCAAATCAAGACCAGCACACCAAACAATGCCATGTGGACAAATCCCACGGGGTCAGCAAACCGAAGCTGTGCCCAAAGTGCATGAAAAACCATGCAAGCCGACAGACAGCAACCACCGGTGCTAGCAGCCGCCCACCGTAATACTGTCCTACTGCAAATCACGCCGTGAATCACCACCCTCCATGCCCAATCTGCATATTGTGACACCTCTGCACAGGACATAGGTCTAGAATTCTACGCGACTGCCACGTGTCACATCCGCGACAGCCGCCACCTGCTCTGATACCATGTTGGCAGCCAAACAAAGGCTGCCATGTGACATTGGATTCGCGCCGGGTGCAGGGTCCTCAAGCCCGTCCCATAGCTGCGCACATGCTCCACAGCTCCCCAAAAAGTCACGGGAGGGAATGACTGTGGAGGACTCAAGGGGTTAATATATTCAAGGCTCTCCAAGGGTACATATTGCTAATGGGATGGAAATCCCCCTAGTACAGGTATCAACTGCGTGGGCCTCCTCCAGCTCTTTGTGTTTTTCCATGGACCACTCCATGTATACAAGGGTGAAGGCCACCACCTCCAACACTCTCTCAGCAGAAATCTTCTTCTCTTGTCACTTTTGGATCAGCAGCAGCATCCTTTTCTCTGTCCCCTACCTTGGAGCAGCCAAAGCACTCTCTCTCTAGAACATTACTCCACTCTAGGGCCTTCTCTCTCTAGACTGCAGTACCCTTCTCTGACTTTTTCCGCTCTCCAGCATTAGAATCCAGATCTTTTCAGCAAGGGGAGGCTGCTATTGCACCAAGGACTCCATCCTCAAAGAAGCGAGGATGAAGAGGAGTTTGTATCTGAGTTTCTGTTTGTTTTCAGAATTCCTACTCTCATTTCCACATTGTGATTTCTTTCCCTAGAAATCTAGAATGTGCTACTATTGTTGGATGAAGTTTGGATTAAACATACATCTTCCTTGCGGATTGTGGTACCGAGGGAGTCCAGTTCCCACTAGTTCCAGCATTGAGTCATTACTTGTACAAAGCTCAATTTGAGCATCCCTTGTTTTTCTGTTGTGTCTGAGTCCTATCGCTCTCACGAGCTTAAGTCAAAGTTTGTAAGATGCATTGCAGCTTGGTCTTGTATCTCCATTGAATAAGGGGGGGGTCCCGTCTTGGCCCCTCAACTTGAGTGCAATCATTGAATTTCTCTTGGTGCTCTTTAAAATTATCAAGAAATGCAAGCATTCTCATTCATGCAAACTCCAATCCAACTTGCATCCATGTGCATTGTGAGAAGTCTGTAAAAATAGTCTTTAAAACTCTTTATCTGAATTGTTGAAAAGCACATAGTGGTTTCATTGGTATCAGAGCCTAGGTAGTGGTCCTGTACTTTGTGTTTTTCCCTTGTTGAGCCCTTTCTTGTTCTCCATTGGGTCAAATCTGCCATCATGGCAACCCATGGCCTTGATCCTCATTGTAGTCTCCATGAATTGAGTTCTGTCATGCAGTCTACACCCTGTACACCATCCTGTACTTGCAAGTAGACTGACTTCGAGAGTGATGACTGAATGATAGAGCGTGCTTGCTCATCCATGTCATCCCAATCACTCTGTTTAATGCTATTAGGCTTGACACCTTTGCATTGTATGGGCTTATGCTGCCTCTTCTCTGCACTAACACATCATAAATTCGCTCTTTCCAATACTGAAAGTTTGATCCATCCAACCTCTCAATATCAAAGAGGGCACTACCAGCTGTAGATGCCATATCTGTGGCACAATAGCTCACAACCAACTGGCTAATCCAATGCTCAAAAGCACTCAGCCATAAAGAGGCATAAACAAGAATATATGCAGCCCAGTAACCTGCCAATGCCTGGCAAATCCAAGTAAGCAATGCACTGAACCAAATGAGCAATGCCTGCTCAACCAATGGCAGTAGGAGCCCAGCTCAACTATCCATAAACATCAGTGCGGCATCCACCAATGCAAATCCATAATGCATCGAAATGGCATTTATTGCATCACCAATGCATCACCTTAAGTGTGCAACCCTTTGGCATCAAAATCAAGCATTCACCACTTGCCAAATGTGCCAAAGTGACTTGCCAAAGTGCTAATAATGCCCTTGGACTGAAGTGAGATCCCAATCACTTTTTGTAATTTACTGTGAGTTTCCAATTCACTGTTGTGCAAGAGAAATTCCTACAACAATACCTCACATCCACTTTGGGCAAGATAACACGCTGTCCCTGTTTTTGAACAGTGATATCTTTTCACGGAAAGACCGGACGCCAAAGATGTAAACAGCAAAGTTGTAGCTTGTAGAAAGATCTACAACTTGTCAGTTGACCTCAAGAGCCAAATCCTTGTGGATTCTCAGATATTCTCACCTGAAAACAGCTTCCTACACATTGGTCACAAATAGACAGTAGACTGTAACTTTTTGTGGTTTTGCAGAGGCTGTAACTCTTGCAGCGTATACCGGATCAACTTGCTTCCATAAGCAAAGTTAAAGTTTGTTCTGCGAACTACAACTTTCCAGTTCGGCACAAAGTGCAATTCCGCACCAGGAAAAAGGTACTCAGTCCTGAAAGTGACTGTTTTGTCATAAAAACAGCAGTAGCAGCTTCCTTGTATGCTTGCTGCCCTTTACAGCACTCATCTGCTCCAGCAAAACAGCCCCAAAAACGGTCAAAATACATCCAACAGATCACCCCGTATGTCAACTGCAACACCAGCAAAATGGCAAGTACAATGCCCAACCAAATCAGCCCCGAGAATGCTCATAGATCAGCGATAAAATAGCCCAAAAGCATTGGCAAAACAGCCCTGAAATGTGCTCCAAACAATGGCAAATCACTGACAATACATCCTCCTCAGCTACTCAATGAACTGACATAAACACCACCATACATGTAGGTGTAAAACCGTCAAAATGTCCATTGAATCTTTGTCAAAATGACCTCAAAGCATGTGTCCACAGTCAACAAAAGTATCTGCAATGGCCTCTGACAAGAGAACTCCTAAACCGTGAGTCTCAATGTCAGCCTACTATTGCTCAGGGTGCCTAACCGTATCCCCAAGCCAAGCCAAACTGTCAAAATCAGACCAACTGTAATGGAATGTCCACAAGGACTAAGATGCACCAGAGTATGTATGTACAAGGACCCAAATGCACTGAATAAATGGCACACATAGCTCAGTAGTAGCTGTAACCAACTGCTCAGTGCACAAGCACAAAAATGCCAAAACTCCATTGTGCAAATCTCGTAAAAACACGTAAAATATCCTGCAAAAACCTCAAGATCAGCGTGTCCTCAGCTCCAAGAGAACAAATGCAATCACTGGCAATCCCCTAGGCATCCAACTGCATCAACCAGAAGCTTCACAGGCTCCTAGTACTACCTCGAGGCCAAGCCACCGCTTCAATAGGCATGTAAAGCTGACAAACCTCCCAAGCGGCTCTATTTCATGTGGCTTCAACATATCTAGCCAGCCGATGAACCTTCTCTACCGCTCCTTCTATGATTGCAAGCTTCTCACGTTCAGTCGGCCAGTTTCCATGTCCGTCTCGGCGCCATCATACAGCTCTATGACAATGCATGCTCCAGCCTTCACACAACAACGGTCTGCTACGCCAGCCTATGCCTCCACAAACAGCTCCATAGCCACCTCTCTGGTCAATCGATGACTCTAGAGCACAGCAAGGCCACAAACCTTGCAAGGCCTCCTCTCTACAGCAAAGGCAACAACCTACAAAAAAAAAACTACGTAGCCACCAACGACCGCATCTCCGAGCTCCTGCACAGTAGCAGCACATCAACAAAGATAGTGCTCACGAGCCAAGTTGCCTCTGAGCTCCGAAGCTCTATTGTCCATCCAGCAACGCGCGTGGATGGGTTCTGCAGGTTGCTGGAGCACTGGAGCGCTGGAAGATAACCCAAAGTGATTCTTGCAGCTGTGTTGTAGAGCAAACAGATTTGGATGATGTCTACCTAAAATCTCCCCGTGAATGAGAGAATCGAGCTCTCCAAAGCTCCCGATAGATCTCTCGAAGCAGTGCCCGTGCTCCTCTCACCGAGCTCCTTGTAGATCGAACGCCATGGGTTCTGATACCAGTTGTGGGAGAGGAAAGCACACACAAAGGGATAAGGAGACACCAAAAGTGGTGGAGCAAAAGCTACTCCAACTTATTCCTCTATCATATATATGAGTATTACACGGGCACTGTACAAGTGGGCGGGCACACTGCCCTTTACCCCAACATGATTATCTCCCTCATTGTCTCCATCAGTAACACCCCCAAGTCCTCCATCAAACTGCCCACCAAGTCCCTAATTTATCTCAATCACACCTAGATGGGTGACACCTAACTGATGAGTCACTTGACACACCTACCATGGTGCTCACTAGCACTCACACCATGTCCTACACAAGCACTAGCACACTGGCACACACACACCACATGACCATGCCCATAAGTGTGTCCCCTAAACATCAATTTATCCAACATACCCCCCTTAAATTGATGACCTTCTACCCTGGCAATAGACAATGGGATACAACATGGTTTTCATGCTCCCGACCTTGTTCTCACTCCAGTTGCATCGGCAGTAGACTCATGTGAACATGCTTGGTACGGATCTACAAACGTCGCAGACGTTGTGCACCAGCTTGTTCTCCAATTCCAGGTAAGCCTACCTACCTTGGTCTACTAACCCATTGTCCTCCTCATATGGGGGCTCAGACATGGGTTAGTGACCATCCTTCTAACAAGAGCATCTTCTTATGTGGTAGAATTGTCATGTTATAGCAACCAACCATTGTAAACATGAATTTGTGCTCCCCCCTCTTGGTTGCAATCAGGACTTTGTCCATGAAACTTGCACAGCCTAAAGCTCTTCCACGATACTTGTGCTTCCAAAGCAGCCTTAGGCCATATGCATGATTAGATAGAGAAGTGGGGCCGTCCGATTGATGCAATTTGAATTTTTGAGTGTGCAATAACTATGCTACGCTTCCTAGAAAATACACATGTTTAATGCAATATAGCATGATAACGAAGAAAAGCAAGATCCAGCCTTTTTTTGAGGTGCTATCTTATGTGCAAGCTTTTCAAACTTTGTTTATTACTCAAGTCTTCCCTCCCAAAATAGTAACTTGCTCACAATTCAGCATCTAGACTCTCAGATTAGCTCATTGAACCATAGAAAATCTACAAGAACCCTGTCTTGCAATACGTGTCTTTGCTATAACAAGCTCCATGCCCAAAAAAACATTTTGCCAATTATGTGGTTGTTATCTTGCCATGTCAATCATGACAGTCAAGCATCTAAGGAAGAGCAAGTTATCTCACCACCCAACCGGAGGTGTGACCCTTGAGGGATCTAGTCTGCTTAATAGTCAAAAATGCCTTTCATACCAACGTGTACTCACGACGAACAAGGGTGTACATGCGTAGGAGCTACCTTACCCAAGGAATCTCAAAGAATTGAGGTCAAATCTTATATTTAGAAGCCTACCTACATATATCTAACACCTACTCCTATTTAAATGTTACCAGAACGTATCAGAAAATGTTTCGTGAAACATGTTTTGTAGGTTTTGAACAGAAACGGTTCATAATTTGATAGGATGTTTGCTAGAAACACACTCTATTTACACACACACTTTTTTTTCTAGGTGAAAACTTTGAATGCTTTATATTACAAGGTAGCTATCCCAAAACTGGAAAGCTGAAAAAGTACATCAAGGGAAAATCTCCGTGTAGGACAAATATACATCGTAGTCTATGTAGTGAGTTTGCAGACAATCAAAGAGCTATTGCTGCAAAGAACGACGAAAGAAAATAAAAGTAGCAAAAATAGGTCACCACAGACTCTGTGGTTTCTATCTTTCCAGAGAGTCCAGAGTGCCCAGTAGCGAACCAAGGTAAAGAACAACTTTGTAATCTCTGCCGAAGGATGTCCAAGAAGTCCCGTGTCTTGGGAAAGTGCCAAAAAATATGAGACACAGACTCCCTCAAAACCAAACACTGACGACAAATAGCCAGACACATATTTCTTTACACACACACACACATTTTTTGTGAAAACTTTGAATGCTTTATATTACAAGAAAGCTATCCCAAAACTGGAAAGCTGGAAAAGTACATCGAGAGAAAATCTCCATGTAGAACAAATATACATCATAATCTATGTAGTGAGTTTGCAAATGATCAAAGAGTGATTGTTGCAAAGAACGACGAAAGAAAACAAAAGGAGAAAACATAGGATCACCAAAGACTCTGTGATTTCTATCTTCTTAAAGAGTCCAGAGTGCCCAGTAGTAGCGAACCCAGGTAAAGAACAACTCAAAATCCGGCCATCGAGGATATATCCCATAAAGACAGAAAAGCTTCCCAAAAGAATTCTGAGGAAATCTCAATTGCAATCTCTGCTGAAGGATGCCCAAGAAGTCATGTGTCTCGGGGTAGTGCCAAAAGATATGAGACATAGACTCTTTGAGAGTCGAACATACTATGATGTTCTAACACCTAGTTTGTTTGGATGGTGGCAGGTAAGTGGACCCTGACCTTGGAACTTGGATTGCTTGAGGATTCGACGTCTCCTTTCAATATTGTGTTTGCCAAACTCAATATTATTAAAAAATTTTAATTTTGGTGGAAATTTTTGCAAACTCTAGTTGCATTTTTCAACTTAGATGTCTCAAACATTTTTTCCTTATATGTTCTCCTTAAAAAAAAAAAACTTTTATCCAATTGATGGAATTAATTGTATGGCTCATTTATTGACGGGAATTTTTAATCTAAACTTACACACACACACACACACACACACACACACACACACACATATCTTCTTTTAGATATAGAGGCATATATAATTATTTGGTCAGCAATGGATATATGGTTGGTATACACCTAGATATCTTTGTATGATATGCATGCATGCTCACCATCCATGCTGGAAAACGTGTATACCTTTTTCGGCAATGGTGGTTAGTCAAATGAAACTGCATGTCTGCATGAAGTTAGCTTGCTGACAAGATCAATGCAAGGTCTGTCACACACATTCTTTTCTGTTAAAGTCATTATATGTGCACTTTGTCACCTGCTCGATCAGCCTTTTCTTTGGATGCACAAATTCTTCAAGAGCATATTTTCAGACAAGTAGATGCAAGTATAGAATATGTCACAATGTAATGTGGATTCCTTAGCTAAGGCAGATGGTTCTTTTACAGTGGAGTGATACATGCAGGCATATATTACGAGCCTGGAAGTGACATGGCAAAATTGTGTGTAGAAGGAGCAAGGAAGTTGTACGAATATTGTGAAAGGAAGAATCTACCTTACAAGAGGGTGGGCAAATTGATTGTTGCAACTCGTGATTATGAGATTCCAATATTGGAAGACCTGTATGAGAGGGCAACAACCAATAAAGTTGAAGGGCTCGAAATATTGAATGCAAAGCAGGTGCTTGATTTGGAGCCCAATGTCAAGGCACTACGGGCACTTCATTCACCTAATACTGGAATCACAGATTATGCTGCTGTGGGCTTGTCCTATGCTAAAGAGCTCCTTGCAAGCGGTCAGGGTCAGATACGTTTTGGGTAGGTTGTTGTCTTTATAATTTAGAAGGAAAATTGCAAACGGTTTAGAAGGAATGCTGAAATGTGCTAGACATTTTGCTGGGCATGCAAATTGAATCGTATTGTGACGTCTTGAGCTTTATCATTCTCTACTAGTTGTGATGCTCCTCGATATCTGCAGTTGATATCTGATTCCTTTTTTGTAATGCAGTTTCAAAGTGACAGGTATTGAAACTGATGAAAGAAATGGTATTGAAATCCATGGGAAGGGGTCAAAAGTAGTAAAATCCAGGTGGTTGATCACATGTGCAGGGCTTCAGTCAGATTATGTTGGACACATGGCAGGTGGTACAAAGCATTCCACACTTCTTCCATCCCAAGGCATTATGCTGAGCTAAAACTGGAGCTTTGCAAACAATTGATACTATGTTTTCAATCCAAATTTTAATATAGAGTGTATTGGAATTATGACAGGGGGTGCAAAGGGTCCCACAGTGCTTCCGTTTCGAGGCACTTACCATGAATTGAAGCTAGAGTTCTGCAAAATTATCACCCGTAATATATACCCTGTTCCGGATCCAAAGTTAGTACTCCTCATCCTCTATTTTCCTGATCTAAATTAGCATTTCAAATGGTGTAATGCATATCTTTATCCTGCCATAATTCCAATACATATCTGTGTGTATTTCTTATGGGTACATATAGAACCATTGAGGCGATTGAAGGCTTCGTTTGCATTTATAGGTATGCCTTGAAAGTAAGCATCAATGAAGCTCATCATCTGTGACGATGTGTATCCCTTGGAAGGAAGTGCATAGGACATTCGGCCTCAATTTAGGTCAGAATGTCTTTTTTCAGTGCAGGCATTCCCATCTTGCATTTAACCATGAAGCATGCATGGGACAGAAATAGGCAAGAAAGAAGGATATAGATAGATAGATAGATAGATAGAGAGAGAGAGAGAGAGAGAGAGAGAGAGAGAGAGAGAGAGAGAGTCTATTAACGTCCACTGGAGACCAAAAGGTCTATGGGACAGCAAGAAACGTATATCTGCTTTAGGGAGGGCACATGGCAGCTCCCAAGGGGGGGGAGAGAGAGAGAGAGAGAGAGAGAGAGAGAGAGAGAGAGTT
Source organism: Dipteris shenzhenensis (assembly GCF_047967505.1). Taxonomy (NCBI): domain Eukaryota; kingdom Viridiplantae; phylum Streptophyta; class Polypodiopsida; order Gleicheniales; family Dipteridaceae; genus Dipteris; species Dipteris shenzhenensis. The sequence continues at coordinate 6,071,193 of NC_141603.1, read as the reverse complement.
TATTAAAGTCTTTGAAAGACCAAAGGGTTAGGGTCTATGAGACTAAAAGAAAACTGATACAATGATTGGAGGGGTGGAGCAACTAAGTGGGCATCAACACCCATGATGAATTCAAAAAGAAAAGTCCACAACCACGATCACGATGGCACCAATATAGAAAAATTCTCCAAGCTTAGAGGATGGGAGTAGGCGAGGCGTCAATCTTGAGAACCCCTTGGTGGTGGTGTGTGACGCCACAGTGGTGGCATAAAACCTGCGATGGAGTGTTGGCGGCTGGCAACTCAGAAATGCCTTTATAACTGGAACAACAGTCACGTTCAAAAACATACCGAGGGGAAACACAATCCCAAGATCAACTCAAAAATGGAAAAACACCATATGCTAATAATCACAAATAATTGATTGGAAATGCAAAGAGCACTGGAACATATGAAAATCACCACTTCCAAGAAATCATGAACTCCTGACAAGAACCCCCTGAAGGATCAGATAGAACCTTGCTTGCCAAAGACTTGACTGGATGCCAATGAGCCTGAACATGGATCTTTCTTTCAACGTTTAACCCACCTTGTAGCCTTGCCCACGGCTTAAAACTCTTGAGACAATCAAAGAAAACCTCCCTTCACACTTATTGCTTGTTGCTATTGCTATTGACCAAATGAAGGGCCACAAGCTACTGAATTGATCACCATGCACAAGAGAATCATGCCATAAATTTCACCCAAGCTTTTCTTCAAGCAAATCAAGAGACAGTTTCCTAGAAAAAAGGTGACCCTTTACTATGTATCCAACTGGATCTTATTATGAAGAAAAGTTCTCCTTTCACCGTTAACTTCTAAGCTTTTCGACAGCTAACTCAATACTTAGCCTTCCTTTGATCATCTGCTACTGTCCATGAAGCATGAAAGCTACATCTGTTCCGCGCATGTCTGCAGACACCTTGCACGTCCTTTTGAAATTAGCTTGGGAATAAAATTGCCTACGGCCACAGCTTCAAAAAACATGTCATGCAGTAGACTTACGCTTCCAAAAGCAGTGCCACACTTGTATTCCCCAGTGCAATAAGCTGCCACAAGCTCCGTGGGAGAAACCCACTCTAGAACACCACCAGCTTGTCACCAAGAACCAGCCAACCTCACTACAAACAATTCATGACCAATTAGACATGAAGGCGCCTGCTACAACAATGATTTGATACGCCAATCTTCCTATATCCTGCACTGTTGCTACTTGCCTTCACAAAGCTCCGCCAATAGCTTCCCTCTGGTTTCTTTTCTGTAAGAACAGGCCAAATCTGTAATCAATCGCGCATGTTCATTGCATCATGAAAAACTCGAAGATTCCAACTGTATCAATACACAACACCAGGCAGATCTCCGAACATCCCGAGACTAAGTACAATCCATAGATGGCGAAGCTGCTTCTGTTGAGAATTTAGGACTTGCTTCAGTTTAGCCACAGCCACGATCATCTATATACAATGAATGGTCTGCTAGAAAACCACCATGAACCCTCTGTGCAACTAAAGACCTCGAACTCTTCAGGACTTTTCTCTAACTGAGCATCCACTAATTGAGTCAATAAAACTTTCAAACATCAACTTGGCAGTGTTATGCCTTCCAATTATCTTTGAAGCAATCAAAGGTTGCTGCAGTGACTGATCTACCTCGAGAGCATAATTGAAGGATGAAAAGCTCAAAATCAACCAATCTTTCACAAAAATCAACCAATCTTTCATCCTCTCGCCATTCATAGATCATTTCCTTGCAAAGACCGTTGGAGGGTTATTAAAGGATCATCAAATGTATCTCGAATCGAACAGAAAGCTTCTCCACAATTCAACCACAAAGATTGATGACACTCTAACATGCTTCCACGAGTTTAGTGATCACTAAACAAGAAAAGCATAACTAGAATGAGCAAATAGCTCATGAAGACATGATCAACTGCCCTTTGCTACCTGAAACGGGCCAGAAGATGATCTGAACCAAGGCTGGCTGCCCTTTTTATAGATGGCCAATTGTTAGTTGCTTTTCACATGCTTTACTTTCCATCCCTTGCTTTTCCATGCAAAAATCTTTGGCCATCGATTGGTTCCTTCCATCCACCAATGAGATCCATCCCTTTAGTTCCTTTCCTTGTGGCCCACTCACTTCCGTCTGTGGTTTGTGCAAAGCGCTCCTTACCTAAGAAAAGTACGGGTCCATCTTCAATGTCTTGGTGACCACTCAGTCCATCATCCATTCCATGTGCTAGTGCAAGATCCAAGGTCCACATCCAAGCTCTGAAAGCTATCCAATCATCGCATAGGCGACAAGGTCTTCCTTATCATTTCCTGCAATCAAGGTTCTCCATACAAGCGCGTAGTTATTTCCAAAATATATATTCGATACAAAATATCATCTCAAAAAATAGAGGAGGCCAATGTCATTGTATTCTCTAGCTATTATCTTCTACCCTATCCATGCTAGCTACATGTGACGCTATTAGTGCTACTTTCTCCTACACATGAGTGCTCTTATCTATGATCTACATGGCGTTTTCATTCGATACAGAAAGATACCAGTTGCACAAAAAAAGCCCATAATCGGAATGTGTGGCCTGCTGTGGTCTCCTGGCTATGGTCCTGCGCGGCAAACAAGCGCCACTATAACTCCTATGGGTTGTGTTTCCAGTCAGGTGAGCATGGAGGAAAGGTCCCCTAATCTGATCTATGTCTCATTTGGCTGGCAAGTTTGTCATATCTTTGGCTCTGGTCCTCACGTCTGCTATCTCCATAAGTCCTGCTGGTTGGTGCTAAAACTCAATGTGTGGGACTAGGGAGAGAGCAAAGTGTGAGAGCAGGAGCAGGAGAGAGAGAGAGAGCTGAAAACGATAGTTGCAATTAGATGAGTGTGTTACAACTGAATAGAGTGATAGGTTTTGTCTAAGTGACAAAACCTTATCCTTCACTAACCGTAGTTAGTGAACTAATTGTGGTTAGGGAAAAAAACCTCTAAGGGAGTGTGAGAGCAGGAGCAGGAGAGAGAGAGAGCTGAAAACGATAGTTGCAATTAGATGAGTGTGTTACAATTGAATAGAGTGATAGATTTTGTCTAAGTGACAAAACCTTATCCTTCACTAACCGTAGTTAGTGAACTAACTGTGGTTAGGGGGAAAAACCTCTAAGTGAGGGAAAAGTGCCCCTAACCTACTTATTATATTACATTGGTCACTGCTAAATTATAACAATAATTCTAACACAATGATCATGCTCTGAGAGGAGTCACGGGCTGTATGCCCTGATCTTGCCTACATGCTTGGAGCAATCACTCCCTGTGTCGGACGGCCGCATGAATGAAGGTTACCAAGCATCTCTGATCTGGGTAGGATAGGGAGATTGGATAGGGGTTTGAAACCATTCTTAAAGAGGCAATGATAATGACATGCCAAGCATCTCTGATCTGGGTAGGATAAAGAGATTGGATAGGGGTTTGAAACCCTCCTCGAAGAGGCAATGATAGTGACCTTTGATCTCACATTACACGGGGCATCCGAAAGCGAAGTGCTCCTCTGACTTGATCTCATGGTGGTGGTCACATAGGGTGCAGATGTGACCCTCTCCTTGGGTATGCCCTCCGTTCAACCACTCTCAACACATGAGTCGGTGTGATGAAACACAGAATTGTCCGATCGATATCCTCAAGGAGTGGGGGGGAGGTGGAACCGTGTGAGAGAGAGCAGAGCAGAGCACTCAAAGTGTATCACACCAAATATTATGATACAAGGGCTGGATGGTGGAATTACGTAGTCTCCTCCAAGTCCTTTTTACCCCTGTCTGGCTAATATCCTTAGGAAACTCCAGCGTGAACCCCTAGATTTTGATCATTTCCCCTTTAGTATCCATGTGGCAGTAGAGAAAGAGACCCGTGCTAGTCCAGGGGGGGAGGACTCAAGTTATGGATGTTGTCCACCATCCTTTATTAAGGTGGGGGTACCTTGCACAATGCTTTTGTCTGCTGGGATTTCTCACCTTTTGGTATGCCATTCTATTTGATATGGTACTGTTTGTAGACCTTGCTTTGAAGAACCTGTGAACTCGGAATCCCAAGATACGTTCTGTAGGAATAGTCTTTTAGTTCTCCCAGATGAAATAAAAGAGCCATTTTGGTCAATCTATCCACAGTAAATCACATAGAGCCTTGGCTTCTTTGAGTCTGAGGTAAGTTATATGTATCTAGCTATTTATTATTGCATCAACTCATGGAAAATATAAATGCACCAAATGGAGGTTGGGTGTCATGTCGTTTGTAATAGAGGGCTCACTCTCCAGTACCACCTAGCCCGCGAATTTGTTCTTCGTGAACTCATCTTTGTGTTAACCCGTGAGGTCTGTTGGAGGTCAACACCTCCTGATGTCACTGTAGAGAGTGGGGACCTTTGCTTGTGGGTGTGCCTGGCCCCCGTGAGGTTAGGACAGTCTAGAGAGAGAGCCTTGTTGTGGGTGTGCCCACCCCCTATGAGGATAGAGTAGGGTAGAGAGGGCCCCACTTGGGGGTCTATCTGGCCCGCTTGCTGCCATGTTTCAGCTCCATTGTGAGGGACACTGGCAGGTCAGGTGTAGGGCCTGCGTGGCCATGTCTTTGGGCCATGGTGGTCTGCCCCTATTGCTGTGCAACAGCCCTCTTGTAGGGCCCCCCAGAGCCTGCTGGTCCTGGACATAGGCAGGAGGGCAGCCCTCCATATGGGCATATTGAAGCCCTCATTTATAGGCTGGAGCAGGTCGGCCCCCAGGCATGCAGTCAGCTTGTTTGGGGCAGAGAGGCAGCCTCTTATAGGGCTGCATAGCAGCCTCCTTTTGTGCAGTAGGGGTCGGCCAAGTGGTCTGGTGGGTCAGCCCACATGCAGGCTGGGGTCGGCGCCCCAGCCTGCATGTGGGCTGACCCACCAGACCACTTGGCCGACCCCTACTGCACAAAAGTGCTGACCGACCAGGGAGGGGCTGGGGCTATATATAGGCCCCCCCTCATTGGTGTTTTGGCATCTCAGTGTGGTGGCTGTTGAGCAGCCCTGAGTAGTCCTTTATAGCAGAGGTTTTCTGGATAACATTGGAGGCTTTGTTTGGTGTCAAAATGAAACATTTTGAAGCAAATTTGAAATATGGGCTTTTCAGTCTTGAAATGAAAGAGGATGAGAGCTTGGGAAATTTTCTAAATAGAATGCAAGCTTTGCTTAGACAGCTGAGTGCTCTTGGCTCCAAAGTTGAAGACGGTGATTGCAAAGCTATTTTGCTTTGGAGCTTGCCCCCTCCTATTCAGGAATAGTCATTATCCCAAGGATGGATGACGATCTTGATTTTGATGATGCCATTTCTCTGCTGATGAGGGAAGAGAAATGAGAAGAGGCACTACGGCCAACTGGTGAACATGCATATGTCATGAAGGAAAGAGAAAGGTAAGATTTGCGGACACCCAGACATGCAATTACTGCTGTAATCGTGGCCACTTTGAGTGACAAGGATTCAAGAAACAGAAGGATGAGGAAGCAAGAATATAAAAGAGAGAGCTTGTGCAATTGATGAAACTCCATCGATAAGTGAAGTTGCTGGTCTACAGCATACGAATTACCAGACGAAGATTGGGATTTCTAAGATCGGTGAGATGGTCGAGCTCTATTGTTTGAAGTCCTAGGGTTTGAGAGGAGGTCTTGAGTGCTCTCTCATTGGCTATAACTATGTGGTGAGACGAAGGTGATTGGTAACTTGACTTAGCATGGCTCGATTGGTCCATGCACGTGCTTGGTTGGTGAGTGGCGACACTTGGCATTGCATGGAGATCCTTGCATGCATAGACGACAGTTCTAGTAGGTTGGCGTGGTTCTTGGCTCCGTCATAATCAGAAGGTCGTGACTCTTTTGGTCTTTTTGACTTGTGCAGGCCGGAACTTGCATGTGAGTGTGTTTCGTGTTAGTTAGTGAGGCCTTCAAGATGTAGTGTTGTTTGTCAGCAAGAGCTGGGCTTGCTGGCAGCTTTAGTAGTAGATGTCGAATCTCTGTAACGAGCAAAAAGCCCGGTCAGGATGAGCTCCTTTAGGTGAATAAAAGTTGAGATAGTTAATATTTTATGTGGTGACGAAACATGTTGAGTGCTATCAACTTTCTAACACGTTTCTAAATTAAAAGTACGGTTTTCTAGTTTTGTGAATTGTGAATAAGAAATTCGTTTTGTAAATTCCGAATAAGGTGTTCCATAATCGCCATAATCTACTTTCTCCGAATTCATAGATCCCTCATGAGTATCTTCTTCGACGATTGCTCTCTTTCCTCAATTTTCATAGTTGATCTTTCCTGCTTTGGACTCATCATGGAAGGGATTTTTCCTGAATAAATAAAGCAAAAGCTTTATTTGTAAAGGAATGTTCAAGGTCTTGGAATTCAAATTTGGAGTTGAGCCAATCCTCTTTTGATACGTGAACTTTTTCTCTTAGATCCTAATCTTTGAAATAAAATCCTCTCAATCTCAATCTCCAATCTCAAACCCTAAGGTTATTTCCTGAATTCTTAAATGACGATCTTTTTTTTTCCACACAGAAAACATTCTATTAATAAACTCCTTAGTCACACGGACACGGTGGAAAATACATCTCTGCAATTAGGGCTCAATATAAAAACACAAGGAGACATATTTGTTAGAAAATGAAATCCCACCAAGAGGGTATCCCGCAGCGGAAGACTGATAGATTAGCCCAAGAATCACACGTGGAAGTAGTTCACTATGTAATCAAGCTTCATTAATATGTGTGTACGTCACAACCATTCATATATGTGCAGACTATCAAATAGATTGTGCTCAAAGACACAATATAGAAGTAACTCTTATATATTTCCGCCTGTCCACCAATTGGACAAGATACAATACCGAAAAGGTTCTCCTGCTATATGCCTGGCACCTCTAGATCTCTAAGCCCGCGTGCTCCACTGAGCGTATGTAGACTCTCTGTCCAAAGGATCTCTTCCACCTTGCTGTCCGGAAACTCAAAGGAAGAAGGGTGTCCAAGGGGGAGGTGGAGGCGAGGCGAAGAGGCGGAGGAGAGAGGTGGAGAGGGCGGAAGGGAAGGTAGAAGGGAGAAGGGGAAGGAGAGGATGGGAGAAGGAGAGGAGGGAGTGAAGTAGTGGAAGGAAGGTGGGGAGGAGCGGAGAAGAGGGCGGGAGAAAGAAAGAAAGAAAGAAAGAAAGTCTATTAACGTCCACGGGAGACCAAGAGGTCTATGGGACAACATGAAAGCCATCTAGTACATCAGCTTAGGGAGGGCACAGGGCAGCTCCCAAGGAGTGCAAAAGCAGCTCCATTTATTTAGAGAGTACCTATATTGTAGCCTAGATAATACATACACACATATATGGCCTTACATCAGTTTAATACTGAGAGTCTTTTAGTTTTGATTTAAACTCTCTAATGAGTGCTATCCCGTCCCAATAGACTGCCCATTTACCATCCTTCTTGGCAGCCCGAACCTTTGCTAATTCCTTTGCCATATCCTTCAGTTGAGCCTTGGTGAGTTCCTCAGCTGTCCATATCTTTGTCCCTTTCAGCTTGTGAGATTGTCGCATAACTTTTATACGTATGTCTCGTGAGTTGAACATAATGATAGCATGGCCATCACATTGACTGGTATGAACTACTCGAGCTTCATCGTCATCATCTAGGTTGTTAGGATTGTCATCAGCATCTGCTGTGCAGTCAACAGTAGGCATGGCTGTTTGGACATGTGCTAAGGTATCACTAAAAGATTCATCTTCTTTATACCATCCATCTGGAAGCTCCCCAATTCTGATTTTCAAAGCATTATCCTTTCTAGCTGCATGTTCTTTAATATCAGCTTTGTTGACCTTTGCATCAAACTCCACAGTCACTTCTTGCTTGGCTGTCTGCATTTCAGTATGAACTAGATTCTTGACTGTAGAGACTAGTTGGGGGGTAGGGGGGGAAGCATTGCATGACTTTATAACCTCGTCAATGACTTCTTCTTACCAGGTCCTTCCAAGACTTGAATTCTAGCTATGGCATTCGTTAGCTGCATCCTCAGCTCTCTCACTTGATCCTGTAGGAAGTAAATTTGTTCATGATATCCAAAAATTGGTCGGTCAAAAAGACCACCTCGTTCATATATATATGCATACGGGGAAGGCATCCTGGCTGCCACGGTGGAGTATCTGGCTTTGTTACTCGAGGGTGCTGGAATGGAAGGGGTTTTTGAAGAGGAGGAAGGTAGGCTGGGCCATGCTTTGCTGGCCATATCTCCTGTTTACCCCTTGGCTAAGCTAACCCCTAGTTGGGCTGGGGGTTCAACCCAGCTAGGGGTTCCTAATTCAAGAGCTTGCTACAACTAGCTAGGGGAGCAGAAGCGGAACGGGAGCAAGAGGTACGGGCGTACGGGTACGGACGGGAGCGGGAGCAGGAGCAGGTACAGACGGGAGCAGGTGCGGGTACGGACGGGAGCGGGTACGGACGTGAGTGGGACGGGAGCAGGTACAGGTACGGACAGGAGCAGGAGCAGGTACGAACGGGAGCGGGAGCGGGAGCGGGAGCAGGAGCAGGTACGGACGGGAGCAAGTGCGGGTACGGACGGGAGCGGGTACGGACGGGAGTGGGGCTGGAGCAGGTGCGGGTACGGACGGGAGCGGGTACGGACGTGAGTGGGACGGGAGCAGGTACGGACAGGAGCAGGAGCAGGTACGGACGGGAGCGGGAGCAGATACGGACAAGAGGGAGGGGGGGAGGGGGCTAGCAGAGAGGCTACGAGAGGGGGGCTGGAGAGGCTACGGGAGGGGGGGAGCGGAGAGACTACAGGAGGGGGGGCGGAGAGACTACGGGAGGGTTGGAGAGAGAGAGAGAGAGAGAGAGAGAGAGAGAGAGAGAGAGAGAGAGAGAGATTAATGTCCTCAGAAGACCTCGCGGGTCTATGGGACAAAATACACACACCAAAAAACTACAACATCAGTTAGAGACTGAGAGGTGGGGGAAGCGGAGTAAAAAGATGGAGGGGGAGGCGGAATGGCGGGGGGAGGCGCGCTGGCGGGAGAGGCAGGAAGTCGGGGGGGTGCGAGGTGGAAGGGATAGGAGGCGGGGAGGCGAGAAGGCGGGGAGAAGGAACGGCGGAGTGGGAGTGGAGGAGCAGCAAGGGGCGGGAGGAGCGGCGGGGGGCGAAGGAGCAGCGAGATGGCGGGGAGAAGGCAGGGCGGAGTGGGGGCGGAGAAGAAGCGAGGCAAGGAGTAGTTGGAAGCGGAGCAACTAGGAGCAACGGGCAGCAGGCAGTTAGGCCGCCACGGGCGGAGGGGGGAGCTCCTATTTTTGGGCTGAACACTCTCCGACGAAGGCAGCTGCAAGGATGAAGGCAACGTAGATGGAATTCCTGCTGGTGACAAGTTTGAAGGCGGCATCGAGGACGCTTTGGGTCTGTCCATAGCAGATGCTTTCCCGCGTGCCTGTATGCCTTCCAACAACGCTACAGAAAGCAGGATCACCCGCTCTACGCTCTTCCCTCAAATTAGCTTCGATTAGTTAGGTGTTAGTTAGGGTTAGAATTAGGGCGAATGGCCAGCCTTAGGGATGCCATTTGGGGCTATCCAAGCAGCTATTTGCAAGCCAGCTAGGTCACCAAGGTTCAGCCCGAGGGGCTGACCAAGTCAGTTCAAATGACCTGACCAATCAAGTCGGTGAAACCAACCAGCCTGGTCAATTAGGTCAGCCAGACCACTCGAGTAGATCAGGCCATAGTTAGAGGGCTTTCGGCCTCGCTTTTGGGCGTTCCGTTCGTGACCTCCACTCCAATCTTCCAGCTTGCTGCCATGCCTATTTCCCCCCAAGATTCTAACCTCTACTTCTGCCATCAGGTCGGGTTTGAGTAGCTGTCACCAAGTTGTAAATACTCCAAAGTCAAAGTTTCAACTGACCATTTTTTTGATCATAATTAAAGAGTCTCGTTTATTTAATTATGTTCAAAAAGTTATATTTCATTGGTCAAAGTATTGATTTCGGTCAAAGATACTTAACCTTGGTTAAGTAATCCTAACCCAAGTTAGGAAGACTTGGCGTAAGCCAAGAGGGTTAACTGCAGTTAATCAAAGGACCTCTAACTCCGGTCAGGAAGAGTGGACTTGGGTCAACAAGACTTGGCTTCGGCCAAAGCACGCTGATTTGGGTCAACGTAGATAATGGCATTACTGGCTCCGGTCGGAGAGTTCTAGCATTAATTAAGGCGCCTTGACCCCCGGTCAAAGTGAGGAGGGTGATCCAATGGAGGAAAACTCGCAACCCGAGGCAAAGGGAAGCCAAATGAATGGGCTCAAGGAGAGGTCTCCAAAGGAGAGCAGCAAGCCTCCATGTGTAAGTCGGCTGATTTATGTGCTCCAAATGTTGGCACGCTTCACAAGGCAGGTCTGTACAGTTCTGAAACAGTCCGTATAGCACCCATACTGCAGCAAACAGTTTCGTACAGCACCCGAATCACCCCATATAGGTCGCAACAGGCAATAAATGCATTGTACAACAGTCTGGACAGCTGTACGGACCACACGTGTGGGAAAAAGCTGCAGAAAAGAGGCCGTACTGATCCATACTATCCTGAACAGGGTTTAAATGATGAACAGCAGGTTCGTACAGCTTCCGAAACGCATTTATTGCAGGCGCAAAACTCTGTACAGCATTAAATGCTATTCTGTCAGGTCTGTACATTCCGTACGGCTGTACGGATCCACACGTGTGAGGTGGCTGTAGCAAAAAATGCCGGTAAATGGCTCGAATTCTACACCACTCCACGGTCTTCTGCAAAAAAAACTCCAAAATTCTGATTTCCCGTGCTAGGAATGAAGCTCGCGCAATGGGAATGCTTGAGGAGACCACAAGTGCTCATGGATATGTAAGAATGAGGGCTCAAAAGGCTACCAAACAACTTGGGAAAGCTGTCAATGGTTGAGGGGATGGATCCCCAACCTGCTCTGATACCATTGTAGGCTAGGGCAAGCAATGGAAGCTCAAATGAGCTGCTGTAATGTATTGCTGCAATCAATGAACTAGTACAAAGTATGCCCAATATAACAAAACCCTAGGATAGGGTATCTTAGATGGATCCCCAACCTGCTCTGATACCATTGTAGGCTAGGGCAAGCAATGGAAGCTCAAATGAGCTGCTATAATGTATTGCTGCAATCAATGAACTAGTACAAAGTATGCCCAATATAACAAAACCCTAGGATAGGGTATCTTAGATGGACTAAGTGTCCTAACTAGTACATGTACTAACTGTACCAAGTGTCCTAACTGCCTATAACTATGCCTAAAAGGCATATTCCAAGAAATGAGAGGCACCTATGGATAGCTCATAGAATGGACTACAAACGTGTGGTGACCATATAGTTGTGATGTCCGTACTTTATGGAAGGCTACCTTGTACTATTAAGTTTGTGTTTCCAAAGCTATGCCGATGATACCGTGGATCCTTTCAGATCCTCAAAAAGTATCCACAACTTAACTGCAATTTTGTGAACACAACTCTCCAAAAATGCCCATTAAACTTAGCATCCTATCATTAACTATTTCAGTCGGTAAGCCATACATGCTTACCAACTTTTCCACGAAGAGGTGAGCAAGCTAAAGTGGCTGAAATATTTTCTCTTGTATGAATGAAAGTGATAATTTCGATGAGTTGATCCACGATCACCCAAATTGCCATAAGATCGCTTGGTGCACAGCCTATGTTCAAGCAACTATACAAGGCTACTTCGACTCAGGAAGATGAAATCACACAGTGAGCTTCTGGATTGATTCTTCCAATTCTTGTCGCTCCAAGTCCAAGACATGTGCTTTGTCACTGAGTTCTTTGTTTTGCAATTGGAGATTCTGCATACTATTATGCATTGCCACAATAGTAATATTTCCCAAATGTGCAAGTTCTTCTACTTGGGCTCTCTGCACTTCGCTTGCTTGCATAGCCAATGTCTGAAAATGGTTCAATCGATTGCAATAACCGAGCAATCCAGCATGTCCATTGTCAACAAACTGAACAACATCATGCACTGTATGAAAAGGAGGACTCTTTTGGGTGGCAGGGTCTAAAGGATACAAGTTTCCATCCACCCAAAGGTCAAGATGCTTCTTCCCTTGCAATCGAAGACTATGGAGCACACTTTGAGGAGTTCCACTATATCCCAAACGACGTGTGCTTGCATATTCTGCGTCCAGTTGTAGGTTCACATGATACTTATTGGATATGTCCTCGAATGGTGCCATGAGTACTCAAAGAGAGGTATCAGTGATGCGAAGAAATTTAAAGCTCATAGTTTCTTACCACTATGGAGTCGTCATGCTCAATCCATTCCTCTTTGTCAATGAGGATGGATCCAGAGGCCTCTTGCTATCCGGAGTGAGATGTGGAGGCTTCTTCTGGAACATCAGGTAGGTCGGAGTAGATTGATGTCTCTGCATCTTTGTTTTTGGCCAGTGTTAAAGCAAGAACCTAATCTATTGAATCATCTACTCCCAAAAACCCAGGTTCTTGCATAGTCATGTCTACCTCGTATCCACATAGGACACCAAGAGCTTCATCCTCCCGGAGACCAAACATAATCTTGATGTCATGGAGAAAGAGGTATTATTCTCCATCGACAAGAAGGGGAGCAAGAAACCTATATCACTGTTGCGGGGTCAACAGAGGTGGTGCCCGCGGTGGATGGAATTTGAGAAGTAGAATGGGGTTCAGGAGGTCACTGAAGCACTTTCAGGGCCAATGCTGCTTCCCGCTCCTCAGCTTCTTCATCTATGGGCTCTTCATTGTAGATGTTGGGCTCATCTACATAAATAAGAGGATTGGAAAGGGCAGGGGCAGGGGCAGGGGCAGGGCTTGAGGTCGAGGCCTCCTCTTCCATTTATCCCTCTTGGAGAAGGAAAATAAAGGTCATTTTCTAGGATAGGAACCTATTTCCTATGTTTTCGACGACTCCGCATGCTAGGAGGTCATCATTGTCCACCTTCCTAAACCCTAGGGGTGTGAGCTGGGCTCGAAATTGATCTAAACGCTTCACGAACCTGGGTTCTTGATTGAACAAGTACTTCAAATATTCAATTGGGACTTATCTTTTTGTAGACTCCATCAAGTTGATATGCAAAACTCGCGATGTGGTCTTGCATGTACTTGATGAGTTTTTCAAAATCGTCTCAGGCTCCCAAGTAGGCGCCTAGGACATCTATGCTCTTATCAAAGACTAGAAATAACTCCTCCTCTCTATCAACTAATGGAGTACGAGAGATGAAATCATGGAAGACAGACCTAGCAGAATCCATGGTAGTTTGGTAGCTAGGAGAACTATGGCTATGATAGTGAAACTTTGAAACTAAAGTAACTTTATAACCTATATATACTCAAATGTTCTAAATATAAATAATAAAAAGAATTATAAATTTTTTGGGCAAAACTTGACATTGACATGAAACAAAACCATTCAAAACATCAAAATTAATTGTACCACTATTAATTGGAAAATGTCAAAATCCACAATTGTTTCATCCCACATTGTTTACAATCTTCAATATTGCAGGAGGGATGAAAAAAACACTATGCATGCGCTTCTCTGCACGCTTTCCTACCTTTTCACCATTTAGACTTTGAGGAGTGGGAACCAGTAAAGTGCTTCTTAGGTAAGTTTACTGCCATTCATGAGGATTTAGGAAGGCAAATGCATGCTGAAGAGAAGTCCTCTGCTTTGAAACAGAGAAATATCTATTGGTATAATGCCAAGTACATTACTTCAAGGATGGCATAGGCTATGGCCATCTTCAATGCATTGCAACACCACAACTTGAAGACATGGATTGTAGCATGGTGGACACAAGAATAGTGCAATCATACAAGGAAAAGATTGCAAAGGATGTGGGCTTGGCCATGAAGTTTACATTTGGCTCTAAATAGGTAAGGTTGTCTTGGTTTATGCCTCTGCACATTTTTGCTTCTTGTTTTCAGAATATCGAGATGCACAGAATAAAAACCATGTGGTCATGCAAGTGCCTACATGAGAATGCCCTTAAGGAATTGCTTGGGGTGAATTGGGGAAGCAGGTCAGGTCAACAAAAGGGTGATCTATTTCAATGCCATGTATGTAAGGACAATGTGGTTGTCAAGTACCACATCTCCCACCAAATGTTATATTTTGCTTTCCAATATAGGCGCTGGAACAAAATAGGTGGCAATTGGCTCTCCCTTGATTCTAACGACGATGATAATACAGGGGTAAGTTTATGTATTGGTTCTTATTTAGGAGATGTTAAGAATGTGACTGTCACGCCACAGTGGAGTCTCAGGGACGTGCGGGAACACCTATTGGTCATGGAGGATGGCATGTCTGAGTCCTTCATCTGCTGTGCACAAGTGCTATTTCAAAATACAATTTCAAGCTGGCTCATTACACTGGTGCTATTTCAAAGTACAATTCCAAACTGACTCATTACACTTCGAAATCTTACACAAAATGGAGACTTACAATGCGATGGTATTGTCGATTGATTGCTTGACAGAGGAAGGTGCATGTTCTTCCCCATGTAGATGTGTTGCACCTTTGTAAGCCATCCTTTCTTCCCAAGCTTAAACTTCACGATGCGGCCATTCCATTCATGCAAAAGATCACCTCTTTTACTCTTGGGAAGCTTATGTGGACCCTTGGCTGATCCTCTCATGACTATCCAATCATTCAAGCTGTAGGTGCAAGGCATCCATTCACCCAGTGCTTTGTATATGTACTTATAAAGATATTTGACAGCTGAAATGGTGGAACATATTTCAACATTAATGTGGGCATTGTATGTCACTGATAAATACAGATTGTAGGGTACAATCCATCTATTGTCAACTTTGTCATTCTTTACAATTATAGTCTTTCCATCATCTCATCTCATGTATATAGGATAACCGCTGCTATCCACAGTAGTTTCTTTCACAAACTTACGTGGGTACTTCTTTGTACATTGTCCTTCTTGCATGCAAACGGCCTTTGGGTTGAACGCCCCACATGGCCCATGGATATTGCAGGTGAGAGATGATATGATGTAAAGATGGAAACATTTCATGATTGGGCAATTTTGCAGAAACTAATCTATCATATTGGCCCATTGTTTGGGGTTTGTGAGGGCCATCCAATATAAGCAATGTATGAGAATGGGGCAATCCTCTCTTTTGAAACTCTATCATTGAAACATAGCCCATTTGTCGTGGACCCCCAGTAAAACTTGAAGGTAATACTATTCTACTACCTACACTTCTTCCCATAATGTTATCATTTCTTGCATCATCATGCACCATGTCTACTAAGCCAAAATAAAGTTCAGTACGCAGAACCTTTTGGTTGTTCCGAATCTAGTGCAATCTAGCTTCTTCTATACTGCAATACGCATCAACCATGTATTGTGTTGAAGTAGCCGTCCTCCACATAGCAAGCAAATGCTTGTGTTAAGTCGGATCCGTAATTGATATGCATAATACTCTCTTTGAGTGATGCATTGACTATTTATCAATGATGATTCAGGAATATCATTTAGAACATTTGTATAGGGAATCCTCAAATGCCATCCATCATAGCCTATTGGAAATGGAAGAACATATAGCAAAGGCATGTAAGATCTATGCAAATTGGTTATTCTTTTGCAACTCCCTTGTGTAGTACATAGTAAAATATCACGACAACCAATGTTTTGTTCATCACCCTGGCCAATCATGATTCCTTCAATCTCAATTGTTGAGGGAGTTGAGTACTGTTTGATGGTATCTTTCTCTCACATATTGTCATTTTCAACTCGACACCTTGATTCTCATTGAGCATTTGACTGACACACTTTGAACCTTGTGCAAAGGTATTGAATTCGTGCATCATATTTTGTAGAGATTCAAGTATTACTGGATCCAAATCATTCATTACGGCCAAACGATTTTGTAACTCATGCTCAGAGTCGTATACATACAGCTGAGCAAATTGAGGTCTATGATTATGTGTTGCATTTGGTAGTAAGGATCCAATCCTATGATACATAGAGCCATGACTTTGAAAGTGTAAAGTCCACTATTTTCAACAAAGGAATGATCAATCTTTGCACCCAATGATGCAAAAGCGAACTCAATGATTCATTAGGTGGAGGTAAGGAAGGAAGAGAAATTCATCCTGCTTTACAACAAAGTTTTCCAATATCTTGGCCATGAGTTCTATCTTTTTCTCACACTTCCATATGTAAGCATGGCAAGAAGTGACACTGATAAGACATAGAACCCAAAAGATGTATGGAGACATTGGAATATATAAGAGGCCACATTGAAGGATCTATGCCTTCCAAAGGAGGTAGTTTGTGTAGAATTGATTGATAAAAAAGCCTCCTTTATTGTGATCGAAGACATAATGTGGAACGTTTCTTACATCAATACTCATACCAACTTGACGACCATGTTGATTATCTTGCATTTCTGTATGCGCTGTGTGATCAACTTCAACATGTACATAAGCTTGATCAACATATGTATTGGAACATACATTCCTTGCTGTTATATTTTGTGTTTGAAGAGCCTTTGCTCTAGCCATGACTCTTTTCCTAGCATGGAAACACCAATATCTTCTAGTGGCCCTCAACTCATCACCCAATGTCATAAATGAATGGATTGTATATTGAGGTTCAATATTGAATTACACATTTCCAAAGCAAGCATAGCTTTATGTCTTTTCAAACTTCTTCTTTTAGCATGCTCACGATGTAAGGATCGGGTGCTATCTAGCCGTGATAGCAAATGTTGAACTCATCTTCTTCTCCTTTGAGTTTCAAGATCAAATATTTGAGATGGAGTCCTCCTTGGAGGATGCATTGAATATATTTTTTATTTCTGTCATCTATATTCAGGAATATGAATCAAGATAATTTAAAAGCGAGCATGACTGTAATTTATTGCTCAAGGTATCAACATGTGAGAAAACTTAAAGAGCAATGAATACTTTTCAAAATGTAAAATAAACTTTACTTCCAAATATCAAAAGATACAAACATTGTGATAACATATTTTCTTGTTTTGTCCTCTCATAGAGCTTTCTCCATTCTAATAAGGAGTGCATTAAATTTATTTAATGCTACTTTTAAAGAAGTAAGCTCAGCTTCAAGCTTATGAACGTGAGCTTGCAGTGTTCGCTGTTGTTTGGTAAGGGAGTCATTGTATTCTCACAACTCCAACTCTTCCAATTTACTTTCTCTTGCCCTTTGGTTGCTTTTGACTTCAATATTGTTACATTGAATGACATTCCCAGTGTCCGTAGTTTGATGACACGCTGAATCGCTTACAATAGTTTGAACTTGCAATATGAGCAAACACGAATAAACATGAATAAAAATGCTCATTAGAGCGATATATTTCTAGGCAATTTTTCTCAATGTTGCAACAATGCAAACAATATTCATAGGGATATCCCAATCGATAGTCCTCTCTTTGCGCCCGTTTCTTCAAGCGACTCCTTGTAGCAACAACTATTGTTTCTTTCCTAGTGTATAGTGACATGCACAATTTCAAGTTTCTTCTCCAGCGTTCTATGCAGCTTATATCACTTCTTTTGCACTAATTGAGTTGTTTTATTTTATGATTCTAGTGACTTGTCCTTTCAACGGCTTGTAGAAGATTATATTATAGTGCGTTATGTTTCAATTACTTGGATATACGGCAAGGAAATTGGGTTGCCACAAATTTTGTCAAGGCATTTCCTTAGAGTATATGTGTGCAAAAACATTTCCTGTTGGCACGTCGAGAAATCTAGTAGATGAGGAATACCTTTGGCATTTCCAAAACCCTTTGTGCTTCAATCAAATGGCTCGTTGTGTTTGCTGCGCAATCTTGCTACTATTGCATTTTTCTTTGACAGCCTGCGTGGAGCTCCAGCCAACCCGCCTAGCTTGCTTGCCTTGGTTGCTACATACAGGTAGCACGCTTTTCTTTCTATTGGGCCGCCAACTCCATGCTATTGGAGAGACTTGCTAGTTGCCATCCAATTGCTACACAACATTAGGATTGGGTGGTTTTGAAGACACATGATGGTCCTTCCACAATAGCTAATCATGTCACCACTTCTATTAGATTAGAGAGCAAAGCTGTCCGCCCCAATACTCAGTCTTCTTCCATCCAATCTAATCGATGGTTGAACAAACACAAGGGACTTTAGACAACTTCCCATATAGTAAATGCTACATTATATGGCAAAATTTGCCCAATTTACTAGATGTAGACCCATTTTTTTCTCCTTAAATCTAGATAATATGATTTGCTATATACTCAATCTAGGAAATTGCAATATGATCTAGAAAAAATGCATTCTATCTAGGAAAAAGGTTGGTTCTATATAGTAATCGACAATATCTATATAGGAAATAAGAAACTCTATGTAGCTAATTCAGTCTATCTAGCAAAAGAAACAAAATCTATATAGTAATTGTCAATGTCTATATAGGAAGTACATAAAAGAAAAGGAATTCTATATAGTAATTTTCAACGTCTATATAGGAAGTACATCACTATCTAGTTAGAGAAGTCATAATTTTCTAGAAGATATGAATGTCTATATAGAAAATTCATTGTATCTAGAAAAGAAATGGAATCTATATACCAATTGACAATATCTATAGGAAAGACATCCGTGTCTAGTAAAGAAGTTATAATTTTTAAGAAAATATGAACATCTATATAGCAAATTCAATCTATCTAGCAAAAAATATGATTTCAATATAGTAATTGACAATGTGTATATAGGAAATACATTAGTATCTAGCAAATGTAAACATATATATAGCAAATTATGCTTTGCTAGGTACACCTCTGGCTATGTCAAGTGCGACTTAGTAAGTCACCTTGATATGTTGGTCAAGAAGAAAGACACGTCTATGCATTTATGTGTAAATTATAAGAGTCTAAATAGACTCACAATCGAGCACAAATATCCTTTACCGAGGATCATGGATCGGCCTTGTAGAGCCTAGTATTTCATGAAGGTCGATTTGAGGATGGGCTATTGTCAAATAAGGGTATTTGAGAAATATGTATGTTTACGATCGCATTTCCTATGCAATTCGGCCATTATGAGTTCTGGGTGCTTCCCTTTGGATGCACTAATGCGTCGGCACCTTTCCAACAGATGATAAAGCATCTATTTTGCCCATATGTAGGGAAGTTTATTGTGGTATCTTTAGATGACATCTTGATGTATATATAGCAAGACTATTTTAGAGCATGGATGGGATCTTCAAATTGTGCAGTCCATGCTTCAAAAAGAGGAGCTCTTTGCGAAAGAGAGAGAAACAAAGGAAAAAAGAAAGTATATCATAGTCTACGAAAGATTGAAAGGTCTAAGAGACTAAAGAAGCCAAACTATAGAATCAGTATCTCCACATCTACGTTGGTGTCTTAGCCAATTTGAAATCTTTAATGAGAGTAGTGCCTTCATAATATACTACCCACTTGCCATTCTTTTGAGCTTCCCGTACTTTCTAAAGTTCATTAGCCTTCTCTAAAGCCGTTGAGGAGTAAGATTTTTTGCTATCCATATCTTGGTGCCTTTCTAGGCTTTGGTTTGGCCAAGGTGTGCGAATCTATCCTCTCATCTCTTGCATGTGAAATAACGTTCCTCTTACGAGCTACAAACACAAAACAGACTCAACTTTTGATGAGTATAAGAGTCACCAGAATCGTTTCTAGAAACAGGTTTCGGGGTTTCAAATATAAACATTTTAAAAATCTCAAAGGAGTTTGGCTAGAAATGTGCATAATTAATATATGTAAAATATAGAATATAAGAATACATATAATTTGAAACTTTAAAATCTAATGCATGTGAGGACTCAAACTTGCATTCTAAAGATTTTATTGTTCAGAATGCATCACTTGCATCCGCTGTAACTCCTCGCCAAAGCCCTAATTTTGAACTAGAAACCGTAATTTTGACCCCAAATCCTAATTTTGGGGTTACACAAAAAAATTGCCCGTTTAGCCTGATTTGTAGAAACATTTCGGGCAAAAACGTTTTTAAACGTTTCAAAGCAAGAACTCATTTTGTGGTGACTATGATC
Organism: Dipteris shenzhenensis; assembly: GCF_047967505.1. Classification (NCBI taxonomy): domain Eukaryota; kingdom Viridiplantae; phylum Streptophyta; class Polypodiopsida; order Gleicheniales; family Dipteridaceae; genus Dipteris; species Dipteris shenzhenensis. Next base: position 6,051,095 of record NC_141603.1, on the reverse strand, counting down.
AATATAGGGCTTAAATACAAGCACATCAGAAATGACTTTACAAAATCCTTTTGTCCATCAGCAGCTATTGAGAGCGTTTTGAGTCTATGAATCATGAAAGGAGCAAAATGGAGAATTAGAGCAGGGTGTCAAAGAGTGACACCAACAGCTATTGAGAGCGTCTTTGAGTCTATGAATCATGAAAGGAGCAAAATGGAGAATTAGAGCAGGGTGTCAAAGAGTGACACCAATCCCCAATGGTTCTCTCAAGTTGTAACGTTGGCAAGCAGGATTAGGCACTAAGAGATGCAGTGAGCAGAAGAAGAATGTGGATTGGCATTTCAAATATCACCATTGACATTTGAGGGTGAGGTTGCATCCCGGGTGAACTAAGTTACTGCAACTAGCTATCCAGGTTAGGGGATGAGAGTGTTAAAAAAGCTTCAAGGGTTAAGGATAACATCTACAATCAGGGCCAGTTGAGTATTAGAGAATAGCCACATCGTGAGAACATTGAAAAGACATGCAGGCTTAATTGTTCCATTTTGGAAGATTCCCTGTGTCAGTGTATAATTTGTGGATAAAGCTTATGATTCGTTGAATGGACACATTTCAGTTTACTGAAGATGAAAAGGGATTTTTCTCTGCATAGCTCTGAGGTCAACGCAACAGTGGGGGTGAGTGCAGCTATAGAATATTAAATTTTGTTTGGGGAGTGTCATAAGTCTTGCAGCGACATTGCACGGTGGAATTGAACACATTTTCTCATCATTATCTAGAAGAATATCTTTGATTCCTGAGTTATAAGAATATTACTTTGGATTAATTTCACATGCTCTTTTCTGATATCTTTTGTAGCATTCTCTTTTGGAGATACTCCATAGATGAATTATTGATTGTTACTGTGACAGATTTCCCATGGTTGGAGTGCATTTGACACCTAGAGTTGATGGGCGTGTGTTGATAGGACCCAATTCAGCCTTGTCATTAGCCAAAGAAGGCTACAGCTTTTGGAACTTTGACCTTAAGGATGCAGTGAAATTTGGTCTGAATAAAGGCCTTTGGAAGTTAGTTCTGGGAAACCCAGGTATCGTGATGCAAGAGGTCTGGCGTGATGTCAACACTCGCGCTTTTGTTGGAGAAGCACAGAGGTTCCGTCATTATCCTTGATATTGTTTTTTATATGATTGTATGTCGAGCCTTTGCAAAAAGGTAGTTAGATGCATTTCAAAAGCTTTACTATAGTTTCGCGTTCTGTTGAGGACTAAATTGAGAACAAAAGGAATTATCATTATGCATATGGCATTTCTCACAATACAACATGACACGTTTTCTATTTTGGTTGTCTTCTGGAATATATCTAAACAGCTCATTTTTGGGGGTTTTGCGTAACTTAGATTACTGATGATCATCTGCACTGGGTTAGTCAGGTATTGCCCTAGTCTGAAGGTGGAGCAGACAACCAAAGGATGGTCTGGTGTGCATGCTGTAGCAATTGATGATGGCGGGAAGATCATAGGAGATTTTCTATTTGAAATTGGAAAAGCAGGATTGGTGTTAAATGTGAGAAATGCCCCATCCCCAGCTTGCACTTCTTCTTTGGCCATAGCAACAGCTGTAGTAGATCGAGCAGCGGAAAGTTTTGATTGGAAAGGATGGAATGCTTCTATTGCCTGATGGATCGATGTCCATCATCGGCTTATCTTTACACAAAGGATGCTGTTCTTTGGCCTATAAAGGGCCTATGGAGAGAGGAGCAGAGGGGTGGTATACTATCCCTTTCAGGCTAAAGTTGATCATGCGAAAAATGTTGATGCTTGTGAGAGGCTAGGACATTGTAAAGGTTTCTTGACTTTTAGAGGTCTTCTGCTGAAAGAATAGTGTCTGCTGGGACTGTAGGGCAGATTCATTACCATTGTTGCAGAACAATCACCTGAAGAATTTTTTTTGCACAATTAAGATTTTATTTGATAAAACTCCTGGGTTAGTTGTTTTGATCAATTTTTGTATTTGTACTTTGATAGATGCCATTTCATTGGGGCAAATTTTGACTTGAAAGGTTTCAGTGAACATGATTGCTTATTAGTCATGACGCAGTTGCAGGTACTATAAAAAATGTAACCAATCAACTCAATCTGAGTCACTACAGGATATTGGCCGGTTGGTTCAGCTGGTCAGGGTTGTTATCTTTTTAATCAGATTTTTTGCTGCAGGGTTCTTTTAATTGCTGCCTGTACATGCAAATGGAAAGGTGTTCCTAATTCTACGAATTGATATAGGAGAATTTGGTGATCTCTACACCCTATCGGGTTTTTTAACGTTTTTGAGCTATTTGGGTTGTTTTAATCTTGCCTTTTCACGTTGGTTTGGATTCTTGTTTGTACAATTGTGTATTGATTTCAGCGTTAGTGTTGGATTTTGGCAGTACTAATGCTAGAGTGTCTGTGGCGAAGCCTACATGGTAGAGTGGTACTTGTTCCAAGACTTTTTTCATTCAATTGTTGGTATTTGCTTAGTTTTGTCTTAAAAGGAAAGTTATGTGGCTAGCTTGGACTTTAAAAAGACTCTAAAATTACAACTATCATGGATCACAAGGTCAACCACAAGGAGCAAATATAAGAACCATGTATGGCATCATCTTGAGAGAGAATTTATAATCTGCAACAAAAGTTTTTTTTTAAATTTGTTATATAAGGCAATGTTGAACTAGAAAAGGGATAATCTTGAATTGTTAGTTGAGTCTAGAGCATGAGCTCACATGACTAATCATGAATTAATCACATTTTAATCAAAGGCCATTTTCAGGTCATTAAAACAAATAGAATCAACAAGCATTCTTGGTACCAATCGAGGCTGAGGACATTTTGAAAGAAGCAATCAATGCAACAACTTCAATGATTATAACAACAATAAAACTTCTTCAAAAAGACTCTAAAATCACAACTATCATGGATCACCAGGTCAACCACAAGGAGCAAAGATAAGAACCATGTATGGCATCATCTTGAGAGAGCAATCTGCAACAAAAGATTTTATCTTTTTTGTTATATAAGGCAATGTTGAACTAGAAAAGGGATAATCTTGAATTGTTCGTTGAATCTAGAGCACGAGCTCACATGACTAATCATGAAGGATGGTCTTCCAAGATTCACAAGGACCAAACCCAAAGGAACCTGGCTTTATTAGAAATTGTCATTCTTGCAAGGTTGAAGCATTTTGTTCAAGCCAATAAAAATGACTCAAGATACACAAAATCACATTTTATTCAATATGCCAACAATTCAAGTAGACTCCTTGCCAGAGGAGTAAAAGTCAAAAGGTTATTCAAACTATCTTGTTCTCACAAGGTCATGTGAAAACAAATTAGCTACTCATGAATGTCAAAAGCAAACTTACTTTTAAATTTTATACGAAGGACATGAATGCTTCACTACATTTATGGAGATTCACTACTTTTAAGTTTCTACGAAGGACATGGATGCAGCTTCACTATATTCAAGAAGATTAGATCGTCAAATCGTGATCCACTCAAACAAAGTGTACTAAAAAGATTTCTACAATAGAGGAAAGAGGGAGAGGGAAGGTTTGAGGGTTCTTTCAGACTGGGTGAGGGAGAGGCTGAAGAGATTCAAACACTGTTTGCAAATGCAGTGCATATCAGAAAATTGAGTTGAGTGTTGTGTTGACTACTAGATATCCTTCTCGTATCAGAGATTGGCTTTATGTGACTTCCAAATTGGCATCTAGTCTAGGCAGGGCGTTGGGTTCTTTCAATTTGGTCTCTACATCTAAGAATAGGATTATTCTTCCACCCAATGACTCATCCGGCAGGTGTAACCTGGATAGAAATCTGGTGGACCATGAGATACATCAATGCCTATGACCAAATACGGTCGTTGACCTTAAATACGCGCTTTAGTATTGCTGCTTCTATAGAATCAAAGCTGCTCGTTCTCCAATTGAATGTGATGTGAATTTTCTCAAGATCCAAAAGCTTCGTCAGCTCACAGGTAGCTTGATCTATCTTACACACAGCTAGGAATGGCAAAGGCACAATTAGTGCCTAACATTAGCACTCCAGCGTCCAATTGCATCGAGAGGAGTGACTGTCTATGTATGCTTCCACGCGAAAGAAACAATTGGCTAATGGAAGGACTTGAAATTGACAATTTTTGAAAAAAGCTGCAAGTGACGTCTGCATTGGGCATCTTTCAGCTTCTACGAAATCAACTGAATATTCACCAATCGCACACTAGCCAGCCCATCCTTTCTTGTGGATGAGAGTGCAACTTATACTCTCAAGCAAAAATAATTCCCAAAAAGCTAACACTACCTTATGTCTCTCGCTCTCTCTCTCTCTCTCTCTCTCTCTTTGTCACCTTCCATTATTATTGCACTACGAGTGACGGCTTTAAGACCCGCTCCGCTGGTGGGTCTGAAGCTAGGATCTTAAAATGTCTTTACTGACGTCACTCTACAATGCACTCTTGGAGAGGCAATGGGGCACCGCTATGTAGCTCAGCTCATCTCGCTCTCCAAGAGGTTCTCTACCCAACTCAACCATCGGGAAGCTCTCTACTCGGTGGATGGAGTGAGTGGGTGTGGAGGGTGCCATGTGGCATAACCCTCCCTTTCACTCAAGAGGAGCTCTCACCAAAGCAGGCACAAAAGACACCAACTTTCAAAACCACTCCATGCTCTAGCTTTGCAACTCTCCCATTGGCCATCCTGCCTAGAACAGATTTTCCACCACCCAATCTTTGACTCGTTTGATAAATCTTTCCACAAATTCCCTCTTAAATGTAGATTCTAGATCATACAACACAAAGTTGTCTTGGTTAGAAAAGGAAACTAGCTTATGCCAGCTTATGCTGCATGGAACTTTACAAATCACCTTGACTTAAGTTAAAGGAGTGCTCAATTTACCATTAAGTCAAAGCATCGAACCTCCTCAAAAGCATCTAGGGATGACTTAGCTTGTGTAAAAGGTTCATCCATTCCATGGTATAAAATCTCCTAAAACATGTGTAGATTCATCCAACTAACCTTGATAGGAGTATGGAAGTAAGATGACTATTGTTGATTGCATTACTGCCTGTGAATTTCATCACATGGAACATGAGAGCATCGCCACTATGTTATTATTAGTGAGCACAGTCCAGACTCCATGATCTAATAAGCACATTCACGTGGACCTTTAATATTGGTAATTTGTGAAAGCATGATCTCAATCTTCCACTCATGTTCATGTATCCAAGACATACGTACACACGTAAGAAACTCTATCCAAGACATACATACACACGTCATGTTCATGTATCCAAGACATACGTACACACGTAAGAAACTCTATCTATTGGCAATGCCATGGAATGAGCTCACTAAACCGCTCTAAGCATAGTTTTGTTGGTCCACTGTTGTAGCTATGCCTTAAGATTGAATCTAAAAGTTGAGTGAGGACTACATGCCATTGGATTTCACTCGTCCCCTAGTGGGCATATCCCTAATCAATGCATTCCATGTTACAATATTCCTTGTGGACAATGCATCGAACAAAAGTTGGTCTTCAACCACACTCTCAAGTCTAGGATAGATGTCTTATGGACTCCCTACCATGATAGCATTGGTCTCAAAAACAACCTTGCTAATTTGAGAATCTCCTTTATGACATGCAAAGTTGATATGTTGATGCTTTCAAGATGGCAACAAAAGTAAAGCTACTTGGTGAAAGACCTTGCTCTCCATTTGTGCATAAAGGCTAAAAGCTTCCTCGCTTTCTTCTTATTCTTCATACCCCAAGATCATTGTATTCCATGTAACCACATTACGAAGAGGCAATCCATGAAAGACACACCGTGCACCATCACATTGCACATACATTTCCACCAAAGTGGTTCCCTTAAATAAAGTAGACTTGAAGCTACTCTTAAAAACTTTGGAGTTGAGGGATCTACCTTTCACCAAACATCTTGTTTTTTCAAACTTCTTGTCAACTCAATTCACCTCTTCTGATACTGCAAGCCTTTACTACACCAATGAATGTCGGGCATTCAGTTGGACACCTTGCTGCTGTGTCCTAGCATAGAAATTTAAAGCTAGCACACCTTCTTGCTTGCTACAACCCATGGTCATGGCAAATTAAGAAAACACATCAAGATAAGGAAATTGGTCAAAAACCCTCCATGCATCCTCCATGTCCTCACATTTTATGTACATATCCACCAAAGTATTTCCCCCAAATATATCTAGTGTAAGCCACTCTTTACTATCTAGTTGGAAGTGGATGGCTCTAACATTCTCAAGGCATCCTACTACCATAGATTTGTAGTCAAGCCGCTCCCCACCTTCACTATTGCCAACTCTATGACAGCACCCTCGACTCCCACAGCCATTAAGGTTCTTCTTTCCCCAGCTGACAAGCAACAGGTACAGCAGGCAGTTCAGTCCCTCCAGGACAAGGTGCTCGTGGGTAGAATTGTGGGCCTCACGCCTACACGGAGACAGGTGCGAGAGTGGATACATGCTAGCTTGACATTAGAGGGCGACCACATTCAGGAGGTTACCATCTATGGAAGAGGCATTTTCCTCATCCAGTTGAGCTCCCCCAATAATGCCTCGACACTCGTGGAGCAGAGCCCCATCCTCCTTAGCCCGCACCTAGTTTACTTCTTTCCTTGGTATCATGGGTTTACAGTGGAGGACATGGACACGACACACCACGTTCCTCATTTTCCTATTACGCTCCGCTTCCCAGGGCTTCCAAGGAGTATCGAGCCATTCTCCTCTCCATTGGTCGAGCATTTGGCACTGTGCTCGAGTCCCCGCCAGAGTCGGCCACCTTAGTTGTAGCAGATGATGGAGTGCCCAGGATCAGACTGGTGGTTGAGAGCCCAGAGTCCCTCCAAGAGTTGATCCTCTTTGAGACCCTCGAGGGAGGCATACTTCACCAGCATGTGGAGATTTCTAGGCTACCAAGCCAGTGTCTTCGGTGTAGATAGATGGGTCGCCTCACCAGATGCCCCCGTGGCCACCCCCGAGCGCCTCCCCCCCTCCCTCGCAAAGCAGGTAGAGCCAACAGACCAGAGTACTGCAAGCCTTCAATACACCAACAGATGTTTGATTATTCGGATGCAGGTCTTCCTAGCACATCTGTGTATATGGCTCCAAAGCTAGGTGACCCTTATCTTTCTTGGTGTATCCCAAGGTCATGCAATCCTAATGAGGAAGTTCATGGAAGACATGCCATGCATCCTCCAAGTTCCATTATAACACATACATATCAACCAAGTTATTTCCCACAAAAACTGTGAATGAGAGCTACTCTTTATTGAGTGTGAGTGGACGGCTTCACCTATCTCCATGCATCCTCTTTTTCCAAATTTCTCATTCCCTCTTCCAGTCCTATCAAGCTACTATAGGCTTTCAGTGCACTAACAAATATTAGATGGTTTAGTGTGACACTTTCAAGGTACATCCAAGCACGTACCATCTCATTGCCCGGCATGCCATGGAATCAAGGCATTCCAGGGAACCACAGTATGCTGAGACAATTCTTGAGAAACACACAATGCATCTTCCATGTTCCCACATTTCACGTACATGTCTAGTAATGTGGTTCCCATGAATACATCTGTCTCAAGGCCCCTCTTTACTTCACGTGATTGGATTACCTAAGCTTTCTCCAAGAATCCTATCTTTATAAGTTTTCTAGAGACTTGCTTCTACTTTTTCATAGTTGCCAATCTAGCGCAAGCTTCAATGCAGCAACAATGGCTTGATCACTCGATTGGTTACCTACTTGTGCATCAGTGCAAATAACTCCAAAGCTTGCTTGCCATCTTCTTTGTCAGCATACCTGAGGATCAACGGTCGCCTTTGGATTGCAAAGGGTCTCCATGATGAAACAATAGGGAAAATGAAGAAGGTTGACCTTCATCCGCTAAGCTTCTATTGTTACTTGCAATAAGCTTTTGTTGTTGGTAAGCTCTTGAACAATAGTAGCATCATCGCTACCATGAGCATTGCAAGTTGGTATGGACGTAAGAAGCTCACTTTTCAAGCATGAAGTAGGCAAAGTTTGTGACCAAAATTGGAAACTTGGAGTCTTGAAGCAATTATTAATCTATGGCACAGCGTGGCAATATGGGAAAAATAGTTTGGAGGTCTCAAAGCTTGCACCATACGCTATATGGATCTTGTTGGAGGTCGTGGGCATTTCTTTCCTTTAAAGCTCAGAAGCTAGGTTTTTTATCTTGAGGGCTAGAGGAACTCAGGTATCTCACGTGATACACTTCTCCACATTTGCCATGATGGAATCTGGTGATAAATCTATACTCATGCTTCCTATTCTTCATTTCATGTTTGATGCCGGCATTGAAGTTATGTTGCTCACAACTTTAATCATAGACCATAGCCTATAAGTCAGACCTAGCTGCCCTCACCCAAATATGCTCTCCTATATCCAACTCATTCCAGTTTTACCAAGCTAAGACGACAGCAAAAGAGGCTCACTACCATGGCATTGCTAACCAGTAGCACCTTGCCAGCCTTCACGTTTTTGGACACAAACAAACCACGACAATGCCCATCCAAGGTCCTCTTGATGATGGGACCAATGTTCTCGAGCAATCAAGGATCTAATGTGTAACTATGATCTCAATCAACATGTGAAGGAGACAAAGGAATCTTGTTCTTACCATGATGGATGGCCATGTTATCTTTTGTGCCACCTTCCCCTGTGGAATCAGCTCTAGTATCATAGCACACATTCCCACTCATCCTCACCAGCTCATCCTCTATCTGAGTCTTGTATCCATGAATATTTGTGCAACACATCGTCATGTCGGAACAATATAGTTAGACGTAGCAGAGTAAGTAACCATGTTGCTTGATGAAAGGAGAGTAGCGGTGAGGTTGTAGTAAACTTGCATTCAAATCGTATGCCCTCTATGGACTGATCCATTTGCCATTTCTACCAAGACTTCTTTAATCACATTCCAAGAGAAATTTGCATAGAACAGTCTAAGGAGATGCTTGGAGTAAATTCCCTTCCACCATGTTTTCTAGCAGCAACTGCAAGTGTCAAAGGATCGTAATACGGAACATTTTCTCCTCCTGCACGCAAAGTCTCAAGCAATGGGCATGCAGGGAATCTTACAGACGTTGTGACACAATCTACGCATTGTGCCTCCACAAAGCAATTTGTCCCAAATGCATGAAAGGATCTGTAAGGTGAAAATGTCATAAAAGAGAGAAATGTCTAAAGTAATGATGGCAAGTCGAGGGGAGCGTAGTGGTTAATCACTAATTCAGGACAGCAAAGCGCAGGGATTAGTGCCTGATTCAAAAAAACATTTATGGGGAGCGAAGATTAGGGGAGTGGTGTGGGAGGCTCCAAGGAAAGGGGAGGGAACATGAACTGTGCCTAGCCCTCCAATCCATTCTACTCCTACCATTTGCACTTACACACCATCACGCTGCCTCATCGTTATTTTGATCATGCCTCACATAGAGTTAATTTCTTTTTGTGTCTATTCAAATCATTGGAACTGTCATGTCTATTCAAATCATTAGAGCTGTCATGGACGTTATGCTGAGTTCTGGGTGGAGGTGATGGTGCTGGCGAGAGAGCTCATGTGAGCAGCAAAGGTTCTTAATGAGGCATTCCTCTTGAGCTTTAGAAGTTGAATGGTAACATGGGAAATCTTGCCCAGATGCACCATCGTGGTTCGCTTGCTCCCTTCTACTCTATTCTTTAAGGAGAGGTTTTGACGTGGCACAATATCGGAGGTTCAGAAAGAGCAACACGGAGCTTCGTGGGAGGTTTGGAAAGAGGATGAGAGGCTCGGAGGCAAACTGCCATGTGTGGTGCAACGCGAGAAACAAGAAGATCACTGGAGGGTGCCCTTTGTCACAGCACATGTGCGCAAGGTAGTAGCAGAGGACTGCGCCCGAGGCAGCAACAAAGTGAGTAGACTTCACTGCACAGTGCGCAATGATCGTCAATCAATGGCGACCCATTCGTCCATTCTTTAGCAAAGCAGCAGCTACCGCTTGGGTAAACCACGGGAGTGCATGGCAGCGGACTCCAAAGTAGCAACCGTCGCATAGGAGACATAAATGCGAGGCAAATGTGAGGTATTAATACTTGATGGGAGGCTACTGTGCAATCTGACATGCCGTCATGCCACGTGTCACTGGCAACTCCAAATCACACTCATACCACTCAAATTGCGTGTTGCTACACATGCGCGGAGAGAGAGAGAGAGAGAGAGAGAGGGGGGGGGGGAGAGAGGGAGAGGATATTATATCTATATATTATAATTTTACATTATATAATATATTAAACAATATTATATATATATAGATAGATAGATAGATAGATAGAGAGCGAGCGAGAGAGAGAGGATATTATATCTATACATTCTAATATTACATTATATAATATATTGAATAATATATAATATGTACTTAATATATATATATATATGTGTGTGTGTGTGTGTGTGTGGCGGGGGGGATGCATATGAAGAGAGAGAGAGAGAGAGAGAGAGAGAGAGAGTATCTTATATATGTATATATATATATATATACATACATATATAACATGTACTTAATATGTGTGTGTGTGTGGTCAGGGAGGAAAGAGAGAGAGAGAGAGAGAGAGAGAGAGAGAGAGAAGATCTTTATATATATATATATATATATATAAATATAAAATATTATATAACACATTGAACAATATATTATATGTATAATATATAATATGTACTTAATAATATGTGTGTGTGTGTGTGTGTGTACGGGGAGGGGGGAGAGAGAGAGAGAGAGAGAGAGAGAGAGAGAAAGAGAGAAGGAGAGAGAGAGAGAGAGGGAGGGAGGGAGAGAGAGAGAGAGAGAGAGAGAGAGAGAGAGAGAGAGAGAAGATATTATATATAAATTATTTAATATATATTATAATATTATGTTATATTATATATTGTATCTATATATATATACATACATATTATATATTATAATATAACATATTGTTCAATGTGTTATATTATATAACACATTGAACAATATAATATATTATAATATATAATATGTACTTAATGTGTGTGTGTGTGTGCACGCACGTGCACACGTGTGTGTGTGTATGGGGAGGAGAGAGAGAGAGAGAGAGAGAGAGAGAAGATGCCGTTAACTTTGAGAAGGTGAGGAGACAATGTATGCAAAGATGCATAGGATGTAAGTGAGCCTATCAGAGCATGAAAGAGAACAAGGACCCTCGATTGCAAAGGGAGATAACAACCCAATTTGGGAATTGGTTACTACATGCTACGATGCTACTTGGGTAGAAGGAGGCACCACCTTTTTCTCTCAGATCCTCATCAACCCTCCATTAGAGCTTCAACATGCTTGCATTGGAGTGACAGGGTCAAAAGGAGGGTTGGCATGATGTGGGTGAGGAGAGGAAGGAAAGGAAGGCATGACCTGTCAGCGCTCTCTCTCTCTCTCTCTCTCTCTCATCTTGCCCTCTCTATTAAATTTTTTTGGACCTTCCCCTTTTTTATTTATTTTGGCCTCATTGTGTCTTCTTTAAAGTTTTTGTTATTAAGCCTAAGCATTGCATTTAGTTGGAAAAAAGGGTGTGTCCATGTTTAAAAAGAAAAGCTAAAAATGATTATATACATGGACGATTAAAACCATGTATGCACATATAGACACATCTATATTTAGTTCTATACTTTTATTAAGTAAAGAGTTGCCATGTGGTAGCCAAAGGGGAGAGCGAGCCTAAATTTGAGTGTTTGTGTGTGTACTCCTAGCTTGAGTGTTTGTGTGTGTACGTGTGCATGCATGCATGTTTGATGGCTGTGTGTGTGTGTGTGTGTGTGAGAGAGAGAGAGAGAGAGAGAGAGAGAGAGAGAGAGAGAGAGAGTCTCTAACAAGGATGTGTGCATGTGTCCATGAGAAAGGGTGCGGGATGTCCATCTTTGAGTGCCGTATATGTACACAATGATCATTTGTTGCCACAAGGAAATGATGATTTGAGGTCACTCTAGCTCAGTTCTTATTGCCACTGGAGAAGAAGCAGCCTTAATGTCCTTCAACAACCATGGCAGTGAAGGAAGAAGCATTGTTGTTGTTTCTCCTCCCCCTCCTCCATTGGTAGGCCCTCCTCCCTTTGCCAGCACGCTATTGTTGTTGCCTTTTTGAGATGAGGATTCTTCCCTGGCTGCTTTACTCTTGGCTACCTTTTCCTTCACTACATCTTCTGCTACATGCCTGTATTTTACCACCACTACTTGCCATTGCTCCAATCCCCCTATTTCTTCAACAATAGCCACCACCATCAAGCACAAAGAATAGTGATCAGTACCTCTCTCTCTCTTTCTCTCTCTGGCTCCATCGCTTCCCTTAACTTCCTTTTCCCATGGCTGACCATAGAGATGACTCTCCAATAGTTGAGTCATTCTGTAGCTTTCTGCACCTTTGCAAGCATTGGAGAAGGAGTGTTGGGTAAGGCGAAGGAGAAAGCTCCTCGATTTTCGCACACGCTCACGAATTCAAATTTGCACATTGTTAGATGCTCCTCACCAGCTTCCCTTCACTCCCTATTAGCTTCCCTCCTACAAGCTCTCCTTCTGTTAGTTGCACGACACGTGGTGCCCTCCACTCTCCAACCATGATAGTTCGTGGTTGGAGGCTCTCTCCCTTGAATGATACATGGTAGAGTATTAGATAGTAAGAAAAGATGACACTATGACATTGTACATGTGTGTTTCTCTCTACATCAAATCCCATAGAAAGAAATCATTAGTGCTCCTTATCAATGTTATTTCACAATGGTATTATCTTAGTCTCTCCCTATCTCTTTGCCCTCTCGTCCACACACACGATTATATCACTTCACATTTAGGGCTTGTCATGAAGCTTGTCCATACACTTAAAAAAGTAGATTTTTTCACTTAAAATTGTAACTTGAGATAACTTATAATGAAGCAACCTTCACACATAAATGAGTAGGGAATAGACTAAAAATTAAAACTTCAGAGAACTTTGTAAATTTTTTAAAGATGAGCAAGTCACATCTTCACATCCAAAACACTCTCTTTGAATTACATTGTGATTTTCCATTATCATTCACACATAGTCACAGGTAAGTCCACCCATGGGATAGCGCCATAGCCATCTTTGTCATTGAGAGCATAGACTAATAGATGAACATGTGCTCATTTTGATGGAGACTTATTACTCTTAAAAACATGAAGTATATATGTTTGCAAGTAGATGTGATTCCATCAAACCAAGAATGTGCGCGCTGATTTTGCCAACAATAGAATCGTGGTTTTAAGTAGCAATTGGCGTGATTTTCAAGAAGGTGACTGACAAAGGATTGATGCTTTGTCTAGTCTACATGTGTTGGCTAGAGTGACCAAATTTTTTGGTCAGCTCTTGTATCCTTGTGATGGGTTGACCTTTGTAGGAAGTCTGTTTACGGTAATAAGATCTTGTGTTTCAAGGCCAAGATGTTGTTTTAGGTGTTTGGTTGATAGGGGGGGGGTTTGGAATGTGGGTTGTGTGGCCCAAACCCCTTCATGAGTCATAAGGAAGTATGCGTGTGGCTAATAAAGTAAGGTGGCTAGCCATTTGAAGGAATAATGCCTCAAGCAGGCACTGTATGACACGTAGATGAACGAAAGACTATAAGCATGGGGTGTTTAAGGTTTTAAAATGTATTTGTGGAGCCTCTCTCAGAGTCCTTTTTGGGGATTGAGGGAGGTAGAGTGGCTAGGAGGGAGGGGGAGTGGGATCCCCCTTTACTTAGCACGATTGCTGGGCCATGTGTGTGGCCAAAACCAGCTTGAAATAGACCTTGAATTTATTTTCAAATCCCAAATCTGAGCACACGAGCAACAAAAGCTTGAAATTTGAGTAATTCTTCTTTTTGGATCACCTTAATCTGAGTTATGCATCAAAAGTTATGACCATGGTTTTGTCTATGTATATGTGAAAGGGCCTCCCACAAAAAAAAGAAAAGACCAGGTGGCATCAAAAAAGACACATGCATTATTTGAGGCCACGTGGTACTTTGGTTGTTAAAATGCCACGTTGGCTTTTTGTTGGGGCCCTTTCACATAAATAGAGACAAAACTTCAGACAATCGCAACTTTTGATACACAACTCAAATTGAGGTGATGCAAAAAACAAAATTCCTCATAACTTTAAGATCTTTCTACTTGTGCACCCAGATTTGGGATTTGGCAACAAATTCAATGTCTATTTCAAGCCACAAAGTTTTCATCCCATGTATGTGAATGGTACAAGAGCATTCAAAAGAGGTGTGTGTGTGTGCACATGTGCGCGCATGCTCCTATCTCTCTCTCTCTCTCTCCCCCCCCTTTTCCCCCTTCTCTCTCTTTCCCTCCCCACATCTCCCTTTCTACCATGCTCTCTCTCTCTCTCTCTCTCTCTCTCTCTCTCTCTCTCTCTCTCTCTCTATCTCTATCTCTATCTCTATCTATCTATATGACTCCCCCCCCTCCAGCCCTCATCTCTCTCTCTCTCTCTCTCTCTCCCCTTTTCCTCCCTTTTCCTCTCTTTTCTCTATCACCCCAATCTCTCTTCCTACCAAGTGTGCTCTCTTTATATGACTCTCTTTGCCTACCTCCCATGCCTCTCTCTCTCTCTCTCTCTCTCTCTCTCTCTCTTCCTCCCTTCTCTGTCACCCCAATCTGCATTCCTACCATGCGTGCTCTCTCCATATGACTCTCTATGCCTACCTCCCATTCCCCTCTCTCTCTCTCTCTCGGTATTTTGATGGTTGGAAAAAAGTACACCTAGAAAAAACTTGCCACATGGCATGTTAATGATCGAAATGCTACATGGTAGTCTTTTCAAATAATATGAATTAACTTTCTTTAGTCTCAGGGGTGTCGCTATGTATAAACCCCACATATCACGTGCATTCAAGGACCAGTTATAAAATCCCTTATCTGTAAATTTGCCATGAATAAAACACACCCTCTTCTATTTGATTTGTGAATAACTCCTTTATATGATACCCTTTTGTATGTGAAAAATTTGTAAAAAGGGGATACAAAAACTCTTTCTATTGAACCCACATGCTATGCTTCCATATTTATGAGCTACCCCCCTGAGTCTTTAGGTGTCTTTTTTGGGGGTTATATATGTCGTGAAATTTTTTAAGAAGGAAAACTTAGCAGTAGGCTCAAAGGTAGAGAGAGAAAGAGAGAGAGAGAGCCCACACACACACACACACACACACACATGCATACCAACACTTCTTTTAAATTGTCTTGCATCATTCCCATACATGAACTTACGAGTTTGCATCTTGAAGGAGAGTCACGGAGGGAGTTGGGTGAAGAGAGAGAGAGAGAGAGAGAGAGAGAGACTGGGGGGGCTCAAAGGGGGGCGAGGGGATCGAGGGGAATGTAGAAGAAGAGAAAGAGTACATCCGAGGTGAGAGAGAGGAAAATAGCTATACATTCAAAGAGAGAAGAGAGAACAAAGAGAGAGGAGAGAGTGTGTGATCGCTATTTTTGGGCATGCTCGCCAAAAAACTTTTTTCCATTCAATGGAAAGGGGGATCTTGTCTGATTTACAAGAAGGAGTTGAGATGAGTTGGAACCGCTGAATTTTTCCCTATTTCCCAACTCCCAATTCTGAGATAGATGAAGTGTGCATGGTATTAATGTGATGTGGAAACTAATAGCAGACAATAGCCACTACTGGAAGAAACATATTTCTAAAGATTTGGCACAAGGACATACTAGAGAAATGTCCACAATGCTCTTGATGATCCTACACAAAGCTATTTGTTCTAACCCTATGGGGGACAAGATTGGCAAGAATCATCATGGTAGGTGTTTAAAGATGTCAAGGCCATAAGGAAAATGTCTTTAATTTGCTAGTTACTTGTCTTCATGCTAGAAGGTTCTAAAAAGTTATTTAGACTCAACTAGAGGAGCCAATTAACTGGAAAGCTATTTTGTTGGGAAATTCTTTTAAGCTCAAACATGATATCTAGAGTCACATTAGAGCACATGTAGTAAGGCTCATCTAGGTGGTTAGAAACAATTTTAGTTCAACAATGTTGTTGCTAAAGACTTACCAAGGAGATATTGAAGTTCAATCAATGTCATGCTCATCTTTAAAAGAGATAGATGAACATGTGCAAGACTTTGTGCAAGGTCACACACAGAATCAAGAGTAGGCCTAGGAGCAAGAATAAATTTTTTGGATAAGGAAGCTTCAAGTGTTTAGAGCATAAATGTTGTATCTGAGTTTTTTTATTGTTAGAGCATTTTACCTTATGTTGAAAATTGCCTCAAGGCAAAGAAGTATGTACTATAGAAATGTCTTTGTAAAATCTTCCACTGTAGTATATATAAAATACTTCTTCAGCAAAAAAAAAAGAGAGGTTCAAAATTATCAAGGTCGATGACTATAACTCAAGGGTTCTAGCTTTTCACCAAAGATAGATTTGAAGTTAAAACACCACCAAGTCAGCTTATATTGGTTCAAGATGATGGACATTCATGAATAAGATAGTGCATCCACTTTTATTTTCATAAGCATTGGTTTCTTAAATAAAAGACATCCTCCTTATTTATAGCAAGAGTAGGCATGAGAACATTAAGCATGATAAAAATAGGTGTTAACTTGAGGTTGCGTCGACTCTAGACTAAGGCTACCAAATGCACTTTATGGAAGAAGGGATTGAATATCTCAAGCACCTAGTGGGCAGGAATGGGATTAGAGTGGACACTTCAAGAGTGAAATCACAATTCCACTTAGCTTAGAAAATTTGTGGCTTTATTGTATTCTATAAGCTATTTATATAGCTATTTATATACCATTTAGCAAGAGTATATCTCTCACAAATTGTCTAAAGAAATATGCCATCTTGTGTTCAAAGGAAGCATGGGTTAGCTTTGAATATCCACAATCTCCCTTGGCATGTTACTATTACATCACAATCACATGCTTGAATGACACAGCCTCGTAGGTCCCCCCCCTCAAAAAATAGAAGCATGAATTCCTTTAACAAAATAGAATTTAGCTCTCTCTCTCTCTCTCTCTCTGTCTTTGTCTCTCTCTTTCTCTCTCTCTTTCGAATCTCTCCATGGTCGATACGGTACAAACACATAGCATGTGACTACTACATCACAATCACATGCTTGAATGATGCCGCCTCATAGGTCCCCCACCCCCCCTCCTCAAAAAATAGAAGCATGAATTCCTTTAATAAAATAGAACTTAGCTCGCTCTCTCTCTCTCTCTCTTTTGAATCTCTCCACGGTCGATATGGTACAAACACAGCATGCGACTATTACATCACAATCACATGCTTGAATGATGCCACCTCGTAGGTCCCCTCCCTCAAAAAATAGAAGCGTGAATTCCTTTAACAAAATAGAACTTAGCTCGCTCTCTCTCTCTCTCTTTATATATATATATATATATATATATTCTCTCTCTCTCTCTCTCTTTCGAATCTCTCCACAGTCGATACGATACAAACACAGCATTTGATTATTATATCACAATCACATGCTTGAATGATGCCACCTCGTAGGTCCCCCCCCTCCCCCCTCCTCAAAAAATAGAAGCATGAATTCCTTTAACAAAATAGAACTTAGCTCTCTATCTCTCTCTCTCTCTATCTCTCTCTCTCTCTATATATATATATTCTCTCTCTCTCTTTCTCTCTTATGAATCTCTCCATGGTCGATACGATACAAACACATAGCATGTGACTATTACATCCTAATCACATACTTGAATGACGCAGCCTCGTAGGTCCCCCCCTCCCCCCTCCTCAAAAAATAGAAGCATGAATTCCTTTACACTAATAGAACTTAGCTCTCTCTCTCTCTCTCTCTCTCGAATATATATATATTCTCTATCTCTCTTTCTTTCTCTCTTTAGAATATCTTCACAATCTATATGGTACAAACACATAGCATGCGACTATTTCATCACAATCACATATTTGAATGACGCCGCCTCATAGGTCCCCCCCCTTAGCTCTCTCTCTCTTTATATATATATATTTTTATGGGGGGGGGGGACCTAGGAGGCTAAGTTCTATTTTGTTAAAGGAATTCACGCTTCTATTTTTTGATGAGGGGGGAGGACCTACGAGGCGACATCATTCAAGCATTTGATTGTGATGTAATAGTCACATCCTATGTGTTTGTACCGTATCGACCCTGAGAGAGAGAGAGAGAATATATATATATAGAGAGAGAGAGAGAAAGCGCGAGCGAGCTAAGGGCCTTAGCACATGGATGGGGCTAGCATGGATTTAGAATGGGATTATTTTTGTCATCATTACTCCCATCCTACACCAAGTGGTCTAGGATGGATTTAGAATGAGAGTAGTCACTTTTTCTCCCATCCTGGACCATGGCCTCTAGACCCTGGCAACCAGAATGGGTTCCCCTTTTTTAGGGATTCAAAAAGATGGAAGGATGACATGTGTCCTTGTCCCCAGAAGTTCCCCACCTCTTAAACACTTGAAATGATGCCATGTGTTTCAGCCATTGCTACATGTGGCTTTCAAGTTATTTTTGATGGTGTGAGGTGTGTTGTGTATGATGCTACACATGCCTTTACCATGGTTTTGACTGGAACATTGAAAGCATTAAATCTCTCAAAGTGATTTCTTCTCCTATATGCAATAAGAGATTGATGCAAGATCAAGAGTGAAGGGGAATTTGTCCGTCAACTATCAGCTCGAATAAGTGAGATACTATTTTACAAAATCCCTAAACTTTCAACACTTGGTCCAAGTCAATGCAATGAGCTTTCAACAAGATTCAGTAAAAAATAGCTTGCAAAGACAATAGCAACTTGGAGGGCTTAATTTTCTTAATTAGGAGAGCTATTGAAGGGGGATTTTATGAAAAAATGAAGCTTATATACCAAAGAATTTTCAACATAGAGGATAGGTGAAAATATGCACCATGTCGTCGATGAGAACTGCTTAAACTATTGCCATTCTCCATGTGGGCTTGTGGAGAATGGTATTCATGCCAATCTCCATGTGAGTCTGGAAAATTTCAAATTTCCATGTGCATAATGGCTTTTGTGCCAATCTCCATGTTAGGAAGAATTTTCGGGGCAACTCCTTGGAGTCTCATACAAACTTCATATATGGTGTTAACAGTCAATGGCTTGGCATTGTGACTATGCTTGGAGAATATGCTACAACTTCAAGGTAAATGGTCAAGATGTACGTTGCAGAGCATGGTACGAGATTCATAAAATCCCAAGGACATTGTTTTATTGATATAGGAAGCAATTTGAGAGTGGTGTGCAAAGATATGTGCATGTGAATTGAGGGATTGTGAGGAGGAGCTAGGAACACATAGGTATGGGTGGGGCTCTCATTCCACACTTTGTGGATAATAGCACAGAGCATATTCCTCACAAGAGTAGAAGCACGCAAGATGGTTCTAGAGAGACACATTAGGTGATACCTGAAGTGTATAGGAAGATAGACATCCTGCATGAGGTCAACAATTTCCTTAATCAACGTGGTTATCAGAGCCTATCCACATCCACATTTGGAAGGATTTGGAAATTAAACTTAAAAAATGTAGCCCTTGCTAAGATGATTGAATTCTCTAAATGTAGCTCATGTGGATAGATCAAGGCTCGGTTGGTAGCCATAAAAAGTCAAGATGAGTGCAATTCATAGATGGAGGAGAGAAAGATGCATATGATACAGCAACAGAGTTGCAAGAATCTATACTAAGCATGGCATAGGTACTCCGAGATGGATCCCAAAAAGTATATATGCATAATTCATGATAATATGGACCAAAAAAAGATGATTTTGCATGGCAATTATAGGTATCACTCATTTGAATGATTACCTATGGGCATGGACTCGGTCAATATGGACACTTCACCCTCAATGGTTTGTGGCCATTTGATCCCAACCTGAGAATCAGATCACTCTCAATTTGTTTGTGCAACCTTGAGAGGATGGATACGCATGACCTTGGAAACCTTGCTATTGCTGATGGGATTCCAAGAAGCAGTGTTCGCCTTCTGAATGCTCTATGTTCAAGAAATGCTTTGAGCTCCCATTACAGTTCTGAAGGTGCACAACTTTTCACAAGGGGACCTGGCTTGTCTGAAATTGTAGATGCCACAATCACAAATGCAAATCAAGAGATTGTATCATAGAGTGACCTGAAGTCTACCACGGATGCCATGACAACTTGCATTGTAAGGGCTACATAAACATGCAGGTTTTTATTGCCATCACATACATGCAAAAACCCACCCTCTTGAGAGGGAAGTATTGTTGTTGAGACACCATACCAAAACTTGCCAGAGAACTTGCTACTCTAGCTATATAATTGTGGGTCTGAGAAACAAAATAGATACTTGTTTGCATACAAGACCTTTATCTTCTTATAGCAAGGGGCATTTTCTAGACAATTTAATTGGGCTTCTTGATGGTAGGGCACACACATGAGGACATTGATGAAATGTTCAGTAGGTTCTTTGAGAGTTTGTGAGTGAGACAAGCGTTCACTTTGTCTCATCTGATGGATACATTCATAAAATGTACATCATCTTCACCAGCACCATTTCTCCTTACACAGGTTCCTAACTTCAAGGATTATGTGGAGCCACCTATGTGATGGGCAAGAAATTCTAGTTGGTCATGTAAAGCCATTACAATTTTGATTTTTCATGCAAGGTGACGGGACTATGATGCAGTACAAGTTGCATCCAAAATCACCAAACTGGATGCCCATTGAAGGAGGAATTGGAGTTGTGGAAGAAAGATAGCGAGGGTCGACCATTGTTGCCAACAGTTTGTCCAGATATACTACCAATGGCTGAATTTGTGAGAGACCACTTGCAATGAATATCAGGGATAAAGGATTACATTAATTTTTGGGAGCGATGTGCAAGTGGAAAGAATGCATTGTATGAGTCTTACATTAAGCCAATGATAGACTACTGGAAAAACATGATTAGATAGACTACTGGAAAAACATGATTAGTGAGCTCGAATAGGAAAACATCTCAGAGATAGGAGGATACAGATATTTTTGGCCAAGAACATAGTCTCCAGATGAGGAGGATGATATAGATGCTTGCATTAATGAGTTACAAGGCTATGAGGAATGGAATGAGCACTATTGTGTGCCTCTAAAAGTAAGCCAAGGGAAGAGTTTAGACCAATGGTGGATGTTAAGCATGGTGACTTCGTCTTGGTAAGGCCATTAGACCCTTATGGCTTGGGGTTTCCATTTCAATTTTTGACATGGATGTTGCATCTCCTAACTTCAAGAAGTTATTAATTTAGTATTGGGCACCATCAGTTAAGAGAAAGGGTCTCATTGATGTGGATGCCTATGTTGACTGCTGGAACAAGTATTGGGTAGAGAATAGTTTTGATCCACAGGTATGGGAGTGTATTGATGTGGTGGTCTAGTTGTGGACATTAAAAGCCATTATTAGACCTAAGAAGATTAAGATTCCATAAACTGTATGCATCAAAGCATAGGACAATTTGCGTGGTATCAGAGCATAGAAAATGGTGATGATTTTCTCCTTCTTGATCTCCCAAACTTCTAGTGTAATAAGTTCTCTCACGTGATGCTTCCCAGTTGTTTAAAATGAAATTGACGATACATTGTAAAGTAGTGTATCCCCAAAAAATCCCCCTCAATACATATTTGGATACCATTAGTACCCAATCAATTGCTAACCCCTTTACAAAGGAAGAAGAGGATGCATCCATGTTGGTGACATGCATGGGCCCCATAGGAATTGCAAGGAGGTGGAGACCTCTTTATGTATCATAGATGAAAAGACCCTTGAGGGATCCGTAAGGGAAAAAGGATGCATATGTAAGGCAAAGTAGAGGAAAGGAAATATTCAGGCATAGTCCTGAATAGTAGGCACCCATAAATCCCTATAGAGAAGAGAGGGGAGTTTGAAAAGTCGATCATGATATGGATGAGGATGAGGACCAAGTAATATTGGAGTGGTTATGTGTGTACCTTGAAATTTCTTGACGTAGCTAACTTGCCTAATTAAGGATAACAGTCTCAAACCTCTTTGATACCTTATTTTATGGATGAACTTGGACGTTGGATCACTCAAAGATATGATAATGCTAGCCATAAAGTTGATAGCACTCACTTTTGTAGTCCCAAAAGTTCTCAAGATAGTAGGGTCTAAGGATCGAGCTTACAAGGGTGATATCCTACTAGAGTATGGAAGTTGATATCACCAAAGCATGTATTGGACAATATGGTGATATATGCAGATTATGGTAGTTTTGGGGAAAAGAAAGGGGTATTGAATCCACCTCATACTTGTCACCATTGCGAGGATTGAGGGCACACTTGTCCTACCACTCTAAAGGTACTATCGATAGAACGCCTCATAAGAGTTGTTGCCAAACCAAAAGAACCTAAGGGTAAGGAAATGAAGGTAAAGAAAAGCAAGATTCCATTATGAGAGAGTGTGTCGAAAGCCAAATTTGCTGTTCAACATTCCTACCAAAACTAAGGCATAGATGTTAAGCTACACTAAAACTAGGAGGATACACTACACGAGAGAGGAAGAGCCATGTGAAAGATATATAGACCCTAAGGGTGATGCAAGGAAGGTAAAGAAAATCAAGAGTCCATTATGAGGATTACTATCAAAAGCCAAATTTGCCCTTCAACCTTCCTACCATAATTGAGAGGTAGAGGCTAAGCTACACTAAAACTGGGAGTGGGTGAGTATCCAATGTATAAGAGAGGAAGAGTCGTGCAAAATGTGTGTGTGTACATGTGTGTGTGTGTGTGCGTCTGTGTACATATACATATACATATACATAAACATATACAAATACACATACCTGTAGAGACACATACATATACATATATGTATACACATATACAATACACATACCTATTCACATATACATATACATATATGTATACATATAGACATATACATATACAAATACATATACCCATACTATATGTATACATATACATATATTCATACATACATATACATTTACATTTACACATACATACATGCATGCATGCACGTATGCTCGTGTATGCGCACGTGTGCACACACACACACATATGTCCCCTTGGAGACCCTTGTGATACTTGGGTATGATTTTGACTTGAGGGGACTATACTAAGGGATTGGTTGAGCTTACCTTTGGATGATAGAAGGTAAGTAAACCCATACTCTCTTATGCAGCTAAGGCCTATATAGTCCCTTGAAGACTTGTGTCAAGGTTCACTATCACCTTGATGGCCCTATATGGCATGGAATATGGGCTAATAAGATACAAAACATCCAAGGAGAAGGGACTTATCAATTAAGTAGAGTCCCTTGGAGACTTGTGTCGAGGTTCACTATCACCTTGATGGCGCTATATGGCATGGAATATGGGCTAATAAGATACGAAACATCCAAGGAGAAGGGACTTATCAATTAAGTAGAGCAGGAAAGTGTTGACATAGGAGGTATCGATAGATGGTCGTGGAAAATGTTTTTGGATTGCCATGGTTTAACTAAAGGATGGCAAAAGGATAAGGTCTTTATATATGTGCACTCTCTAATTAATGAAATGTGGCTCCGTTATTTTGGACTATGGAGGCGATTGGGCCATAAGAGGTGGAGACAAGGGACTATACCCTTGTACTTTAATGAGGGGTGGCACCAATGTGAAGTAACATTATGAAAGGGTAGAAGGGGCACATGTTATGGGAGGAGCATGGTGGAAGTATGGTCATGTAGTAGCAAATAATTAACTGGGAGAGCATGCCCTTTAATGTAGAAGGTACACTCTCCCTTCACCTCTAAGATACGTACTAGAACCGGCTTCCACACAACTCCAAGAAACGCATGAAACTTCACACTCAGTTCACATATCCCCGCACATCTAGGAACTCATCTACATGTGCTTTGGATGCCCTTGGTCTTACCAGTGTAATGAGATACCTTGAAAGGCGTGCAGACAAAGATGAACTACAGACTTTGAAAGAACGTTGCTGCATGGTAGAAAGGGTAAGCAGAGTTGCAACACCCATCACACATATCTAGATATCTATTAAGAGAAGGGCGGATACACAAGTACGTGCTAGGAAAATTTCCAACCTGCAACCCGCCTTGGAAGTTTTCCACAATAGGTTATTATTGTATGAATTTGAGTGTTGTGACTCTCATCCTTTTTGCTTAATAGATCGTATGATTTGTGGGTGTACTCTACCCGATGAGGCACTAGTGAGAGGAGATGGCTCTACATGTGTGTCAAAAAAAGGGGGAATTCGCACCCTGCTCTCCTTGAGGGTGAAGCAAGCAAGGTTTATGTTGATCATTTGACTTGTACCCTACTCTACACGGGAGCATGATGACGGTGTTGGCCAGCACAAACTTATGACTTTCTTACCCTTCGCTTCTATCTAGTCATCAAACTCTGCACAAATCTTGCAATGTGGTGTGCTAGTTGAAGGCTTTTGGAGTGGATAAGATAGAGCTGCACGAGCTTCTCCAGTGAGGCACCAGTGAGAGATGGCTCTCCATGATGAGGAACTAGTGAGAGGAGATGGCTCTACATGTGTGTCAAAAAAAGGGGGGATTTGCACCCTGCTCTACTTGAGGGTGGAGCAAGCAAGGTCTATGTTGATCATGAGACTTGTACCTTACTCAACATGAGAGCATGATGATGGTGTTGGCCAACACAGACTTATGACTTTCTTACCCTTCACTTCTATCTAGTTATGAAACTCTACACAAATCTTGCAATGTGGCATGCTAGTTGAAGGCTTTTGGAGTGGATAAGATAGAGCTACACGAGCTTCTCCTCCGTCATGTTTTCAATGGAAATATAGCATGGCTGCACGAGCTTCTCTGTTTGCCTATGGTAGCTGCTGATAGTTTCTTTCAAAGCTAAGCTCCTATTTTTTATGCATAGCACTCACCTTTCCACTTGGCCTTCTCATAGCCATTTTCTCATACCCTACTTTGCATGGGAGAAGTTGGTTAGAGATGTGCATAATGGCAATTTGATCTGCCCATATTGTTTTGGTGGCACAAAGGTGCCAAATTCTCTATGAGCTTGATCTCTACCAGGTTGCATTTGAAGCCTAAGACTGATGATAACAGAGGAAGGCTTATGGTGGATTTTGCATGCAAAAGCGTATTGGAAGTGTCTACGGCTTCCTCCCACACTTCCCACAACTTTGTGTACCCTAGGTAGTCACCTTGCATTGATTTTTGGCTTTCATTAGCGGGGACTTAACTCATAGCCTTCATGCTCTAGAACCTTCGTGCTCTGTGGCATGCTAGCTAGGGCTGTTTACCAGTACTTGAATGGTGCATGGCAATCGGAAGATATTTTCAAGGGGGCATGTTCGACGTTAAAGGGCCCTAGACTGTGCTGTAACACTCCTTAAATCACTCATTTACTTCTTGCTACATACCTCAGCTTATGTTTAAAATGAGGGAAAAGAGTCCAGAGAACTCTCGGTCTGCTCGATAACTTAGTGAAGGAGTCTCGATGTAGAGCACTATGTCTTACATAACGATATCAAAGGATATGTAATGGAAGACGAGTTTGCTGCATATATACTCTTACATGCAATCAAAATGGGGAATGAGATAGTGTGCTCTATGGTTCAATGTTTCACAAGCATGGTGGATGCCTGACAACAATAGAGCATACTATGCTATGTTATATTATGCTAAGGAGTTGGGATGGCTTCATAGAATAGCATTGTGGAGAGACCTAGGCCCAAGCTTCTTGAGGGCACTTTGCAAAACTCAACGCCCAAGCGACCTTCTAGTACCGCGTATTGTAGCTATGTAGATCTTGGCAAAGAGGAGCAAGAGCATCTCTAATTTGCATCTCTAGTCAACTAGAAGGCATGACCTTTGATTGCATTGTTCTTTTCTACATATGGCACAGCCCTCAAGTACTTTGCTCTTTTTTTTAATATGGCATAGCCTTTGAGTGCTTTTTCTTTTTCATGTTCTAGTACTGCGTATTGTAGCTATGTAGATCTTGGCAAAGAGGAACAAGAGCATCTCTAATTTGCATCTCTAGTCAACTGGAAGGCATGACCTTTGATTGCATTGTTCTTTTCTACATATCGCACAGCCCTCAAGTACTTTGCTCTTTTTCTATATGGCATAGCCTTTGAGTGCTTTTTCTTTTTCATGTTCTTGTATGGGTTTCTATGCATCTGTATATGGGATTTCCACATTCCAAGCAATCATGGTTGATCAACCCCCTCCATTTACTTTTCAATTGCTATCTTAAGGAGGAGTACTTGCTAATTAGGCATTGCTAATTAGGCAAGGTACTTTGGACCAGGAGGTGGTACAAAAACTATAAACAACCCTTGGGAGTATAGAAGATTATTTTCATGACTTTTGTGACTACTTATCCAAAATTAAGACTTCATTAAGTATATAGGGATAATAAGAGAAGTACCCAACATTGTTGGGCCTTTCAACTTTACACACACACACACACACACACACACACATATATATATATACATTATGCTCAGAAGAGTATATAGCAGACAAGGATAGATTACTAACATTTGATCCTTTCTAACTACGTTCTTATGATTAACTTTGACCATATTCAAGAACTATGGACCTCAAGAGCTATGCACTAAGCCTTGGATTGTTCATTTTCATGAGTTTTATATTAAGCTCCACGCTTTGGGAAGCAAAACATACCCTTGTGAGACCTTGGTTCTATATGGTTCCCTTATGAATTTGACATGCATACCTTTCTTTGTTTGAAATTAAACCGTCAGATTAAAGGTTGGCATATTTGAGCTCCTTGGCTATTAAGCTTCCAAATTATTGGTCTATTGAATTAGAGGTCTTGAAGTTCCTTAATAATTGAACTTTTAAATGATTGGTCTTTGTGGGATCTTGAAACATTACTAATGCCATGGATATTTATGTTACCCCATATAGATTGCACTAGGCTCTATAGGGTTTCCCTTGGCATATTGTAAATTTGTCACTTTTATGAGGTATCAAGTTTGGTTCCAAATGAATCATGGGATTGTCTTGGATACGAGAGGAGTGAAGACATGTTTTACCCTGTGGTTCTATATGATGGTTTCTAAGCATCAATTTGGGATCTTGTTTGTAGGCCAGGCCTACTATGATTGAATATCATGATAGGTGGAAGGACAATGGGGCATTTGATTGGTCTATTTATTCCATTGAGAATTAAACTAATATTTTATAAGCATTTTATGATCTGTCTTAATGCCAACCATTGATTATTTTTTAGCACTAAATTTAGAAATTTTGATTATGTGAATCTAGATAGAGTGACATGGATAACAATTGTGTGCCAGCATTCAAGCCTGGCTACCACAACTTGAATGAATTGTGCAAACTTTCATTTGGTTGTGATGGTGCTAGGTGAGTTGATACACCTCTCCATCGGATTTGCAATAGGATTTTGGGCATGGCATTATAGAAAAGGATGTTGGCAACCTTGAAGAGTACACTTGGATGACTTTTTATGAGAGACACTATATTCTAAATCCTATTGTACATGCTTGCAAAAATGTACCCATTTGCACTGGGAAGTAGAAAGTGAAATACCTTAAAGCTTGCTCAATCCAAAAAATTTCTTAGGGTTTTACCATAGGAGAAATAGACAAGAAAATGTTTCCTTGAATTCTCTAATGAAAATGCGGCTAGAATAATCAAATGGATTTCTCTTTGCATGGTGATTCTCTTTGCTTCACCTCTAAGCATTAACTTAATTGTGAACATAGTCTTGATGAAGCAATGGCTACTAGGGGCCTTGAAAATCTTTGGCCAAGAGTATGGAATAGTGGAGATGTAGATTCATTGATTCAGTAGTAGGTAACACACACACATACACACACACTCACACACACACACACACACACATATGTATGCATGTATGTATGTATGCATGCATTTGTGTGTGTGTGTGTGTGTGTGTGTGTAAGACAAGACAACAACCCCTTTTGCATAGTGAAAAGACAAAAGAGTCAGGGTAAAGGATAGAAAGAGAACATTATAGAATTAAGGAAGAGTTTGAGTATGCAGGTAAAGCACCTACAAAATTGCATAAAAAGTATATAAGAGCTTTGATAAGAAATGACAAGAATATTTTTTGCAAAAAAAAATTGAAGCTTGGTGAAGTTTGGATAAGCATCTCTTTTATTGAAGAGGAGAGTCTGCATACATGCCACCATTCAACAAGAAAACATGGCAATAAGAACCAGCTTAACTTTAATTAGGAAGATAGGTGTCATAAACACCCCTCCCTTGTTATTAAGGTCACAATAAAATAGTGGCTTAAACACAGACTTAAACAACTCGATGTGGACTTTAAAGGTGTAAAAAAAGGAGCCTGGAGAGAATTTTAAAAAAAGAAAAAATGACTTAAAAAGTTAGTTTTAAATAATTAATAAAAAATAATTGGGGGAAAATCAAATGAAATTAGGGAAAATTATGGAGTAGGAAGAGGGAAAAATAGGAAAGAAAATAGGAGAAAATCGGTTAAAGATTGGGGGGGGCAGGAAGAGAGAGAGAGAGAGAGAGAGAGAGAGAGAGAGAGAGAGAGAGAGAGAGATTTAGAGCTTTAAGAAAGAAATTGAAAAAAAATAGGAGGAATAAGGAAAAATTAGGGAAGGTTTGTGAGATAGAAGGAAAAGGAATTAGAAAAAATAGAAAAATGAAAAATTAAGAAATTAAGTGGATGCAAAAGAAAAAGGAGAATAGTAAGTGTGTGTGTGTGTGTGTACCCACCTTTGCCCCAATAGGATACAACACACTAGGTGAGACAGTAGGTCATCACCTAGTGTGATGACCTATTATCTACCCAAAAAGGACTAGTAATGTTTTAGAAGTGTCAAATAAGCAGTGGAAAAAGAGTAAGAGAAGTATTTGAGTAAGACATGTGATTTTGGAGCAATGGGAACTATTGGTTTTGCAAGTAACCAAGGGAGAAAAGAGTTTATATGATAGCCATAACAGGGATGGAGTGGGCTAATCTAGAAATTGTTTGGGGTGGAAGATTTCTTAGAAAGAAGAAAAAATCAAAAGAAAGAGAAAAATGCTCAATGAGCAATAAAGTGAGTCAAAAGGCAATGGCATGACTTTAAATGTAATAAGTGCAACAATCTAAAGATGCCTGGGATGAGGGAGAAGGAGTCGAAAGAGGGTTGTTGAGAGCTTTTGATTGAAGCAAAACATCCCATGAAAAATTTTGAAAGGAAAACAGGACACAAGTTAGAGAAAGGAGTCAAGAAGCCAAAAAAGGCCTTAATGACTTAAGTGTACTATGTGCAACCATCCAGAGTTACAGGGGAAAGGACATGTGTGTGGAAGACAAGACAAGAACCCCTTTTGCATAGTGAAAAGATAAAAGAATTAGGGTAAAGGATACAAAGAGAACATTATAGAATTAAGGAAGAGTTTGAGTATGTAGGTAAAGCACCTACGAAATTGCATAAAAAGTACATAAGAGCTTTGATAAGAAATGACAATAATGTTTTTGCAAAAAAATTTGGAGCTTGGTGAAGTTCGAATAAGCATCTCTTTTATTGAAGAGGAGAGTTTGCATACTTGCCACCATCCAACAAGAAAACATGGTAAGAACCATCTTAACTTTAATTGGAAAGATAGGTGTTATAAACACCCCTCCCTTGTTATTAGGGTCACAATAAAATAGTGGCTTAAACATAGACTTAAACAGCTCGATGTGGACTTTAAAGGTGTAAAAAAATGGACCTAGAGAATTTGAAAATAAGGAAAAAATATTTAAAATGTTAGTTTTAAATAATTAATAAAAATAATTGGGGGGAAATCAAGTGAAATTTGGGAAAATTATGGGGAAGAAAGAGACAAAAATAAGAAAGAAAATAGGAGAAAAGTGGTCAAAGATTGGGGTGTGTGTGGAGAGAGAGAGAGAGAGCTTTAAGGAAGAAATTTGTGAGATAGAAGGAAAAGGAATTAGAAAAAAATAGGAAACTGAAAAATTAAGAAATTAAGTGGATGCAAAAGAAAAAGGAGAAAAGTAAAAGTGTGTGTGTACAAACATCCCAAGTCTTCATATAAAAGGAGACTAATAAATCTTGATCTATTCTTTCATATCCTTCCATAACAAATACTTACCTTAAGTAGGCTAGAGCACAATGGGTCATACCAATAGCTATATTCCCCCAATGGTAATCTTTTTAGCACCCCTTTTAGCCCCTTTGTTGCACCTCGTTGTCTTTTTTTCCTCGTCCATTGCCCCTTGTTTATTGGTTTCTCTTTGTCCAATCCTTCTTGTCTTTCAATCTTTTGGTGTCGATGGGTTTTAAACCCCCTTTGGCCTTCGACATTAATAGCAAAATTCATTGGCATTAACAATATCTCTTCCTTTTTGCAATCATCCATGTCCTCAGGAAACCCATTTGGTGCACTCATTTTTTCACGACCCTTCAGTCATAAAGACATCTTTTCTTATCAATGTCCCTACTATTGGCCTTCTCTTCATCTTACGTAGTGAGAGAACATGCTGTCAGTGCTTCTAAGCATCATGGTTTCCTTTGAGGCTACATCCATTAAAGCTTGTAGCTCCTTCATGTCAACTACCTCAATTTGCACTTATGATGGATTCATTGTGATTTAATCAATTGCAGTGGTGGAATGAATCACATTTGGATTTTGTGGCTGAAGGGTGTGCTTTGTGCTGCATATGCTATAATATTTATTTGATGCAATCTATGGATTGGAGTGAGGGACGTGTCCCTCTTTGTTTTTTGTTTTTTTAAACTTGTGTGAGGATTTTGTGGGGTTGCCCAAAACTCCTATCTAACTATACGTTATAGCTAGCTTGCCCTACATTACTAGATTGCAATACATTGAATTTAAGTACAAATAAGTCCAATCTCCACTAAGGTTTGTGGCTTGCTGGAGTGGTTAGAGCACTGGGGTCTTCCAAGAAAGGTTGTGGGTTTGAATTTTGCTAAAGCACTACACCAAGGACACTTTTCCCCCCTTCTTCCATCTTTATGTGTCATGAGTTATTCAATTGAGGGCCATGTGTCCACATCTTTTTAGCCAATCTTATTTGTGTGGATGGTTGGAAAATGATGCTTCATCTTTTTTTGCCAAATACACTGTAGGTCTTGCTTCTCCTTTGCTTGTCACACTACTTGTCTTGTAGTCATTTTGTTAGGCTTGGCTTGGAAGCCTTGCAACAGCCAACTGCTACCGCTTCCCTTCTTGTTTTGTTGCCTTGATTTGTTGCCCAATGCACTAGTTGAGAAGGTACATTTTGTCTAGGTATATTTCCCACTTTGATCTTTATGCCTTGATCTTCCATGGACTACTCACTGGCCTTTTTTTGGTGCTTTCCTATTCTTCTATAGGGTTGGCCATCTAGGATCCTTTTGCAAGTTTGATGTGTATACTTGCACTGCCACTAGACCTCTCCTTTTACTTGGGTGTTGTTGGTGCCATTCATAGTGAATCTCAAAGGTCTTTCTACCATGGCCTTTAGTTTTACTACTGGTTTTTCTTGTTCATCATGGCCTAGGCTTCATTGAACCCTACCTATCCAAAGGAAACATGATGTCTTAGCATCATTGTAGCAATCGCCTTTGCACTCTGGAAGAACTTTGGTGGAGGTGGGCATTGGAAATGGCCTGCCTTTTTCATCTTCAACACGCTCTATCTGTTGTCTCACAATATCAATCTAAGGCTTGGGCCCATCACACACTGTGCAAAATGGAGAATGCAACAATGCTTCCCTCTTGAGAATAGCCATGGATCTAGAGAAGTGGGTGGTTTGTGCAAGATCACGATATATTAAAAGATAAAATCTACCCTTCAACCTTCCTACCAAAATTGAGAGGTAGGGGATGCTAAGCTATAGTAAGACCATGAGGTTGGGAGTATGGGACATGCAAGAGAGGAAGATCCATGAGAAAGAGAGAGAGAGAGAGAGAGAGAGAGAGAGAGAGAGAGAGAGAGAGAGAGAGAGAGAGAGAGAGAGAGAGAGAGAGAGAGAGAGAGAGACATCTCAAGCCATCATGCACAAGAAGGAGACTAATAAATTTGTGTTTATTTGTTCATACCCTTCCTACAAAATACATGCCTAAAGTAGGCTATGCCCCAATGGTCATGCACATGGCTATACTCCCCCCCAACATTCATCTTCTTTGCACTCGTTTTTTCCCCTTTGATGTAGCTTGTTATCTTTTGGTCCTCTAGATCCCTTCACCCCTTTGATTGTGGGATTCTTTTTGGCTCGTCATTCCTTTTGGTTTTTGGCTTTCGATCTTTTGGAAACTCATTAGCAATCATGTTATCAAGGCAAAATCGATGCAAAATAATATTTGGGACCTATGGAAAGATTTGAGCATTAGCAGTCATGTTATCGAGGCAGCATCGATGCGAAATAATATTTGGGATCTATGTAAAGATTCGAGCATGAAGTGGCAAGAGTGGGTGACCCAAGTTCCAATGTTGCACTACCAAATTTGCAACAATGTTGGACATTACCGAGCCTTCTAAAGACCCAATGGTTGAAGCATGCACCATGGAGTGGCTTACCAACCCAAAGCAGCTTCCTGTTGATATCGGCTCACTATATCCATGGCCACCCAAAGGGAAATGTTCTACCGATCACCCCCCCCTTCTCCTCCATGAGGCTCTACTATAGACGAAGCTAGCTCTTTGCATCCACGAGTTTGTCCACATCCCCCACTGTGGCAAAGGCATCGTCATTGACAATCATGTGGCTTCAAACCTAGAGCGTCCATGTTCAGAAGCATAGCTAGTCCCTGCCTCATTCCTACCAATTCGTGAGGACATGGCTAAGGGTATCCAAGTCAAAATGTTAGCCCTCATGTTAGGCTAACATGGAGCCACAGGTCTAAGTGCAGTCACTGAGTGCTGACCTCGAAAGTGGTGGAGTCCTAATTGAGCACCAATTTGCAATGGAGGTGCAAAAGATTGTAGTGTCACCACCAATCAGCGAATGCGACTTGATGCAACAAGAGTATCTATACTAGAAGGTGGTTTTGTTAGATATTTGATATGATTGTAACAAGTAGAGAAGAGAGCAAGAGGGCAATGTGCTGAGTTCTCTTCATTTGACTTGAGCTTGCTAGGATAGGAAGTGTTCATTGCAAGCTGAGGTGGCTTGGTTGTACTCAAGATAGTTTGAGTGGTTTTAGTACAAGTTGATAGGATAGGAAGTGTTCATTGCAAGCCGAGGCGGCTTGGTTGTACTCAAGACAATTTGAATGGTTCAGTACAAGTTGATATTGTTTGCCCATGTACTCATCTTTGTTAATGTAGCATACTTCATATTCTTTTAAGTGTGTGTGACTCGGCATTCTCCCATCATCATAGGGCTCCCTTGCGATAGGTACCCCAAACTCAGAGTGTGAATGGTATCTGTTCTAGTGTGTGTGCGTGCGCGCGTGTGTGTGTGTGTGCATGCGTGTTCTCTCTCTCTCTCTTTCTCTGTCTCTCTCCGTCTCTCTCTCTCTCTCTCTCTCTATATATATATATATATACAGCTATCTATCTATCTATCTATCTATGTGTATGAGCGTGCTCTCTCTCTCTCTCTCTCTCTCTCTCTCTCTCTCTCTCTCTCTCTCTCTCTCTCTCTCTCTCTCTCTCTCCTCTCAAATTGCAAGAGATGGCATCTTCATCGAGCATCGCACTGGGTTTTGAGTTAGTCAGATGTGAGAGAACCAAACCATCAACAAACATCCTTTTTACTGGGTTTCCCTCGAGATGCAAGGGTTGTATGGAATTCCATTGTATAAATCTTTTGTTAATATAGATACAAATTCCTTTTTTGCACAAAAATGAATTAGAAGGCAACTCATGATGTCATGATGAACATCCAAATTGCAAGAGATGGCATCTTCATCGAGCATTGCATCGGGTTCTGAGTTAGTCACAGGTGAGAGAACCAAGCCATCAACAAACATCCTTTTTACTGGGTTTCCCTCAAGATGTAAGGGTTGTATGGAAGTCCATTGTATAAATCTTTTGTTAATATATATACAAATTACTTTTCTGCACAAAAATGAATTAGAAGGCAACTCATGATGTCATGATGAACATCCATGGCTGATGTGAACTAGTTAGTTGAGTGGAATGAACCAACCCAATACTCGATCCCACTAGCCTTGCACCTAGTTCTCAAGTTGATTCTCTAACACATATGTACAAGTAAGAGCAAATTTCCCAATACCTTTCACGATATATGATGCATTATTAGCACATTTGACACTGCCCCCCTTAGATGTAAGCTCCAATGAGGTGAATAACTTCCTACAGAAAGTGATGTGCTTCCTAGCACCACTATCAAAGAACCAGGCATCAAACTATCATACAAGCATCCTGAACATCAGGATTATACTGACATGTAACCAAGAAAGCCCAATGGTGGTCTTGTGTGAAATTAGTGGACTCATGCCGGTCTTCTGCACTAGAAGAACCAAATACTGCAAGACCAGACTCTTTCTTTTTCTTTTTAGATACTATGCGCTTCTTGCATTCATAATTATCATGCCTAGGTTTCCTGCAATAATTACATCTCTTCTTCTTTTTGTTATCCCTTGAAGAAGAGGAACCATGTGAATGATCAACAATGCCTTTGTGGGAAATCTGTTCAAAATGTAATTAGTACACATGATGGCATCCAACCACAACTTGCTAGGCAACTGTTTGCCTTTCCACATACACCTAGCCATCTCCATCACTGACTTATTCTTCCGCTCAGCACGAGATTCTATTGAGTATAAGGCACCGTGCATCGATGATGTATGCCACATGAAGCCAAAAAAATAGCAAACTCCTTTGACATGTATTCACCTCCCCTATTTGTATTAAGGTGAGTAATGTGCAGCCCACTCTCATTCTCAGCCAAGGCAATAAAATGCTTGAAGCATGAAAAAACTTCATATTTGGATTTTAAGGCAAAAATCCAAGTGTACCGGATGAAGTCATCAATAAAAGTGACAAAATAATAGAATCCCCCAAGAGTTGCAACACGCATGGATCCACAAACATCACTATAAACCAAATAAAGCTTGCGTGAGGCACCAACTCTCCCATCCTTGGGAAATGCAGTACAAACATGTCCATTAAAGACTCACATGTTGAAATGAGGCTCCCTGATGTGTGTTTTAAGACCCTCCTACAAGACGGGTGGTAGAAAACAAGGAAAAATGTGTCCTGGACAATGAAAGTAACATCCAATGGGCACCAAACTTTGAAAGGGCCTTTAAGTGAATGAGATTAAGGCCCATCCAAAGTATTGTGTCCATCAAAGATTTGCAGGTTCGAATGAGACTCCCCGATGCATGTTTTTTGACCCTTGTGCATGACCTATGGTGGGAAAAGAAGGAAAAATGCATCGTTGACCATGGAAATGATATACGATGTGCATGACACTATGCATAGAACTTAAAGTAGTTGATATTAATACCCTTTCAAAGCATTGTGATCCTCAAAGACTCGCACATTGGAATGAGGGTTCCCTCATGTGTGGTTTTTGAATTTCATGCATGATCGGTGGTGGAAAACAAGGAAAAATGCATCCCTAACCATGCAAAAGATATCTTGATGGGCATGATACTTTGCACAAGACTTCAAGTTAATGAGATTAGGTACCATTCCCATTAAAAACTTACCCATCTAAATGAATGAGACACCCCAATGCATGTTGTTTGACCTCCCTATATGTGGGTGGCAAAAACCAAGGAGGCTTTGGTCTTCCTCTGTTATCAAACTTGCTTGTTCTTTTCAATAGATGGATCTATTTGCAAAGGAGTATGAGGGGGATTTAGTACTTAAGACGGTGGGACCAAGTATTTGTTGTATGAGAGTAAGATCCAAGCATGTCTAAATTTGCATTTTTGGCTCTATGGCATGTCTTGCATCTCGGTGTGAGTGTCAATGGGTGTCTATAAGGTGGAGGGTACATGGTGCTAGAAGCATGAGACAAAGCATCAGGAGCTGGTGTGTGTGTGTGCATGTGCGAGAGAGAGAGAGAGAGAGAGAGAGAGAGAGAGAGAGAGAGAGAGGATTGTGGAGGATTGGTTGTGTAGGTCCCTGGGGGGGATGAGGGTTGGCAAAAAGGATTATGTGGTAGGGTATTATTTGGAGTAGGAGGTTGAGTGGAAGAAAAAAAGCTAGGGCTATATCATTGTTTTCTACCTTGGGAATTTCTTTTGGGTAGACAACGTCAATCGTTTCAAAATTGCTCATGCTAGATTGTAACATTTGTTGCATGGCTTTGAGGACGTGATTGTATAAGATTATGATACCAGTGGGATGATATTACTACACATTATTATAGAGCATATACTCATGTGTTCTTTTAGCTTGTTGGCATCCTTGGTGCTGTAACCACTTAAGGGTCTTCCACCAAGAAATGTGGATTACAAGGTCAGGTAGCCAAGTTTTTCAGGTTTTGAGAGCATCATTAAATTTATTATAGTAGCAGAGTGTATTGACATTGCAATGTGCATAGTGTTAGGCTTATTGTAGAATGGCAAAGCGTTAGCCCTATTAATAGCAAGCTGTTGTTGCATTAATGTTACTGCAACGTGCTGACTCTATCGGATAGTTTGGCCATTCTAGGGGAATGATTTACATTCGTGCCATACGGTGACTGCACCTACTTAAGAAATTGATTGGACGAAGGACTTGTATGTCAATGTGCATCTATAATCTATTTGTATGACTACCCACTTGACGGTGAAGATGTCAAGTGGGTGATTTCCTAACCCTACTTTTTCTTTCATACCCCATTCACATACTCACCTAGTATTCACTCCATGTGGTCCATGGAATTAGGAGCATTTTATCGTACAATGCTCTTTTCACAACATGAAATTAGCTCAAATTTATCTTTTTTGATAGTTCGTAGAAGGCCCTTTCATAGAATGTAGCATAGTTACCCCATACAAAATTGTTGGGTATCTCCACTTCAAAGTGCAAACAAATTTTTGAAAGATGCAACAAGATGCTACAATCTTTGGTAGGAAGTTCATATATGGCATACGGGCAGCATTTTGGAGAATGGACATGTAGTCTTTAGTCTCCTGATAGTCCTTTCACCACTATTTTGGTCAAGGAGTGGATGAAATTGAAGTCCCCCCAACCTTTGATTTCTAGTGTGATGGGAAGGTAATCATAAGCCAGGTAGGGAGATGTACACTCCATCCCCAATTATGTATTCATGGATTTTAACATTGGTCAATGAATGTAGGAGCATTTAAAATTTGGCCTCTTTCACTGAGATGGTAGTTGAGTTGAATTCCTCATAAGCCTTAAATCATTAACAGACCCTACTCATCCCATGACAATGTCAAAAAAGCGCATGTTTGCATCCATGACTCCTTGCAATGACATGGAATACTATGGTTGTTGTCCCTCCAAGTCATGTGCTACTAGATCTGGATGTAATAGTAACACAATGATTGGGAAACCCTCTAAGTGCTTGGAATGCTTGTTTCATTTCCTGCATCATTGCCTCTGTTGTTGTAGGATGGCGTATGAAGTTTATTCACAAACTCCCTCAAAACTTTGCCAACTATAGACTTTTCCATTCCTTAATGCTAGGATATATCATCCCATGAGCTTCTAATACCCAATCGATGCAAAGCAATGGCCACCTTCTTCTCCATCTTGAGGATTCGGGAAGAAATGCTTTGCGAGGTTGGGGGATGGGTTTCTGAGAAAGGTCATCCTTGAGCAAGTCACACAAGCCTCATTTTGGCCTTAAATCTCACATTGTCGTCATCGACATAGTCAAAATTTTTATTCCAAACATGGAGTGATGTTGGCTTCATATATCACAACCCATACACATTCCTTGTGCGTGAATACTTGCCATCACAAGCATTGTTTCTTTAACTCAATATTCTAATCAATATTGTCTACTGCTACAAGCATTGTTGCCGTATAGAGCATAGGAGCAGTGGTTACCCCTAGTATGGCACACATGTCATAACTAGAAAAGAGAAAGATCTCTTGTGCTCTACATTGTGTGTCTTAACATGGAATGTTATTGTAGGTGTTAAGTGTAAAGTAGCTCTATAAATATTTCCAATGAATATGGGGAAAGCTAGATGAGTGAAAGAGAGAGGAAAATTTAATAAAAAATGCAACTGATTATCCTTCAAGTCACCACTGGACAGGAGACATGATTAACATAAGTTAATATAAGGTTACAAATGATTAATGTAGGTCTTGTGAAGAATTAATATGCCCCCACCCTTGCCTGTGTGCTTCGCCACATCGCCCCCTAAAATATCTCTTGATGTTTTAAATGCCTTTCAACCTTCTCTCACCCCTTTCTCACTCTCCCTGTCTCACTTCATCTCAGCTATGGAGCCCAGCCTCCAAGCTTTAAGAAGTGAGCTTCTCAGCATAGAATGCTTAAGGATTCGTTCCTCAAGGCATTTGATCTGAGGAATAAAGAGCAAAGAGATCATTTGATGATTGATTCCACAAAAAATTTATGCTTCTCGCTCTTCTTGCACTTGCAGTCTCCCTCCTCCTGTCATCTTGCCCTCTTCTCTCCCTTCCTCTTTTCTCTTTCTCCCTTGCATCGAGCAACACAAGATAGGCAAGTTTGTATATTGCAAATAATGATGAATGGTAGGCTATGGAAACCTAATCCTCAGGGCTCTTCACCATAGCCATCTATATCACCCTTCATTTTAACTTCAGCCATGTCGAGCTTTGGGTATGCTTTCTTTTGCTCATGTCCCCCCTTCCTACCTTTTTCCTTTTCATAACTTTGTTTCCTTTCTTGTCAAGGTTCTCTTTTGCTATTTTCTATAGTATTATTTCCATGTGTTGCTTGCCCCTCCCTTGCTTTCGACCCACAAATGTGGCGAACATGCTAGTACTTATTTTTCCTTTTCTCTTCTACTTTTTTCTATAGTCTCCTTACTTGCCCCTTCCCTACTTTTGATTCACAAAAGTGCTAGTCTCTGATTGTCTCTGATTGTACAACATAACCAATTTCAGAATCTTCAAGGCAAAAGAGATGGCAATGGATGGCAACATATGAGGCAAGGAAAATGCAGGGAGCCCACAACAAGAGCTATGGAGGGTGGTGTGGGACATGGGGCTATTTATTGTTGTGGTTGTCTATGAGCATGGGCCATAGTTGTCTATGATTGCAAAGAAGTAGCTCAATTGGAATTTGAGCGCTCGTATCTTTACGCCATGACCTCCGATTGACGATCCGTCTGCACCGACACATTTTCCTACACACGTAAGATAATCTTAGGCACATTATTAACACGACAGTCCCTACAAAACTAACACCACTCTAACCCTCAAACAAAACATCAACACCCGCACTTGCGACAGAGACACCCTTTGCAAATATCGTCCAATCTGCATGCACCTACGTTCCGATCATCGCCTCCAACTCCAACGCTCACCAAATCCACATGCAACTCCACTACAACCACCACCTCGACAATCCTCTACCCCGAATCCCCCCCTAAAAATCAAGCAATCCCTTTAATTCCATGCCACAACATGGCTAGATGACGTCGAGACAATGATGGGGATATCAACCTCGATGCAGAGGTCGATGCAGAGGCTGACAATTTCTTTAATCAAAGAAATAATAAAAATCAAGGCAGGTGCCCCTTGGGAAAAGTGAAACTTCCCAAATATAATGGTAGTGGAGATCCAGCCCAATTCCTCCTAGCATTTTGATGCCGCATGCCCAGCAGGTGGAGATCAATCCCATGAAACCAAGGTGGCTTGGTTTCCCATGGCCTTAACTAATGAAGCGTATGAATGGTACCTAAGCCTTCTAGTGGAAGAGCGAGCCACATGGGACTTGCTTCAAACAGAATTTAAAAGACGCTCTTAAACAGAGAGGCTACAAGATGATCCCGCTCTCCAACTAAGCAAGATCGAGCAAGGCCATCGAGAAGATGTACACACGTACCTAGGTAAGATGAAAATATTAATTGCCAAATGTGACCCATGCCCCGATGCAAAGTACCTCATGGCCTGGTTCATTGCAGGACTAAGAAAGAAAATTCAAAAGGATATGAAAAAGTTAGCAGCAGCTATAAAACGTTCAATGCTGCTCATGCAGCAGCCATTGACATTAAGGATGGCATGACTGACTCTGACACTAGCAGTGATGATGGCTGATCTAGTGCCTGAGATAAGCACTCAAAAAAGGGAAAATCCAAGTCCACTACCAAAACATCAAATGAAGATCGCCTAGAGGCCATGAGCATGAAGCTGAAAGAAGACATGATGCAGGCCATGGTGGAACAAAAACTTCACTTGTCTCAACCGCCATCTCAGACATATCCATGGTGAGAAAATGTCTGGTGTCCACACTGCATGGCCAATCATACAACAAATGAGTGCCCGGTCCTAAGAGCCAGGATCACTACACAAGCAAATCCGCTGCCAAGGTTGTGGTGCCATATCTACATCCTCAACATGCGTAACAACCCGCTTCGACCTCAACAATACCAAGTGGCACCCATGCTAGTGTACAGGTAACCGGCACTTGCACAAGCACCCCTAGCTCCGAGGCTAAATCCTGTTCTTGTTAAAGCACAAAAGTCCCGCAACTACTCGGGAATCCGAATCCACGACCATATCCAAGAGCACCAAATCCAGCTCCTCAGGTAGTTCTAATACATCAATTACAAGTCGAGGAAGTAGGCTCATCATTTGAGTATGAAATAGAGTACCCAGTGTTCTATGTAGAAGGTGCAGAGGGTCTAATACTAGTTTGTGCAAATCAAGTATGTCCCAACACATATCGAGCACCAATCAAGTTGCCCTCATCGTGATAGCCCTACTACTTTTTAACCACTCTGTAGAGATTGTGGCATAGGACATGCCTGTATGGATTGTCCCATGAAAAATAAAGTCCCTTAACAAACAGAGGTTAAGCTTGACGTCCTAATTGACATCATTGGGGTGGACCATCAAAGTCTCAGTCCGACAAGTGTAATATCACAACCTGTAAATGTAATTACATGCCAATAGAAAGAGGTCACCAAGGACCCTAACATTCCAATCCAACCAAAGCGACTTCTTAAAAAGAAAGCACAAGTGCCTCCACCTCCGCCAAGCAATGAGCAGTCGAGCTCATCCACATCAACTCCCGAGCCTCAAATAAAAGAGTCTCCATACCCAAATCCAAAGGTGGAGAAGGCTCATTTTCAGGCACTTCAATAAAGGGTACAAAAGGAACAAGCTCAATTTGAGGTTGAGAAAACAATCTCAATTTGAGGCTGAGAAACAAGCTCAAAACCCAATCCATGACTTGGTCCCACAAAGTACTGATACTATACTCGAGCCTCTATTCCAACAATAGACTCCACAACATAATGTACCACCATGTCAAATTGAAGGAGCCGCACTCTTTAGCATCCTGAGTTGCCCTCTGTCAATTCCCATCGGAATCCTCCTACAAAATTGTCCCAATCTTTGGGAGAGTTTCAAAGGATGGATTGAACTCACAAATCCCCCTCCACCTATGAATGACATCGAAGATATCCCTATGCGGATGGGTGAGAGAGATGACATATGCAACATT
Organism: Dipteris shenzhenensis; assembly: GCF_047967505.1. Taxonomy (NCBI): domain Eukaryota; kingdom Viridiplantae; phylum Streptophyta; class Polypodiopsida; order Gleicheniales; family Dipteridaceae; genus Dipteris; species Dipteris shenzhenensis. The sequence goes on along the minus strand of NC_141603.1, from coordinate 6,009,454 downwards.
ACTATGCCTTTGATCCACAAGGCATATAATGAAGTCCAAGCCATAGTGGATGGTGGAGCAGGTGTAAATGTCCTATCAAAGGAGCTCTACGAAGAATGGGGTCTCCCACCAATGCAAAAGGCTAATTTTAACATATGCCTTGTCGAGGATTCACGGGCTAAACCCTTGGGAATAGTAAATGACGTGTCCACAAAGATCGCAGGAGTTCGCTTTTCCCTTCAATTCACAATCTTGGATCTTCCCAAAAAATCCTATCAAATCTTACTGGGACGTCCTTGGTTACGAGAAGCATCAGTCCTCCATGACTGGGGAACTGATAGACTGACAATCCAGAATCGCAACACCGCAGTCAAGGTGAATGTGGGAACAGGAGCTATAAAACCAATTGTGCCTAGAGCATTGGATGACACATCTTCAATGACAATCTCAAGCAAATCAGCTCCCTTGCAATAGCATGCCATAGAGGGCGATTCACAAAGCAATGTCCATAGCTAGATACAAACATTGGCAACCATCGACAACTACCATTCATTAGACCCCATCTTCTCATAGATAGATGCTAAGGTGCTACAGGTAGATCCTCCACTCACACATGAAAAACCAATCAATGAAGAGATGCCATTCTTGATGACTGACGTCGAGCAGAATAATGAACCTGAAGAAGGTACCCATACCAATGACGACTCAGATTTTTCTTGGGACCTTGAAATAGAGCTTGAGAATGCTGAAATTGAAGATCAAATATTTGATAATGACTTAGCCATTTTGCATACCCTAATGGCAGTCGAGCTCCCAAAAGTTGAACCTCCAAAGTTGAATAACAGTAGAAGATCCCACAAGAAAGCTGGAGGAGGAAATCGCAAAAAAGCCAAGGCCGAACACTTCAATGAATTCGAACGAGTCCAAACAAGGATCGTCAAATTGTACCTTGCAAAGCCAGCTCCCTCAAAATCAGAACCACCACCTCTTGAATGGTCCCCTGAGGGACTGAAAGGAGTATGTGCAGCAAATGAACCCTTACTTGGGAACACCTTACCAGTTGGAAAGTTGCCCCACAGTTCCCAATGTAAGAAGTTTTGGAAATATAAGCCACGTGTGGATGAAGCTTGATCAAGAGACTTCAGAAAAAGAAAGTCAAAAAGAGCCTGAAAATTTGGTAAATGAATCTATGCCACCCAATACACATGGCACATGTCAGGCTAGTTCAACACCATCAGAAGACTGATCTTCGAGAAATGTCAGAATACTTCAAGAATTACACAAGTGGCAATGTGCCAATAGCAATGCCAAGACCAGTAAGAGAGTCTAAAGTTCAAGAAACTGATAGCATTGGAGAAACTCCAATCTATGAGGGACAGACAAAAACAAGCACAATAAACCTCGCCCTTGAAGGGGAGGAATAAAAAATTTCATTGGGAAACAATTGTATTTAACAATATTCTAGTTATTTGTATGATAGTGTTAGAAGTATTCTAGTTAACAATGTAGGATAGTGTTTGATGTGTGCTAGTTTATAGTGCCATCAGACTTATATTCTAATGTAGGATAGTCTTGGATGTGATAGTTACACTATGACAAGATTTGATGTTATTTAGATTTCTTTTTTTCTTTGTTTTTTTCCTTTGTTTATCAAATGTAATGGAGCATGGTTTCGTGTTGCTCATCTTTTGCTTTAGAGCAGTCTACCTTGAGGGGAGGCCATGGACTGATGAGTCCAAAGGACTTTGTCTTGCAAATGAGCCCATTTGAGTTGGATAGATATGAGTCTCTTACCCAATCTTGGATTGCCTCATCTCATGCCTCTCTTTTCACATCAACTCTCCCTAGTGTAGGGCCATCAGCTATGCCTACCCAACAAGGGTCGCCTACCATAGTTAAAGAGGCATCATTTCCTAGGGACCAGTGGCATGGGTCTAGGAAGAGTAGGAAGGGTGGTTGTTGTGGTTTAGGTGCAATTGTAGTTGTAGAGGAGACATAACTTGCCACTAGCCCCTTGCTCACCCCCATCACGGAGTGCACCACCCCTCATCTACCACCATTGGCTCTACCCTTTCTCTAGGAAGAGTAGGAAGGGTGGTTGTTGTGGTGCAGGTGCAAGAGCAGATGTAGATGAATTTGGACATTCTCGCCTTCCTCCCTATGATGAGACACAACTTGCCACACTAGCCCCTTGCCCACCCCTCTCCTCTCTTTTCCTCTCTGCTCCACCACCCTAGCTCTACCCAGCTTGCTCCACCACCCCTCACTCCACTTCCACCTCATCTAACAACTCAAGCTTTAGGCAGGGAGAGTTTATTGAGTTCAAGTACCTTCACTACAATATCAATAGCATGCATGAGATCATTGCAGATGAGAAGAGGCTTAAAGTTATTAAGCTCATATGAGGCACCTAATGAGCATATATTTTCCCAAAGATATAAACATAGACTGGCACTCTCAGGATAATACAACAAAGGATGCTCTCATAATACAGCTCAAGGACAAATTTGCAAACCCTCTAGAATACAAGTTTGATGATGACTGCATGCACAGTCGCATGGGCCTTGTACTTAGACATCTTTGGTCAGAGATGAGAGATAGGATCCAGGGAGGGTAATCCTAGTCCCATGTGGGCACATAAAGAGGATTGGAAGGCCACCAAGAGAGAGATTAGAAAAATGCCAGACAAGTGGGTGAATCAAAAAGGCAGCGAGGAGACGTATTGACACCATGGGCGCTTTGCACCTTGGGAGTGGTGGAAGGCTAGGCAACAAGGCATGGGTAGTAAGATTATTTCCCTTATAATTTATTGTTCTATTTGTTTAATTACCCATATATGGCACTTCATCTAACTCTCTTAATTTTGGGTTTATTGAAATCTGTGTTTGGCCAATGTCCTATAGACCATGAGTACAGACACTCATGGAGAGTAGGAGCAAAGCCATTATTTAGAGAGATGGAGCATAAGGGACACACCATCGATTGGGTTGGGGTGGTTGCTCATCATGTAAGTCTACTCACTTGTTTCATTGTACCATTGATCTTATGTCACCTAAGTTGTAATCTCATTTTTAAATTGTTCCAGTCTTAAGATGGCAGTTTTGACCCAACCGGAGCCAGGTAGGTGATGCAAAAGAGGAGGAGGTTGCAAGTGGGGATGTGGGGGGGAGAGATGTTAAGAGATCAGGTGGAGGTGGGGACGTGGGCCAAGAAATTCAAGGTGGGTACAAGTCAAGTGGTTCAAAGGATGAGGAGGAGTAGTTGTACTACTAGTTTACCTTGTATTTAGCATACCTTTGGCAAATTTTTCACTTTGTATTTCATATTGAGATTTTGTACTACCCTATTTAGAAGAGAAATTTTGTAATAAGACATGATTTGAGAGTTTTTGGTAATTTTTTGTTTCTACCTTGGATTGAATGTTGTAATACTTACCTTGTAATAAAACACATATAATAATGGGTTTTAAACAAGCCCTATTTAGCCCCACTTTTTTTTGGTGGGTTCTATCAAGCCTCAGCATATACTGATAGTTTATCACTATCGGTATATACTAATGGCTTGCCACATTGGTACATCAATGGTGACATCGGCTGATCTTTACTATTATGGAAGATAAAACTTACGCTTTTTCCTTTGAAAAAAAATCAATGTAGTTTTCATCGATATATTGGAAACCGACCAATACCTTGTAGTGTCCTACCATATGGCAACTAGGTTAGCTGTTGGACGAACACATATCATAATAGACATCAAGAAGTCTGCAAATGCAAATGATGTTCCTATCAAACCGTCAATTGGTGGAGTCAAAGTAAGAAGATTTTTACCAGAATCACAAACCAAAGGGAAACTTGGTAGACGATCAAGATATGTTTCTAGGGTGAGAAACGGCCTTTGAAAGCATGTGCATAATGCAGTTAAAGATGATATGGCAGATGGTGTTGCTCGAAATGTTAAAGCAGATGTATGGAAATCCTTAGACAAGCTTTTCTAGCTTTGTGACAAAAAGACATGGACCAAGGGTGATCATCATGCATTAGAAGATGAGCTAAAACTTTTGGAAAATCAATGAAACAAGCATAGACAAGCTATAATATATTAATATTTTCTATGATTGCAGCATATTCTATACAATCACCTTTCATATTTTGTTAAAAAGTATGGATGCCCTAGGGTGCATTATGGTCCACACAAGGAATGGAAAAGTCTCATTACACATCAAGAAATGCTTTTTTACGACATACACAGCATTTTGGAGGAGCACATAAGGCAAATAGTCTCAAAGAAGTATTTCAATGGTTTTTAAGAGGTATACTTCAAAGGTTGCAAATTCAAAAAAAAGTTTCATTGTCAAAAGTTAAACTTGCCTTTAATATGGCACAAAAGAAAAGAAGAAGACAGATCCTTGATAATTCAACAACTGCACAGAAACATGCTGAGTGGAGGTAGTCAACGGTTTTTGTGAATCAAAAGTGGATTGATAGAGTTGGAAACCTTATGGAGATTTATAACAATGAAGCAGAGACTTCGTAATATTTTCCAAAAAAATTCAGTACAAATTTTGAGCTGACTTCTTTTCTTGTAGGACTTTGTGTCCTTTGTAACTTTTGACAATACAATATACTTGAGTTTACTCTTGTACTTCTTTTACATCGAGCTGCTCTCCTTTGATCTGTTTATCCTCAGAGTCTAGTAGAAGTAACTCTCTAAACCTAATCAATGATGCTTTCCATAACCATCTAATTGGCTAGGATATTTGATTCCAAGTGTCAAAGTGTAAGCAGTGGTGTATGTCAAAAAGTACCCTACCCTTGAGCACTGTTTGCCTGGGCCATACCCAAAAATGTCCAAAGAAGATAATTTCTCAATTAATATAACTTTGTCATTCTGCCAATTTACCTAGTATCCACCAAGAAACTTTGACAAACATTTAAAAACTAGACAGTTGTCTCTCCATCGTTACTTAATTGCCTATGGTATATCGGAATCTTGGCAGACGACATCTTGTTCATGTATTGTGCAAGGGAAGACAACTATCCAAGTCCCCTTTCTCAGCTCCCATAAGACCTTCTCAGAAAACTATCATCTTTAATATAGAGCTACAGTGTCAAAAAAGAAGCAATGAGAAATATATACAAGTCATGATAAAAAAGATCTAGTAGAGAAAATAGTGAGATAGCATACCTTCATATTCTCATCATCCTCCAAAATTTTATTGGTCCAAAGATCAATGCTTCTTTCCATGCTACTTTGTGTCTTTGCTCCTTTACCTTTCACTGAATATCCTTCTGCTCCTCCAACTTTTGCGTTTTAACCTTGTTAAAGGTCTCATCATCCATATCCTCCTCATCCACAATTTTCTTAAAGCACACTGAGAGCGCCTCCTTAGGATTAAATGTATCTTCTAGTGCCATTAATTCATCATCTTCAATTCCAACATCCTTATCTATATATACTACATATTATTCCAACATCCTTATCTATACTACATATTTGAGCAATTAATACCAAGGCATAATCTTCTTTGAGGTCAAAGATGATGTGTATATCTGAGAGCAGATAATACTCTTGACCTTGAATAGTGAAGGAAGGAAGGATAGGTATAACTAGACTACATGTATCAAAATCTACTCCTTCAGTAGACATAGCTCAATTTACTATTTGTGACTTTAAGGCTACAGGATCCAAGGCTGCATCCTCCTTGCTCTCTTCCTCAAGATTAATATCCTCCTCTTCTAGTTCTTGTGCCTCTTCTATATTTTTTCCTTTGTCTTCAATATCAGGTTCTTCTCGAGGATCTTCCATGGCCTCTTCTATCATGTCTTTTGTACCTTCATGACAAAGATTTAAAAACACAGAAAAAGCAAGGCTTAGCTCCAATAGCCTACATCCTTCACTATGAATATTACAAAGTGCTTTGTATTTTTCTGAAAAGCTATCAAACCTCCTATTGATGGGAGTCCAAAGCTTTTTGTCTGTAATCAAATCCTTGGCATGGACATATGACTTCCCACATATGGTTACTTTCTATTTCTCTAAATTTTTTTGATATTTTGCTAGCTTGTCTGCTAAAAAATATTTGTGGCTCTCCAAAATTGTAGCATATTCGAGCTCTTTATTCCACATCTCATTAAAAAAATGGTAATCTTGTTGAGCATCACACTTCTCAAGAAAATCAAAAAGTAACAAATCTACAAGCTTTTGTGCTTATTCCCCTTCAACGAGACTGTTGTTTTTACAAAAGACATCTGTGAAACACTTGCTAGCTCGATTTTATCATTTCTCTCCTTCTTGCTTGAACTTCCCTCTCCTTGAAAAGGGAAAGATTATCCCTGCAACATCCTTTTCATCGACAAAATTGGTGATTGTTCTGGTAGCCCTTGCACCAAAAATTGAATTGTCGCTTTAAATTTATTATCTTCAACCAAAAAATAAATATCAATAACTTATACAATCCAAGTTATAAAAAGCAATTTACTATCTCTCTCCACTATCTAAATGAAGTACCTTTCAATAAAGTTATACAATCCAAGTTATAAAAAGCAATTTACTATCTCTCTCCACAATCTAAATGAAGCACCTTTCAATAAAGTCATGTGGTTGCTTGCACCAGAGTCAAACCATCATGTGTCCTCATCCTTCAGTGTCTGAGATATAGACTACGACATGAGAACTTTGTGTTGATAGTCCTAAGTGTTGTCTTCATCATAGGCATAGTGAGAGTATTGCTATTGATGACGATTACCTCGGTGAGGGTTGTGAGACATGTTTGATTGTAGGCCTAAATCCCTTTGTTTCTTTCTGCATTCTGGTTCCCAATGGCTTGGAATGCTGCAATAGTTTCAATTTCCCTCACATCTAGGAGTACTTCCTTGATTTCCTCCTCTTCCAAAGTTACCTCTACCTTTGGGATTCCATCTCCCCCTTTGAGTGGGAGGACCATGACTTTGATTTAATGAAGATGGAGATTGTCTGCCCTAGTACTGACCTCTGCCTTGATTGCTAAAGCATCTGAACTTGCATGGATGTTTTTTTCAAGTTAGTTTCATTAAGAAGCTAAACTTTTATATTGGCGTCGAAAGTTTGTATGCCCTAATAGAAGTAAAAATTTGAAACATTTGCCAGAATTTGAAACTTTTATGCAAAAAACTTTAAAATTTTGCCAAGATTTACATTTATTCCTTCAAAAGAAAAAATATAAAAAAGTACTAGAAACTAAAGAAATGAGCTTGAAAACTTGCGCAAAGATTTTATATTAATATATAAGCATAGCTTCGATAAAAACATCCCTAGGACTCTGAAGTTCTTACATTTTCGTTTATATACCTCCTCTTGCTGTGAACGCAATATCATGATTCTTTAAATCTGTTTTGAGACCACGTCTCAATTGCTCCTACATGAGCATATCTAACATGAGTTGAAATGTTGGAGGTGCATCTCGAGTGACTAAAACAGTCACAAACTCCCCATAATCTGGGCAAGTCCATTGATGGCAAGCTAGACTAGTCTCTCTTGTTTGACCTGATGTGAGTAGATCGCCAAGGTTCTTCAATTTGAGTAAGAAGTCAGGACTTGATTCATTTGGAAGCATTGGATTATTGTTCAATTGATTCTCCAACAAGAGAATACGTGACATGTTGTTGGCATTATAACTCTTTTTTGAAGCCTTCTGAACAAGTATAGCTGAGGTTTGCCACCACGATCGAGAGGGAAACAATGGCAAGGCATTGCCTTGAAAGAGACTCGAACAGCAACATGTTTGTCCATGAAGAAAAGGGATCATCATATCTTTCACATTGAAGATATTCAAGGCAAGTCGAGCCTTGGTATCCCACTCTTTCTAGCCGTAGACTAGCACTGCTATAGAGAAGATCCAACTCCACCAAGCCAAGCAAGACATTGCCACATTAATCGATTAGTTTCCACTAGAATTAGTCCCATTGGATCTATCATCGGTATATACATTCACATATATGACACCAGTTCAGTACTCTTGGCATTTGGCAGTTTCTTCCATCAGTGTGACACTTGGCCAAGTTTCCTCCTTGGATTCAAGATTGTTGCATTCTTCTTGCATGCACACATGCCACCCACATACAATCATATTCATTGACTATTTTTTACATTGGTTCCCACACACATACATCAACATTGTACAGCCTCTTGGCTACTCTTGACATGCAATTGTCATCATTTCATTATATATAGGCTTGATCCTTGGCACACAATTGTTCTCACATGACTTGGTTTTGACTGTTTAGCATAAGCCCCCAGTGGAACTCTTTTACATTGTTCTCATGGTGGGTAGGCACTCTCGTAGGTACACAGTTAAGCCTCTTGGATAGAGCACTAGACCACCTCCAGCATGGAGTTATCCACATCACACAGTTGATGGTACACTAGTCATGACTTTGGATAAGATCTGTGAGTGGAAAGAGAACTTACTTTGACTGTTCATTGCCACAGGGTATGTACTAGTTTATGATGATGACTTGGTCTCATTGGTCTTGAGTGATTGAACATAGATGTTCCACATGCTAGCATAGATCAGCCCACAGTTATCCACATCACAGAGTTGATGATACACCAGTAAGAACATCAGCACCAACATCACAAGTCTTACATCTCTTCCCTCTACTCTAATGAGAACATCACAAGCATTATCACTAATATAATCAGTTCCTATTATTACATCAATTCCATTAATCGCTTCATTTATTTACCTTTGTGGTCCCATCTTGTCATTCTCAACACACAAAAAGTCTTATATACCAATGAACATGCTTGAGTCACTTGCAACACAAGACAAGTCTTCTCTACCAGTGAGCATGTTCGAGTCACTTGTTGCACAAGACAAGGCTTCTATACTAGTGAGCATGTTCAAGTCACTACAACACAGATAAGCTTTTCTGTGTCAACATAAATTATTATAATGACCTCAATATCTATCAGCATGTTAGTATGGTATTCTTTGGAGCCCATTTTTCTAGTTCTTTTCTTTTGATAATATGTTTTTGTTTCTTTTACCACATTGAAGGAAATTGTATTAGGAAAATTTGATTTCAAGAAAGACTTAGGCCACAAATATAACCCATGTGAAGATAGTAGGAGAGAAGGAAGGAGTCTCACTTGCGGCTTTCTCACATACACAATGGGGGAATACACACAAAGGTGGAGGCTGAAAACAGTTTTCCTCTTCTTAGTTGTGTAAGCCAAAAGAACTCTAGTACAAAGAAATAGGAGAACCCTATATGTGGGTCTCAAACCAAACTCAGCTAACTAAGGTGGCATACTAATTGAGCCACAAACTAGAGTACATAAGGATAGCTATCATCTAGCTATTATTCATGGGTGGTGTACCAACCGCATCTGCAGCTAACAAGTCGGTGACATAAATGCACAACGGTCACCCTGGCATATCACGAGTGGAGCTCGATATCTCAACACTCCCCCTCGAGCTCAATCCCAATTCCTGTACACCAAGCAGGTCTCTAAACTTGCGCAGCTTCTCTGCACCCAATGCCTTCGTGAATATGTCAGCTACATGATCCTTTGTGCTGACATAAACTAGATCAATAAGACCTAGTAAAACCTTCTCCTGCACATAGTGATAATGCACCTCAATGTGCTTTGTTCTAGCATGATAGACTGGATTATTTTCCAAGTGTATACTGCTCATGTTGTCACAATAAATGACAACTGGCCCATCTGTAGACTAATGCATATCATAAAGTAGCTTATGCAACCAAGCTACCTCACATGCAGCCATTGCTGCACCCCTGTACTCAGCCTCTGTGCTCGACAAGGCAACTGCAGTATGTTTCTTGCTGCTCCAAGTGACTGCAGCACTCCCAAAAGAGAACACATATTCGTTGGTAGATCGTCTATCAGAAATACTACCAGCCCAATCAGCATCAGTGTATCCATGCAACTGTATCTGAACCCCAGCCTCATAAAATAGTCCATACTGCAATGTGGACTTCACATACCTGAATATGCATCTAGCCGCATCCAAATGCGGTTTTCTTGGAGCCTGCATAAACTGACTTACCAATCCAACAGCATAGCTCAAATCTGGCCTGGTAATAGTCTTAAAAACTGGTCCTTGCCCATCTTGTATAGTTGTCCTATAATGAGCTGATAGGGTACAACTTTTAAAATTAGTTTTGTGGCATCCACTGCTTTGATTTTAGGGGGTGATCTTCCAGCCCCATTAAGTACCAAATGATATCTGTACACCAATTTGGAATAGCATCTATTTGAAATAATGTGGCATCTGGTAAGTCATCTTCTACTCTAATGGCTTCTTCTCCTGACTTGACACTCTAGTGGCTTCGTCTACTCTAGTGGCTCCTTCTCCCAACTTGGGTCTACAGAATAAAAGTTGATGATCACCCTGAGGATTGGGATCAGCACTTGGATTCAATACTATGGGCACTTAGAATAGCACACAAGGTTGCAAGTTGGTTAACACCTTTCAGGTTGGTATATGGCTATGAAGTGGTAGTACCTATGGAATTTCTGGTAGGCAACCTGAGAGTGGCAATCAATAATAGATTATCCCCAAAAGATTTAATCAATGCAAGATTAGAACAACTTCTAAATTAAAGCCAATTTGTTGAAGTGATTCTTCAAAATGTGCTCAACATTTCAAAATCACTTGACCAAATTATTAAGAAATCTACTTAACAAAGCGATTTATCTTGTTGAGCAAGCCTATAGGCCAAATCACTTTCTTGAGCACATTTCTTTGAATGTGCTCAAGAAAGCGATTTTTCATGTTGGAGGCTTTTTCACAATAGGATAAATCGCTTTGTTAAGCACATTTCTTAATAATTTTGTCAAATGATAATTCAACATGTTGAGCACATTCTGACGTATCACTTCAACAAATTTGCTCAAAATAATGCCTCATATCAAGTTGAATTTCTATTTGTCTTCAACTCATTATGTAAGTTTTTCCTCTATTAAAATATTTTGCATTATTAGTATCACAAGATAAGACCAGGGTTTCCTCTAAGAGAACAATGAACTTCAATTTTGATGTTACCCTCATGGAGCATCCTACACCTTGTAGACTCTCATTTTATGTAACTTGATTTTCTTTTTATTGATGTCTAGTCACAAGTAGATATTGAGGAAGAGCTTTAAATGATGTAGGGAAAAGGAAAAGGGGTTCAAGAGTATCAAGTACCCCCAAGGAAAGGACATCATCACATGCCCTAGAAGATTCCAAGGCAAGAAAAGAAACAAAAACATGTGATGAACTGCCATTTGATTTCCTTTATAAGTGCAATGCCCAGTAGGATTTCCATATTTTCTATGAAGTTTTTAAAAATGAGCTAGATTATGCACATTTGGTTGACCAACACATTGAATTTTTGGATGAACAACATAACATCTTTTAAAAGCTCACAGGGGAGGGCAAGATTTGTATCTAAAATAAGTATCACATCCACATCAAGGATTTGTTGACAGATAATAAGTTCAGGATTTCCATTCATAAGAGGTATGACCTTTTGCCAAAGCATGTTAAGAGTGCAACATACACAATAAAAAGTGCATACTTTTGGAGGAATATTTGGGGTTTGTACTATACATGAACTACCATCATGTTGACCTTAACTTCGGAGGGCTTGGAGATGCAAGAGGATGAGGAAGTAGATGGAGGCCTTGGGAGCAAGAGGAATTCCAAGAGGAGGTGGACATATTAGAGAAAAAGGACGAAGATGAGGTGATAGACCTTGTGGCACTAAGGTCAAACAAACTTAATGGGCCAGTATGTATTGAAGAACTTGACATCAAAAGCTCTAGTGGCTGTATTGTGCCATTGCTTCCCACTTTCCAAATTAGAGATATGGAGTATATTATTCTTCATGACATTCAAGAAATACTTTATTTGAGAGAAGATTACATGCGCTAGCATTGATTGCCCAATGCTACCATTTGTATTCTAAGATCATTGCGGAGGATGACCCTTTCCACAGCATGGAAGACAAATTCAACTCACAAGAATGTCTATCCACATGCTTTGAGGAAGCTCAAAAATGTATGGGAGACTATGACATCGATGATGAGACATTCATGAGGATTCAAAGAGACTTTAAATTTGACAAGATCGAAAAAAGGGAGGAGTTGAAGAGAGTACCAAAAGATATCATTGAGAGAAGCATCTTCCTTTGGAAGGACAAGGATCTAGAGGCAGATGAGAATAAGGTGAGTAATCTTGTCTTTTGGTAACTCTGCTCTCATTTTCACTTGAGTGACCTTGTCTTTTGATATCTATGTTCTTATGTTTCCTTTAATGGTTTGTGAAGTTGTATGTTGAAGATGATTCCTTCCTTGTGGGGTCTGGTGGGACCAGGGAGAGAGGTCTTGGCTGGCTTACCAGCCTCTCTCAGTATATTAAGAGGTCTCTTCTACAAAACTATTAATATATCACTGGCATTTAAGCAACGATGGTGAAAAAGTTGTTTGGTTCTTCAAATCTTTGTCAGAGTTCTTGGAGGTGATCAAATAAACAAACAGAAGGACAAGATCATACTTCTGGAAAAAATCTCTGCTTATAATATTTTTGGCTACTATTCTAGCAAGATCAGGATATTATCTTGCTTACACTACCTATGCCCTTGCACGTGGCATTACAAGCCCTCTGAACTTAAATGTTCATGGAAAACAACATCTTCTCATGTTTAGAGAGCTAGCTTTAGTGCATAAAGCCATTCAATCTGAAGAAGACAATCCAATTGAACAACAAAAGAGGTAGCATGGTGGAAGATGAAAAGGAAGAGGTGCAAGACAATCCTATTAATGAAATTTCAAAAGATGCTAGCAATTAAAGTTGCAAAGAGGGCCTTCAGTTTTAGCAAGAGAAAGTTAGCTCAGTACATTGCAAAAAAAAAGCATCATATAGTCTCATTGTTTTGACTATAGTGATTGTACAAACATTGTATTGTTAGTAAGCTTTTAAACTCTTGCAAAGTGTAGCAACTTATTTTGAATCATATTGTATCTTTGCTTTTGATAGTAGTTGTATTGAATTTTAAGCCTTGCATCATATAGCCACTGATTTACTCTACGAACTTAAGTGTACATGTATTGAATTTGTAAATTTTACATAATATAGTCACTATTTTGTTCGATTGAGCTATATATTGTACATTTTGTTACAAAGCTCCTAAGCTCTATTTGTCCACCTATGGTTCACAAAAGTCTTTGATTGTGTCCATTCCGCATGTCTCTATGCAGTAGTTGAGTTATCCAAGATTTTCCTTCTTCTTTCTTTTTGGGCCATCTTGAATGCTAGTTTGGCTTTTGATGTTGCCACTTTTTTCTTACATTGCAACCTTTGTAGCATACATCGATAGAACCACTGGAAAACTTCTTTGAGGCTATTTGCCTTCTGTGCTCCTCCAAAATGTTGTGTATGTCGAAAAAATGCATTTCATGCTGTGTAATGAGACTTCTCCATTCCTTGAGTTTACCAAATTGCAAGGCATCCATATTTTTTTACAAAATATGGAAGATGGTTGTAGATAATATGTTGCATTTACAATAAACAAGAAGTCACATTCTGTTGTTAAGAGATAACATAAGAAAATGCTAGTAAGAAAAGAATGAAATCTAATTACCATGTAATGTGTTATGTTGCAAGTTGTCCAAGCTTCTTTCATTGACTTTTCAAAAGTCAATTCCTCCAATGCACGATGATCATTCTTGGTCCAAGTTTGTTTGTCAAATAGTATGAAAATATTGTCTAAGGGTCTCCATACTTTTGTTTTAAGAACTCATGCAATTTTGTCTTCTTCATGATCTTTAATTGCATTGTGTAAGTGCCTCCAAATGCCATATTGCACTCTTGAAACATAGCATGATTATCTGCTTGGTTTTCTCTTGCCTTGTGGCTATGATAAAAACCTTCTAGCCTTCACACCACCAATAGATGGATTGATGGGCACTTTCGTTCCATTTTTTTATTTTTATAGATCTGTTGTGATATGAATTTCACATCTCCTCCATGGAGACCAATGTCTGACAATACTTTCTCGATTGCTTGAAATGCATCCTTCCTATGCTTTTTAGGACAAAGCTTCCAGCAAATGCTAATATACAAAATTACAAGCTTCTCAATGATTCAACATAAAGGGTGTAATGTGCATATATGTACATTACACAAAGGGATATCAAGAACGGCTTTGAAATTGGGATCAACCTTATCTCTATTAGGTGCCTTCCTCTACCATTTTGGATCCATGACATATGCTAGATTCCTGCAGTAAAGGCATGGAGATTTTGAATTACCTCCTTTGCTTATGTTGAACATACACTTAAGGGTTTAAGATCTCCTGTCATATGCCAATCAACCTGGAAATCACCTTTGCTGGCCAAACATGCAGATACCCTCCTTGAACATAATCTTTAATAATTGCTGGTATTTCTATGTGTTGGAACGCCCAATCAAGAATTTTGTGGTCCTCTGTCTTAACCTGCCCAATTAAAGAATCATACCTTAATAATTACATTATACTTCTAAAAAACCACTTTCAATCCAAGTGTGTGCTTACCTCAAATGCACCTAGCCACCAAATGTGCTATTTTGATTGCACACTGAAGTATTTTAAGTCTGTTGTTGTAATTGAAGGATCAAGAGTTCTCTTCATTAGAGTGATAGTCACTCGTTCAATCTTTTTCTCCTTGAAAATTTCACATTCTTCCAACTTTATAACAAATTTCAAGAGCCCCTGGCACTCTTCAAATGTCATATCATAAAACTCAACCATTCTCCTTTGTACGTGTTGAAGATCGATAAAAATATTATTAAAAGAGACATACAGTGGTCCCCTTGTCACTTTTAGACACTCCTTCAATATGCATACAATTTTCAATATAATCATCTACTTGTTCCTCCATTCTCCTTTCCATGTGTTGCAGATCGACAAAAATGTTGTTAAAAGAGTTATATATAGTGGTCCCCTTGTCACTTTCGTACACTCCTTCAATATGCATACAATTTCCAATATAATCATATACTTGTTGGTTGAGTAGGCCTTTTAACTTCCACACTTCCATAGACTTTGGTAAGAGCACACGTTGTATCCTTTGATCTTTCAAGGTTGTTGATATTGCATTGAAATTGGAAGTGTAACCTTTCCTGCTCACTCTGCTCTCATCGAGTGCCCCTTGGATTATGTTCACATAAGCTTTGTTTATATCTACAAAAAGTTGCACAAAAATTAACAAGGTTACAAATTTTTCTATTTCTAAGTCTATCTCCTAAGGGTGTGGCTTTTCTTCTAGCTTTCCTCAACATTTTCTTTGTCATCATGTGTTCTTAAATTTCTTTTTGTAGTAGCTGCTCTTTCAATTTAGAGCTTTGTATTACCTATTGCAATGGGGTTTCCATTGTACATTTCCACGACCCCATAGATTGAGCTTTGACATATCCAAGTAGGGCCTTATTGCCATCACCCACAAACATCATTAGTATTGTCGGATTGGAAAATGGAGAATTAAAGTTACTGATTGGACATCTTGGGTAAATGCTTCCATCACACCATAAATTGATATGCAGTAAGTCTTCTATCCTCATGTTCTATCTTTACATTGCACCTACTTGTGGACCCTTCCATCATTTTTGCACAGATGCATACTCTTCTTCTAAATCAATGTGGAGGTGGTAAAGTCTCTTCTTGTTGGATTGTTCTTCACTGGCATGGTCGCATGTTGCCATTTTTTTGAGCAATGTTATCCTGTTGCTTCACACCCTTGTCAACTTTTATAAAACAAAGTGTTGGGAATGGACTTGTTGCAATGATAAATACATGTTAATCTTTCACGGGGATGCTTAAAAATTTTAAAAACAAAGATTCTTAAAGGTTAGTTATGAGTTTTTGACCACAAAATCTTGCGGCCTACATAGGTCAACAATGATAAGTCCATATTTACCGTGATAAGTCCATGTTTATCTTGTCATGTGAAAGTTTAAAATTTTAAAAAACAATGATTCTTAATCGTTAATTATGGGATTCTGACACAAAAATCTACTGCTGGCATGAGTTAGGATGACATGGAATCCACTTTAAAGAGAGAATATGAAAGGAGCATTTAATGCCAGTTCATTTTTGTAGATTTTGGAGCAAAGAAAAATAAGAAACTAGCATATTTCTTACAAGGCCCCAAAATGAGTTCCCTTTTTTCCTAATGAGATAAGACTTACAAAAAAAATAAAATCACAAGTTCACATGTTGTAACTCTCATATACATCTTGAAATTTTTAACTTTTCTCTTTTATAACTATAAAAGCCTACCATTGCATAGATCATTAAATTTTGAACATTTTTTCTTTTTACAGCTCCTCAATCTGAGCTAAGGAAGTTATGACCCCTTCTGCGTAGGCTCTCCAAGGGTATTTCGTCGACGGAATAGGGTTGGGGCAAGCTCTTCAAACCATATTCCTATCACAAAATACACTTAGAGGGTCTATTAAAAAGGTACTATTTATTTTTCTTAGGTCATCTCGAGGAACCGTAAAGAGGATATTTGCTCAAAATTTCATGGTCCAAGCAATGGTGAAAGGAAAAGAAAGGATTTTTGAAAGTCATAAAATAAGTCACCACTTGGACATTATATATGTATATTATATGAAGGTATATTTATATCTATATCTATTTATCAATGTTTCATATTTACTTACATATTCCTTGAAATAATTTGGAATTTTTTACTCCCCAAAAATAACTTGAGCCTATATATTTTGACCCCTCCCACCTTTTGTCTGCTCATCGCTCGGGGGTATTTGCTCGGAAAATGGAAACCCCCGATCACACTTGAAGATGCTATTTGTATTGATATAGTATCCTGAAGGCTTAGATTAATGATTGCATATTCATTCAATCTAAATTCAAGAAGGAAGAAAAACATTTCACTCAAACATGGATCCTAGATATTGAAATGCATGTTCTGACAAAATATGAAGAGGGGAGAGGAGAAGAATGGAGATGATGAGAGAGGGCACATCTAGAGAGCACACCACAAATGACTAACTGTACACTAGATTTAGTTGAAAATGTAGAATATATACAAACTCATTTAGGGTTAGGATTAGGGCATCTAACCCTTTCCTTTATAGCACTCTATTGGGTTAGTGCTATGTACATATGATCACATGATGATTGCCTTCCCTCAAGATGATTCTGAGGAATCGAAGAAGGATTGAGCATTACATTTCATCACACCCCTTTAATGGGAATGTCCTTCCTCTGCATCAAACCAAGAGCTAATCGGTGTTTCTGAAAAAGCTCTTTACCGAGTGGTTTGGTAAAGATGTCTGCAACCTTCTCTTTGCTATCACAATGTTGTAGTGTGGTGTCACCAACACTCTTTCTCTGATGAAGTGCTCTATGACATCAATGTGCTTTGTCTTGGAGTGATAAATTGGATTCTTGGCCAATGCTTGAGTCGATTGATTATCATTATATATTGTTGTTGGCTTTCACTCATCAAAGTAATATGCTTTTGACAATAGTCTTTTGAGCCATATAGTCTTACATGAACCTACAGTGAGTGCTCTATATTATGCTTCAGTCAAAGACAAAGAAACAATTGGTTGTTTATTTGACAACCATGATATAGCACCTTGACCAAGGAAAAATGCATATCCCTATGTGGATCTCCTGGTCTCATGATCTCTGGCATAGTGACTATCACAATATCCATGCAACCTTGGATGACTTCCTCTGTATTCTATCCCAAACTTTCTTGTACCTCTAATGTATCTCAAGACTCTTTTGGCTGCATTCCAATGAGGCTGTTTTGGATTTGCCATAAAATGTGCTAGTGAGCTTACTGCATAACAAATATCTAGCCGAGTGATAGTCAGGCATAAGATATCTGATGAGATGCTTGTAGTATCTGTCATTGACTGTAGGCTTTTCTGAATCTTTTGTAAGTTTCAAACTTTACTCCATGGGAGTGGCTGCAATCTTGCAATTTACCATATGAAACTTCTTCAGGAGACTGTCAACATACTTGAGTTGACTCATGAATGTGCTATCTAAATCTCTCCAGAACTCGATTCCAAGATAATAGTGCATAAGTCCAAGATCTTTCATGTCGAACTCTATAGATAAGTCTTGTTTTAGTTTTTTGATGAAGCTACCCTTGCTTCTTGTCACAATCAGATCATCTATGTACAAAAGTGCAATAGTAATGTCTTCCCCTTGAACTTTGTAGTAGAGTATGATCTACATTGGACTTCATGTATCCCAGATCAGCAAAATACTTGTCGATTCTATTATACCAACTTTTGGGTGCTTTCTTCAAGTTGTAGAGACTTTTCTTGAGATGGCAAACCTTATTCTCCTTTCCTGGTTCAACATAACCTGATGGTTGTTGCATGTAGACTTCCTCATCTAGGTAACCATTGAGAAATGCATTCTTGACATCGAGATTCCATCATTTGAGTGTCGCTAGTGATATCAAGAACTATATGGAATCCATCTTTGCTATTGGAGCATAAGTCTCATCATAATCTTGACCATATTGTTGTGCAAATCCTTTTGCAACTAAACTGGCTTTGTATCTTTGAATACTCCCACCTGGATTGTACTTCACTTTGTATACCCATTTGTTTGCTATGGCCTTCTTTTCTGGTGCAAGATCATATAATTCCCAAGTATTATTCTTTAAAAAGCGTCCATTTCTTCATTCATAACAGTTTGCCATTCTGGCTTGTCTTCTACCTCTTTGAAGTACACTAGCTCTTTTGTAGCCATGATGGTAGTCATAAAAGCATAGTTGGTGGTTTCAACCTGAATTGCTTTGCCTTTCTGAGCATATGTCAATCTAGCTGGAGGTCTTCTTTCCCTAGTAGATAGTTTGAGTTGCTATGGCTCTGCTTGGGGTGTTACTAGCAATTATTACTCTTCTTCATCAACCTTCTCTGTACATGACTGTGAAGTCACTGCTTCCATCTCTTGTGTATTTGAGGATTTCCATTAGAATTCCTCATCAAAGATTACATCTTTGGGGATAATGACCTTGTGGTTAATGGGATCATATAACTTGTATGCTTTGCTTTCTTCACTGTAGCCAACCATGATGCATTTGCATGACTTTGCATCCGATTTCCTGTGATGATCATCATGTATGTGGGAATATGCTATGCAACCAAATATGCAAAGATGCCCAATGTGTGGCTTGTGTCCAGTGAATGCGTGATAAGGTGTCATACCTTGTATCAGTTATGTAGGAAGCAGATTAAGCAAGTAGTTTGCAGTGGCTATTGCTTTTGCCCATATTGATTCGAAAGATGCTTCTCACTAAGCATTGCCACTATTTGCTAAAGTACCATTCTTCCTTTTAGCTCTTGCATTTTGCTAAGGAGTATCTGCATAAGTGAATTGTCTTGAAATGCCGTGACTTTTGTAAAAGTTCATAAATGCTGAAGACATGTATTCACCTCCTCTATCTAATCTCATGTCTTTGATCTTTCTTCGTGTCTGATTTTCTACCATGGCTTTGAATTCTTGAAATCTGAAAAAGACTTCAGATTTCTCTTTCAAAAAGTAGACCCAACAATATCTGATGTAGTCATCGATGAAAGTCAAGTAGTAAAGTGAACCATTGATGCTGTGGGTCTTGGCATAACACCATACATCTGTATGTATCAAATCAAGAATACCTCGTGCTCGAGAGGTACTTTTGTCGAAGTTGGTTTGCTTTTGTTTGTTGAAGCAGCATGCTTTGCAAACTTTTCCAAGAAACTGTAGCTTTGGAATCCCGATTGCCATATCTTGATTCTTGAGATCTAACAAGTACTTGAAATTGACATGACCATATCTCTTGCCTAGGGCACCAACTCAATATGTAATATGTTAATACTCTCGTCCAAAGTCCAGGGTATGGGGGGACAAGGTCCATATATACTATGCATGGATTTCCTTTAAAAATTTCAAATATGCAAGGGAAAAATATAAAAATTTCACGTCCCCCCTCCTACAAAATATATGGTATATACCTTGAAAAATATGCAAGATTTTAAGATTTGTACATATTTTTCATGTGTGAGGCCCAAGGGGGGGTCTTTTGGATGAGGAGGGGTAAAATAAAAAATACACTAAAATATGAAAACCCATCTCCTTTCAAATTAATGTAACTTTTTCATGTGTTACCCAAATTTCAAGGTGTAAAGACATATTTGAAGCTCTTTTAGTGTAGAACACAACCATGTTAATTTGAACAAGTTCTACTCATGGCATATTTTAAAATTCATCTCATACTCAAGATTTTGAAAGATTTTCTTACTAAAGGGAGCTGGCGCCCCAGGATCTCTTGTGCCATTTTGTAGATAGTGGCATCTATTGCGGTTGAGCTGACATGGCATGCTTATCTGGTACTGTAGCTAGCATTATGTACAAGCATCCTTCCTTGACACCTTTTGCTACTAGCTAACATCTTCTAGATTTTTCTCTAATAGTGCATTCGTCTCCATTGAAGATGACTCGATAGTTGTGTTCTGTCATTTATTCAACTGATAAGAGGTTCTTACTAAGCTTTGGAACATAGAGTACATCTTTCACTAATCCTTTCGTACCAATGAAATTGTTCATAGGGATAACACCTATCTCTTGAGTTGGATTTGGTGTATTATCTGTTAGATATCAATGCTCCACTCTCATGTAACTATGCGGGAACCAGCTAACTCTACTTGTAAGCTCCCCATATGAGGAGAAGCCATTTCAGTAGCTCGGTTATCCGGTAGGTCCTGGTTTGGACACCAGATGGGGGCCGTGTGTGGCCTGATGGCTGGACGGGGCTTCAGATAGAGTTGGCACACCGCTAACTAGGCTACATGCAAGTGTGGGAAGGCATCCCTTGACTGACCGCACTGAGGGTAGATGGAGCATTTCCCAGGGCAGCCCACTCTCAGGTTGCAGGGCCCGTTTGGAGCCTCAGATGATCTCGGATGGCTATGGGCCGAACGGAGACCGTAGGTTAGTTGCTCTGTTTTGCACACCGATTCTGTCGTATGGTCGGTGGCCTATTTCTGACCCCCAATCGACCATTTTGGGTGGACTAGGTCGGCCACCCAATTGAGCCTAACCGACTACGACTGGTGGCTATATAAGAGCAAGCCCGTGAAGCCCATTTCATCACTGGCTACAGCAACCTTGATTCCTTAGCATTTAGCCTCCGTCTTCTACTATTTCCAGCATGCCATCGAAGCTTCTTTCATAGGAGGGCACGGCTGGGAGGCAGTGTCTTCTATTGTATCAGTTCTACAGTAATCAAATTTTTGATTCTCCATGCTATCTTGTTTTCTCTCTTGCGTATGAGATCCTGTTATATGTTGAGCATAGACGTATTATTTTCTTACATGGTATCAGAGCCTGGACTCTAGTAAGAAGATTTGGTAGTGTGTTTCTGTTTGCGAGCAGATTGTGAGAGATGGCCCAGCCCGCAAGACTGCGAATCCCACTGTTCGGCAAAAGCGAAAGTTGGACGGCTCAAACTATCCTCTCTGGAAGTTTAAGATGAAGACCATCCTAAGCGCATATGAGCTTTGGGACACTGCTACTGGGGTGGATGTGAGGCTGGTTTTGAGACTGGATCCAGCCAATGCAGGACAACAGATAGTACCAACTGCAGATGAGATTCTCGCATGGACAAGAAGAAATGCAGATGCGCTTTGTTCTATTGTCTGAAGTGTTAGTGATTCCATCATGGCGTTAATTCAACATGTCACCACAGCGAAGGAGGCATGGACGATCTTGAAAAATCAGTACGAGACCATGAATCAGACGCGGATTCAGAATATGGAGACTCAACTCACCAACGAGAAGTTGTCTGAGTCTGAAGCGACAGAGAAGTTCATCACCAGGGTGAAGAATCTGTGCGATTAGATGACTGCGATTGGCATCACCATCACAACGAGAATCTAGCATGAAGGTGCATACAGATTCTCCCACCAAAGTACGACGGTCTTATTATGGCACAGAATACGCAGAACAAAAATCCGCCCCGCAACTTTGAGGATTTCAGCGCGATGCTTCTGGAGGAGGAGATGCGTCAAAAGACGAGGACTGGAGAAGATTTGGCTTTCTGGACCAGATCAAAGAAAGGTAAGGGTAAGGACTCTGGTAAACCATCTTCTTCTGATGATAAAAAGAGAAAGAAGAAGAAGAAGTGCTTCTATTGCAACAAGGCAGGGCACAAGCAAAATGAGTGCCACAAGAAGATTGCAAATGAGAAAAATGGAGTGAAGAAAGAGGCCAGCAACAGCGTGCAAGCAGTACCAATAGAGTTGTTCATCGCAATTGAGGAGATTTGCACGAAGGCAGTTCATGTACCTGCGGATGAACCTTGGATCATTGACAGTGGTGCATCGCGCCACATGACCAGTCGGAAGGATTGGTATACCTCTCTACAGCCGGTAGGGAATGACATCATGGTAGCAGTCGGCAATGATGCAAAATGTCCAACAAAAGGAAAAGGTATGATTGCTCTCAAGTCAGATGGAGTTGTAAAACAGTTGTCCGATGTTCTTTATGTGCCACATATCAAGAGGAGCTTGTTGTCCATTTCTGCAATCACGGATCGGGACCTCAAAGTTCAATTGGATAAGAATGTGCACAGATCCTAGATCTTCAAGGAAAGGTCGTTGGTAAACGTACATGGTGCAACAACATTTATGAACTCTTAGCTTTCAGTGCTCAAGCAGATGTGAAGAACGCTAAGCTATGGCATGAGAGGTTTGGTCATCTAAAACTTAGTTCTTTGAAAGAGATGCATAAAAGTGGAATGATTGCAGACCTATCAGAAATTTCAGATCCACCTGATGTATGTGAAGCTTGCATGATGGGCAAGTAGCATCGACAGCCCTTTCCTAAAGAGGCCAGCAGAGCAAAGGCTCCTTTAGAGCTCGTTCACACGGATCTCTGCGGAAAGATGGAGATGGAAGCTTTGGGTGGTTCCTTCTCCTTCATGATGCTGATCGACGACTACAGTAGAAGGATATGGATATACTTCCTGAAGACAAAAGACGAGGCTTTTAGTAGGTTCAAGGAATGGCATGTAATGGTTGAGAAAGAATCGGGGAGGAAGCTGAAGAAGCTGAGATCAGACAGAGGTGGAGAGTTCACATTGACTGAATTTGAAAGTTATTGCAAAAGTCACGGAATCAAGAGGCAAAAACTCCTGCCACATACATCACAGCAAAATGGAGTAGCAGAATGCAAGATGCACGTCATCTGCAAAATGGGCCGGAGTATGATGAAAGGGAAAGATTTGCCAAAGACTTTTTGGACTGAAGCATGTAACACAGCAATTTAGATCCTCAATCATAGCTACACAAAGGCTGTGAACGGGATGACTCCACTGCAAGCCTTTTCTGGTAAGAAACCTTCAGCTACACATTTTAGAGTTTTTGGATGTGACTGTTTTGTGCATGTCCCTGATGCTACTAGGACCAAATGGGAACCGAAGAGTCGGAAGTGTATTTTCTTGGGCTATAGTGAAGAGGCGAAGGGTTACCGTCTCTATAACCCTATTACCAAGAAGGTAATTGTAAGTCACGATGTGGTCTTCTCAGAACAGCCGCATCAATTGGAGGAGGATGCTTCCTTCCCAGACAGCCAGGACTAGGATATCCATCCAGTACCACCACCAACAGCAGACCAAACTCCCCCAACGGTGCTTGGGAGGATTCAAGACAAAGAAGATGAAGAAGAGCCAGTAGAACCACAATGGCAATGGCCATTCCCGAAGTGGGTAAAGCAGCTTTTGGATGGCAGAGAACCTCTAGCAATTGAGGAGGAACCATCCGAACACCGCCGGTCCAAGAGATTAGAGGAGCAAAGAAGGGTGCAGGAACACTTGGTCAACTATGCTTTGATGACAGAAGTGATCCGTGCTAATGAACCCAAGTGTCTTGAAGAGGCACAAGGCGATGATAGGTGGATGGAGGCTATGCAGTCAGAGTATGGCTCCATAATGAAGAACAACACTTGGGACCTTGTGGATCAACCACCAAAATGCAAGGTAATCGGAACCAAGTGGGTGTACAAGATCAAGTACAAGTCCGACGGCACGTTGGATAAGTACAAGGCTCGGCTCGTGGCAAAAGGATTTGCATAGTACATGGTTTTGATTATCAAGATACTTTTGCTCCCACAGCTCAACTAACCACAATTCGCAGTGTTTTGGCTTTAGCTACCCAGGGAAGTTGGCCCGTGTTTCAGATGGATGTGAAATCCGCCTTTCTGAATGGAGATCTCAAGGAGGAGGTATACGTGGAACAACCACCAGGTTTTGAGATCCCCGATTCAGAAGGTAAAGTTTGCAAACTGAAGAAGGCACTTTACAGGTTGAAACAGGCCCCATGAGTGTGGTACCAGCGAATTGATGCCTACTTTCTACAAAACAAGTTCAGGAGGAGCCCATCTGATGCAAATTTGTATATCTTCAGAGAAGGAGGTAGGTGTATGATCGTGGTCCTTCATGTGGACGACCTTGTCATAACAGGGAACCATGAAGAGAAGATCTCGCAGACAAAGCATTTGCTAGGAAGAGAGTTTGAAATGACAGAACCCTCAAACTGATACATTTTTGTTTGGGGATTGAAGTTTGGCAGGAGCCGAAATAGATCTTCATTTTACAACTGAAGTATGCTGGAGAGATACTGAAGGCATTTGGTATGGCTAAGTGTAAAACAGTTGGTACCCCTATGGAGGTTGACGTGAAGCTCTCAAGTGAGGATTCATCACCACTGGTGGATGAAGCACAGTACAGAAGACTTGTGGGCAGCTTGATTTACCTGTGTAACACACGGCTGGACATTAGCTTTGCGACTGGTGTACTTAGCAGGTTTTCCAATAAGCCCCGGGAGAACCATTGGAGGGCAGGGATGTGGGTGCTGAAATACATCAAAGGCACACTTGATTAATCACCTATACCAAGGGCAACATCTTGACCGAATTCTATGACTCGGATTGGGCAGGAGACATGGACAGCAGGAGATCAGTGACAGGGTACTGTTTCTCACTTGGATTTGGAGTTGTGTCATGGGTCAGTAAGAAGCAACCCATAGTTGCTCTTTCTTCTACCGAGATCGAGTACAAATCTGCATGCTTTGCTTCTTGCGAGGCAGTGTGGTTGAGGAGGATTCTGGGGGACATGGGTGCAGTGTAGAACAAGCCTATGTAGCTATCATGTGACAATCAGAGTTGCATGGCGATTGCAAAGAACTCGGTGTTCCACGCTCGCATAAAACACATTGAGATTCAATATCACTTTGTATGTGAGCTCATCATGGATGGAGAGGTTGACTTGGTGTACTGTCCGACTATAGAGAATGCTGCGGACATCTTCACGAAGGCTCTTGGAAGAGACTTGCTGGAGAGGCATCTTCATCGACTTGGCATTGGACCGAAAAATTAAGTTCACTTGCGGGTGGACATTGAGGGGGGGTGTTAGATATGAATGCTCCACTCTCATGTAACTATGCGGGAACCAGCTAACTCTACTTGTAAGCCCCCCATATGAGGAGAAGGCATTTGAGTAGCTCGCTTATCCGGTAGGTCCTGGTTTGGACACCAGATGGGGGCCATGTGTGGCCTGATGGCTGGACGGCTTCAGATAGAGTTGGCACACCGCCAATTAGGCTACATGCAAGTGCAGGAAGGCATCCCTTGACTGACCGCACTGAGGGTAGATGGAGCATTTCCCGAGGTAGCCCACTCTTGAGTTGCAGGGCTCGTTTGGAGCCTCAGATGATCCCGGATGGCTATGGGCCGAAAGGAGACCGTAGGTTAGTTGCTCTATTTTGCGCATCGGTTCTATCATATGGTCGGTGGCCTATTTTGGGACTGACCCCCAGTCGATCATTTTGGGTGGACTGGGTCCGGCCACCCAATTAAGCGTAACCGACTATGATTGGTGGCTATATAAGAGCAAGCTCGTGAAGCCCATTTCATCACTGGCTACAGCAACCTTGATTCCTTAACATTCAGCCTCTGTCTTCTACTGTTTCCAGCACGCCATCGAAGCTTCTTTCACAGGAGCACACGGCTGGGAGGCAGCGCCATCTATTGTATCAGTCCTACAGTAATCAAATTTTTGATTCTCCATGCTATCTTGTTTTCTCTCTTGCGTACAACATCCTGTTATCTATTGAGCACAGACGTATTATTTTCTTACATTATCTACTGTGTAGATGACATTCTTTTGACCTTCTAATGGTTTCATCTCCGTGAACCATTCCTGATGGCTTGTCATGTGAGATGATGCATTATTGTCGATATACCAAGGATCCTGATCTGCTTGGTCGACTTGATAGCTTAAATCCTCTTTTGTATTGAAATCAATGTCTAGGTACATTGTATCACTCTGCTGCATTTCCTCATTTGCAAGAAACATATTTCCATGTTCATTTGCAAAAAGACTATGACTAGAATGTCCACCACGATGATTTTCTCTATCGTAAAAATTTCCTCGATTACTGCTGAATGTTTGACACATTGGTGGATGCATTTCCTCGTCCTTGAAATCTTTCTCGATTGCAATGATTTCCTCTTTGCTGATTCTAATGTTGCTGATGCTGACTTTGCTGATTTTGTTGCCAATGATGACCACTTTTCTAGAATGATCTATCTCTACCTCTACTTGTGTCTGAAGCTGTGAATGCCTGATCATTAGAATGACCTTTGCATGCTTGAATGGTTTGAGTCCTAAGTTCTTCACCAAGTAGGACTGAAGTTCTTCCAATGTCAGAATTTGCCATTGGATGGCAATACTCTGGACTAGATTTTGTATCCCTCTCCTAGTCCATTCAGGATGACTTGAACCATTTCTGTTGGATTCATGGTCTCTCCTACTGTTGCAAGTTGATTGTTGTTGTCTTTGATTTGGAGTACATAAAAATGACTGATTTCGTTGCTGTTGTGGAAACTTTGGTTGATTTGGTTTCTCAGTGTGAGAATCCTGGAAGTGTTCTTGGATTCATAGAGAGCTGTGAACATATCCCATGCTTCTTTTGATGTCTTGATGGTGTTGAGCTATCCTAGCATGACATCTTGCACATTCTACTTGACCAAATGATATGCATACTTATATTTCTTATCCCATTCTGCCTGTGCTTGGGCAATGGTAGGATCTATTACAGGTGTGGAAACTCTTTGTGTAGTTATAGATCTTGCTGCTGGTGTTGTGACAATAGGTGGAGTAGAGGTACTACTAGTTGGATCATCCAATGGTCTAGGTGTAGATCCATTGACATACTCTTATTTGTCCTGAAGTACAAGAATGGTCTCCATTCGGTATTTCCATGTGCTATAATTGGAGTTGTCTAGCTTAGCAAATGCCTCCAGATTAAGGTTTCTAGTTGTGGACATGGTGCAAGAAATGTACTCAAAGTCTCATGAAAATCACTATATGAATCAACTGCAAAACATTGACTGTAGCAAGTGAAATCTAAACTGTCAGTGAAGATAGAACTGCAATAGATAAAATCCGATCTGTATTACAAGGCTTGTGGAAAATGATGTCGAGAATAACCAAGAGGATTTAAAGGCTGAAATGGTGTGCACAATGCCGTGAAATAGCCGAATAGGCTTTACAATGATGGTCAAGCAATCGATAATGATGACAAAAATCGTCCTTTGCAATCAGCCATTGCCTTCCGCGATAGCACCTCCGCTCTATCAGGGAGGACAAACATTGAAAGGTGGTCACCTCCACAAACACCCAATAGATCACCATTGTATAGAAGCCCAGAGAAGCTGCCACATTCAAGGGGTAGATCCAGAGAGGATGTGTGTGTAAAATCAAATCATGTGCTATCTGCCCACTGAACAATTGGCAATGCCTCTAAATAATCTGAAGTCAGTTCACTGAACTAATGAGCATCAGGTTTTAGGTAATGTGATGATGTGAAACCATATGTGAGAGTATGGACTGACTCCAACAAGTAGGAACTAGTCAGGAATTTCGGGCAATATGCACAACACTCTTATGTATCTAGACCTTGTCTCCATGTAAGACTTAGCAATCATCTCCATCCATGCAGTGGTCCTATGATTTCTCTCCGGTACATAGAACGTCTTCTTAGGCATAAATTTCCACTTGCTCTTGCTTGCAACCTCCTTCTCAAATTCACTATCCACCTCCTTCCATACTTGTGACCATGTATTCACAATTACACTTGTAAGAGGACTCTCATCTCTATCACACTTGCACAAGGATGCAATGATGAATGCCCCCTTCTCAGGCAAGTAACCCTCATATTGAAAAGCACTCTATCATGCAGATACATTGCTTCTCAAGCCCCTAACCCAAACATAAGAAACCAACTTGCAAAGGGGATCCTAGGACATTCATCAGACCTAAGAAGTCTGCACTTCCCAATCACATCTCCACCACTTACTATCTCCATGTCCATCTCAGCAAATTCATCCTCATCTTCTTTGGTTCATTTGAATGCCCAAGCCTTGTGGCTGAATGTTCCTCAAACACTTCTCTCTCCTCATTTACCAAGATATTAGGAGGCTAAACTCAAGACTTGAGCCCACAACAACTTGCTTCCCCCTTTCCTCTGCATGAGAATGAACATCTGGCTCCTTAGGATTAGGTCCTAGTTTTTGAACCAAACATGAGTTAGGGGTAATGTAGAGGACAAAAGCATGTACTTTGCATGCTTTTGGCCCAACACTACCCTCTTAATGAAGCTTCATATCAAGAAAAGCAACTCTTTTTCATATTGGGCTATTCATTTGACATTAGGGCTCACTCCTTGTTTAGAAGTTTGGTGCACTTACCTTCAAATAACAATACACATATTATTGCTACATCCTTGTTCCACTAGAGGCAACCTTACCAAGAATGTAGAATATTCTCTTGACTAAAGTTTATGCTGGCTACTGTCTTTATTCTACTGGCCTTGACAATTCCCAATGAGCCACTAAATACAATTGAAGGCTTACCACAATGAAGGGGGCTGAATATAACATGTGGTTCCTCAAAAGAGAGGATGGTTCTTACTAAGGTTTGATGTTCAAGGCTGAACCTAGTAGTTTCCAATGGCTAAGAGCTCGCAAAAGCACTAGAGATGGAGAGGCTATCATGGTTGAAGTGTTACACCAATGATTGCCTTTCCTTAGTGTTTTATTTTAACATATGCCTCAATTTTATTTCTACAAGTTAGGGGCAAGCACAGAGCTAGAAACAAAGTAGTCTACAAAATTGTCACAATGGTATTTGATCTACCTTTAAGGACTATGGAACTGATAAATTTTAGCCAAAAAAACAAGGTGGATTTTGAAAAACAAGCTCTATTAATGATAGTTGTTGGCATTGACACGAAATATGGTGGACCTATTAGCTCAATTAGCTTGATGAAAAAGTTGTAGCTTGTAATAATGAACTCTAAAATTTGACATATAGGCTAGTAAATGTTTAAGGCTAACATGAAGAACAAGCTCAACAGAGCTGGAGTGCCATTGGAACTTGTGCACTTTGACAAGGTAGGTGTTACTACCTCCCTAATAGGACTAGCCATCGTCTAACACAAGAATGGTTGATTAATACTAGATGCCTATAGAGTTATGGCATTAGCAAGAATGTTTTAAAAGCATTATTCCAATGTAAAACACGTCAAAATGGAAACTCCTCACTGCTGTGCAGGCACATGTACTCATTGCCTACGCAGCCTCTTTTTCCTAAATAATAGCATCCCCAAACCATAGTCTAGAAAATTGTCACATTGAGAAGCATGGAAGTGGATATATTGTCCCCAAACACAAAACAACCAAGTGGCTTGGGCAATAACCAGACAAAAGCATGTTCTTTGCATGCTTTTGGACTACGTGTTAACACATGGTCCAAAAGCATGCAAAGAGAATGCTTTTGGCTTGAGACATTGTAGCATACTTGGTTATGCTCTAGAGCAAATCGTTGAGAATAGTCACCATCATGTCAATGCCCTATGGCCTAGAAGTTCATGTGAGAAGTTGTTTATGGCTACAAGGCATAAATAAACATGGCCTCCAATTTAGTCCAGACATTAGTATGGTGTCATCACTGGTGACAATGTATGCTACAATGATTGGGGCCAAAAGCATCATGTTTGCATGCTTTTGGACCATCAAGAAAGGCACAAAGAGAGATCACATCTATGAGAGCACAACAGAGCATAGGAGAGAGTGTGTAAGGGAGGAATAGCGAGCTCATTCACTACAATGATACACTCATCAAGAAAGGTGGAACGTCCTCTCAGTTAGATGTAATGCAAACACTTGAAACATGAAGCTACTTGCCATCTTCCTTTACTATGGTAGGTAGATGCATGTAGAATGCAGGATGCAATTCACAATTGCCTCTATTCTGATCATCCTCTGAACGAGCTCTCAAGAGCAACAACAGAGCCAAATGTCTTCTTGCAATATGTGTGAAGCCAGCGTCCTCTCCACGTGACATTCTCACCTTTTGTGCTCACCTTTTGTCAGTAGAGACTCCTCGTTCTCTTACAGCCCTTGCAAATTTTGGGAATCAATTCTCTAGAGGTTTGCAACCCCTCAAAGCACACCACAAGATGTGTCCAGACGAGTTGTAAGATGAAAACCAACCTCACATTTTCAATATGTCTACTATTGGTCCGGCCTCAGGTGTGGATCTTATCAACAAAATGAGAGGCCAGGGGAGAGTCTTGGAAATATGTGGGTGCATTTTGACCACATATATTGGGTCAGAGGTTGGGTTACTATGGCAGCTCATGTGTACGATCCTTTTATGCACAAGCTTTTTACTATTGCAACATGCAAGTTCAAAGTGCAAAATACAGATGCACATGCACAATTCTACATTATGTTTAATGAGCAAATGCAGAAGAATGGGATTGAGAAACCAAGCTTTGAGGGTTCATGGTAGATAGTGCTGGTGCAAATTGGATGGCTGTGAGGACAGTTAGTGTACAATGGTGGTCCCTAGTATAATAAAAAGGAAGGGAAGGAGTGAAGATGCATTTTCCATTGGGAGATGAGCATGGTGGAACCTACAAGATGATGCATCTGACCTCAATTGTAGGAGGAGCACAAACTTCTATGTAGAAATTAGCGGAATGCAAAATTAGAAGTATCTTCAGATGAATGCAAAAAAGAAGATAATCAAGTTATGGTCCCCTACTCATGTTAAAGATGATGAACTATCAGAGCTGCAACTTGTTCTAGTAGTGAATCTATCTAAGAACATTCTAGCATTAGAGCGGGCCATGGATTGGGAAAATATGTTTCATTGTGAAGCTTCAGGATCTAATCTAGTAATGAGTGCTTTGCAGAGTTTCCATTACTATGCCTACATGTCAAGACAACACTTGGGGACTGGACCCGCCGATCTAGAGATGTTGCAGAAAAGTATTTTATAGGGTGGTTTAAGTAAAGTGCAAAGAAATAATATTGTAGATTTAATAGATGCTATCCTTGAGGAAGCTGGCATAAACTCTCTTGAGATGAATAGACCAATGACAAAGCCTGAGAGTGTAAGAAGAAAGAGAGGTCTAGGATTGCCTATTGGGGAGCATGATGAGGATAGTCATCATCCTGAATATATAACAGTGAGGCAAAAAACTAAGTAGTAGGGAAAAGAAGACATATTGGTATGCATGGAGGTATTGAACATAAGGTTTGTAAAGAGAAAGATGTGCATGATGCTAATTGGGAAATTCGAAGAACAATTGCCAATATGTAGTCACATGCTTTGGATACTTGGTAGATGTGCATAGATGGTGTGGAGCTATGATTATTGAGTTGGACAGGAGGTCGGCATAAGGAGTACCAAATCCATGCTTCACGGGTAGAAGACAACATCCCAATGGCATCATGTTGGGATATGATGCCATATGCACATAAATTAGAGGCTAAGCTATGGTGTAGAAAGAATTAAAGTAGCCACCCAAGGATGTGGACTACATGATGTGAAGGTGTGGAGCAAGGACTACCACTAGATGATATGTGTATCAGAGGATCCCACAGGGTTTGACTATTCTAAAGGCTCTCTCTATATAAGAGGCCTCCTTGTATTGTTCAAGTACACACATTGCAATAGATTAAGTGTTTCCTACTTTCTATCTCACTCCTCATGGTTTTTCATACATGGCTTGATCCTCCATGATATTTATGCTCATTGAGTGGTAGATTAGGCTAGTATGATCCATACTTTCACATGGTATTAGAGCATAGGTTATGCTACACCTAGGTTCCTTTTAGTTTGCTTGTTAAGATCTTTGAAAACCTTTTGTAAAGTGAGAGATCTCATTAGGGAAAGAAAGAGCTAGTTCTTTTTGTGAGAGAGAGCATTATTTCTTCACTCTATAGTCGAGAGACAACTGCCATAGCATCACGGCCAAGCACATTAGATGAGGCATCATCGACATACAATAAAAAAGACCGAGGTAATAAGGCGGACTCAATGCATGCACCTTTGACTGACAGACATCAACACTCAACACGACCCTCCAGCAAGCAACATAACACAATGATTCAATGGCTCTACAAGATAACAAAGCCTTCAACAACTCTATGATAGCATAGGAAGCAAGCCAATCTGCAATGATAAAGCAAAATGGCCATGATTCAAACAATAAGAAGCTGTAGCAAATGCCAATCAACTACAACAAAGCTACACAAGATAGAACAACAACGTATGACCAGGCAAGCTCCGACTTATGCAAAGAGCCAAGGCAAAGGTAGACTCGATGCTTCAACAACTCGAACACCACAAGAAGCCACCACAACAACAACAAGTCATAGCTAGACAGCCAGCAAACCTATGACAAATAGCCACAGCAACAACATCGACTAGACATAGCCTGGGACAAGGAGAAGACACAAGCATGAGGTGAGTTTAGAATTGAGTACCAAATCACACAGCCATCTTGTTCGAGTTCATCATCACCGGCCATAAGGTTGTTGCTCCAAAAGTATTCCTCTAAGGTCTCGGGCCACATGGAAAGGCCACTTGGTAGATAAGGTAGTTAAAAGCCAACTGTGGTTAAGTTATATATGCGCATTAGTCAATAAATTGCCACATGGCATATTAGCTTGTCCACAAACTGCCACATCAAATTCCACGTGTCAGAATGCCATGCCCACCACCTAAGCACATAGCTCCTTGTTAAGCACAATTTTGCATGTAGCACATGAATCCATGTGCCACATCATCAATGGCCTCTTCTTCATTAAAACTTCGACAAGCCATCACTTACAATTTAGAAGGAATTTGCAGTACACTACTGATATTGAAATAGTTTTCAAGCGATAATACCTTTGCAATGGCAATATGCACCCCAACTATTGAGAAGTTCACTGGGGAAGGATTCCACACTTGGGCTATACAAATGAGGTATCTCTTGATGCATCACAAGGTTTGGAATATTGTAAAAGAAGACATACCTACTACACAAAATGAAACTTGGAAAGAAAAAGACAAAGCAGCACTATCACTCATTGGCTTGCACTTGGGTCCAAACATAATTTCTTACATAAACTCTAAGGATCATGCTAAAGATGCATGGGATGAAGAGTTGAACATAGTGTTTGGTGCAAAAGCAAAGAACCAAGAAATTCAGCTTAAGATAGAATTCTATGTTTTGCACATGAACTTCCATGAATCCATGGCTTAATTTGTCAACAAGATCAAAAGCATTTTGATCCAATTAGAAGGCATAAATGCAAAAGTAGGAGAAAACGATGCACTTGCAATCCTTCTTAAAAGCATGCCTGAAGAGTATAATGCATTGACAACAACCTTGAAGAATCTTTCAAATCCAAAGTTTGAGAAATGTGTATCATCTCTTCTTGAGAAAGAAAGAGAGTTGAAGGCATCAACATCAATATCTACATCAACACACAGCAGCAACCATGAAGAACAAGCATTGTTCAACAAAGCATCAACGAAGTGTTACCATCACGGAAGGATGGGTCACTATCAAAGTGATTGTAGATTGAAGAACAAACCAAAGTGTCACCATTGCAAGAAGTTGGGACACAAAAAAGAAGACTACAGATTGAAGAACTAGTAGGTCAACTATGTGGAGTGGTCATCAAGCCATGAGAAAAATGACAACAAAGACATGTATTGAGAAGAAAAAACCTTTCCACCTTTAGCCTATATTCTTGTAATCAAACCTAACCACCTATAAGTAGCCATACAAGCACTCAGGAGAGGCATTGACATGTAAAAACCACACTTGACCACCTTAAGTAGTAAGGCATCCACTAAGGGGAGGTAATGGATTTGTAGCTCACATCTGAGCACCTTGAAGTAGCCAATGGATCATGGCACCAAGGGGAGATGTTGAGATTTAGGAGTGAATGCCCTATCGATGAACCTTGTGAGTGTTCCTCATCTACTATTTAGAGTATGGGAGAGGCTTTAGGGGCCCTATTGAAGGTTTGGTACTTAGGACGGATGACTTCTAGCCTCTTCCTAGCCTCAAGCCATTGCTCAAATTTTTCTTGGTAGTCATATACCAGCTACTACTGTGCCTTGGTGAGGTGTTGTTTCTCGATGATAGGGTCTAGTATTCACCCTAACCTTTGGTAGTTATAAGTTTCCTATGAGCCAATTCTCCCCAAGTGTCATCCCCTCCTTTTGGTGGTTGATTAAATTTGTTGTTGGCTGAGGGAGTATGACTAGAAGAGGATGAGGTGGGAAAAGGTGGATGTGATCAGATCCATTTTGGATAATCACCTTGTTAGAACATTTTTCCACCTTAACTGCACCTTATTTTTTACCTCTCTAGCCTGGGATGTATTGGCCTTATCTCTTTTTGCATGATTACAAAGTTCCTTGCTGAAGGTCTTAGCCCGGGCCCTTGTATTTACATTTAAGAGCATCGAGGACACTTGGCCTCTCTCAATGCTAAGAAGATTAAGAGTTGCATTCTTAGGTGCAATAGTCAATGCTACTAGTCTTCGCAATGAGCAATCCTTATAGAGGTGGCCAAGTCCACACCCAATGCACAATGGTCCTTGTGTGTTTGAAGGGGCTGTGGCTAGTGTGGATGGTGTGTCCCTATAGGGACAATCTTTCAAAGAAGGATTTACTTGACATTTAAATCATGAACTGATAGATTAGCCACTCTGTTGAATGGACACTCATTACTTTTATGAGGACATTGACTTGTATAGCATTGAATCAATAGTCTCCTTGTCAAGGTGTTCATATCTCTCACATTTTGAGAGATAGAAGCCATTTGGTAAATGGTGATATATTGTTTGTCCTACAAAATGAGTACTCCCACTAGGGGCATGATTATATAGTTGGAATGACTCGGTATATTACTAGATTGAGAATGAGTACTCCCACTAGGGGCATGATTTGGTTCTTTCAATTACTATGTAGTTCCTTTGCTAAGACTCTTGGTTCATGGGAGTGATTCATGGTGGGGGTGGTGGGGGTTGAGGTCCCAGTATGGGTGGGGGTAACGAGCGATTTTGAGCTCTAATTTTCACTGGGATGGTAGGTGTGGATCCTTGTATTGCTCATTGTTCCTAGTTGAATGGATTTTGTGGTGCAGGTAAGGTAAGAGGTGGTCTTGCTAGTAGGGTATTTATTTTTGGTGAGCTTTGATTGCGAGATTTTTCATTTTTTTGCGAGCTTTCCTTGGGCTATTGAGCTTGGGAGACTTGATTTTTTTTGTCATTTTTTAGAACATTATATAACACAACTCTTGGGGGACTTCACATGATATAAGAGTCACATATCTTGAGAAACACTTATAACACAAGCCTTGATCACATGAGAAGTAAGGTAAGTTGGCAAGGTTCTAGGACATGGATTGAGAGGAGTGTGAGAGCTCAAGAAAAGAGGGTAAGGGTTTCAAATGGTAGATTCTTGTGTGGTTGCATGTTCAGAGTATTATAAACATGCATTAATCTTTGAAGCTCTCTAAATCATTTCACAAGACAATTATGAAGATACTCTTTAGGGTCTTTATGACAAGAAGCTAATTTTTATGCCAATAAGGCCTCCTAGTTCTAGTTAAAAACTACCAATTGTACGTGTGTCAATAGAAAAGTTAAACCAAAACTATTTAATTATGTAGAATTTTGGCACTCTAACACAAGAAATTGATTTTTTTCATATCATCTGATCATTTTGACTACAAACATGACCATGTTTGGAGTCATATTGACCAAGGTATGGCCAAGTGCTTGGGGGGCTTCGACAACTAGTCTTATTTTGGCCATAACTTGGTCAACATGACTCCAAACATGGTCAAGTTTGTAGTCAAAACGATCGGAGTGATATGAACAAAGCTATTTAGTATGTTATAGTGTCAAAATTCTAAATATTTAAAAAAAATTTGTTGAAAATTCTTTGTTTCATAAGAGCTTGAACTTATCATGCTACAAATGAACATAATGTTTTTCCAACCATGATTTTATATCAATAGTTTGAATATATATACTTAGTAATTATTAATAATCAATAATTTCAACAAGAGCATAATCAATAATACTAAACTGAGGGCATCCTTATTAGCTTCACGTGAAGAGGAAGATTGTCCTAAATAAAGACCAAAAAAAGGAGCCCTAGAGCTTGGGGAACGGCTATGCCAATAGTCATTCCTTGATCATTTTGTGTACAAAATGGATCAATCATATGGATAGAAAAAATTCAATGAGCTATAGAAAGTTGTTTCAGAGGGAATTTGGTAGAAGGAATTTTGTGGGTTCCCCAATTTCATTTCTTTTTTTTTCAATACACAAAATTCTTACTTTGAGGCCCAAATAAATATAGCAAGAAAACCCTTAAGCTCACAAAGGTGTATGCTTTTAGTGTTCATTTTCATGTCTTTTCCATTAACAACTTAGAAAATCTCGCAAAAAAATGAAAAAGCTCGAAAAAAAATATCCCCCTTGCTAGTACATTGGTTGGGGGATGACCCTAGGATAGTGACACTAGGATGTATCATGATTCTCCCATCATGCACGATGGGCACAATAGAGTGCTGGTCTTGCCTGAAGATGAAGGCACTCATTGGTGGTATGGTTCCCAATACAGAGCCCACACCATACATCGTCACACCTTGGGAATAGTAGGGAAAACTAGGGGCTTCCTTAGCCATTCCTCCTTCTAATTGTTGGCTTAAATGATTTAATAAAAGAGTAGCTAGTTACTCTATATTCAAACCCTTGGTGGGTAGGGTTGTCTCCTTGACTTCACTTGAATGATTTGCCTTCAAGGTCAAGGATACTTTTGAGGAGGCTAATGTGATCTTCCATCCTTGGGTTTTTTCCCTCATGTTGTCATCTAAGCGCATAGCAACAGTGTTTCTTACTGTGAGAGTAAGAGAGATAGGTGAGAGTCTTTCAAAGAGAGAGACCTCCTTTGGATCTACTGAGAGGAAGAGTTCTTCATTGAGAGATATAGTCTCCTTCTCCTTCGGTAGAGAGAGAGCTTCTCTACTATTGTCCTATTAAGATGAAGCATCTACAAGCCATGCAATAAGCTCCCAAGTCTCCAAGGACCGCGACTCACTCTCTAGCTCAAACTCTCTGGTGCAAAGGTACAAAGGCTTCTATCTTGGTGCAAAGGTAGTTCTACAACTACAAGGCAAGCATGCTTGCTTAGTTGTGCATCAACGACTTGGCCAGTGATAAATAACTCGTCCTCTGCAATGAACTGTGTTTCAAAAGGCTAACCCACCTCTCAAAAGGCTAACCCACCTCCATATGCATAACACAATGGCACTCCATGCTCCATATTCTAGTAGTGCCTTCTACATACGCGATTCAAAGCCTCTCCATCACCAAGCTCCAGTAGCACCAATGCTACGGTCAACAAAGCCTTGCATGCAATAACCTCCATCACGAGCCTCACATGTGACTTCTCAAAATGACATGCTCTCCAAGCTCACGAGTGCACACAACCTACACGATAAGCCGGCTCGCCAATGACTCCAATGTGAAGATAGTGGGAGAGAGGGAAGGAGTCTCACTTAAGGCTTTCTCACAAGCACAATGGGGGAATACACACAAAGGTGGAGGCTGAAAACAGTTTTCCTCTTCTTAGTTGTGTAAGCCAAAAGAGCTCTAGTACAAAGAAATAGAAGAACCCTATATGTGGGTCTCAAACCAAACTCAACTAACTAAGGTGGCATACTAACTGAGCCATGAACTAGTGTAGATAAGGATAGCTGTCATCCATCGTGGGCGGTGTACCAACCGCATGTGTAGCTAACAAGTCGGTGACATAAATGCACAACGGTCACCCTGGCATATCGCGAGTGGAGCTCGATATCTCAACACTCCCCCTCGAGCTCAATCCCAATTCCTGCACACCAAGCAGGTCTCTGAACTTGCACAGCTTCTCTATGCCCAATGCCTTCATGAATATGTCAGCTACCTGATCCTCTGTGCTGACATAAACTAGATCAATAAGACCTAGTAAAACCTTCTCCCACACATAGTGATAATGCACCTCAATGTGCTTTGTTCTAGCATGATAGACTGGGTTATTTGCCAAGTGTATACTGCTCATGTTGTCACAATAAATGACAACTGGCCCATCTGTAGGCTGATGCATATCATAGAGTAGCTTATGCAACCAAGCTACCTCACATGTAGCCATTGCTACACCCCTGTACTCAGCCTCTGTGCTCGACAAGGCAACTGTAGGCTGTTTCTTGCTGCTCCAAGTGACTACAGCACTCCCAAAAGAGAACACATATCCACTGGTAGATCGTCTATTAGAAATACTACCATCCCAATCAGCATCAGTGTATCCATGCAACTGTATCTGAACCCCAGCCTCATAAAATAGTCCATACTGCAATGTGGACTTCACATACCTGAGTATGCATCTAGCTGCATCCAAATGCGGTTTCCTTGGAGCCTACATAAACTGACTTACCAACCCAACAGCATAGCTCAAATCTGGCCTGGTAATAGTCATGTAAATCAAACTTCCTACTATGCGTCTGTACATAGTAGGGTCTTCCAGAAGCTCACCTGCATCTGCGCTTAGCTTCACATTCTGCTCCAAAGGAACTGAAATAGGCTTACAGCCTGTCATCCCATATTTGGACAGCATGTCCAGTCCATACGGCCTCTGCAAGAGCTGTATCCCACTTGGTGATCTAATCACCTCAATGCCCAAGAAATAACGCAGCTCTCCCAAATCCTTCATCTCAAACTTCTGCTTCAATAGCATTTTCACATGAAGGATGTCTTCATCACTATCACCTGTGATGATCAAATCATCAACATAAATGACAAGCAGCATAATACCTTTCTCTGTTTTTCTCACATAGAGTGAGAAATCTGCCTTGGAAATTTGAAAGCCAATAGTAACAAGATACTGTCCTATCTTGTCAGACCATACTCTAGGTGCTTGCTTCAAGCATACAAGGCTTTCTTCAACCTGCAAACAAACTCAGGATGAACAGCATGCACATAACCTGGTGGCTCCTCCATATAGACCTCTTCTTGCAAATCACCATGCAAGAAGGCATTCTTTACATCCATCTGATGTAAAGACCATCCCTTTGATGCAGCCATAGCAATGACTGCTCTTATAGTCGCCATCCTTGCAACTGGACTGAATGTTTCTTCATAATCAATGCCATATGTCTGTGCATACCCCTTGACAACTAATCTTGCCTTGCATCTGTTCACAGAACCATCTGCATTGTGCTTCACCTTATAAACCCATTTACAGCCAATTGCATTCTTGTCTTTAGGCAAAGGCACCAATTCCCATGTTGCATTTGCATCCAAGGCATCCATTTCTTCATCCATGGCTTTCTGCCATTTTTCTTTTCCCATGGCTTGCTCAAAAGAAATGGGTTCTGGTTCCTGTATCACTTTGACCATATAGGCATAGTGAATGGCTGTAAATCCATCATATTTCGGCCTATCCACAGGATACCTAGCTCTAGTAGACCTGCGCAAAATAGGCTCACTTCCAGGTGCTCTCAAAACATCCCTGGTCTTCCTTACTCCAGGTGTAACAACAGAAGGAATACCCAACTCATCATCAATGCTCTGTTCTAAGCCACTGGATTCACCATCCACATAAGAGTGACCTGCATTCACATCAAACATGGGCTGATCTACCTTCTCTTTTCCTTTTCGTGATACCTGCGTACCACTATCTGCATTGCTTTGAGGAGATTCTCCTGATCTCAATCTACCTGTCCATGGCGAGGTATGTGAACCACTACTAGAGGACACTGCAAGTCCACTGATATTTTGTGATTGCTGCTGTGAGTTTTGTGCAGCATTACCATTTTGTGCATCTACATCAATCATCACATTTACTAGTTTATACCAGCTGCTCATCTCATCAAAAACAACATCTCTGCTCACTGTAAACTTACGAGTAGAAGGGTTATAGCATCTATACCCTTTCTGATGCAGAGAATAACCAATAAAGACGCACTTCTCAGCTTTTGGATCCAACTTGGACCTCAATTCATCTGGCACATGAACATAGGCAATGCAACCAAAAATTTTCAAATGGGAAATATCTGGTTTCCTACCAGTATACATCTCCTTTGGCGTCATGCCATGTATTGCTGCAGTGGGAGTCCTGTTCATTATGTAAACTGCTGTAGCAACTGCTTCAGCCCAATAAAAATCTGGCAAGTCTTTTTCATTGAGCATGGCACGAGATACCTCTCCAATATGCCTGTTTTTCCTTTCTGCAAGTCCATTTTGCTGTGGAGTATGACTGCATGAATATTGTTGCTTTATGCCATGCTCCTGCAGGAACCTTGCAAATTCATTTGAGAGGTACTCTCCCCCTCCATCTGACCTTAGGCATTTTATTTGCAAGCCTGTTTCTTTTTCAACCATAGCTTTAAAAACTTTGAAGTGCCCAAACACTTCACTTTTCTTTTTCATAAAATACACCCAAACTTTTCTGCTGTAGTCATCAATAAAGGTGACAAAGTAATGACAGCCTCCAATAGATGCAGCTTTAGTAGTCCACACATCAGAGTGGATTAATTCCAATGGCTTCTTACTCTCTTGAACATGCTTAGGAAATGGTTTCCTTGCCTGTTTTCCAAATTGACAGGCTTCACACACCTTATGCATTTCTGCAACCTTGAATTTAGGCAATCCTGCAACAATATTTTGGGCCTGCATTGATTTAAGTCGCTGTACATTAACATGACCAATGCGTTTATGCCAGATATCAATATCTGCAACTACACCGGTCCCATGTTCAAACA
Source organism: Dipteris shenzhenensis (assembly GCF_047967505.1). Lineage (NCBI taxonomy): Eukaryota > Viridiplantae > Streptophyta > Polypodiopsida > Gleicheniales > Dipteridaceae > Dipteris > Dipteris shenzhenensis. The sequence continues at coordinate 5,968,242 of NC_141603.1, read as the reverse complement.
TTGCTGCACTCAATTCAGGCATGTCCACATCCAGCGTAAACATCTTGCCCTTCTTCTTTCCTTTTGCTATCAAGTGACCATTATTTTTCATATCCTCAACAAAGCATCCATGAGGATTGAATCTGACCTGCAAGCCCTGCTCAACCATTTGACCAATAGAAACCAGGTTCTTGATGATGTTCGGGACATGAAATACATCAGACAAGTATTTCTTTTTCCCATCCTGCATAGACAAAGGAATTTTGCCAATCTGCACAATAGGATGTGCAGTATCATCACCAGTCTCCACAAATCCTGGTTTTTCCATTTTCCTTGCATCCTGCATCCATTCAGCATGACCTGTCATGTGGTTTGACGCACCTGAGTCAACATACCACACATCATTGCTTTCTTCTGCACTTGTCACAGAATTTGTCATATGCTGTACCATAAACAAATGCTCATTTCTGTCATCACCCTGTCTACTAGAGGATGCATAATTGCCTTGCTGCAATTTTCCATTCATAATGTCATTCTGCTTTTTGTAGCAGTCTTTAGCCATATGCCCCATTTTACCACAGTAGTAGCATTCAACATTGCTGTTTGCATTTTGGCCTCTCTGCCATCCACCACGACCTCTTTGGCTCCCCCTACCTCTAGAGTTACCACGTCCTCCTGCATAGGACTGGTTTTCTTGAGTTTGCTGCATATTCTGATTTCTACCACGGCCTCCTCTACCTCTGCCTCTACCCCTTCTAGCATTTGAGTAGAAGACAGTTTCTTTTGAGGTTCCTCCTGAAGAAGATGCACCACCATTTCTCTGCTCTTCAGAAATTAGAAGAGCAATCAACTCCTCAAAATGAGGAAATTTTTCACGGACGGCAATGGATGTCCAGAACTGTGCATAATCCTTTCCTAGACCATTCAAGGTCACAGAAACTAAATTGTCATCATCCACTGGCGACCCAATGGAAGCAAGTGCATCCGCAATTTTCTTCACCTTCATGTGGTAGTCATTGATGCTCATATTTTCTCTCTGCACATTGTGCAGCTCCTACTTGAGCTGCATTTTCCTGGCCTACGTATTTGTGCTGTACATTTTAGCCAAAGTATCCCATGCCACCTTTGGCGTACTTGCATCCTGAATATGCACAATCATTGAATCTGAAATACTGATAGACAGCCAGTACATAACTTTTCTGGCTCTCTCATGCCATCCTTTAAATGCCTGCATTTCCTGTTGATTGGGAACATTAGGAAGAACTGGTTCTTCTTCATTTCCTGTAATGAACTCCCAATAGCCTTTTCCCATAAGGAAATTCGTCATTCTAAACTTCCATGCTTGGAAGTTGTTCTTGTCAAGCTTTTCAGTGACAATCTGTGAAAGAGAATCAGACGCCATTACAGAACACTGCAAATATTCTGTCACTGCAAAAAACACAGCTTCTGCCTCACAAGGGCAAATCTGCAAACCTGACGAAAGTGGTTTTTGACCACACAGTCACTTCCTAGTGACGATTTAGCATCAACAGGCAATAAGGATGATTCTGCAACTCCCAATATCTCTGCGCACAGGCGTACGATGCAATTTCTGCGGTAACTTTTCACCGACCTGCAGAACAGTGGTCGCACAGCAAAAACAGGGCCTTTTTCTGAGTGCCTGCGGAGAACTTCCGCCTCCAAAACGGGCCCTGAGATGACCTCGAATCAGAAAAATAAAGTCACCAAGGGCTTTGCCCTTACCCGCAGCATATAATGCCCTCTCACCACACCACGAAGGGCGTCTCAATCTGAGACAGTGCACTCTTGCACTTCCGGCTGTGCTACCTGCAGAGATTTGCTCCCAAACTCGAAAAAGGAAAGCAACACTAGTCCTCTTACCAGGACACTGCGAACTTGGTTTGCTTTCTTGAGCTCCTTACCACGAACAAGGCTCTGATACCATGTGAAGATAGTGGGAGAGAGGGAAGGAGTCTCACTTGAGGCTTTCTCACAAGCACAATGGGGGAATACACACAAAGGTGGAGGCTAAAAACAGTTTTCCTCTTCTTAGTTGTGTAAGCCAAAAGAGCTCTAGTACAAAGAAATAGAAGAACCCTATATGTGGGTCTCAAACCAAACTCAACTAACTAAGGTGGCATACTAACTGAGCCACGAACTAGTGTAGATAAGGATAGCTATCATCCAGCTATTATTCGTGGGCGGTGTACCAACTGCATCTGTAGCTAACAAGTCAGTGACATAAATGCACAACGGTCACCCTGGCATATCGCGAGTGGAGCTCGATATCTCAACATCCAATGGGTCACAGGCCAGTGCTTCTATACAAGGCTCCAAGGCCATTGCCTCTCCAGCACCTCCTTCTACATCAATGAAAGCTTCTGAGGAAACCGGTGATGACCTTCAATTGTAACGATGACCTCCTTACAAGGCTCTAATTGATTCTTTGATCCAAAGCTCCACCATAGCATGGGACATCCACAACTCTGCCCAAGGGTCTAGGCAAATGAGAGGCAAACGGATTCCAGCAGCGCCATCAATGATCCGCCAGTGTTTCAGACCAACTAGCCTCACCATCGACGAGGCACTCCAGATTTTGATGGAATCTACATGATTCTGACATAATCTTCATAGATTCTGTTATCCCCAATATGCAACACGTGGCAGGAGCCTATTCTCAAAGTCACCTCACCTTGGGCTTGGTGAGTAATTGGCCATGTGGCAGATCTTATCTCCGCTACCACATCACCCCATCTTGACACATCATCTTGCCAGCTCCTCAAGCCACATCACCACCGACTACCACATCAGCAGTCTAATCAGCAAGAGCCACATCATCATCGATTGCCACATCATCATTGATAAGTTAATTGCCACATTAGCATTGCCACATCATCTGCCACATCAACATTTCAAAAACCTTGGAAGTCAAAGTCAAATTCATAATTGACCAGCTTGACCAATCAACACTACCACATCAGCATCCCAGTCAGCTGCCACATCATCAGTGCCACATGGCACTCTGACCCCTGTAGGCATAGTTATCACTCTGCAGGCACACTGTGCAACCTGCATGTGCACACAGTTGCCACCTCAGCACACTGCTCACACCTCTTATTAGGCACAATGCCACATCATCATTGCATGTGACCCACAGTGACACATCATCATTGAGCACCATTTGCACTCCTTTTGCCCGTCCACCTAGATCAAGTTGTATCTCTTGAATCAGAAGAAATTTGAGGGCGCTCCAAAAAGGAAAGTTGCTCGATTTTTTGTGCTCTACACGCTCATCACATCACACACATGTTTCGGCACAAGTTACACTCACTTTTGAGCCTCACCGACAAAACCACTTCCTTCACGCACATTTGCCTCTACATCGATGCATCTGACCCAGCACTTAAAAAGAACAAAAGAAAAGGAATTATTTGTTGTTCTTTCTTTGATCGATGATTCGTATAGATCTAGATCAGAGTAGACTAGATCGCCATAGAGGGGACGCTTTGAATCTCCCTAAGCTGCCAATCTAAGTCATGCCCGAAATTCCCGACTAGTACTTACTCAGAGTCAGTCCATATGCTCACATACAGTTTTACATCATTACATTACCTGAAACCTGACATTCCATCGGTTTAGTGAGCAGACTTCATAGTTCAGAGACATTACCGATTGTTCAGTGGGTAAATAGCACATGTTTTGATTTCACATACATATGCCACCATTGTAAAGCCTATTCGGCTATTTTCATAGCATTGTGCACATCATTTCAGCCTTGTAAAGACTCTTGGCTATTCCTGACATCATTTACCACAAGCCTTGTAACACAGATTAGATTTTATATACTACAGTTCTTCACCGACAGCTCAAAGATTTCACTTGCCGCAGATAGTGTTTTTTTGCAGTTGATTTATATAGTGATTTTAACGACAATTTGAGTACATTTCTTGCACCATGTCTACGACTAGCAACCTCAATCTGGAGGCATTTACTAAGCTAGACAACTCCAATTATGGTACATGGAAATACCGAATGGAGACCATTCTTGTACTTTAGGACAAATGCGAGTATGTCAATGGATCTACACCTAGACCATTGGACGATCTAGCCACCAGTAGCTCTACTCCACCTGTTATCACAGCACCAGCAACGGGATCTACAATGGGATCTATAGCTACACAAACAAATTTTGCACCTGCAGCACATCCTGCCATTGCCCGAGCTCAGGTAGAATGGGATAAGAAAGACAAGTATGCATATCATCTGATCAAGTAGAATGTGCAAGATGTCATGTTACGATGGCTCAACACAGTCAAGACATCAAAAGAAGCATGGGATATGTTCGCAGCTCTCTACGAGTGCAAGAACACATTTAGGATTCTCACACTGAGAAACTAGATCAATCAAAGTTTTTGCAACATCAGCAAAACTAGTCATGCTTATGTACTCCAGATAAAAGACTACAACAAAATCAACTAGCAGCAGTAGGAGAGACTATGAACCCCACAGAAATGGTTCAAGTAATCCTGAATGGACTAGGAGAGGGATACAAGAATCTAGTCCAAAGTATTGCCATTCAACAACAAATTCCAACACTGGAAGAGCCCTAGTCAGTCCTACTTGGTGAAGAACTCAAGACGCAAGCTATTCAAGTTCAAAAAGGTCATTCTAATGATCAAGCATTCACAGCTTCAGACAAAAGCAGAGGTAGAGGTAGATCATACAAAAAAAGTGGTCATCATCAGCAACAAAATCAGCATCATCCTCAGCAACATCAGAATCAACAAAGAGGAAATCATTTCAACTGAGGAAGATTTTAGGGATGAGGGAATGCATCCACCAAGGTGTCAAACATTCAGTGCAACTACTGTCACAAGTTTGGATACTATGAAAGAGATTTTTGTAAGAAGCAGTATGACCAAGGTGGTCAATCTAGTAGCAATCGAGGGAATTTTTGCAGTAGAGTAAATCATCATGGTGGACATTCCAGTCACAGTCATTTTGCAAATGAACATGGGAATATGTTTCTTGCAAGCGAGGAAATGCAACAGACTGATACAGCGTACACAGACACAAGCATACACAGACATTGATTACAATCCAAAAGAGGACTTTAGCTATCAAGTCGACCAAGCGGAACGTGATCCTTGGTATATCAACAGCGGTGCATCATCTCACATGACAAATCATCAGGAATCGTTCACAGAAATGAAGCCATTAGAAGGTCAGACGAATGTCATCTACACGATAGATAATACACCAAATCCAATTCAAGGGATAGATGTTATCCCTATGAACAATTTCACTGATACGAAAGGATTGGTGAAAGATGTGCTCTATGTCCCGAAGCTCAGCAAGAACCTCTTGTCAGTAGGTCAAATGATATAACACAATTATCGAGTCATCTTCGATGGAGATGAATGCACTATCAGAGACAAATCCAAAAGATGTCAGCAGCTAGTAGCAAAAGTGTCAAGGAAGGACACTTATACAGAATGCTAGCTACAGTACCAGATAAGCATGCCATGTTATTTCAACCACAATAGATGCCACTATCTATAAAATGGCACAAGACATATGATCATGTTATAAGATCTCAGGAATCAAAATATCGTAATTGGGATTTTGAAGCTACAGTTTCTTGGAAAGGTTTGCGAAGCATGGTGCTTCGACAAACAAAAGCGAACCAACTTTGGCAGAAGTACCTCTCGTGCACGAGGTATTCTTGATTTGATACATACAGATGTATGGGTTTATGCCTAGACCTGTAGCATCAATGGCTCACTTTACTACTTAACTTTCATCGATGACTATAACAGACATTATTGGGTCTACTTTCTGAAAGAGAAATCTGAAGTGTTTTCCAGATTTCAAGAATTCAAAGCCATGGTAGAAAACCAGACAGGAAGAAAGATCAAAATCATGAGATCAGATAGAGGAGGTGAATACATGTCTTCAGCATTCATGAACTTTTACAGAAATCACAACATATGAAGACAATTCACTTGTGCAGATACTGCTCAGCACAATGCAAGAGCAGAAAGGAAGAATGGAACTTTAGTAGATAGTGCTAGAGCAATGCATTGTGAAAAGCATCTTTTGAATCAATGTTAGGCAGAAGCAATAGCCACTGTGAACTATTTGCTTAATCGGCTTCTGACAAAACTGATACAAGGCATGACTCCTTATGAAGCATTCACTGGACACAAGCCACACATTGGGCATCTCCACATATTTGGTTGCATAGCATATACCCACATACATGATGATCATCGCAAGAAATTAGATGCGAAGTCATGCAAATGCATCACAGTTAGCTACAATGAAGAAAGCAAAGCATACAAGTTGTATGATCCCATCAACCGCAAGGTCATTATCTCCAGAGATGTAATCTTTGATGAGGAATCAAAATGGAAAACCTCAAATACACAGGAGATGGAAGCATCGACTTCACAGTCATCTATAGAAAAGGTTGATGAAGAAGAGCAAGAATTTCCAGAAACACCCCAAGCAGAGCCACATCAGCTCAAACGGTCTACTAGGGAAAGCAGACCACCAGCCAAATTCACATATGCTCAGAAAAGCAAAGCAATTTAGGTGGAAACCACCAACTATGCTCTTATGACTACCATCATGGCTACAGAAGAGCCAATGTACTTTGAAGACGCAGGCAATACACAAGCTAGAATGGCAAACTGCTATGAATGAAGAAATGGATTCTTTGTTTGGGTAGAGAAGGCCATAGCAAACAAATGGGTATACAAAGTGAAGTACAATCCAGATGGCAGTATTCAAAGATACAAAGCCAGACTAGTTGCAAAAGGATTCGCACAGCAATATGGTCAGGACTATGATGAGACTTATGCTCCAATAGCAAAGATGGACTCCATATGGTTCTTAGCACTCAGCAGATGGAATGTGACCCATCTTGATGTCAAGAATGCATTTCTCAATGGTTACCTAGACAAGGAAGTCTTCATGTAACAATCAACAGGTTATGTTGAACCAGGAAAAGAGAATAAGGTTTGCCATCTCAAGAAAAGTCTCTATGGATTAAAGCAACCACCCAAAAGTTAGTACAGTAGAATCGACAAATATTTTGCTAATCTGGGATACATGAAGTCCAATGCAGATCATACTCTCTACTACAGAGTTCAAGGGGAAGACATTACTATTGCACTTTTGTACGTAGATGATCTGATTGTGACAGGAAGCAAGGATATCTTCATCAAAAAACTAAAACAAGACTTCTACAGAGTTTGACATGAAAGATCTTGGACTTATGCACTATTTTCTTGGTATTGAGTTTTGGAGAAATTCGGATAGCACTTTTATGAGTCGGCTCAAGTATGTTGACAGTCTTTTGAAGAAGTTTCATATGGCAACATGGATGATTTTTCCCTCTTAGTTTCATTAAGAAGCGAAACTTTTATATTGGAATCAAAAGTTTGTATGCCCTAATAAAAATAAAGGATTGAAACATTTGCCAAGATTTGAAACTTTTATGGGAAATTTTTTAAAGTTTCGCCAGGATTTACAACTTTTTCTTCAATTTTTAAAAGAATATATATATAATTGTAATATGTGCTATTGATATTATGAAACTAAAGAAACTAGCTTGATAAACTTTCGCCAAGATTTTATATTAATATATAAATGTAGCTCCGATAAAAACATCCCTGTATGGCAGATTGCAAGATTGCAGCCACTCCAATGGAATAGAGTTTGAAACTTACTAAAGATTCAAAAAAGCCTACAGTCAATGACAGATACTACAAGCAGCGCATCGGATCTCTTATATATCTGACCATCACTCGGCCAAATATTTGTTATGCAGTAAGCTCACTAGCACAATTTATGGCAAATCCAAAATAGTCTCACTAGAATGCAACCAAAAGAGTCTTGAGATACATAAGAGGTACAAGACAATTTGGAATATAATACAGAGGAAGTCATCCACAGTTGCATGGATATTGTGACAGTGACTATGCCGGAGATCATGAGACTAGGAGATTGACATAGGGATATGCATTTTTTCTTGGTCAAGATGCTATATCATGGTTTTCAAACAAACAACCAACTGTTTCTTTGTCTTCAATTGAAGCAAAATATAGGGCACTCACTATAAGTGCATGTGAGGCTATATGTCTCAGAAGACTATTGTCAGAAATAGACTACTTTGATGAGTCAAAGCCAATAATAATATACTGTGATAATCAATCGGCTCAAGCATTGGCCAAGAATCGAGTATATCACTCCACGAAAAAGCACATTGATGTTAGAGAGCACTTCATCAAAGAAAGAGTGTTACTTGGTGACATCACACTATAGCATTGTGATAGCAAAGAGAATGTTGCAGATATCTTTACCAAACCACTTGGTAAAGAGCTTTTCAAGAAACACCGACTAGCTCTTGGTTTGATGCAAAGGAAAGACATTCCCATTAAAGGGGTGTGATGGAATGTAATGGTCAGTCCTCCTTCGATTCCCCAAAATCATGATCTTGAGGGAAGGTGTTGAGAGTTCACGCTCAACATCATGTGATCATGTGTGCATAGCACCATCATGTGGTCACATGTGCATAGCACCATCATGTGATCACATATGCATAGCACTAACCTAATAGAGTGCTATAAAGGAAAGGGTTAGATCCCTTAACCTTAACTCTAAATGGATTTGTATATATTCTACATTTTCAACTAAATCTAGTGTACAGTTAGTCATTTGTGGTGTGCTCTCTAGATGTGCCCTCTCTCCTCATCTCCACTCTTCTCCTCTCCCCTCTTCATATTTTGTTAGTCTTGATCTTGCAACTATGGCTTCTACATTTCTAGCTTAGGATAAATGTACAACAAAATAGCAACACCTCGAATGGGTGCTTTACAAAGGAAAGAATGGCTCCAGAACAAGACATTGACACATTCGCATACACACTAGTATATAGGTACGTCAATGCAGCTGAGATTTTTTATACAATCTTAGTCATCACAACGATCATTCCAAGCAAAAACCAAAAGCCAATGGGTACATATATAAAGACAAGAATTGCAAAGAGCTAAACTATCCAACACTGTTCTTTCGTTAAGATATGAGCGTATGCTTAAAATAGTGACTTACCAAAAAGTTGTTCAGTGGGAGATCTTGCACAAGGACCGTCACTTTGCAACATGCATCCAAAACCTTTTCTTCAAATCAATAAAGATATTAATACACTTGTTGTCGGTTCAATGTGGATCATACGTAGGAAGGCACAACGAAATGGTAGGGTTATAAATGCTAAGGATGTCAGCAACAAACCCAACTTAGATGTACTTTTGAAATCAAACATTGGTTATTGAGAACTTGAAAGCATCTGGACATCTCTGCACTACTTGTAATGCTAGTGGAAAAGGCTATTTGCAATTGTTTGCTAGCTAGGCCCATTGACATTCTTCGTGATCTTTACAAGTGGGGAGAGTAATTGGTCAATGTTTTTGGACTGACTGAGAGAGTTGCATTCAACTGAGTGCAACACTGATAAAAACGAGTTTCCAATGCACCAACAATTTGTAGATTTCATTTCCCAATACCACCAATTTGTAGATTTCATTTCCCAATACCACCAATAACACTGGTAAGGCAATTTGTAGATTTCATTTCCCAATACCACCAATTGATGAAGCAAAAATCTTGGAACCTCTCCATGACATATCGAATCTAACCTTGTGAGCATGTATAGGCAGCAATGACATTAAAACAGTGGCCTAAATGAGCTCTCTAGCCACGATCCCCTTCTTTTGCACGACACCGCCCATAGCTACCCAAAAATGCCATCTCGTGATTTGACAAATGAGTTGCCCGATGAATGCTTAGATTGCATCTTTCTAAAGCTTTCTGCAAAGGGCAAGAACACATGCTCCCTAGCCTACAAACGCTCATTTCGTGGAAGCCTCCTTGCAATACTGCTGCAGCTACACCCCAAAGCGAGTTTTCCATACACAGCATCATCAAGAACTCCAGCTCCAACGATACACAGCGCAAAAATGACTAAAGCCTCATAGAACCTCTGTGTTTCAAGGTTTGATAACCTTAGGCCATGTGGAAATGCCGCATGGTAGATAGGATGGTAATTGTGGTTAGATTAAAGATCACCATGCTTAGGATCACTTGCTTGGACCATGGTTAAGTTTGCTTAGCCTTGGGTTAGCACGGTTCAGTTAAAAGATTGCCATGTGGCATAGGGCCACCCTCAGCACAGTAACCCCTTGCCAAGCACAATTTGTAAGCTGCATGTGAACAGCATGTGCCACATCATCAAAGGCCACCTCTTCTTCATAAAACTTCAACAAGCCGTAACTTTCAATCCAGGAAGAATTTACACACACTCCAAAAAGGAAAAGTGATCGTCTTTTTGAGCTCTATGCACCTATTAAGTCAGAATCATTGTTAGCAATTAGACTGCCATTGAAGCAAAACAAAGCTCATGGTAGGACCTTTGCAACAAACAAATGGAAAAGCGATGCATGAATGCAAAAAGCATACCAAAAGCACAAGTGCATGAGATGACCATAGCATAGAACATGGAATCCACACATAAATAATTAAGGCACATGGAAGAACAAAGCATGATGCATCATCTACATCAAGCAAAGAAGAGAACGCCATCGACAACATGTATTGAGAATTAAAAACCTTGCCACCTTTAGCCCACATGTTTGTAAATCAAATTTGACCACCTGAGAGTAGCTATGAAAGCACTCAAGGGAGGTATTGACATGTAAAACCCACATCTGACCACCTTAAGTAGCAATGTATGCACTAAGGGGAGGTGATGGATTTATAACTCACATCTGACCAACTTGCAGTAGCCAATGGATCATGTCACCAAGGGGAGGCGTTGAGATATGGTGCCATGAGCACATATTAGAGGCTAAGGTATGGTATAGGAATGTATTAAAGTAGCCACCCTAGGATGCAGACTACATGATGTGATCGAGGACATTTAGAAGGAGAGATGTGGATCAGAAGATCCCACAAGTGTTGACTATTCAAAGGGCTCTCTCTATATAAGAAGCCTATAATGTATTGTTGAAGATATACATTGCAATAGATTGAGTGTTTCCTATTTGGTGTCTCTCTCCTCATGGTTTTCAGTATATGGTTTGAGCCTCCTTAGTTCTTTCATTGATCTTGTGTACTAGGCTTAGCACAATCCGTATATTGACAGGCCCATGAGGGAGGTCTAGTGGGATTCGGGAGAGTGGTTTTGGCCTTCCAAGAGTGGTCTCATTGAGCAGGTGGATGAGGTTCCTTTCTTTTCATATACCACTTAGATTAGCAAGAGGCTTCAGATGAACTCTTTGACTTGGACCCCTTCGAGGGAGAGAAATGTTGAGATATGGTGCCGTAAGCACATAGATTAAAAGGCAAATGTATGTGCTAAGGAATGTATTAAAGTAGCCACCTTAGGATGTGGACTACATGATGTGGAGATGTGGATTGAGGATATCCACAAGGAGAGATGTGGATGAGGGGATCCCACATGGTTTGACTATTCAAAGGAAACTCTCTATATGTGAAGGATAGACTTGCAATGTTTTACTGAGCTTAGATTACTTAGCTCCGACGATCTACAGCACTGGCATGTCTTCTGAATTCGATTTGTTTGAGATTATGTTGAACGCGTGAACCTAACTTGCAAAAGCCCCCACTTGTCCTTCGAGATTCGCCAACAAGAGATTGCGCAACGAATTATGTCCCTTCTACTCATAGGTGCTGGTCTCCCTAACCTCCATCATCTCGCTGGTTTCGGATTCTATCGTGGTTTCGCTACTCCTGCCACTGCTTCTTTGACAAGCACCGAAGGCTTGCCCACAGAGGGTTGCCAACAAGACCATGGTTGGAGTAGATGCAGGTGGAGGGAGGACAATGTCATTGTTGCTCTACTAGATTTCTAGAGATGATCCCTCACTACTTGTGGAGTTGTCGTAGCGCAGTTAGTGAGGATTTGGATGGGAGCCCTCAAGATTATGCCCACATGCAGAGCCTTCAGAGGGACTACACTTTGGGGATGGTGGCTTGGTTGATTGAGGGAGGCCACATGCTCCAAATTGATGAGGTCTCTCTAGCTTACTGGATACAGGGTCAAAGCATTCAAAGCATAGAGCTCCATGAGGCGGTCCCTCTTGATAGCTTGGATCCTCATTCTCCTTCGGAGGATAGCATGTGGGAGATAGTAGTAGTATCACAGCGTGGAACATTTGGGTTGCTCGCTGTAATCTAGTGATGGGTGAGCATTCGGTTCCACCCTGAGCTACCATGGTTGCCATCTAGCAAGATATCATCTACACCTTGCACTCCACCTAGGAGCATGGGCCTCGAGCTCTAGGGTGACTATCGCGAGATGCACACATTTCTACAAGGCTTGGCCTATAGGAGTTTTCTACATATTTACTCCGCAAAGGATTCACTGTTTGTATAGTCCCCCTACCTAGCTGCTAGTCCCTATACCAGATATCCCCTAGGCAATATGCTGGGTTTCTCTAAAACAGGTTGTTTTTTCTTCTTTCAGCCTTTATCTAGTTTTTTCCATACTCATCACCTTTGGGACTGCTGTTTTGTATGAATTATTTCAAGCATTAATAGGACATTCCTTTCTTTGAAAAAAAGAAGAAAAAAAGGTACTAACTCCTGTTGCTTTATGATATGTATGGACCTACAAAATTTAATGTATTCATAAATGAGATTTATGTAATTTGCATGATTCTGATTTTGTTTTGTCCATGTTAAAAAATAATTGCTCTTTTTTTTTTTAACTTTTCTTTATTTTTGGAGTTTCATGAGCTTTAACCTATGGTTGATCAATACATTCCTCACACAAGAGAACAGCATTACATAGTTTAGAGGCAAAACTAGCCATGTTACTTGTAAATCCAAGCTTTATAATTGGGAGTATCTAGCAGTTTCTTTTTGCTAAAGATATTTAACGGACTATTAGTATTCTTTACCAATCCAATGAGTTTCTTTCTATGAAGATAAGAGAAGATGTTGAATGAATGACAAGGCTTGTAGCCCAATATTAGTGTTGTGGAGTCTTAGGGTGCCAACTCCCTCTAGTGAGAATACCGATAGAAATTTTGAGTATGTGACGATTTTAAAAATATGACATGAGTAGAAGTTAGTCACATTAGCATGATTGTGTTCGGGAAAAATCTTTTGGCGAGCTTTTTAATGTGAGCTTTTTTACCATTTCCTTTGTTTTTGCGAGCTTTTTTTAGAAATCCATACATGTTTTTGTTATAAGAAAGATGGGGAGGTTAGAAAGAGGGGGAGAGGAAAGAGGATATATTCATTTTCATAGCATGTGGAAGGGGTGGAAGAGTGTATGCTATGCACAAGGGGGGGGCGGATATGAGTGGCAGTAGGAGGCAAAAAATTATGGAAGATATGTCCATATTCAAAGTAGAAGGGAGAAACTATGGGAGATATGTTCATTTTAAAAGTGTATAATTTGAAACTTTTGACCTCATATTTGGATTCCTCGTCGAATTCCGGTCATTTTGAGTACCAACATGACCATATTCCGATAAAAATTGGAAAAATGGTGTTTTTGTCATTTTGGCCTGTTTTGGGCCTATTTTGAGTCTGCGCTAAAAATAGGCCCAAAATAGGCCAAAATGACAAAAACACCATTTTTCCAACTAGCGCAGACTCAAAATAGGCCCAAAACAGGCCAAAATGACAAAAACGCCATTTTTCCAATTTTTATCGGAATATGGTCATGTTGGTACTCAAAATGACCGGAATTCGACGAGGAATCCAAATATGAGGTCAAATCTATCAAATTTTACAATTTGAAAATGAACAAATTTCCCATATGCTTTCCCTTCCCCTTTACATTTAGTAGATGAACATAACTTTCACATTCCTCATCCTCTCTCTCCTCCTTGCACTCCTCTTTGCATACCTTATAAGTTCCCCCTCTAACTATGATAACAAATATATATTCCAACTCCCCTCCCCTCCCTTCTCCATGCCACTTTACCCATGCACCCATCCCTCCCCTTTTCCTTTATCTCCCCTCCCCCCCCTCTCTCCTCTTAACTCCAACCACAACCCAAACTTTCCACCCACCCCACTCCATGACCCCCCCCCCCCTCTCTCTCTCTCAGGTGAATGAAAAGCTCACAATATTCATGAAATTTGAAAAAAAGCTCATGACAAAAAGCTCACCAAAAAATCACATCCCCATGAATCTATCCCAATTGGATATGCATGGATGCCACCAATCAATCCAAATTACACACACACACACACACACACACACACACACGTACGTATGTATGTATAGGAACATCATCCTCCAAAGCATGATTATCCCATTAGATCTAGATTACCACTAGTTCTTGCTTAGCATCTTCCCTTGAAGGTGCAATTTTTCTAGAGCCTACAGTGTCTCTTATACCCTCTTGAACCTATGGATGTATGTGTGAAAGTATGTGTTGTATCATGCTTGATCGAAGTGAAACAAAACGTGGACTCTCCTTTTTTGGATTGATAATGTTGGGTTCACCATTGTATTGATAATGGATTGATAATGTTTTGAACCTATGGATTGATAATGTTGGGTCTGCCATTGTAAAAATAGTTAAAAACTTCTCTCCAATTTGCTTGGGCTTCATTGGCCATGAAGCCCTTAAGTGTTGGCTTGCCAAAACCTTTTTTCTCCATAACATTATTCAAAGTTATCAAGAGGTAAACTTGTCCATGTGCATCCTCTACCTTACTGCCACAAACCATTTTTGTAAGAATCTCCTAAATGTAGGCCTCATAAGCATGGGCCCCATTGTCACCAATCCATCTATCCTATGAAAACAATGAATAAAAACCCCAAATTTTTGCAAGTCACCCCCAGCTTGCATGAACTATTCACACAATTAACTTTGGAACTAGAACCCATTGTAGATATTTTGTAGAAGTAATTTCAATTTCAATTTTCTTGAAACAACGTATTATGTATACTCGTACAATTCCAAAATATTGAAAAAATGTTGATTATCCAATCATATTTACCTACTCTTGACATCTTGCAAAAATACTATTTTGTTATGTCTTTGTTGATTGTTAAGATCTTCACCTCTCTATCCTCTACAAGAGAATCCATTAGAAATGGCAACAATCTAGTCCCTTTTGCATGCAACATTTGCTAGAACTAGACTATTTTAATAGAAAAATAGAATATAAAAACCAAATGAGTCTTGAAAACATCCTAGAGAGATGATTTCCTCTAATTAAGTCTAGTTTTTGTCTTTTTTCCTGATATTTTTCCAAGGTTTCCTACTAAGCATCAATGAATGATTCCAAGAAGCTAGACTCATGTCCTTGAAGCATAGTTTGGGACAATGTCCTTGAAGCATAAGTCTCACACCACCTTTCAAAATATTTTATGGAGAAATTTTAAAAGGTGGTATAACTAGAAATGTAGAAGGTTTAGGATGTGCTGGTCATTATGGTCGCTACACTACTAGTCAAGCAACATGCAAGAAATAAAACTAACTACCAATTAGCATCTCTCTTTCTTTCTCCTTCTCTGATACTTTAAAGTATGCTACCAATTTCTATTTAGATTCTAGTGTGTTTTCTTTTCTTTTCTTTCCTCAATCATCTACCATTAAATTCATTGCAAAGTGAAGTTTTGATAATAGCACTATAATGCTAGAGCTAGAATTGTTGAACTATATCAGAAGCCTATCCCTTGATTTTGCTCTGATTTTTTTCCATAAGTCTTTTTTTCTAGAATGAATCAACTAGTTGATTTTACAATCACAAGTGATAGATAGATAATCACTAGTGTAGCACAAGCACCTTGCCTTTAAAGGCAAGCTTGAAAACATAGGCACGTCATAGATGATAAACAAAAAAGATGACAAGAACATACTCTCTCTCTCTCTCTCTTTCTCTCTCTCTCTCTCTCTCTTTCTCCCTCTCAATCTCTCTCTCTCTCTCTCTCTCTTTGCATCTTTGAGACAAAGGTGCTCAAGGAGGAAGCATGCACCATGGTAGCTGAAAATATTATATTCAAAATTTGTGGGCTTTAATAAAGTCCAATTTTAAATTTGGACTAAATAAAAGTCCAATCTTTTTGAATATTATAGTCCCATGGTTTTTTTCCTATCTTAGAAAAAAAGGAATGCTTGAAACAAGACAAAATAATTAAGCCAAATAATTTATACACCCATTTGATATATAGAATGATGATACTCCCATCATTATATTTTCGTATCTTTTCCAAACATAGCAATAATGCTTGAATGCAAAATGGCATTCAAGAATCAATTATCAAGAGAAATGCTTTACACACCCACTTGCATAGAGTAAACTTGATTATTGGGCACATAAGAAGACATGTTTTCCCTAAGAGAGGTGGTGTATAGATATACCGTCTTGGTGTTAATGTTGACCATTTAAAAACTTAAAAAAAAATATTAAGCCGGATACTTTATACACCCATGTGTAGGGAGTAGTTTGATCCTTGGACACATGACAAAATAAGTTCTCTCTTATAGAGGTGGTGTACATATACAACGTCTTAGTGTTAGTATTTATCATAAAATATTAAAATAGATTATTTGATAATGTTTACATGTACACCATCTTGGTGTTAATATTTATGTCCCCAAAATATTAAAACAAATTATTTTAGAATATTCATATACATCATTCAAAAAAGCTAAACAGTTTCTTTATTTTGAAATCATTTTTACTACGTCAAAGTCCCTCTAGTTTACTTCCACTTCTTCTTTAGCAATGGAACAATTCTTCTATCAACAGCTTCTTGACTTCAATGGCCTATAATATTGTTGTGTATAAAGTGGGTAACATTGCACACAAATGAGAACTAAATTGAATATTCTTTTTTAAAAGGAAAAAATTTGATACTTTTCTTATCATAATTAAAAATGCTACTATAGAGTATCATTATGGAAAAAAGCAACCAAAAAATGGCCTAAATTTAAGAATATTTTTCATAGCAATTTTGAAAATTGTCAAAGTTTGCACAATTCTAAAGAACATGATGCATAGCACATATGGTTTGCTAACTTCATTAAAAGTCTAAAATTTGGGCAATTTTTTGGTACAATGGTATTCTAAAAGATCACAATTTCTTATTACAAGCAAAAAGTACATGTGTACTCTCTAACTTTACAAGTGCATCCTTTTGTATATTAATACCTATAGTTTCATCATTATGAAGGACATTGTCATGATTCAATGACGATTCAAAAGTGATTGATCCATCTTCCTTGACACTATCAACAAGAACATTCTCTTTACCCCTTTGAAGACCTAATGCTCCTTCCATTTGCAATTGTTTAAGTCTAGAGGAGGTAGATCTAGCAAACTCCATCGTCACATAGAATGGACCTTCTCAAAGGAGATTTCTATTGTCTTCTTCCTTAGGTGTCCATTTGTAAGTTGAAAATCATAAACAAGTATTTCTACTTCTCCGAGTTCAAGAATATCCTACAGTGGTTGGTTTTGGTGCCTCTTCTTAACCTTTTCATTTTTGGACATGCAATTAATTAAGAGAATATTTATCTTTCAATGGATTAGAATGTGTAGTCCTAAAACATTTTACAACAATGGAATTCATCTTCCCTTGCATAGAGCTTTGAATTTTTGCCACATTTACAATCCAAAATGGATTTCAAGAGGTCCTCTTGAGCAAGAGTTGAAATTATAGATCCAACCTTCAAATCTTGTATGGAACTTGCCCACATTTAAGTGAGTTCTTCTCACCTTTGGTGAGATTGTCATGCACAAAGGTACATCTCTCATGCAAGTTCATCGGTTAAAGCTTCTACCATAAGTGGTAGACTCTAAGTTTGTCTAGTCTATCAGCTTGAAGGAGGAACAGATGATGTCTGTACAAAAGCATTATATAAATTACTATTGCTCTTCTTGAACCGATCAAGGATGATGTCTTAGTCTTCAAAGAAAGTATTCCACCATACTCCATTTTCTACAATTCTAGAGTATCTTTTGCCTTTTGAATCAAGCTTCTCATCTCAAATCAAACATGCACCTTTTATAGTCAACATCCCTCCCTAAAGCTTGTGCCTACCTCCTTCACTATCTATCACTAAAGGTTCTTGCATTGAAGCATACATTTCACATACGAGAATGAAGATTTAAATTGTAAGACATCCTTGGACACCCAATCTAGAGAAGAGACATATTGCTTACCATATAGATATGTTCTTTGATCTACTTTTTTCTTTATAACAAATTGTCAATTGATGTTGAAAGGTCAAGTCATTCAATATCTTGGTAGAAAACTCATCACCCCCTCCACCTTGAATAAATATCTCAAATTCATAAGTCTC
Source organism: Dipteris shenzhenensis (assembly GCF_047967505.1). Lineage (NCBI taxonomy): Eukaryota > Viridiplantae > Streptophyta > Polypodiopsida > Gleicheniales > Dipteridaceae > Dipteris > Dipteris shenzhenensis. The sequence continues at coordinate 5,949,898 of NC_141603.1, read as the reverse complement.
TTTGAAGTGATAAACTTTAGGCCATGGAGTACAAGATCTATCATCTCTACCAAAGTGAATGCATCGTTTCTTCCAAGATTCTTGGAGAATGTACTCTAGACATTTGGTCTATTTGATCATGAGTATGACCAACCAAGAGAAATCCAACTTTTATCTAATCAAAAACTCCCCTATCCACAAGCATACACATGTAAATTTTTTTTTTGGGGTTATCAAGCTAGATATAAAGAGTTCTTGGAAGAGGGCCTTCCATGATGGGATAATGTGATGTGTTATTGTGATTGATGGATTTGAACATAGCTTGGAGTTTTTTATGATACAAAAGACATCCTACAAGATAGATTTGCACAATTTCTCTTCCTTGACATCTTTTGGAACTCTCATGACATGTGCATACCATCGATAAATATCCCAAGATGCTTGTTGGATTTCTTCAAGCACTTTCTTCTATGCTTTGTCAACTTTTCTCATTCTTGATCTTTTTCTCTCTACGGTGCTTCAGAGCACTATTGATTTGAGCTACATATAAAAACATACAAAATTATTTTAAAGAATTTTAGAGAATGAAATTGTATATGTCAAAATCTTGCTACTTCATTCTCTTGAGGTTGTTGTCCTCCATCATTGATTGTTAAGCTTTGCATATGTATGTATGTAGTACTCCCATTCCTACTTTTATGGGGTGATCTTCATATTATTAAACAACTTCTTTTAAAATCTATTAAAATGACTATAGCTAGTGAACCTTTCATCCCCTTTTAACATCACCTCCTTGTAGAGCATGTAAACCTCAAATCTTGTGTACTTATCCATCAGGTGTAGTTGTCGTACTATGGGCTACATTCATAGCAAAGTAGCTTCCCATCCATGATCTGATGATATGTACAACAAGATGGATTCCTAATGCACCTTGTCCTCTTTTGTACACATGCAAGCCTTGAGTTACCCAAGATATGAATGTTTCTAAAGGTTGATCTACAAACTTGCATACTACCCAAATAATACTCTATTTATTCATTCTTTAGAGGGGTGATTCTTGCATTCAAGTAATAATCTTGTTTCACACAATTCAAACCAAAGTATTATGTTGTCATAGCTCTCAACTTTCTCACACCTACTCTCCCTAAATGATTTTGAACACACAACACATGGACATGCATGTTTCCCTCAACTGAGCCTTGGATTGCATCCTCCTCCTTCCATAACTCATGAATCTTTTATCAATGTGCAACCTTTTCTTTCTCAGGTTCTTGGAAGGAGTAGATGCACTTTGTTTAGTTTTGGAAGGTGAAGGCACATGCATGATTAAACCAATCATGATAGGTGACAATGGTAGCATGATTGGAAGTAGAATGAACATTAGAACTACAGTAGTAGATTTGGAACTAATGCACTGCTCCTTTTAGCTCAATCATCATGAAATACTGTAGTTTGTGCAATGACATTGAAAGACCCATTGGCTCACTAATAAGTTTGAATAAGGATACAAATACATTGCCACAACTAATTTCTAGGTCAAATGAAGAGGCTAAAGGCTCTTTGGGGTTGTTGAAGTTTATGTTGTGAGATGATGTAGATGAAAATTCTCTCCAAAATCATCCTAAATATCACAAGTAAGCCTAAGAGGAATTGGTCAACTCACAATAAGGAAATGCCGATATAGAAGCCTTGGGTTACATAGAGACAAATGCATTTAGGGTTACCAAATGCTAAACCCTAAAAATGGAACCAACAGAGCACTAAACTAGGAGTAAAAATGGGTTTTTGAGATCCATATTTGAAAGAGCAAATTTTAATTTATTTAAAAAAGGTATAAACCTTGAATTTGCAAAAGTTAATTATGTTGACCTAATTATAAAAAGAAGGTTTTTAGGTCCATATTTGAAAAAGTAAATTTTATAATTTAGTTTAAAAATTTTAAATCCTAGACTTGAAAATTTTATTTATCTACACGGATTATTATGAAAATGGGTTTTAAAGAAGAGAGAAGGGGAGACCAAAGAAAAATTCTAACACAAGAAGAACTTCAGTCAGTCCTACTTGGTGAAGAACTCAGAACCAAGAAGCAGTACGACTAAGGCGGTCAATCTAGCAGTAATCAAGGGAATTTCCACGGTAGAGGAAATCATCGTAGTGGACATTCTAGTCACAGTCATTTTGCAAATGAACATGGGAATATGTTTCTTGAAAACGAGGAAATGCAGCAAACTGATATAGTATACCTAGACACTGACTTCAATCCCAAAGAGGATTTCAACTCTATCAAGTCAACCAAGCAGAACATGATCCTTGGTATATTGACAGCGATGCATCATCTCACATGACAAATCATCAGGAATGGTTCACAAAGATGAAACCATTATAAGGTCAAAAAAATGTCATACACAGCAGATAATACATTGAATCTAGTTCAAGGGATAGGTGTTATCCCTATGAACAATTTCACTGGTACGAAAGGATTGGTGAAAGATGTGCTCTATGTTTCGAAACTCAGCAAGAACCTTTTGTTAGTAGGTCAAATGACGGAACACAACTACCTCATCTTCGACAGAGATGAATGCACTATCAGAGACAAATACAAAAGATGTCAGCTCTAGTAGCAAAAGGTCTCAAGGAAGGGCACTTAGACAGAATGCTAGCTACAGGACCAAATAAGCATGCCATGTCAGCTCAACTGCAACAGATGCCACTATCTACAAAATGGCAGAAGAGATATGGTCATGTCAACTTCACGTACTTGTTAGATCTCAGGAATTAGAATATGGCAATCGGGATTCTAAAGCTACAAATTCTTGGAAAAGTTTGCGAAGAATGCTGCTTCGGCAAACAAAAGTGAACCAACTTTGTCAGAAGTACCTCTCATGCACGAGGTATTCTTGAATTGATACATACAAATGTATGGGGTTATGCCCAGACCCACAGCATCAATGGTTCACTTTACTAGACTTTCATCGACGACTACAATAGATATTGTTGGGTCTACTTTATGAGAGAGAAATTTGAAGTGTTTTTGAGATTTCAAGAATTCAAAGCCATGGTAGAAAACCAGACAGGAAAAAAGATCAAAGTCATGAGATCAGATAGAGGAGGTGAATACATGTCTTTAGCATTCATGAACTTTTGCAAAAATCACAGCATTCGAAGACAATTCACATGTGCAGATACTCCTCAGTAGAATGCAAGAGCTGAAAGGAAGAATGGGACTTTAGTAGACAATGCTAGAGTAACACTTAGTGAGAAGCATCTTCCGAATCAGTATTGGGAAAAAGCAATAGCCACTATTTGCTTAATTAGTTTCCTACTGAACCGATATAGGGTATGACTTGTTATGAAGCATTCACTAGACACAATCCACACATTAGGCATCTCCGCATATTTGGTTGCATAGCATATGCCCACATACATGATGATCATCGCAGGAAATTGGATGCAAAGTCACGCAAATGCATCATGGTTGGCTACAGTGAAGAAAGCAAAGCATACAAGTTGTATGATCCCATCAACCGCAAAGTCATTATCTCTAGAGATGTAATCTTCGATGAGGAACCAGAACGGAAAACAAATACACAGGAGATGGAAGCATCGACTTCACAGTCATCTACAGAACAGGTTGATGAAGAACAGCAAAAATTGCTAGCAACACCCCAAGCAAAGCCACAGCAGCTCAGACGGTCTATTAGGGAAAGCAGACCTCCAGCCAAATTGACATATGCTAAAAAAGGCAAAGCAATTTAGGTTGAAACCACCAACTATGCTCTTATGACTACCATCATGGCTACAGAAGAGCCAGTGTACTTCAAAGATGCAGTAGACAAGCCAAAATGGCAAACTGCTATGAATGAAGAAATGGATACTTTGTATAAGAATAATTCTTGGGAATTATGCGACCTTCCACCAAGAAAGAAGGCCATAGCAAACAAATGGGTATACAAAGTGAAATACAATCCAAATGGAAGTATTCAAAGATACAAAGCTAGACTAGTTGCAAAAGGATTTGCACAACAATATGGTCAGGACTATGATGAGACTTATACTCTAGTAGCAAAGATGGATTCCATACGGTTCTTGATATCATTAGCGACACTCAGCAGATGGAATGTGTATCAGCTCGATGTCAAGAATGCATTTCTCAATGGTTATCTAGATGAGGAAGTCTACATGCAACAACCAGCAGGTTATGTTGAACCAGGAAAACAGAATAAGGTTGCCATCTCAAGAAGAGTCTCTATGGCTTAAAGCAAGCACCCAAAAGTTGGTACAGTAGAATCGACACGTATTTTGATGATCTGGGATACATGAAGTCCAATGCAGATCTTACTCTCTACTATATATAAAGTTCAAGGGGAAGACATTACTATTGCACTTTTGTACGTAGATGATCTGATTGTGACAGGACGCAAGAATAGCTTCATTAGAAAACTAAAACAAGACTTATCTGCAGAGTTCGACATGAAAGATCTTGGACTTATGCACTATTGTCTTGGTATTGAGTTTCGGAGAGATTCAGATAGCACATTTATGATTCAACTCAAGTATGCTGACAGTCTCTTGAAGAAGTTTCATATGGCAGATTTTGCAAGATTGCAGCCATTCCCATGGAACAGAGTTTGAAACTTAGTAAAGATTCAGAAAAGCCTATAGTAAATGACAAGTACTACAAGTAGCTCATCGGATCTTTTATATATCTAACTATCACTTTGCCAGATATTTGTTATGCAGTAAGCTCACTAGCACAGTTTATGGCACACTAAATACTCAGCCATGCTATTGATGAGCTTGAGGGTATTGAAACAAATTATAAATGAGGAGCTCACTGTTGAACATTGTGGGGTGCAAATAATCTCCTTGTTCAAATAGCTCTTCATACCACAATCATGCTACTAATGAGAACGGTTGACTAGCTTGATTTTTCTCAAGCTTTTGCATTTCTTCCTTGAAATCTTTCAAGATTTTGCACCACCATTAAAAATTATGAGCTATGAAACCACAACTCTCCAACCCTTTGTAGTGGAAATTTTTGGAGACTATACACATTACTTGTATCTTCTTGCATTTGCTTTGGGAGGACGGGTGAAATCTAAGCGTGAATTCTCTTGAAGCATTGGCCTTGAGGGTCTTTAATTTAACAAGACTAAATTTATGACCTTGGATCCAAGAATAGGTCCTTTTTGGCCAATTTCCATCGCAAATATTCCTCTTACACATTGTTAAAATTTCCCTTGTTCATTTTACAAACACTAGAAAGATAACTTTGGTAGAACTAGATGACAAACTACTCTTAAAGCAACAGCTTGCAAGATGGTGACTATGTGTCTCAACCATTACTATGGGAGATCCATGCAAACAATGTGCTTTCACCGAAAGCGCTGCCAATCCCAAATGAGGCGTTAGGCTCAGAATGTGTAGGAAGAGTGGGAACATGCAATGTTGAGTGGCCATCCTATCAATAATCAAATAGAGTCAACAACAAATTGCATGCTAAAAGGAGTTTCTTTTTCAAAATACTAATTGCCCATACGTGGGATTCATGTTTGGTTTTTTGCTAGAAGGAGCTGGTTGAGAGGAGGAGAAAGGTAGAAGGAGGTGGTGGAGAGGAGGAGAAGGGTAGAAGAGGAAGGAGAAGGATAGAAGGAGGAGGATGAGAAGGATTGAAGGAGGAGGGGAAGGGTTGGATGAGGATATGGATAGAAGGAGGTGTAGAAGGATAGAATAAGGATTTTAGACCCACATGTAGTGCACACTACATGTTGGGGGATCCTCTACATGTAGTATGTGCTACATTTTGGGCTATGTAATTTTTTTGAAATGCTACTTTTTAACCCAAATTTGGCATATATTTTTTAATGTAAGGATTCCTACCTTTTCTTCAAAGGGACACATAGGAGGTAGTGAAGTCATGAAGGAGGAGGAAGGCAATAGTGGTAGAAAGGGGGGAGGTAGTGAAAGGCATGACAAAATATAAAGAGGGGAGAGGAGAAGAGTGGAGGTGAGGAGAGAGGGCACAGCTAGAGAGCACACCACAAATGACTAACTGTACACTAGATTTAGTTGAAAATGTAGAATATATACAAACACATTTAGGGTTAGGGTAAGGGCATCTAACCCTTTCCTTTATAGCACTCTATTGGGTTAGTGCTATGCACATATGATCACATGATGGTGCTATGCACACGTGATCACATGATGTTGAGTGTGAACTCTCAACACCTTCCCTCAAGATCAACATCATGAAGTAGGCCTTCCCTCAAGATGGTGATTCTGGGGAATCGAAGAAGGACTGAACATTACATTCCATCGCACCCCTTTAGTGGGAGTGTCCTTCCTTTGCGTCAAACCAAGAGCTAGTTGGTGTTTCTTGAATAGCTCTTTACCGAGTGGTTTGGTAAAGATGTCTCCAACATTCTCTTTGCTATCACAATGTTGCACTGTGATGTCACCAAGTAACACTCTTTCTCTGATGAAGTGCTCTCTAACATCAATGTGCTTTGTCCTGGAGTGATATACTGGATTCTTGGCCAATTCTTGAGCCGATTGATTATCACAATATATTGTTGTTGGCTTTAACTCATCAAAGTAATCTATTTCTGAAAATAGTCTTCTAAGTCATATAGCCTCACATGCACCTGTGAGTGCCCTATATTCTGCTTCAATCGAAGACAAAGAAACAGTTGGCTATTTTTTTGACAACCATGATATAGCACCTTGACCATGGAAAAATACATATCCATGTGTTGATCTCCTGGTCTCATGATCTTCGGCATAGTCACTGTCACAGTATCCATGCAATCGTGGATAATTGCCCGAGCTTTATGAGAACCTCATCACAACCTTAAAGCATCTCCCCAACCCCAATTCAAAAAGCATTATCAGTGATTTTCTCAATGAAGAGCGAAACAATAAGGCAAAGAAAGGAGAGGGTGCATCTAGATCAATGGTAGACCCTATTGATGGGTCATGGAAGATGTGTAGTAGGAATTGAGAAGACTAAGGACTGTGGACTCCTCTTCCGAAAACTCAAGCTCTAACACCAATGATGTGCCCCTTGACCACAATACTCACTCAAAAAATCTCTCAAACTCAAAACAATAGAATATACCTTGAGTGGACTAGAAAGGGTACTTGAATTACTCAAAAAAGAGAGGACACAGCAATCCCTCAATACAAGCTAGCAAATCACAATAGCATTGGCATGGAGCATCTACCATTACATTGGTGTGACTTGGATCATCATCATGACCAGTGAGAAGCCCGTGATAAGGCCTCCATACACGTGGGTCCATAAATGGATCTGCAACTAGCTGATTTGACCACCTAACAACTTGAAGAACCTTACTATGATTATATCCACGATCGAAATACTAATCTAACCATGGATAGAGCTAGGTAAAGAACTTGTACTAAGACCCTATAACATTGGACATGACAACCTTAGTTGCACAATCTCGTTTCCAAGCTATATCAACCTAAGGAGTAAAATTGACTCAGGATTGTAAAAGCAATGGCAATGTTGCCTTATTACAATCATAGGGGTAAATTTGACTCAGGATTGCAAAAGCAATGGCAATGTTGCCTTATTACAATCATGATTTGTGTGAAATAAAGAATCCAAATATATATCCACATCAAAGGCTATTCTAGCCGTACTAAAAAGAATTTTGGTAGCATGTCGATATAGAGCTCGAGCAGTGAAGTGGCAAGCTTGAATTAGCTTCTTCTTAATCTTGCTCCCATTTAAGCCATTAATCTTAATAATTAAGGGCTAAGTTGTTTGTCACTTTTCACCATTAAATCTCATCACTCACTCATTGATCGAGCAACTGTTACTTCTTCTCCACAATTTTTGGGTGCCTACAAAGTAAACAAGTTTTGAGTAAGGTACCTTTCTAAAACCTCCCAACTGTATTATATTGATTTCTAGGACTACAAATTCAAACTCATGTTTCCCAGACCAGTGAGTGTTTGATTAGCGTTGTATTTATAGATTCCATGATTTTTTTGATGCAAAATATGATTTGAAAGATCCTTTTAAGCCATTGAAAGAATTTCAACATCTTTTAATGTGCCTAGAGGTAAGTATTATAAATATTGGCTCAAACATGTTCCTAGAGGTTGGTACTACAAACATTTTACAATGGATCAAATAATCCTTTAACAAAATCAACCACATGCTGATGGGATTAGGAATAAATGTGCGAATAGTAAACATTGGCATATTGTAAATTCTTTTGGTTTGAGCAATACACACTCTCAACTTTGATGAGCTTGAAGGCAAGATCTATAAACTCTAAGCAATTTTGGTTCCACCTCTTTTTTACCTTTATATTTTTAAAGTTCTCCCTCTCTTTTTCTAGACTCCCCCATCCTTTTGAATCCCATAATGTCTCCTAAGAAGACTGAAGTTGCAATTCATCAAGATTTTGATAAACTCGGAAGTCATCATGCCTCCAATAACAAGTTCAAGATGGTCACCCTGGGACGCCAACTCAATATGCATTATGTTACTACCCTTGTCCAAAGTCTAGGGTATGGGGTGACAAGTTCCATATATAATATGCATGAATTTCCTACGAAAGTTTTAAATATGCAAGAAAAAATATTACAATCTCCAATCCTCACTCCCATAAAGCATAAGGTTTATACTTTAAAAAATATGTAAGATTTTAAGATTTGTACATATTCTACCTCCAAAAAATTCTATAAAAATACATGAAGGCACGAGCGTGAAACTGTCACAGTGAGTTAACATTTGAGCAAAAATGCAACAAACACTCTATCTTAATCTATCTTTCATTATCATTTCCTGCATGCAAGTCCACAAAGAAGCTTAATAACACAACTATGACATATAGTACTTGTTTTGTTGAAGACATAATAATAAATGATGTCTCTATTTCAACTCTTTACCAAATAAAACTCTATCTAAAACAAAATGTCACATCAAGTGGGAGGTGGCATAAAAAAGACTTCCCTAATGATGTTTTCTATAGAAAATTGAACCAAAACAAGCACCAATTACAAAAAAAATTGCCTCATGAATATATGATGTATATTAGAACAAGATTGAGAGTGGAGTCCATGGAATAATTATCAAAAACTCAAGCTATTTCAAAGGAAAAAAACCCTTTTACATGACCATTGGCCTAAGAAATCATAGATTTTTACATTTGCTACAAGCCGGTCTATCTTTCGATCGAAACCATGTCTTACACCAAGACATTGTAAAGGTATTAGGCATGGAACCCATAAGACATGGTTCACCATAAGGACGTCTAGGTATCGAATATGGAAACCCGTGAGAGAATGACGTGTATCAAATCCGAAATTCCTTGACTACCATTTCACAATTATACTTTTCCATCAATTGAGTGGAATTGATTAACTCCTCCGCAGACTTATTGTTTCCAATGCTTTTCTTACCATTCTCCATCTGTGGATTCATAGACTACATGACACCATCACTCCACCCCTCGACCATAAACCTACCTTCATGTTCTTTGGCATCCTTCTCATTACTCAATTATGTTTTGGTTTCCTTTTGACCAACTTATTGTACCTATAGATGATATAGTGTGCATAGCACACAATGTGCAACACACAAATATTTGAAGAGCCAAAGGCAAGCTAGCATCAACATAATACAAATATATTGCAATTAGCCAGCATCAACCAATGCATGTGCATAGAGATGGTTCTCTAGGTATGAGAGAGAGAGAGAGAGAGAGAGAGAGAGAGAGCAATGAACAAATTTAAGAAAGCACCTTTATAGTTGCAAGACGTACATTGTCTACTTGTCAGGCTCAACAGGTGGAGCGTGAACTTGGCATCAATTTCCTGCCTATGAGAGGAATGGCCATGAAGAACAGTACAAGGTGTTGATCATAAGAAGTGCCTTTAGCAGAAGGGTACAAAGCCTGAAAGACATGGTACGATGTTAACTGCCATTAGAGTTAGTCTCCTGTCTTCTGTCAATGAAAAACCCTAGCAATGAACCTCTGCAATCCTCTGCCGATTAGGGCGAAAAATGTATCTTTACTCGACCCAGAATACACAATCTCATCGCCAACAAATCAAGTTTGTGTATATTGATTACTGTTTACATTTCACAGTCTAATGGAAGACCATTTGTAACGACAGGGCTCATCAGATCTCATTTAAGTAACCCGTTTCAGAAGAAAAGAATCACAGCTGATCAATTGAACATTCTCCTGAAATCCAACATTTCAATCCACCATGTACATAAGAAAGTGGGCCAGCTTATCCGCAGCTTCAACTATATTCCTTGATCCTCCACGGAGCATCATCAGCTCCTTGAATCGTGCCAGAAGGCAGGTTCTCTAGCTAGAACCTCAAGGGCTGTAAGAATGCATGCAAGCCATAAAGGCACCTCTGCTAGTACGTAAGAATTCGTGTAAAGGGGACTTTTATCTACTCCTCAGTATCCAATGTTGGCCATCAGGCTCCACTCGAAGCCCTTTGATCTTGGCAAACAGATCCACTGCCCTCCCCACCCCCCGATTGTCGATTTTTGTGTAATAGTCGTGTCCGAACATCACACCCCCAGGTCTCAGAAGTGCATGTCCACGATTTATATCAGCCCAGGCGGATTGAAAATCGTGCGCCGCATCAACCTCTATGAGGTCCGCATACACGCCCCATTGACACAGACCAGCCATTGCAGCTGTAGTAGAGAAAGGGATTGGTAATACTGATTCTGTCAGGTTCATTACAAGCACATTCTGCATAAACTGGTATAGAAGTTTAACATCCGCGTTAACCTGCTCGAATTTGAACTTGTCACGGAAACCCGGCCAACCTCGAAAGTCGTCCACACAGAGAATGAGGGTTTCTCGGCCCAGAAGAGATTTAGACAAATTGGCCATATGGATAGCGGATGCACCGAGGTACGTGCCCAATTCAAGTACAATCCTGGGCTTCACCTCCTTAATGAGCCTCTGGAATACCTCTCCATACGATCCCCAGCCCCTAATTCTCTTCTCGCTCAGCCAAGGTTTGGAATACTCGGGAGGAAACCCATCAAACGGCGAGACACCGTCGAAAATCTTCTGAAGCACAACGTCTCTGACGACATCCGTAGAGATGGGATCCCGGCACCTGGTCTGAAAGACAGTCAGATCTGTAGAGCTCCAATCTGTCTGAGCAATCCTTGGTGGATCATCCATCGATGGGCTGGGAGCGTTGCATCTGAGGAGAGCACTTAGAGGCGAAGCAAGCAGTCCGAAGAGGAAGGAGGTAACGGCGAGTATGACGAGGAGGAAGTGGCGTTTCTTATTCCCGTTTACAGAAAGGGCAACGAGGGAGCCCATGCTCCTGGACACTTCGATCAGATGGCCGCAAGCGAGGGTGCTAGGAATGGGACGAGGGGGGCAGAGAATGCGGAGGGGATGAAGGATCAGAGCTGCAGGTGAAGAGTAGCTATGGCGATGGCGATGGCGATGTCGATGGCGATATCGACGGCCGGGAGTCAGCACTCACAGCACCTTTAAAGCTCACAGGCTCTTTCTGCTCCTTTTTAACTCCCGCCTACACGGTAGGCCTTAGGCTTCATCGTGTCGGTAGAGTCAACCTTTGTGTTGACCTCTCCCCTTTAAAAAACACAATTTTAATAATAATAGGGTAAAACTCGCTTTTAATTAATTAGTGCGAGGCGGCAGCTTCTTGGAGAGGCTTCTGCAGCCTGCTATAAAGCTCAAGAGAGGAGAAGGAGGGCCTCTGAAAGGCTCTCGAGGACTGCGATGAGCAGTCTCAATATAACGGGCACGCACGCACACATTTGATCGCCCACGAGGTAGGTGACATGGCCAAAGAATGAAGGAGTGCAGCTGCAAGTTGGAGAAGGTGAGGGCGATGGCAATGGCAATGGCAATGGCAATGGCAAGGCAATGGAAGCTTGAAAGGAGGTGTAAAAGAGATCACATGCCCTCATACCAAGGTAGTCCCCTCTAGACCCCCACTTTGGAGTTCAAACCATTCTCAATGAACCACTGGACAATCTCCACCCATGGCAGCCCACCGCGAAATAGCTTAGGAAGCCACTTACTGACTAGAGCGATATTTTTGAGTCCACCCTTCAACTTCGGGAGCTTTAGCAACTCCAATGGAACATAGTGCATCCGTTTACTTCTGCCATCCTCAGCCCAGAGAAAGGCTCTAATACATCTCTCAATCTGAAGCCATCGGGTATGAGAAAAGACATAAATTGAAGCTACATACGTTAGCATTGCGGACAGCACGTGTTTGAGAACTAGTACCCTTGCATTTCAACCAAGACCGAGGCCATACCAGGCTTTCACGTTAGATTTGGTCCTCTCTCGTAACCATTCAAACCTCTGACATTGAGATATCCCTCTAGTCCCAGGGGAGCCCCCAAGTATCTGATAACTTCACCACGACCAATCCACTGCACAAGCATTGAGACAATTCCCACTTACAAATCTTCCATCTAGGTCTTGATTGCGAAAGACTTTTGCCAACTACACAATGAACCAGATGCTAGGCAAAGAAGACAATATCTCTATCACAAGTGTTGAGGAGGTGAAGCCCTGGAAAACCGCTTTTACACTACATTACTAATCGATATTTGTACACACATGGTGGCTTTCTCCCAACTTCACCAGTGTAACATATTCTAATAGAGAGTATTTTCTCTAGCACGTGACTTACCCTTGATCTCGTTCTAAAAAAACTCTCCCTTTTATGGACTATGCCCATGTGAAAGACTATGCCCATGTGAACTCAAGGCTTCTATTTCCACTTTTTGGTCTTTGAGGCCATTATATAATTAAAACTTGAAGAAATTTGCAAGTTTCATGACTTGCAAAAATAAGATTTGCAAATGAATTGAAAACTTGCACTTGCATTGTATATAATTCATTGATGTCCTATGAACACTTAACAAGCATATAATTTGCTCTTGTTTTTTCTCTTTTGTGTGGCAGCATATGAGTTGTGTTGCCCCATCTCATGCACGGTGCATGATTGAGGGCATGAGTGCTTTTATATTTCTACTTTGTGAGAAAATCCACATCTTCCCATTCACTCACATGGCTATTGGACACAAAGAATCTTCTCATATATGGTCGAAACACCACATGAGCATCAAAAACATATGCTTTAAGGTAGCCTTTATTCTCTTAAGTTAGTTAAAAATGCATGCACCCCACCCAAAAATCAAAAAGAAAATTACAAGATAGCAACCCCATTTCCTCCCCTTTTTTGAGCATCTATACTTGTGTCCCCACCTTGCCCTTCCTTGAATTAAAAAACAAGCAAGCATAAGCAAGAGGAGGATGGTGAGCTATCAAAGTGACACATAGTTCCCTTTTGTGAGCATCTAGACTTGTTCCCCCTCTGTGCTTCTTAGTTATCCTTTGAATTAAAAGACAAGCAAACAAAAACATAAGGAGAAAGAGGATGGGGAGCTGTCTGAGTGGACAGGTGGCTCCCCTTTTGTGAGCATCTAGGCTTGTGCCACATCCTTTTTCCTTCTTTATATTTTGAATTAAAAGACGAGCAAACAAAAGCATAAGGAGGAAAAGGATGGGAAGGTGTCCTAATAGACACATGGCATTGATTTGGGGCTCTTGCCTCGATCCATGTGACCCTTCCTGAAGCATGTGAGAAAATCTATCATCCGCCCACCCTCCCCAAGACACACACACACACACACACACACACGCACGCACGCACGCACGCATGCACGCACGTGTGCACATGACACACACACGCACGCACACATGCACACACCACCTTTCTCTAACCTCATATCTGATATAACTGCCTAATTGGTTGACCGTATATATCTTTTCCCTTCCTTTAGTCTACTCCATGTTTTCCCTTCCAAGTTTGGTAACTAGAGCCCAAGGTGACACTTGGGAAATAGCATTTCAATTGCTCCTAAAGGGAGCCATGAAATATACACCGTTTTGTAAAATTTGCATGGAGGGAAAAACAATAGGTAGTAAAAAAGCATTGATAGAGATAAAAATTTTGAATTACCCTCGAAGAAATCTTAGTGGATTTCCTTGTCATCGCACAATATCATACAATGTACTTATGCCCCTAACAAAATGCAAAACTATACACTATACTTAACAAGGGGCCCATAATACAAAAATTTAAAAATCACACATGCTTGTCTAATATAACGCGATCCTTTATATGTTATTGAATATGTCAATGTGTTTTTGAAATTCTTTGAGTCTTTGAGACACAAGATCTATCATAACCTAAAAATTTCAAGACTTGCTCACAAAATTGGAGACCTTGTCATCACGACCCCCCAAGAAATAGTGCATGTTCTCCCATTCATATTGTATTCTCCATCATTTCAACTTGGAAAATACTTCAGCCATCGTCCAAGACCAAATACCTCATAATCATTAATCGTCTTTAGATATTTAGCCTTGTAATTATTAATGGGCTTTAGATATATGGCCTCAATTTTTATCAACATTCCTACTTCTAATGCATTCTCGAGCGTCCTTGGCTTCAAATAAAATCAAAAAGCTGAGATTTTTTACCAAGTGATATGGATGTGTTTTGTGGTTAGAGAGGTCGATTCTGGCCTATTTCTCTTTATGGCCAATAAGCAAGTATCTTTATGGTAATTTACAATGAGGTAATTTACAATCCCAAAGGATTTACAAGGACTTCCTTATGGGAACATGTGAGTGTACAGAAGGGGGATTTTTTGGAGGGGACACATAACCTTATACATTACAGGTAATCCCCTTCCAATATTTGTCCTAAACTTATGTATAAGTGAGGGGATGAGAGGGTTTTGGGGAAAAGGGCTATGGTGTCCTCATAGTGCAATAGTTGCACTAGGAGGTATGTAAATTAGCAAGTATTTGCAACATAGGGGTATAACAACTATTAATGAGAGGGTTTTGGGGAAAGGGGTATGGTGTCCTCATAGTGCAGGGGTCCCACTAGGAGGTATGTAAACTAGCAAGTATTTGCCACATAGGGGTATAAAAATTATTAATGGGTGCCTATATAACGCATTGCATTCTGTTGACTTGTATTCCCCTCCATTGTCACAACGGAGGCCCTTTGTGTAATGGTCTATTTTCAAGTCTTTGAAGACAATGAGTGTGTCGAACTTCTGCTTCAAGAAATTTATCCAAGTCTCCTAGGGTAGTCATCAATAGACGGGATGAAGTATAAGGCTCTTCCAATGGAGTATGTGGATGTATAACCCTATATATGAAAATGTATGATCTAACGGATATCTATACTTTGAGACTGTCAAATGCGAAATGATTGCTTATGCTACTTTCCATGCAACACGATGTACAAACATCTCTATGAAAGGATATCTATAGAAGTCCCAGTGTACCATATTTGATGTTTTCAAGGATGCTAGGATTTTGAAGTTCAGGTGTCCAAACCTATTATGCTACGGTGTACTCTTCGTGTACACATCTTGACTCTGGTATTGAGCTGCTAGGGCTTATTGGATTGGGAGTGCTAAAGGCATTTTGAACATATGTCCAATCTTGACACCTTGGGCAATGATATAGCTAGGATTCTCACGTTCACAAGGACTTCTAGATTTGGAGTGCTAAAGATAGTTTGGCCATATGGCAATCTTGATACCTTGGGAAATAATGGAGTTGGGATTCCCAAGCTCTTAACTATGCATCCATACTTATTAAGACAAACCCCATATCACTTTATGTCATCCGCCCAAAAGAAAGAAGATTTTGTGCTAGTGTTGTGAATCCATATCTTATGCTCTCTAAGGTGCCTGCATCATAAAACCAAACTTTATGATTATTTTAAAAAATGACCATGTCTTAAAGTGCTTTGAACTAGAAAATGTGTAGCACCTTACCTTGCAAAACCCACCTCATCTTATAGTCATGATGCATTGTTCAACTAATTCTATAGTAGAATGATCATAGACATATCATTTGTACTAAAATGAATCTCAAAGACTTCCAAGAATCCATGGTAGATCTTATCCATGCTAATTGTGTCTTCTAGTCCCAATCTATCCATTGCTCTGCTATCTCTTGAAGTTGATAATTAGGGGTGGGTGGAGTTGTTGAAGTCATTCCTAGAGACTTAGGTCTCTTCCTTGCCTCTCCCATACTTTCCCACAATTTATTTACTTGCAAATTATTCACCATCTTGAATTTTAACTATTAAAATTATGATCATCTAATTTGTCATTCTGACCTAGAAAGATAATATCATCATGTGATTTTCCATAATGAAACATATATATGCAAAAGATTAAACCTATATAGTATATTAACAACATCCCAGAGATAGCCAAAGGTACTTACAAGATTGATGTAAGCAAGTGAAAGGGACAATGCTAAAATACTCAATGAGTGACTTTACAAAGATTACGTGTGAATGCAACTTACTGCATCCAAAAATCAATATCAAACTACCAAGTGACTCACAAATCTTTGATACGACCCATTGCCAAGGAATTGATATGGAATCAAATGTGTGAATGTGAATACCATTTATAAATACAAGGGGACTAACTCCATTAGGTACTAATAAGGTTGCTCATGCAAGGGTTGAATTGGCTTAGTGTAGTCAATGTACCTATGGTGTTCAATCTATCTAAGGTGTGCTAGTCTCACTACAACCATTTGCATCATTTGCAATGGTTATATGAAATGGCTATTTTGATGAAACAACATAGAGGTTATTTTTTGTAAAAGTGTGGATATAGGCATCGTTAAGTAAGAATAAAAAACCATCAATATAATTGCCAACATAAACATCAATATATTAATGTATCAATGCTTGATCGATCGTTATGTTGATGCTGTTACTAGGAAACTCAGCACATTTTTTATGGTTATATTGACACTGGTAGTTTCAATCCCAAAAAAAAATGTAGGTATGGCTACAATAGCCCCAATATGCCTTAAAGTTATATATATAATAATGATTTGAAAGGTCAACCTTAAATTGCCTCCGAGACAAGATATAGGGCAGTCGAGGTTGGTGCCCTTTTGCAGCCACCTTTTGTTATAGGGAAGTTTTGTAACTCCACCCTTTCTCCATATAAGGTGATTTTTTAAGGCTTAGCTATTTTTCAAAGGGTATAACTTTTGCTACAAATATCTGATTGATATGCTTCCAAAAGAAAAATCATAGCTTATGCAAATATCTGCAACTTCTCAGTTCAAGTTAGAATGCGCTTTCTTATGTGTCAAAAGATATGTAGCTTGCAATATTGTCCACAAATTTCCATCACTACTTGAGAAGGGAGTCCTTTGTAAAACTAATTACAACTTGATTATTTTTCGATCTCCCTATACTCTGCCCTTTAATTAAATATGCCAAGGTTTGAATTTTCTTTATCTAGATGGTGTGACATGGATAACAACTATGTGCCATCTTTGAAGCATGGCTTCCACAACATGGATGAATGATTCTAACTTTTTTCTTGTTGTGATGGTGCAAGGTGAGTTGATGCACTTCTCCATCGGATTTGCAACATCAAAAGGGCCATCTTAGAATGGACACCTTTTTTCCATGCTTTCCAATATATGGCAACCATGGGAGGCTACCCTTTTGTCCATGTATTCAAAATAGGGTGTCGATGGTAGACTACCATTTTTCCTAGCGTTTCCAAATTTTGGTAGCTTACCAATGCTACCATTTTTCTCATGGTTTCAAAAATAGGGCAACTTGCCAATGCTGTCCTTCTTTTCATCTATCAATGGATGGCCATCTCATCAAGCCATAGTGCTTGTGGCCTATGCCAAAAAAGGCACATTAAGCTCTACTAGTACATCAAACAAGACATAGACTCAAATGATCTCCCACCAAGGAATCCCTTCTCAGAATAAACACCTCGAAATCAGACAAGACACCCTTAAGCAGTCCACGCATAGCTTGTAATCTGAAACCCACCCTCATCCCTTGGAAAAACACTTGACTATTTTGAACACTCCATATATCTAATAGAGTAGCCACATGGATAAATTTCCAAAAGGTAGCAGAAGGCATCCCCTTGATATCACCTAAAACCACCATCTTCCAATTCAAGCACACAAGAAAACCAAGCCATCAGGACAGTCCTTTTTACGGCTTTAGAAACACTCATCCAGCTATGTTTAGACACAAGGAAAGACTGTACCAAGTGCAATACTCCTTGAAAGCTTTCCCACACAAGGGACACATGGGATTAACACTAGACCACTTGGCCATTCACCCTCTCATATAGGGAGCCATTTATGCATCACATATAAGAAAAAGCTTGCTTTCCCTACTAGACTTCCCTTATAAATCTTGCCTATGCTTCCACGTTGAGCCAACCTCCTCAACCTATTCTCATTCAATGCCACAAATAAAGAATTGCCTCCCATACAATTGCTATAAACAAATGTAGTAATTATCTTGCTCAAATCCGTAGGACAAAAGCTCCACTAATTGACCCTCCAAGCACCAAAACATACACAATTAGATGTCCAATCCTCCAGAACATAGGCCAAGTACCCCTTTTACCAAAGCAAGCTCCCTACCATACAAATTAGTTGATCCTTGATGGCATAAACAAGCGTCTAGCTAGCTCTCCTATTATCCCATAGTTGCATCTAGGTCCTCACACCTTTCCTAAACACAAATCTAACCAATCTCAAATCCATCCAAGCTAGGGATTTCCCCTTTAGGGTTATTACCCAACTCCATCATAAGCATCCCAAAAGAATGGCGAGCCATTTTGCTATTTTTATGTCTATGATAAGGTCTTTTTGGCAAGCTACCCTTTCCTTCAAAGAATTGTAGAAAAAATATATCATCCTTTTGTGCTTCAAAGAATTCATCCATGTGTTGAATTACCTTTATTTGCAAAATATTGTATCAAATATCAAATTTAGCTTTTAGAAAATAGACAGACAATTAAGTGTTTTCAACCCAAACAAAATATCAAAATGGTAAACAAAGTGCAAAGTACATGGATTGTGTATTTAATGTGACATAATTAAAATAGTATTTGGCCTACCAAAGAAAAGAAGAGAAAACTTTCAAGGATATCATTAAAAAATTTAGTTACAAAAATAGAGTTGACTCCAAAACAACTAAAAATGAAGAAAATTACAAATTACAATGACCAACTTAAAGTAGTGAATAACCATAATTTTCAAGAATTCAAGTTACCATGTTGAGCTTGTATTGTATTAAAAGCATTCAACCCAATATGGTAAGATGATTTTCTTCAAATTTGAAAAGAAATTTTATTTGTAGAGAGGATGGTGTTGCATTCTCCCAAGAAAAACATCATATTTGAATTTCGAGCATCAATAGGTCCTTCATAACAAGTAGTTTCAAAGTAGACTCTGTGAGCATTTACAATATTACAAGTACTTTGATACTTTGACACACAAATATTTATTTCTCTTTTGGTTCTAATACTAGAGTAATATGCTAAGCTAAAGTAGAAATTATATCTAATGCTTTGACATTGCCATCTTGCATTTAGGTCTTTACTCCAATAAGCTTCCTTTTGAAATGACATTTTTCTTTATATGTAATATTGACGTCAACATGCTCCCTAAGTGTAATGGCGTGCAACTTGCAAATAATAACGTGAAACAAGAGCTATATTCAAATATTTTTACAATAGATATTGATGTAGGCCGATGCATGAGAAGACAATACATGAGAGGATACGAAAAAACCTAGGTGACAAGAAAGCAAGACATGAGAAGATAACAACATTAAAACAGAAAGAAGATAAATGTCACAAAGACAAGTGAATCATGAAAAATTTCAATAAGAACATGCATGCTACATAAATGCTAGTCAAAGAAAGAAACTTAAAAGGAAAATAAAAGATAAAAAAGGTAACTAAAAGAGAGAAACCAAGATAAGATTACATATGAATGAAAGGTCACAAGAGAAGCCTACATGCAAGACTTTAAAGAGTGTGTTTTAAAAGTTTAGAAAGAAAGATATGTACAAAAAGGTGAAGGAAAGAGAAGTTCACAAAGAAAGAAAAGCTTACATTTGAATTAATAAAGTTTACAAGAAAAAACAAGTGAAATAAAATAGATGACATTTATTTTTTTTTTCAAGAGTTTTCAAAGAACACAATCAAAGACAATTGCACACACACACACACACGCATGCACGTGCATGTGCACACACATGTACATGCACATGCACACACATGCTATATATATACATATAGATAGATAGAGAGAGAGAGAGAGAGAGAGAGAGAGAGAGAGAGAGAGAGATGCCATAAATTCTCCACATTGTTTGGATCTTTAAAATTGCTACCACCAAGAATACTAACAATGTGTGTGTGCATGCGTATGCACACGTGTGTGTGTGTGTGTGTGCATGCGCACGTGCATACACACACACACACATGGACACACGTGCATGCACTACACACACACACACACACACACTCATGCCTCCTTTAGAGACAAGGCATGATGATGGAATATGATCCCAACTAGAAAAGCTGAAGGGAGCCCCTTTAATCTAAGAAAAATTCAACACCCCCTCAAAAGGACTAATTAAACTACAGTTAATAGCTAAAGCATACAGATTGGATGATCCAATAAAATTTGCCCATGAAAAAATAGTCCCCAGGGGTACAAAAATTTGGCCCTAAATAGACTATGGCCATGGTAAAAGAGCCCCAAAAGATTTGCCCCTAAGGGGACTATGACCATGGAAAAAGAGCCCCAATAAAGGTACGAACCACTTAACAAAGGCACCACACCCTAGGAACACGATGGACTAAAGACGGTCCTAGACTCTAGCCACTCAAGCATGCTAGTGGGCACGTTCCCTAGTATGGATCACTTCCCCACAAACTGCATACACTATGGGCATTAACAAGAGGCAGTCGATAGAGCGAGCGAGGAAAAGCGAGCGGGCCCAAAAAAGTGAGCGAGCTTTTCTACAATTTCCTTATCGAGGTACTCAACATAGCTTTGTGGAAACCACTATTTGGGAAGATTCTCGAAAATAAAACTTATGTTACTATGTGTAACTATACCAATATTGCGAATTATAGTCTACCTTAACTTCCAATTGGAGCCATACTCACATTATGCAACAATAATATGTGGGTTTGAAAGAAACCGAATTTCCACTCCAAAGTGGATTCCATTACTGATACAACAAATCTTTTGCATTTGAAATGGGTCTTATTATCAAACTCCTTCAATAATCAAAACAAATGTGTTGCTTGATATGTTGAACTTAGTAATGTAAACATCACTTCACCCATATGCCGAGAAAAAAAACTGTCTGTAGACTTCATAGCATGGGATTGCATCAACACTTATAACATTCAAAATGGTTCTTCTTATTAAAAGTGTTATCAATCATGAAAGAAAATGTTTAAAAATAGTTCACCCGTATGTTGAAAAACCCATCATTTATGACATTCAAAATTGTTCTTGCAACCATCCTGTAGTTCGTAGAGATTTTGCCCATACTTCCAACCCCTTCCCTTCAACCACTAAGAGGTATCTAATAGTTTTATAGAACACTTGAGATATCATCACCTCCTAATACAAAACCATTATTACTATTTGTAGAACACTTGAGATATCATCACCTCTTAATACAAGACCATTCTTACTATTTGTAGAACACTTGAGATATCATCACTCCTTCCCTTCAGCCACTAAGAGGTACCTAATACTTTGTAGAACACTTGAACCATTCTTACTATTTGTAGAACACTTGAGATATCATCACCTTTTAATACAAAACCATTCTTACGGTTTGTATAACACTTGAGATATCATCACCTCTTAATATAAGACCATTCTTAGTATTTGTAGATCACTTTAGATATCATCGACTCTTAATACAAGACCATTCTTACTATTTGAGAGATTAATGGATTAAAGGTTTGAAGCTCATAGGAGACGAAGGAAGAGAAAGTTAATTTCAACATGAGGACAATAAAACTAATTGGAATATTTTGACTTATGTATTATACCTTTTTGAAGACTATCAATTTAAGTCAGTTTCAACATTAGGATGATAAAACTAATTAGAATATTTTGACTTATGTATTATGTATTTTTGAAGACTATGAATTTTAATGAGGAGAGGCACGCACACTACTTAGTAAATACACTAGTACTACTACTAGCCTACGACTATTAAGCCTAGTAGCACCAGTGTGATTTTGAGCCTTGTATCAGCCTTTTGATAATTTTCTTTCATCGTTAGTGCAATAGAAATTATTCCTTCTATCAAAAGAATCTTGCCAAATTTATTCAAAGTGATGATTTTGTAGTCTACATCCACTATCCTTTGACTCTGAAAAATATATTAAATGTGAGCACCCATTTATCTTGTATGATCAACCCTAGACTATTCTGCGATAGGACATTACTAGAACAAAAAAAATATGAATTGATATGGCGATGTTCGGTGTGAAATAACCAAATTAAGGATTTAATAAGAAAGAAAACAATCAGAATCAATAGGCTATTCAATGGCTCAAATCTGCATAGAAATTATAATGTGCCTCCCAACTCTTATGCATTCCAGCTCCTCATGTTTGACAAGAATGCAAACAATAATGAAATCACATTATCTTTAGTTTAAAAGTAAGCAAAGCACCAAAAATAAATGCAAACATATTGGATGAGGAATAAATAGGTATAGATATAGATAGACCTATATATATGCATTCATAGATATAATGATGATTAAAGTTGGATGGTCGTAATAATATTATGTGTACTATCATTGGGATTAGGACTACTATTGGTAATATTGTATGTAGTAGTAGGAGAACTACCATTAAGGAACACTCAAATAAAATTACTAATGGTGGTGATAAAACTACCACTAGTAGTTTGGTAATTACCCCTAACATCTACAACAAATATTTGATGGGTAGCTAGTATTAGGTCAAAAGGCCCCAATTGTGCTATAATAATGGGCCAAAAAAGGGAGTGCTATAGCATCACCTAAGGGTCACTTTTTATCCATGAAAGAAACAAGTCGGTGCAACCTAGGTCATACAGATCTAGGTCATGTGAAGTGGTTCGCGTCTCTTTCCTTGACAAAAAAGTTACACTACCTTTGATAGTAACTACAAACATTGCTGCCATAGTGCCGTAGAGTAGCCCCTAGGTTGCACCATCATCCTTTTTTGCTTTTGAGCCATTAAGTTTGATCCACTGATTTTATGTACAATTATTCTACTATATGTTCACATGTCCTTAATAGGATCTTGATATAATCCCTTCCATTGTAAGTACTTTTACTTTAAGTTTCACATATCCTTAACAAACCACTAGGCTTCAACACAGATTCATTCTTATGTTTCAAGCCTCAAACTCAAACACCCTTGTAAAAGGGATAATGTATTAAAGCTACATTCAATCCATCAAATTTTTGAATAATAGTTCTATTGAAAATTCATGTATCATCAATAGGATTTCATCCATTATATGTTCATTTGTCTTTAATAGTATGTCTAAAAATTCATGTATCTTCAATATTATTTCTCTCATGTGTTCCAATATCTTCAAAAGGATACCTTTATTTATGTCCAAACTTGAGCATTGATTTGTATTTATCAAACACAATTTCACTCCACCTATTCTTTAAAATGAAATTTTTTCACCAAAAGTGGGCCAAATGTAAGGTCTTTCCACATATTCTTAAGAATGAAAATTTTGGCCTTATGTTGGCAAGTCTATGGAATGAGGGTAAGGGCAAAGTCTCTGGTACGGTACATTAGGTCTTGATTAATTCTTCTTTAGGTTTGAATATTTAATGCATTAACTTCACGACTATTATTTATGCTTGAACTTGTAATGTATTAATTTCATGACTTAGGATTTTATGAAGTTATATCTAAAATGTCCCAAATTTAATGGAAATTAATATCCTACATAACACAACAAAGTATCATCATATCCTTTCCCAAAATCAATGCTACCTAGCAACTCTCCTGGCATTTTCACTGCCTTGCATTTGAGTTAGCTATGATGAAGAATGTTGCCTGCCTTTGGAACCTCTTAGAGTTACCGTTAGCATGATCTAATTTCATGTACCCCAAAACTTGAGACTTGGAGATTCCCATATCACACCAGCGGTAGCTATCTTGTCCACTCTCAATGCTAGTAAGAGCTAGGCCCCATAGACCGGTAAAAGAAGTCTTTTTGGAGGTTCAATTTTTTCCCTCCGTCTTCTGCAGGCCCTATGATAAAATAGGATAAATTCATCACCCTATATTTAATGCAAGAATTGACACAACTTTTTTGGACTTGACTATGTAGTTTACATCTCAAACTTGGTGCTAAAATTGTAGACTGGGAGATTCCCATATCACACCAACAGTAGCTGTCTTGTCCACTCTCAACACTAGTAAGAGCTCTACTCCTCACGTCATCCTTCTCCTCATTTTGGTGTCTCCAATGAATAGCTTGGGGGTCTTGTTTTTGGAGGGGGGAAGTATAAGAATGGCAACACCTTAATGCACTGTCATTTTTCGTGCTTTTGCCACCCAAAAACAAGACCTGCAAATCCCTTGCTTAAGCTTGAATGAGCCTCTTGATTTTGGGCGTGTTAAGCCATTTTTGTCCATTATACCCCCAAAATCAAGAGGCTCATTCAAGCTTAAGCAAGGGCTTTGCAAGCATTGCAAGTCCAGTAAATGAAATCAATTAGATTAGGAATTGGCAAACTCAATTTGGGAATGGTCAGAAATACTTTGTCTTTGAATAATGCCTTGGATCATGGGATGGGGTCCCATGAACTTGCTGCCTATGATGATGAATGGTTCTGCCCTCGACTAAAGGTGACGTGTGTAGTAGTAAAAGGATAGCCCTCATGGAATCTCTAAGGGGTCTTGATTTTGGCCATGATTTGCACATTCTAGCACTTGAGCCATACATCAATTTCCAACACTTGAGGCATATAGTGGCTTTGCCCACGCAACGTTTCCAGCTGCAATCCAAGCATCAAGCAATCTCATATTCTGTATCCAGAGACATCATGAGGCCCCATATGTATGCCCTTCAATACTACTTCTTAGTTATATTGTATAATAACCTCCATATGTATGCTCGTGAGACAACAAAAAGAGACCTGCCAACCCAAAAATGATAGCGCATTGATGCGCTGCCATTTTTGGGCTAGCAGGCCTCTTTTTTAATGTCTCCTAAACATAAGAACAAGCACTTGTGCTCCTTACCTTTCTTTCCAATGGGGGTCTTGATTTTGGGGGTGTATGCCAAAAATTGATAAACAACATTATTTGATGCATATAACCCCATTTGGATTTGTAATTCCAAAGATACGGGGTCTTACTTTTAGCGCTTGAATACCTGAAATAGGCAGCGCATCAATGCATTGCCTATTTCATACATTTAGGCCTCAAAATTAGGACCCCATGTAGGACCAAATGAGGTCCTACTTTTGAGGCCTAAATGCACGAAATAGGTAGCACATTGACAAGCTACCTATTTTAGGAATTCAGGCCCTAAAAGTAGGACCCCGTATCTTTGGACTTACAAATCCCAATGGGATCATGTCCTATATCAAATCGAACGGCAAGAGCCAATTTAGATGGTTTTCATGCCTATTTTCTCCATCAATCAAAACTATATGCATAAATATATACATCAAGATATGCATCAATATATGCATCAATATATACATATGTATGTATGTATATATATATATATATATATATAGATACATACATACATACATGTGTGTGTGTATACACACAAACACACACACACACACACACACACACACACATATATATACACATATAGATATATATGTATGTATATACATACATATACACATTGATAAACAACATTATTTGATGAATATTGATGGAGAAAATGGACATGAAAATTGGATCTTGCCATTTGATTTGATATATGACATGACCCCACTCGGATATACAAGTCCAAAGATACAGGGTGCTACTTTTAGGGTCTGAATGCCTAAAATAGGCGGCGCGTTAACGCGCTGCCTATTTCATGCATTTAGGCCTCAAAAGTAGGACCCCATTGGCAACACAATGGGCTCCTACTTTTGAGGCCTAAATGCATGAAAAAGGCAGCGTGTTAACACGCTACCTATTTCAGGCATTCAGGCCCTAAAAGTAGGACCCCGTATCTTTGGACTTATGAATCTAAATGGGGTCATGTCATATATCAAATCAAATGACAAGAGCCAATTTAGATGATTTTCATGACCATTTTCTCCATATATCAAAATTCTATGCATCAATATATACATTATGCATCAACATATACATACATACATACATACATATATATATATATATATATATATATATATGTATGTATGTATGTATGTATGTATGTATGTATGTATACATACATACATACATACAAACATCAAAAGTAAGACCCCATTGGTTTCCCATGTCATGCATTTTGTTGTCTCATGAGCATAAGAACAAGCACTTGTGTCCTTTACCTTTCTTTGCAATGGGGGTCTTGATTTTGGGGGGGTATGCCAAAAATTGATCAACAACATTATTTGATGAATATAGTTTTATTTGATGGAGAAAATGGATATGAAAACCATCTAAAGTGGATCTTGCCGTTCGATTTGATATATGACATGACCCCATTTGGATATGCAAGTCCAAAGATACGGGGTACTACTTTTAGGGCCTGAATGCCTGAAATAGGCAGCGCGTTAACGCGCTCCCTATTTCATGCATTTAGGCCTCAAAAGTAGGACCCCATTGTGTTGCCAATGGGGTCCTACTTTTGAGGCCTAAATGCATGAAATAGGGAGCGCGTTAACGCGCTGCCTATTTCAGGCATTCAGGCCCTAAAAGTAGGACCCCGCATCTTTAGACTTACAAATCCAAATGGGGTCATGTCATATATCAAATCAAATGGCAAGAGCCAGTTTAGATGATTTTCATGTCCATTTTCTCCATATATCAAAATTGTATGCATCAATATATACATATATGCATCAACATATACATACATACATATATATATATATATATATATATAGATAGATAGATGTATGTATGTATGTACATGCATATATATACATACATACATACAAACATCAAAAGTAAGACCCCATTGGTTTCCGTGGTCATGCATTTTGTTGTCTCATGAGCATAAGAACAAGCACTTGTGGTCTGTACCTTTCTTTGCAATGGGGGTCTTGATTTTGTGGGGGTATGCCAAAAATTGATCAACAACATTATTTGATGAATATAGTTTTAGTTGATGGAGAAAATGGACATGAAAACCATCTAAATTGGATCTTGCCATTCGATTTGATATATGACATGACCCCATTTGGATATGCAAGTCCAAAGATACGGGGTACTACTTTTAGGGCTTGAATCCCTAAAATAGGCAGCGCGTTGACGCGCTGTCTATTTCATGCATTTAGGCCTCAAAACTAGGACCCCATTGTGTTGCCAATGGGGTCCTACTTTTGAGGCCTAAATGCATGAAATAGGTAGCGTGTTAATGCGCTGCCTATTTTAGGCATTCAGGCCCTAAAAGTAGGACCCCATCTTTTTGGACTTACAAATCCAAATAGGATCATGTCATATATCAAATCGAACGACAAGAGCCAATTTAGATGGTTTTCATGTCCATTTTCTCCATATATCAAAATTATATGCATCAATATATACATCAATATATACATATATGCATCAACATATACATACACACACACACACACACACACATATGTGTGTATATATATATATATACATACATACATACATACATACATACATACACACACACACACACACACACACACACACACACACACACACACACACATATATACACATATAGGTATATATGTATGTATATACATACGTATATACATAATTACATACATACAGAAAAATTAGGACCCCATTGGTTGCCTATTTCATGCATTTTGTTGTCTCATGAGCATAAGAACAAGCACTTGTGTTCCTTACCTTTCTTTGCAATGGGGGTCTTGATTTTAGGGGAGGCATGCCAAAAATTGATAAACAACATTATTTGATGAATATAGTTTTAGTTGATGGAGAAAATGGACATGAAAACCATCTAAATTGGATCTTGCCATTCGATTTGATATATGACATGACCCCATTCGGATATGCAAGTCCAAATATGCGGTGTGCTACTTTTAGGGCCTAAATGCCTAAAATAGGCAACGCGACATGACCCCATTCGGATATGCAAGTCCAAATATGCGGTGTGCTACTTTTAGGGCCTAAATGCCTAAAATAGGCAACGCGTTAACGCGCTCCCTATTTCATGCATTTAGGCCTCAAAAGTAGGACCCCATTGTGTTGCCAATTGGGTCCTACTTTTGAGGCCTAAATGCATGAAATAGGCAGCGCGTTAACGCGCTGCCTATTTCAAGCATTCAGGCCCTAAAAGTAGGACCCCGTATCTTTGGACTTACAAATCCAAATGGGGTCATGTCATATATCAAATCAAACAGCAAGAGCCAATTTAGATGATTTTCATGTCCATTTTCTCCATATATCAAAATTGTATGCATCAATATATACATATATGCATCAACATATACATACATACATACATACATACATACATACATATATATATATATATATAGATGTCCTCTACACCACTACACTCAAAACGCAAGTGGGAAATCTCATGATATTAGCTAAGGGCTCGCCTGAGCCTAATGAATCTACAGGAGACAACCCACGGGCAACCTTCAAGCTCCCAACTGAGAGCTGAGAGAGAAGATCAAGATGGAGGAGGAGCCCACATGATGCATGGAGTCGAGGGAGCCAAGCCCTGCATCCGCAACTAATGGGGAAGGTAGAGCCCCATGGCTCCATTCCAAATAACACTCCAAATTTGTAGAACCCCTTGGCTGCCTAGCCACAACGAGGCACATATGTTCATCATATTTCCATCGCTTTGTCGATTCCCCTCCCTCCATGTAGCTAATGGATATCCCGCCATCGAAGCTCCGCTTAGATCATAGATGTTAATGAATATGAAACGATACTAGGAGCACTACTGAACTTGGATATCCCAAACAAAAGACGTCTGAGTGCGAGTATGGCATGAGGAAGACGCATGGGAATGGTTCAGTAAGGAATGATGAGTAAGCTAGGACGAGGAGCCCGATTCCATCTCTCACCATTACATATAGAGTATCTTTGATTTCTGCTATGACAACCACAGCGCATCCTAGATTACCCACCTATGTAACTCATTCAACCTTTTTTCCCCCTTATGAAAACTATATCTCCCTCTACTTCCTCCTACTGCAACTTCCCTGCTCTCCTTCTACCTTCTCCTGTTGTAGTTGTTCCCCAGCTCTCCTTCTACTTCACTCAGACCCCTCTCCCTTACTATTGATGCTCTCCAAAGAGTACAACATAGTGACAGCCCCTGCTCACCTTCCCTTACTACAACCCGATACTCTCTTCATGAGCCTCACATCAGTCACCAGTTACGTTTCCTTAGATTTCGGTGCATATGGCATCCACTCTAAGTGCACAAAGTCGGGGACTTATGACACAGTGGTAGTTCTATGAAAATGCCATATTAGATAGAGATTTTACGACCCAATAATGCCTCTACTCTGCCACATTAAATGTTTTGGCACCATCTTGTATTCGAAGTTTGTCCTAACCTCTCTCCAATACTTTAGAGGAGATTTAAGTGCTAGTACTTGTGCTTCTAAAGGCATGACTAGCATTGCTGCTCGGGAATTTATAGAGCGCATTGCCAAAATAACGACGGGACCCTGCTAATATAGTTTATGGAAGCTACATGATTGCATGCTGGATCGTAGTGAACAAATGTACGTGTATAAATTGTACGAGAATGTCGAGGCTCTTTATACGAGTACGTCTATCCTAGATTCGGGTGCCTTGCTATACCCATATACCAGGAAGCAAGGTTGAACAATAGGATGGTTCTACGAAGGCCTGTGAGAAAACCTATCAAAGAAATACCCCTCCCAACTATCGGATGCCCTAGCACATATAGATGACTATCAAGTTTGGGCTTCTCAGGTTGGATCTTCACACGGAACTTAGCATATTAGTTAAGTAGGATAAGACAATATGGGAGTTACTACCGATCTACATTTCCACTTACTAGCATTAGATTTGTATGATCTAAAAGCATAAAGTGGTTAACAAATACCATGCTACAATGGAAATCTATGTGATGTAATCTGTCTATTAAAATCCAGTTAATACGATAGGAAAGATAGTCTACTTACAACTGGGATACTTTATCCTAGCTAATGCCCCTCCCTAGGGCTGTGGAAAAACTGTATTAAGTAAAAAAGGACTGGTAAGCATAGGAGAATAGTGTGGAGCTTATGCATGACATAAAAACTTCTTCTGGTCTATTTAACTACAGAGATCGAAATTGCAAAAGAAGCCCCTGCAATTTTTGAGACAGGAATTTGTTATTGAGATCTTTTGGGGTTGTAACTATAGATTTTAACATTGACACCAGTTTTTGTACTCTCTAAAGGTTCACCTATAGTAGATAGTAAAACAGATTTCAACCCCTGAAACCTTTAGGGAAGGAATTGACTTTATGTTCTCTATTTATCACCATTAGAGGGACCCTCTAAGACAAGTCAATATACTCTCTGACATTTAGAACAATTAATGCATCAGTCTTGATCAAGAATTTACTAGGGTGGACATGGATAACAACTGTAGTCAGGCCATGAAGCCTGCAGTCCCATAATGTATATTATTCATGTTCTAACATGCTATGCTTATGGATGGATGCAGGTGAGTTCGGCTACCTGCCTCGAATTTCTGATAAAAGGGAAGGAAATTGAAGAGATGCAGACAGACAACTCAGACTAGTTTACAATGGTCCTTGGCTCACTTGGCTCAAGTACAACGACCAAGGAAAAACACTTTTTGATACCCACTAGGGCTTTTGATAGTTTTTGACATTCTTTAATATTTACTTAGAGGCTCCATGAAAACATTATGGATTCGGTTAGTTAACTGTGCACTATAATCTGGTTATTACACAAACTAGACCTTTTCAATGGATGTTCATGCTCTTGATCAATCTATACTTTGGACGGATTGGAACTTACGATGAGAAAGGTCTAAGAATGACAATGTTTGAATTCTGCATTCTTATATACAAATAGCATGAAGGTTCCAAATTGTTAAATTGATAATAATGATGCCCCTGCAGTGGAATAGTATGAATGCACCAACTGTACATGCAGAATGCATCACCCTCATGCACCTAAGGAAAGAGGAGCAATAAAAACATGAGAATGGAGAAGTATTGGGGGAAAAAAGGCTTTTTTACATAGGAATTAAGAGGATGTAGTAGGGAAGAAGTAGATAATACTATCTTAACAGGTAACACACACACACACACACACACACACACACACACACACACACACACACACACACACACACACACACACACACACACACACACATATATATATATATATAGAGAGAGAGAGATAGATAGATAGATAGCTTTTTAACGCCATAGGAACAATCCCAAGGAGCCAGTTCTGACTTATCTGATGTCGATCCCTGAGGATCGAACACACAACACCCAACAACAAGAACCAGAGCCTTAACCACCAAGACCCACACGGGTTTTATGAAACTTGGTGGGGAAGGATGGCCTATACACCAGGATAGATAGTTTTTTAACGTCGTAGGAACAATCCCAAGGAGCCAGTTCTGACTCATCTGACGTCAATCCCTGAGGATCGAACACACAACACCCAACAACAAGAACCAGAGCCTTAACCACCAAGACCCACGCTGGTTTTATGAAACTTGGTGGGGAAGGATGGCCTATACACCAGGATAGATAGTTTTTTAACGTCGTAGGAACAATCCCAAGGAGCCAGTTCTGACTCATCCGACGTCGATCCCTTAGGATCGAACACACAACACCCAACAACAAGAACCAGAGCCTTAACCACCAAGACCCACGCGGGTTTTATGAAACTTGGTGGGGAAGGATGGCCTATACACCAGGATAGATAGTTTTTTAATGTCGTAGTAACAATCCCAAGGAGCCAGTTCTGACTCATTCGACGTCGATCCCTGAGGATCGAACACACAACACCCAACAACAAGAACCAGAGCCTTAACCACCAAGACCCATGTGGGTTTTATGAAACTTGGTGGGGAAGGATGGCCTATACACGAGGATAGATAGTTTTTTAACGTCGTAGGAACAATCCCAAGGAGCCAGTTCTGACTCATCCGACGTCGATCCCTGAGGATCGAACACATAATGTGGGAGAGGAGAGCACACACAAAGGGATAGGAGACACCAAAAGTGGTGGAGCAAAAGCTACTCCAGCTTATTCCTCTTTCATATATATATGAGTATACATGGGCATTGTACAAGTGGGTGGGCACACTGCCCTTTACCCCAACAACCTCCCACTTAAAGGCAGTGTGCCTTTAAGGGAGTATAGTACACATATAATACAATCAGCCATAGGCTGAAAAACAAGATGACCACACCGTCATCCTATGCCCATCGGCACTTTACAATGTGCAAAGTGCATAGAGGATAAGCTGCTAGCAGACATTAGGTTTGCACGATAGAAAATGACAAGCTGTAGATGCCTGTCAACCAAGATCTCATGCCAGATCTCACTGGGAGAGTGAACTCTCACCACCACGTGCTCCTGTGCTAAGTCCATAGCACCTGAACTATCATTGTGTAAAGAAAATGTCTCTGTACCACCTGTGACCATAAGCACATGCCCTACAATAGACCTCTGCTGGTCTACCCAACCTGCATCACCTGCATGCTGCTCCTGGAAGCATAAGGACCTGATGTCCACAACTGCTTCCCTACTGCCAAAATCTGCCATAATCATGCTACCAACTCCCACTGCAACGGAAGCAAGAACCGGAAGTGTAGCCCCATTGGCAAACATGTGAGAACCAAGTCTCAACACAGTCATGGATGCATGGAGTACTATGGCTGCCATATCAACCATAACTTGCTGCTCAACTGATCTGTGATCATCAAACCTGCAGTGTTTCAAGTATGGAGCCAATACAGGCAATGGAGTACTCAGTAACTTCCCCCTCTCCATACTGAAACAACCAAGTATCTGACAAACATCATCAAGACCATGCAGCTCCCACTGCAAAGCATCCCTGTCCATAAGGAACCATATGGCAAGTAACCTCAGAAGGATAGCAACCTCCTGAATACTGAGACCATAACCTGTCTCACTGCGCATCACATCCTGAGCTCTCATAACGGTATCAAACCTATGAAGCCAAGCTCGAGGGGATTGCTTCTGGCCATGGAGGCACTTACGAAGTAAACATATCAATGATTCTTGCCCATGCGCAATATGACCCGAGTCAATAACTGCAGAAACCACATCTGTCCTGGCATAACCAGCCAATGGATCATACCGGGCATCATTAGCCAAGGTATCCTCCTCACCATGCATAGCCTCATCCTCATCTGCAAGAGGCACTCCGCATCCTGGGAGTAAACTGTAACTGTCCATAGAAGATGCATCAACAATCTCCATAGGAGTATAAACCTGTGGAATACTAGAGACATCTGACCGTCTCTGACCAAAATCAGGAAGTAATCGTGGCTGTCCCAACTTTATAACCTGCTCACCGTGGGAAAAACCTCCCACTCCAAGGGATATGGGCTGTCCCTAAATAGAATTTGGAGGTATCAGTGCACTTACACCCTCCTGGAACACCACTCTCCTGCTATCCATAGTCCTGGGTTGTCCAAACATAGCATCCTCTCTAAAATAGACATTATGGCTGCGTATCAACTCTCTAGTTGAAGAATCCCATAACCTGTAGTCCCTACTGGACTCACTGTATCCAAGAAAGATACACCTCCTCAATCGGGAACCATGAGCATAAGCCTCGCAGCCAAACACACGTAAATGCTCATAACATGGTGCCCTGCCTGTCAAGAAGTCAAATGGCACTCTACCATTCAGAGATCTCCTGGGTGACCTGTTAAGCAAGTATGCAGCTGTCTTACATGCCTCAGCCCAATAGCATTCGGTAAGACTTGCATACCGTAGCATGCTACCAATCCTGTTCAATAGAATCCGATTTATGCCTTCTGCCAAGGCATCATGAGCAGAAAGATGAGGAGTGGTCAACACCCTCCTGATACCAAGTGTATCACATAGATGCTGAAATCTAGAAGAGGTAAACTCTGCATCACCATCAGTCATCAAGCTCAATAGCTTCTTTCCTGACTGATTTTCAGCATTACCCAAGAAGCGCTGAAATGTATCATATACATCATGCTTCTGCCGAATCGGATATACCCATATGTACTTTGTAGCAGCATCAATAAATGTCACAAAGTAAGAGGCGCCACCCAGTGAAACGGTAGGCATAGGCCCACAAACTGCACTATGAACCAACTGCAATGGCTCAAGATACCTCTCACTAACTGTCTTCCTCACAAAGGAGGATCCTGACTGCTGACCATCATCATAATCATGACATAAAATTTGAGAGACATCCATAACAGGAATGTATCTCAATGTTATAAGGGCTTCCATACCTGCAGTAGACATATGTCCAAGTCTGGCATACCATAAACTAGCTGATGGCTGCTTACTAATCATAAGCATCTTATCCTGGATACCTGATACATGCAATGCATAAGAGAATCCAACCCGTGATCCCCTAGCCATAACCAAATTGCCTCTAGCAATCTTCCATGCATGATCACCCAAAGAGACATGATAACCTGCCTCAACCAACTGTCCAGTACTGATCTTGCTCGTATCAAGTCCTGGTATATGTCTAACCCTCTGTAGAACAAGAATAGAGCCACTAGGCATAACAAGGTGGATATCCCCATAACCATAGACATCCATAGAATGATCAATGCCCATCAAACCACTCTCCACATTGCATTCCTGATATGCACTGAACCATGACCTATGAGGGGTCATATGACATGAAGCACATGGATCTAACATCCAATCACCAAGAATGGGTACATCAGTGGCCAAGAAGGAGGTGTCAGACATAGACAAAAGAATGCCTTCATCACTGCTACTGTCAGTGGAAACCCTGGCATCCACGCCTTGGAGCTCAACATGCTTCTTCTCCTTCTTCCTGTCATTTTTAACCTTGCTCTTCTTCTTGCATTTTCTTAGCCATTTCCAGCAATACTTTTTCATGTGGCCATACTTTCCACAATAGAAACATCTAACACAAGTCCGAGAGCTAGACTTGCTCTTGGAATTCCCCCTTGAACATGACCTGTTTCTACCAATTGATCGACCTTTGGAGTGCATATCAAGGCTGTATTTCAGCCCATCAGGACATTTCAGCCCATCATGCTGTAACATAACACTACCATGGTCATACATTTGGCATATACGAGTATAAAACTCATATGCATGGCAATCTACACCCTGTACACCCTCGTGTACCTGCAAGTAGACTGACTTCGAGAGTGATGACTGAATGATAGAGCATGCTTGCTCATCCATGTCATCCCAATCACTCTGTTTGATGCTATTAGGCTTAACACCTTTGCATTGAATGGGCTTATGTTGCCTCTTCTGCACTAACACATCATAAATCTGCTCTTTCCAATACTGAAAGTTTGATCCATCCAACCTCTCAATATCAAAGAGGGCACTACCAGCTGTAGATGCCATATCTGTGGCACAATAGGTCACAACCAAAGAGCAGTATAGTGCAATAGGCAAACCAAATGATCAAAAAATATTGTTGTCCAGACCAATCAGGTCTCCAAATAAATTGGCTGATCCAATGCTCAAAAGCACTCAGCCATAAAGAGGCATAAACAAGAATATATGCAGCCCAGTAACCTTCCAATGCCTGGCAATTGAAGTAAGAAATGCACTGAACCAAATGAGCAATGCTTGCTCAACCAATGGCAATAGGAGCCCAGCTCAACTATCCATAAACATCAGTGCGGCATCCACCAATGCAAATACATAATGCATTGAAATGGCATTTACTGCATCACCAATGCATCACCTCGAGTGTGCAATCCTTTGGCAACAAAATCAAGCATTCACCACTTGCCAAATGTGCCAAAGTGACTTGCCTAAATGCCAAATGCCCTTGGACTAAAGTGAGATCCCAATCACTTTTTGTAATCCCACAGCCAGCACCATTCCCAATTCACTGTTGTGCAAGAGAAATTCCTACAACAATACCTCACAGCCACTTTGGGCAAAATAACACGCTGTCCTTGTTTTTGAACAGCGATATCTTTTCACTGAAAGACCGGATGCCAAAGCTGTAAACAGCAAAGTTGTAGCTGGTAGAAAGATCTACAACTTGTCAGTTGACCTCAAGAGCCAAATCCTTCTGGATTCTCAGATATTATCACCTGAAAAACAGCTTCCTGCACATGGGTCACAAATAGACAGCAGACTGCAACTTTTTGTGGTTTTGCAGAGGCTGTAACTCATGCAGCTTATACTGGATCAACTTGCTTCCAAAAGCAAAGTTGTAG
The DNA here is from genome assembly GCF_047967505.1 of Dipteris shenzhenensis. Classification (NCBI taxonomy): domain Eukaryota; kingdom Viridiplantae; phylum Streptophyta; class Polypodiopsida; order Gleicheniales; family Dipteridaceae; genus Dipteris; species Dipteris shenzhenensis. The sequence continues at coordinate 5,913,374 of NC_141603.1, read as the reverse complement.
TATTTTCTGTGAACTACAACTTTCCAGTTCAGCACAAAGTGCAATTCCGCACCAGGAAAGAGATATTCAGTCCTGAAAATGACTGTTTTGTCATAAAAACAGCAACAGCAGCTTCCTTGAATGTTTGCTGCCCTTTACAGCACTCATCTGCTCCGGCAAAAAACAGCCCCAAAAATGGTCAAAATACATCCAGCAGATCACCCAGTATGTCAACTGCAACACCAACAAAATGGCAAGTACAATGCCCAACCAAATCAGCCCCAAGAATGCTCATAGATCAGCAATTAAATAGCCCAAAAGCACTGGCAAAACAGCCCCGAAATGTGCTCCAAATGATGCTAATCTGACAGGATCTCAATACATCACCGTACCACTGTATGTATCCAACATAGGCAAATAACCATGCATCCAACAAACTGTCAATGCATCTCAACCAGGCATGTACCACTGTCAAAGCATGTGTCACTGCCACTGCCAAAGTGATGTATCTGCAAAAAAAGATATGCAAGCCACTGACTAAATGTAACGGAATGTTCACAAGGACTAAGATGCACCAAAGTATGTCCGTACAAAGACCCAAATGCACGGGAAAACACGAGCTAACAAAGCTCAACTGCAACCAAAAGAAGCTGCATAGTGCACAAGCACATATCCCACACAATGTCCACAAGGCGTACTTCTGCAAAATGTCCCGCAAAGAGACCAAAATCAGCCAATGCTCAGCTCCAAGACCTCAAATGCAACACCGGCTATCCCCCAAGCATTCAACTGCATCAAACATGCAATCCAGAGGCTCCCCAACAGCTCCCAGATGAGCTAGAGACAATGGCAAAGAACTATGCCAAGACTGGAACATCTCCAAGGACTGAGGCAGCTCCAGCTTCATCAATGTGAAGCCTCCACAGGAATACATGCTCCCTCAAGCCTCACAGCCCACTGTCAACGTTCTCTAACGGGAAGCCATCTCCAACTGCGAATGGCTGTCAACAACGACCACTCTACTCTCATGTAGAGCCAGCTACAACGCCACAACCATAGAGTTTTCTGTAGCGACGGGACTATAGCGACATACTCCCAGCAGCGACCACAAGAGGCCTTCATGATTTGCACCTTCAGTTGACATCTTCACGGCTGGAATGACCTCAATGCACGATGCATCCAAAGCCACCATTGGTTAGCCAGCAACGAGCAAACAATATTCGAATAGCCTTGAACTTCTAGCCCACCAAAGCAATGCGCATTTGCAGTTGTCCTCTCCACAATGCCCAACGCAATTGCATATCCCAGGTGCCAGCTGACTAAGCACCAAGCCGAGCTACTTCCATCTTCATGCAACAAGCAACGCATACAATGCCACACCCATCTCCAAGCTCTTGGTAGATCTCTTGAAGCAGTTCCCGTTCTCCTCTCACCGAGCTCCTCGTAGATCGAACGCCATGGGCTCTGATACCAGTTGTGGGAGAGGAGAGCACACACAAAGGGATAGGAGACACCAAAAGTGGTGGAGCAAAAGCTACTCCAGCTTATTCCTCTTTCATATATATATGAGTATACATGGGCATTGTACAAGTGGGTGGGCACACTGCCCTTTACCCCAACACATAACACCCAACAACAAGAACCAGAGCCTTAACCACCAAGACCCACGCGGGTTTTATGAAACTTGGTGGGGAAGGATGGCCTATACACAAGGATAGATAGTTTTTTAACGTCTTAGGAACAATCCCAAGGAGCCAGTTCTGACTCATCCGACGTCGATCCTTGAGGATCGAACACACAACACCCAACAACAAGAACCAGAGCCTTAACCACCAAGACCCACGTGGGTTTTATGAAACTTGGTGGGGAAGGATGGCCTATACACTAGGATAGATAGTTTTTTAACGTCGTAGGAACAATCCCAAGGAGCCAGTTTTGACTCATCCGACGTCGATCCCTGAGGATCGAACACACAACACCCAACAACAAGAACCAGAGCCTTAACCACCAAGACCCACGCGGGTTTTATGAAACTTGGTGGGGAAGGATGGCCTATACACTAGGATAGAGAGAGAGAGAGAGAGAGATCCTCTTGTACCTAGTCGTTTACATCCTTAAGGTCCATTTTCTAATGGCTCCCTTATTAAGTTTTTGCTTGTGTAGAGGAATGGTCCAATAAGGTGTGAAGTAGGATTAATCTAGCAATATCTCTTACAAGCGGAGAGATATTGTCATAGTTGGTGACCTTTAAGCCTATATAGGATCTAGATAAGATTCAATAGTAATGGAAGGTCTATATAAATGGAGAAAATGGAAAAAGATTTGACTATGAGCCTTATAGTAGGAATATGGTGAAGGTAAAAATGACTTTAATGGACATTTTTGCAAAGTTTTCAAATCATAGAGTTGGGGTAATCATTTTATCAAGGAGATATGCAAAACACTTTGTGATGACACCTTCTAAACCATCAAAGTTTCTTGAACTGAAAATTGCATTAGAGTCTCTTGCAAATGTGTGGAGACAATTTCTTAGTGTGGAGGCAAATACGATGCACACAAAGATCATAGTTTGAGGATGCACAATATTCACCTCAAGTTAGGGATATTCGCATGAGTAAGAACATGCAAACGCTTTGATTTAGGGACAAATAGGACTCTTTTAGTTCAAGGACAAGATGTACATGCTCTTTTGGTTCAAGGACAGGCATGACATGCACCTTTGGATTAGGGGCTTGCACACATATTTCTAAAGGAGAAAATATACAATGCAAATTAGGAAAAAAATGAAGAAGAATCACAAGCCATGAGTGCACAGGAAGTATAGATGATAGAAGAAGAGCAAAGACTATCTAGAATGATCATGGTAAAAATACCTTAACATTAAACATAAAGGAGTATTAATTCAAAAGCCACAATTGTAAGTATTCAAACTTGTCGCTCCATAAAGAAAGAACAAATGGAAGCAAAACATGAAAAAGAAGAGAGAGATTAGGATGTCAACAAAGAGCAAGATGAAATCCACCTCAAGAAAAACCTGAATCTACATCTTCATGAGGCAATAACAGATCATCATGTGGATATATTTGTGGAAGAAAGCCATATGCTATGAATGCCTATGATGTGTATAGAAGCCTACATGCAAGACTTCACAGAGTGTGTTTTAAAAGTTCAGAAAGAAAGATATGTACAAAAAGGTGAAGGAAAGAGAAGTTCACAAAGAAAGAAAAGCTTACATTTGAATTAATAAAGTTTACAAGAAAAAACAAAGTCAAATAAAATAGAAGACATTTATTTATTTTTTCAAGAGTTTTCAAAGAACACAATCAAAGACAATTGCAAATGAGCAAAAGAAAATTAATGTATTATTATGTCATTAGATATCTTAATAACCTCTAAGTATCTTCTCTTTTGCCTTAATTGTCCTTTCCATTCGAAAATACATTCAGAATTTAAAAAGGTGCAAACATCATATTGTATTTTTTAAAGAACACAATTGAAGACAGTATGTCTTTTAAAGCATATCTTATCATGTGCATGTTCCTTTACACTCTTTGCAAAGGGTCCATTGTGCCTATATCGTTGAGAAATTGCGGCATGTTCGTAGCTACATAAAACATAATAACACTTACAAGTATGAGTGTTTCGCATATTTAATTCAATTTAGGAGTGGTTATTATGACATCAATGTTAGCACAGACACACACACACACACACACACTATATGTATATATGTATATATATATATATATATATATATAGAGAGAGAGAGAGAGAGAGAGAGAGATGCCATACCTTCTCCACATTGTTTGGATCTTTAAAATTGCTACCACTAGGAATACTAGCAATGTGTGTGTGTGTGTATGCATGCGCACGTGCACACACACACACACACACAACGAACTCCTAGAAATGTCTAGGAAAACTTGTATATGATGGGCTACTATTTGAAGCTCTTACTAGAAAATGTGATAATGAATATTGTTGAGAAAAAGGCTTGCATGAAATGATTTGAAGTGCAAGGTAATGTAACCACATGCTATCATCCAGAGGTCACATATGATGACATAGATGATGAGGTCAATCAAAAGGAGGTCTTAGATGATGACATGGATGATGATGAAGAGATGGTGACATATGAGGTGTCTTGGATGATATAGAGGAAACTGATGCCTTGTGTGATGACGATGGCTCATAGGGTTATGTAAAAAAACCACAAGAATATATATAAGTATGAAATATCTCTCTTTAGATTTACTTTTACTTCAATAAGCAATTTATTTGAGGACATTTAATACAAATTTATCTATCTCATTAAATTTCATGTTTGTTTGTAGGAAGTAATGGAGGAGGAGAAGGAGGAATGAGTGCTTGCACTCGAATAAGTGCAAAAAGAGATTCCATTTGGATTGATAGCTTGCATGAACATGATAGTAACCAAGTAGCAACATCCATCATAAAAGCAATATAAAAGGTCAAAAATGCATGTGGAGGTTTGCCTCACATCTTGCATATATAGGCTGATAATTCATGAAGAGAGAATAAGAATATGTAATACTTGGTTTATGCTCTATGTTGGTTGCTTTGGAATTTTTGAAGAAGTGGAAGCTAGTTTTCTTCTTGTTGGCCATACATATCAAATATTTAGTGTTATCTCTATAAAGTTGAAGTCAAGGGACATTTTGACTATGAATGATATGATATTTTAAATTGGGGAAAAACTATAAGGTTCTCAAAAGGAAAAATCAAAATTAGATATCTTAGAGGATGGTAGACTCGCAAGAGCCGCATTTAAAACAAGGAGATGATGCACTAATAGGGCACAAAATCCACACTACTTCCAATTTAGTATGTGTGAAAATACTCCAATGATGCAATGGAATCACTAATTAGTGGATGGAAATCATTTATGGAGTGAGCCATATGCTTTATTACAATGAATAACTCCATTGGAGGGAACCAGATTTTTTCTCACAAAAAACAAAGCACTTGACATAGATAAAATGAAAGTATTGGAAGCCTTTATCAAACATCTTGAAAGCATGATAGAAAAGTATCTTGAGTAATCAAGTAAGAATTTGGAGATAGTCAAATGAGACAATTGTCAAATCTTTAAAGAAATAAGAAAATTTAATCAACATTGAATACTCTGAATCTTTTTTGCTAGAATGAGATGAGGCATGAGGATTTGCATTAGTTAGAAATGTGATGATAAATGTGAAAGAAGTTGAGAAATTCCTTTTTCATATTGGGGTAGGAAGGGTGGAAAGCCCTTACCATATTTTGTAGCATTTGGAAAAAATTAGGAGGGTATTTTTGTTGCAAGTTGGGCATCTACTCTACAATAAGAGATGGATGACCAAGGTGGCCAAATTTGGGTGGAAAAGTTTACTCAGTTAGCAAGGGATGACAAGGGAATTGTTATAACTTTTATAGCTTTATGGTATGATCCAAAGCCTTTGAAAAATCTCTCGAAAATATATACAATGAAATAGCTCTATGAGGGTTGCTTACAAAAGAAATGTGAATGTTTTTCAAACAAAGAGGGCTTGATAGAGGCAGAAGTTATTGGCATCATTAATTGCTAAAAATCAAGGACTTGATCTCATAAATAGAATCATGGATATGATGTTGAAAAATGTATCATAAGCTTTGATAGTAGCCTTCATTATCATTTGTGTACACTTGACCCATCAAATGAAAATGGAATATCAAAATTTGATGACTTTGAACAAGATTCAAAAGGGTAGTGTAACATATAATGAGATTCAAAAGCCTTGTTTCAAACACATAATGTATCTTCACACCACATAATATATTACTCAATCAAATGTGTATCTATGCTCCACCTATATGTTGAATTCAAAACACACGTTTCATATGTTGTCAAGTTTTCACAAATTAATCCATGATGTATTGAGTGGAGGTCACCAATAAAACTTTGGTAAAGTTTTAGCTTATTAGGCCATATTTGTGTGGAGGTGACACATGTATTGTTGCAAAATTTCCCAATTTTAGAGTTCACCAAGTGATATTGAGTGGATGTGATGGTGACCAGTTCACCAAGTAATATTGAGTGGAGGTAACCAGTTCCAAAAAAAAGTCAAAATAAATCAAGAAAGTCCAACATTTTTTAAGTGGGTTAAATCTTCTGAGAAAAATGATGTTTTATCCTAAACATGGCCTTATCTTGCCATTTTAAAAGAAAGCGAGAGAAACTTGTGAGGAGGAATTCATTTCTTTTGCTTCCTATTCCTTGTAGTACATTTTCTCTACATGCGTAGATGTGATAAAGTCAATGAAGTGCATACATCTTCTTTTGATGCATGTACAGTAATACCATTTTAGATTTTGTGGACTCATGTAAAGTCCAATTTCAAAACTAGACTAAATTAAACTCCAATTTTTTTGAATATCATACCCCCACATTTTCTTCCCTTTGATTCAAAACAAATATTGCAATATTTCTTAACACTTTACACCCCCAATTGCATAGAGTGACCAATAATAAAGTAAGTGTTATTGAGATAGATAAGAGATGTGGTGTACATATAAAGCTTCTTACAAGTTAATGTTCACCATTAAAATATTATAACAAAATAATTAAGCCAATACTTTACACACACTCTTGCATAGAGTAATTTTGGTCTTAGACACATGAGAAAATAAGATCTCTCTCAGAGAGATGATGTACGTATACACTTTTTTGTAGGTTGATTGAGGCCATTACATGATATTCCATCAACAGTTTGCATGAGTGGTGCTAGATTTAGCCCTTAGATCAAATGATGCATATAAGGGTACACAAGTGGTGAGTGGTAGACAATAAAGGTGCTTTGACACATGGTGCAACGTGGTGTACATATAAATTGTCTTGGTGTTAATATCCACTATTAAAATATTTAAACAAAATAATCAATCAATAATTTACACATTCACTTGCATAGAGTAAATTTTTTCCTTGGACACATGAGAAGATAAGCATTATAAGCGCTATCTCAGAGAGGTGGTGTACATATATACCATTAAAATATATGGGTGCACCACACGTGGGTCTGTTGTTTGCTTTTGGCCTAGGAGTAGGTGGAATGAGAGGAGGAGAGAAGGGTAATGGCAGAAGGAGAAGGTGGAGACAAGAAGAGGAGAAGGGTAATCTGAGGTAGTGGAGAGGAGGAGGATAAGGGTAGAAAGTGGAGGTGGATAAGAGGTGGTAAAGGGTACACAAAATTGAAGCTTGCACCCCCCCCCCCCCCCCCGACCCCCTCTCCTCCCTCACCCCCATCCCAATTTATTTATTTAAAAAGAATCTTTTATTTTAAAAATCCACATGTGGAGTGCATCTCATTTCAACACTTTATTAATTTGAAAAAACATGTATTCACATGTAGCATGCACCACACGTGGGCTCCTACATTTGTCTCAAAATGAAAAATTTCCCCAAAAAGTTTGTCCTCCCCAAATGTGGCATGTGCCTCATGTGGGATCTTGCATTTGTTTCAAAATGAAGTTTTTCCAAAAATTTCCCCTTGCCATGTGGCACACGACACATATGTGTATCTCTACATTTTTTTCCCAAATGAATTCTTTCTTCAAAAAAGTTTCTCATCCCCACATGTGGTGTGCACCACATATAGGCTCCTAATTTTTTTTACAAATGATTTTTTTCTAAAAAGACTCTTCTTGCCATGTGGCATAGCCACCTATGGGCTCCTTTTGCTTTTTTCAAATATTGTTTTTCCTAAAAATTCTCTCCCCCCCACATATGTGGCGTGCACCACAGTGGGCTTCTAAGCCTTTTTGCAAAAAAGGTTCTTTTGAAAAGAAGAATTTTCTCAATGTGGGAATCTTAATTTTTTTGCAATTGAAAAAAGGATTCCTCTTGAGAGAGTAGCATAGGGAGGATATAGGGAGAGGAGGGAAAGGCGGTTGAGGGAGGAGTTAGGGAGTAGAGGAGATGAGGTATGGAGTGGATAGGGAGGGTGGTGAAGGGAGGAGGTAGGAATTGGAGGGGAGGACGGTAGAGGAAGGAGGTCGAGATTGGAGAGGAGGTTGGAGTGGAGGGGAGCGTAGTAAGGAGTAGAGAGGGAAGACAATGGAGGGAGGAGGTAGGGAGTGTGGGGGTTAAAGGCCACTGTACCTTAACCCCGATTATGTATAATACTCAAACACATATATATATGGATGAAATAGAAGATTAGGGTGTTCTACACCCACCAAAACTTGTGTCTCTCAAGCTCCCTCTCTCCCTCTCAACTTCTGTTGTGTCCTCTTAACTAGTATCAGAGCTTGGCAATAGAGCTTGGCGGTAGCGTGAGTAGCCTCTAGCCCGAAGAGAGAGTGGTGCATCTCAAAGATCCTTGTTCAGCAGGAGGAGCTGCAAATTTTGAAGCTGCTATAGCAGTTGGAGAGAAAGGGGCGAAATTCTCGGGCCTTGTTTTGTTGGGTTGCAAAGTTGAAGGTGCAGGATATAAGCAAATCTTCTCAAACACACATATGTAGTGGCGCAAATATCTAGAGTTAGAGATAGAATTTTGACTTGAAGTCTTCAAAGAAGTTGTAGATGGATTGAGAGCTACATTTTCACTTTAAACATCTCTATCATCCGAGTTTTCAGTGAAAAGTTACAACTCCTACAAAAAGTGAAGAAATTCATTTCCTGTGAGGATTTCGTGTGTTGGATCTCCATATCCAAGCCACTATTTGCAGTTCTAACACTCCTAGTGGATCCAAAGTGGTTCAAAACTTCTACTTGAGAAGCTGCTTCCAGTTTCGTGAACTTTAGAAGCTGTAGTGAATCTCTATCTACTTTGACGTCTTCATTTTGCCATTTCTTGTGTGAGTGGGATCTCAAGATCTAGGCCTCTATTTGCAAAGCTATCTGCCCTATTGAATCCGAGACTGCCTAAAACATATGTCTACAAAGCTGCTTGCCATTCCGTGAAGAATCGAGGGAGTTGTGATTCTCTATGTTTTTTCGTCGTCTCTTTGAAGGAAATTTCTCAAAGTTTCCAAGACCTCATTGATTGCCATGTGGCATTTTGGCTAAGGCTAAGTTTCCTAAGGTTCATTTTTGCAAGTAAATGCAAGGGTTGACTGGCTCCTACTCCATCCTTAGATGAGATTTTGGAGTTGTAGCAGAAGAGAGATATTTGCAGATTGTCTTGCTGAGTTTGATTATGTAGTGATGCCCATGTTTTGAGACATCCCAAGTTCTACTTTCACTAGCAGTCATTGCCGTAAGGCCATGATTTCTTGGATATACCTTATGCAGATCACTCTGGTAGCAGTCTGAGTCATGTGTGCTCTTTTGTGGTTTGCATTGGGTTGTAGTGGATGCTTTACAAGCCATTTGGATGCGCTAATAGGCCCAAATTGCCTTGTGGGATGCTTTATTGATGGACGCTTAGCACACAGATGCTATTTTATGCTGAGGGATAGCTTTGACATATTGCAGTGGATGCACAAGTTGTGCTATGATCTTTTGCATGGGACATTATTGATGCTTAGGCCCATGGATAGTGTTTATGCTTGAGGCATCTGGCTCTTATTGGCATTATATTTGCCATTGTTTTGTCATTGTGGGTTGACATTTTCTTTTGGGCTAGATTTGCTCATATGGATGCATAGTATATGCACATGAGTCAGATGCATTTTGATGCTTTGAGCCTTGAGTTTTGGTGACACTATCCTTCATTAAAGCAAACATATTGGGTGCACCTAGTATTTGGTATGATTTCTCTTTTACAAGTACTAGCATTTGGGATTTTGTTTCATTTGCATCATGGCATCCTCTTCCATGTCTGAAAAGGACTTTTTTAGCATTAAAATGTTTGATGGGATAAACTTTTCTTTGTGGAAAGAACAGATAAGGGATGTACTTATTCAAAAGAAGCAAATTAAACCCTTGGCAAGGATTGAAGCTAAGCCTGCAGATATGTCTCAGAATGATTGGAATGAGTTGGATGCATTAGCAAAGTCTACTATTAGACTTTATCTTGTAGAGTCAATTTATTTCACGGTAGTAAATGAGCAGACTATGAAAGATTTGTGGAAGAAATTGTGTGCCACTTATGAGAAGGAAACTACCTCTAAAAAAATTTACCTCATGAAGAGGTTGTTTGAGTTGCAGATGAAGGAAGGGGTCTCCCTTGCTTCTCACTTGAATGAATTCAATATTATCTTCAGCCAGCTTCAAGCTCAGAAGATGAATTTTGATGCGGAGACTAAGGCAATATTTCTCTTATATTCATTGCCATCCTCATGGGATACCTTCCGTATAGCTGTTCAATAACCCTACACTTCGTGGAGTACTGAAGTTTGATGATGTTGTGGGTAGCTTGTTGGCTGAGGAGATTAGACAAAAGTCTATGGATGGCAACAAGCAGGATGCAATCTTAAATGTGCAAAGGGACAGATCACAGTTCAAGGAAAAAGTCCCAAGAAAGAGGGAAGTCTCGTAGCAAATCCAAGGCATGAAACATTGAGTGTTACCACTGTGGCAAGAAGGGCCATATGAAAAAGTATTGTGACAAGCTAAAAAGAGAGCAAAAGGATAAGAAAAAGAATGCAAATTCGGATGCAAATAAGAAGCAAGAGAGTCCAAGGGAGGACAAAGGAAAAATGAAGATCGAGGAGATTAATGCAGTCACTGATGATAATGACAATGACATTCTCTTCATGTCTAGTCTACCTGCAGACTTGCTCACCACTTCAGATGATGCATATTCCTAGGATTGGATTTTGGATTTTGGTGCTTCATTCCATGTTATTCCCCATAGGGAATGGTTCTCCACTTATGACAACGGAAAGACAGGTTGTGTGCATCTTGGAAATAACTATGCATGTGATAGAGTGGGAGCAGGTGACAAAGTTTTCTTTTGCATATGGGTCTGCATTTGTTTTGAAAAATGTGAGACATGTGCCTAAGTTGACCAAGAGTCTTATTTCAATGGGTCAGCTAGATGATGCTGACTTTTAGACCACTTTTGGCTTTCAAAGTTGGAAAATTCAAAAGGGCTCTATGATTTTGGCCAGGGGTGGCAAGTGTGGGACTTTGTATCCCTTACATGTATCAAGGGTTTTGGATCATGTTATTGCAATAACCGAGCAGCCAAGTACTTCTTTGTGGCATTGCAAGTTGAGGCACATGAGCCATAATGGAATGAAACTTTTATGCCATTTGGGTTATGTACTGCATTTGAGTTTTTCTGATTTTGAATTTTGTGAGCACTATCTCTATGGGAAGCAGACAATCAACCCATAAAAGAAGGGGAAAGAAAGAGCTTGAAAGGCTTGATTTGGTGCATTCAGACGTATGTGGTCCCATGCCTACATGGTCATTAGGCAGGGCTGAATACTATGTGATGTTCATTGATGATGCAACTAGGAAAGTGTGGGCTTATGCTATAGCTCAAAAGAGTGATGTGTTCCAGGTATTTTAAAAATGGTTGGCTTTGGCTGAAAATCAGTCAAGTAAAATGCTTAAATGCCTACGGACTGATAATGTTGGAGAGTATATCTCTCATGACTTTTAGCATTTCTATGATACATGTGGGATTAAGAGGGAGCTCACATCCCCTCGTACTCTAGAGCAGAATCTAGTTGCAGGAAGAATAGATGAACCACACCATTCAGGAAAGGTTACAATGTATGCTTTCCAATGCAAGTCTTTCTGGTGGTTTTTGGGCTGAGGCAATGAAGACTGCAGTGCATGTGATCAATAGATCACCTAGCAGGAGTTTGGATGGTGGTATTCCTGAAGAGACATGGAGTGGCAAGAAGCCCTCTTACTCTCATTTGCGTATATTTAGGTGTGAGACATATGCACATGTGTCAAAAGAGCTTCAGAAGAAGCTAGATCCTAAGTCTAAGAAATGCATTTTTTTGGGTTATGGTGAAAGTGGAGAGATGGGCTATCGTCTCTGGGATCCAGAAGCAAATAAAATCATACAAAGCCATGATGTGGTTTTCAATGAGAAGAAGTTGCATAAGACACCCGTGAGGGATGTAGAAATGAGGAGAATCACTTTCCAGGATGTGAATCCACCTGCATATCTTGATAGACAGCAAGCTGTCCATGCACCAAATGTGCAAGAAATGGTGCCATCAGGTACTCCCACAAGTACACAATCAAGGGAAGATTATGGATCATCTATTGGTGGCAATGATGAGCCAAATGTGGCTGATATGTAGGTGGGACAACAAGCTGAAATGCCCTTGAGAAGAACATCTAGAATGTCTAGACCACTTGAGCGATTTGTTTCAAGGGTAGACTATGTGATGCTTACTAATTGCGGGGAGCCTTCTTGTTATAGAGAGGCTATGATGCACGAGGATCAGCGCAAGTGGGAGTATGCTATGCAATCAGAGATGAGTTCACTCATAAAGAATAATACTTGGGACTTGGTTTCTTTGCCACGTGGAAAGAAAGAATTGCCATGTAAATGGGTCTACAAGATGAAGGTCACATGTGATGATGTGCCTAAGTACAAGGCCGTTTGGTTGCTAAAGGGTTCAAGCAAGAGAAGGGTGTGGACTTTGATGAGATATTCTCTTCGGTTGTGAAGATGACCACACTTAGATGTGTACTTGGACTTGTGGCAATAGAGGATATGGAGCTTATGTAGATGGATGTCAAGACAGCTTTCTTGCATGGGGATTTGCATGAGGAAATTTACATGATACAGCCGGAAGGCTTTGAAGAAAAGGGCAAAGAGCATTTGATTTGCAAGCTGAAAAAGAGTCTCTATGGCCTTAAGCAAGCACCTGGAGAATGGTATCATAAGTTTGATGCTTTCATTCGGTCCCAGGGTTTCAGAAGAAGTGAGATTGATCACTGCCTCTACACTAAAAGGGCTTAGGATAATAGGCTGATACTCCTGGTACTTTATGTGGATGATATGTTATTGGCTAGCAAGAACACTTATGGGCTTGATGCATTGAAGGCCAAGTTGCATGAGGCCTTTGACATGAAGGATTTGGGACATGCAGGTCATATTCTTGGTATGTGCATCACGCATGACCAGAGTAGGAAACTCCTTTGGATTTCATAGAAGGAGTATGTTACAAAAGTATTGCAGTGTTTCAATATGGAGGGGGGGAAGGCAGTAAGTAATCCATTGCCTCCATATGTGAAATTGAGCCAGGCAGATAGTCCCAAATCAGATGAGGAGAGGGCCATGATGGCCAAGGTTCCTTATGCATCAGCAGTTGGGATTCTTATGTATGCTATGATAGCTACTAGACCGGACAATGCATTTGCAGTGGGAGTTGTTAGCCAGTATATGGCTAATCCAGGAAAGAGGCATTGGGAGGTAGTTAAGTGTATCATGAGGTACATGAAGGGTACCAAGGAGGTGTGTATCTACTTTGGCAGAGGAGAGATGCATGTATCCAAGTACATAGATTCTGACTATGTAGGGCATGTGGATAGCAGGAGATCCACTTCTGGTTATGTGTTCAACTTTGCAGGTGGTGCAGTGTCATGGATGTCTTGTGCACAGAAGTGCATTGCTTTGTCTACCACAGAGGCCGAGTATGTTGTAGCCAGCCACAAAGGGTTGCAAGGAGGCTATATGGCTTGATCAGCTAGTGAGAGATTTGGGGATTCATACAAGTGTACCGACATTGCATAGTGATTCCATGAGTGTTATTCAGCTAGCACGAAATCTGGTCTTTCATGCAAAGACCAAACACATTGAGGTTAGGTACCATTTTATTAGGGAGGTACTTGAGGACAAGCGCATAGAGCTTGTCAAGGTGCATACAGATGACAACATTGTAGATATGCTAACAAAGAGTCTACCTAGTCAACGGTTTGAGTATTGTCATGTATTGATGGGCATCGGATAGTATGATCATTGGTTGTTCTCCCTTAAAGGCACATTGGCCTTTAAGTGGGAGGTTGTGGGGGTTAAAGGCCACTGTACCTTAACCTTGATTATGTGCAATACTCAAACACATACATATATGGATGAAATAGAAGATTAGGGTATTCTGCACCCACCAAAACTTGTGTCTCTCAAGCTCCCTCTCTCCCTCTTAGCTTCCATTGTGTCCTCACAGGGAGTGGAGGGGAGAAGGTGAGGAGTGGAGGGAGGGCATTAGAGGGGAGGGCAACAGAGGAAGAGGTAGAGGGTGGAGGGGAGGGTGGCAGAGGGACGAGGTAGGGAGTGGAGAGGAGGAGGTAGAGAGTGGGAAGAGATGGGCAAGCAGTGAGGGTAGTGGAGAGGGATGTAAGAGATGAGGCAGGGGAGAGGGAGGCCAGGTTGGGAGGGAGTAGGAGAACATGTATGGAGTGAAGAGGTAGGGTAGAATGTTGAGTGGGGAGGGAGTGGTAAGAGAAGGATGGAAGGCTAGCAAGGAGGGAGGAGTAGGGAGTGGAGAGGAGTAGTGCAGTAGTGGGGTTTGGATAATCTTTTCAAAATTTTGAAAAAGGAATGGAGAGGGAGGTTAGCAAGTCAAGCAAGGAGGGAGTAGGGAGGGCAGAACGTCTTATGCTGATCCCTTCGCATCATCATCGGTTTGACCTAGTAGTTGAATTTCCAACTTGAAAATTATTGCCTTTTGATTTTGACACTCCATGCACTTGTCTTTATACTTACCCAATGCGGAGGTATATGCAAGCTTTAGACTATTGAATTGTTGAGCTGCTTTTGTATGCTCTTTAAATTGATCATTAAGCATGCGGAGTTGGAGTATCTCTTGCTCTTGAACATCCAGTTCTGCTTTGGTGTGCACAAGTATCTCTCTTGATGCCATGCATTCCTTTACTAGTGCTTGAATTTGATGTTTACCTTCTTTGAGATTGTTCTACAACTCATTGTTCGTGTCTAATGTGGCATGGAGCTGATCCTCTTTAAGTAGTAATCTTTCATTTAAGTGCACCATTTCCTTCTTGATATCATCATAAGTGGCTTGCATATGTGAGAGGGATAACTTGACCTTTTCCTTTTGGTTCAAGGCTGATGATAGTTGTAGGTGTTTTTCTTGGAGTATTGTCATAAGTTTGGACACTCTAAAAGAGATTGCTATGCAAGAAGCAGTATGACCAAGGAGTGGAGCTCGATATCTCAACAACCTTAACCAACTCAACACTGCTAGAATGAAATGGGCCCTCTTACTATATCTAAGCTTTACCCAAGTCAAATCTAGAAAGGAGACTCTTCTACCAGATTGAGCAAGTAAAATCCAATCTTGTTGCTGACACATTAAGAACATTTTCAAATATATAGATTGTGGACTTAATGAATGGTGAACCCATTCTAGTCACAATCCACCATAGACATACAAATGATCTCCTGAATCCTAGTGGCTGATGGTATTACATCTATCTTATTTAATGTATTAGTCCCCAACATGTAGCCTATACTCATGCTTTGAGAACAAGATGACAAACCTTGTATTCACATCCTTAGACAAAACACCCCAAGTACAGTTGCATTTTCCATGGCCACCAAATCCTTGAAAATTATTTCCGAAAAAGTAATAAAAGCCTTTGTTGTCAGCCATCAAGTCCCATTGACTTCTACATCTCCATTGACAATGCCAACTCTAACAGTTTTTTCCATGTCAAAGGCCTGTCACCTTTCTACATATGACCCTGCATTGTAGATCACAAAGAACCATAGACACATTAGCATGCCAGGATTCATCTTACAGTCCCAGCTTACCTCAGTCCACCTCCATTCCTAGGACATCCTTTCTACTTTTTGCTTGAGAATTTTGTGCAAGGAGCTGTAGCTGCATTTGGTCTGCCATGCTTTCCTTGAGCTTAATAATTTTAGTCTCAGCACTTTGCAACTTGGTTTGGAGTGATGAGAGCATCTGTTTTTCATTTCTCTTTCCTACATGGTAGCAAATAATTGAGACCATTGTTGTAACCATTGGCTGTGATGTTGTATGATTTGGAATGTGCTATGGCCTTGCTTGTATTTTGACATACAGTTGACTCCCATGTGCCCATGTGAAATTTTGATCTATTTCTTGAATAGCAGTCTATTGTATGGTGCCACTAGAGACATTTGGGGGTTGTGACTCTAGAATCATGGAGTTGTCAACATTGGTGATGTGATTCCTAAAGAGGCATGCTATTCGGCTCTCTTGTAAATTCATTATGTGGCATGGTATCCTCTTGTATTTCCATGCTCGAGTCCTTCTGTTGCAGAAGCAAGACTGAACTGAGTTGCAGTATTCTTTGGCAGAGTTCCACATTGTCATTCTCTAGAATCTGTTTGGATTGTTGCCCATCCATGCTATTTGCATTGAGAGTACGTGGGGGGTCTAATTCCCATTCTGGCAATAATATCAATGTTTCAAAGTCCTCTATATCTTGTGTTGGGAGGGGTGTAGAGTTATCCTCTTGCTCTATTATAAACCCAATTATTATGGCCAATAGATGGACAATGTAGCTTTTGCCATCATGTGTAGTGGATACATAATTGGTTAGCACCACAAGGATATGTGTTGAGCCCAGTCTTGAAGTTTTGCTCTACCAAGGAGTGTAAGAGTTTTTATTGACATATAGTTTTTTCTCACTCCTGTATGATTGAAAATGTCAGCCAAATACTTAGCTGCCTCTTTGCATATGGGATCCATAATCAGATCATGGTGTATTCCCCCGCTTTGTGACTTTGTGTTAGGTGGGAATAAATCCTGAGTTTCAGAGAATCTTGCATCCAAATGTTTCTTTGGAAATTCTTCTTGTGCCTCTAGAAATGAGAAAGCTTCTTGCATAGTGGATCTACTGAGGTAGATCTGCAAGGGATTTTCTTTATATGTTACTATGCCATACTTATCTTTCTCCAACTCTCTACTTTTATATGATGTTATGAATTGACAAATGTATTCTATCACAGCAAGAGTTGGTAAGAAGGATTTTAGCTTCTAAAAAAGACTACCTAGTCCCTTTGACTGCAAGAAGTTGTAAGCATCGGGTAACATGGTGAAAGTTGAGACTCGTGGCCATACAAGTTGTATTGTTCCATCTATTGCAAGCTCTTTGTTGGTCTAGTCATCAAGGTGTTATGCACCTACATCTTGCATAGTCAATTGCTATGTCTCAATTTCTCCTGCCTCTAGGATCCTTTGGTTCTGTGGCATATCTTCTTGGCATGTTGCATTTATTTGCTCATCAGTATCACTATCCAGAACCACTAGCTGTGGTCATTTTGGTACTGGCCTCTGGGTTGGTGATTCTGGACCATGTCCTTCTTCAAGTTGGTGAATTGAGGAGGGCTGTTGAGGTTGAGGCTTGGGCCATTTGGCATGGTGTTGCTTTGTCGATGGTGGCGTTGTAGGCCTTTTTTCCATTTTATTGGATTGTCTTCACCCTGGCATTGTACACATGAATTAGGTCCCAGTTTGACAGTGCCAATATAGTGCCATGTGCTAAGAGTTCCTGTTTCTTTTGTGAGTGGCTAATGCATTTTACTCTTTTTGTGATGAGGGTGCCATGTGTGTGTACAAAACAAGTATCTCTTGGTGCTTTTATTCATGCAATTTATTCATGGTGCTCGAAATGTGTGGGTGTGCTATGCATGACTATGAGGTAGCCATTCCTCCTATATGCTTAATTTGCTAAGGAAATCATAGGGCAGCTAGGACTCAGTCATCACCACTAAGACCTAGGCTGAAATTGATAGAAACTACCTATATGTGCGAAGGCATATGTACATATGCCAGTGAGTGCTCGTGAGATAATCTAATACTAACTATGGAAGACTTGGGGCCCCCAAATCTTCATTATTGCCAGGGATGGCTTGCATGTTGATGTAGTAGCACTTCAGTCAGCTCTCGTTTATTATTGTTGTTATTGCGGTTGCGTTGTTCTTTAAGGGGATCTATAGGATGCAGATTATCGTTGCCTATTTCTTCTTCAACTGTTAGGTCCTCCATGCTACTTGTCGATGGTGAGAGGTTGAATTCTTGAAAAGCATTCAGGGCCAAAGAAAGCATGTGAAAGTATGCAGGTGCTAGTCTTCATCTAGATCTGAGGTGCATACACAATGCTTAAGTGTATCCTTTAAGTGAGTGCGTTTGACTTTGAAATTCGCAATTGATTTCGACCTTCATAGCCTGATAATGGTAAAAAATATGCAATCGACGAGTCAAAATCAGTGCCTACATAACAACGACTTCCAAGAATGAAAATAATGTAAAAAGACTTGAAAATTATTGTTTGAGATTGGACATTGCATGAATGGATCTCGGCATTAGACTGGGTGCGATTTGATCTTCAAACAACCAAGTTACGGGCTCCCAAAGGAGTAAAATTTTTTAGGATGGGTTAGTGATACGTTAGTGTTGTAGGGACCATCATGTTAAAAATGTGCCTAGGATTGTTTCGCATGAGTGGGAAAATGTGTTGGTGCAGACGAATTGTCAATCAAAGGTCATGGTGGAATCTGATGAGCAAAATAGTGCAAAAAAGGGGCCCACATGGGGGCACAATTTGATGAGTGTTATGTATGCCTTAATGGTGTGGGATTGGTTGAAAAAAGTTCGCGTATCTCAATAGTTCCGTGTGTGAATTTTAGGTTCAATCTGGGTCCAATTTGGGTCCCAAATGGACAAGATATGGAAGGTTAAATTGGGGTGAAATGTGGCCTTTGGGGGGGTCCTAAGCTTTTGGTGTGAAGGGAGGTAGAGAGATGGGGGAGTGGAGGGTGATGGAGATGGGGGGGGGGGATTGGAGGAGATGGGGAGTAGAGAAATGGTGGAGTGGAGGGTGATGGAGATGGGGGGGGTGGAGGAGATGGGGAGTGGAGGTGGAGGGGGAATAGGGGAGATGGGTTGTAGAGAGAGGTAGAGAGATGGTGGAGGGGAAAAGGATGGTTACCTTGAGTGGGGGAGATGGGGAATGGATGGAAAAAGTGAAGGTGGTGGGGAGGAAGATGATGGGAGGTGGAGATGGAGATGGAAGGGGGGGTGATGAAAAAAGTGGTGGTGGAGGGGGGTTGACGGAAAAAGTGGTGATGGTGGTGGAAATGGTGGACGGAAGTTGATGGAAAATAAAGATAGACGGAAAATATGGAGGCTTAACAAAATTTGGAGAAGGAAGTGGCTAGCAAAAGTGTGGGGAAAGAAATGAGGGGGATTAGTGTTGCTTATATAGGATGTGGGAGGATTAAGGGTTAATTTTGGGTGTTTAGTGTATTAATGTGATTTTGGAAGTCAACATTATCCTTTTGCATCATTTAGAAGCATTTTTTCATTTCTTTGCCTTAAGGGATGTATTTTGAATGGTTTTTTGAAGGAGGTCCTTCTTTCACGTGCAAGCACATGCTCTGCTTTTGCTTCAGATGCTAACCTCCCTGACAACGGTACCAAATCCCATGTGCAGGTTGGGTGTTGGTCACCTATAGTCGTGTTGTTACTTGTTGTAGCATAGGTGTTCACAAGTGTAGCATAGATCCTCGGGTTGTGTTCCGGTGAGAGGTGTAGGGTAAAGCATGCAAAGAAGATCTCATGCATGCATGGGCGAGAAAGAGGGCTTGATTATAACGATTGATGGAGGCTCTAGCCTCCACGGGAGTTCAAGGGTTTAGAAAGGGATTTTAGGGTTCGAAAGGGGGACAGGGTTGAGAGAGCTAACTAGGAGTTTTAGGGTTCAAAGGGGGTTGCAGGGTTAGGAGGAGTCCAAGGTTGAGAGAGCTAGTCTCCTTCATGGATTTGAGGGGTAAGGGTTGAGGAGGAGGGAGGAAGGAGGAGGGTGGAGGAGGAGGAGGAGAAGGGAGGAGGATGAGGAGGGAAGAGAAGGAGGGAGGGAGGAGGAGGAGGAGGAGGGAGGAGGAGGGAGGCAGAGAAGAAGGGAGGAGGAGGGAGGAAGGAAGAGGAAAGAGAAGGAGATGGGTGGAGGAGGAGGAGGGAGGCGGAGGAGGAGGGGGGAAGAGGAGATGCAAGAGAAGGAGGGAGGAAGGAGGAGGAGGAGGAGGGAGTACAAGGGTAGAGAGTGTAAGGGTAAGGGCATGCTAGAACACGATAGTGTAAGAGAGCATGGACACAATGGAGATCAATCGCATGAACACAATAGTGAGCTTGAACACTGAACCCCAAAGAGTATGAGCTTCATTCCATTGAGAGATATTCCTCTATAGTAGGACCTCTTTTGTAGGAGACCTTTTGGACAGGAGTCCCTCCACTTTTGGGGGGCACCTTTTGGGTATCTACATAAAGTGGGGGGACCTTATGGATCTCTACTCAAAGTGGAGGGACTTTTTGGATCTCTATGCAAAGTGGAGGGACTTTTTGGGTCTCTACATAAAGTGAAGGGACCTCCGAAAGTGTAGGCTTTTAGTCTTTCTCTCTCTAGATTTAGTATTTCTCTCTCTAAATCTTGATTTTGCAAGTATGATTGGATCTTTCTAGAGAGGATTTTGGCTATCCGCATCCTTTAAGATTTATCATATCATCTTTCGGGCTCAAGATATTACAAGCGGAGCTTTGCCGCTACTCTACACACACAATGCTCTCATAGTTGTTGTCCTAGATTGCACTTCTCGCCCTTGTCCACAAGGTTAACAATACTTTCTTTGAGAGAACTTGTAAGAGAAGAGTAGATTGAGTGAGATCTATTTTTTATCAAGAAGAGATATCTAAGAGATATAGATCTCTATCCTATTTGAGTTGGAGAGAGAGCATTCTGCATCCACAACTATCTACAACTAGCCAGTAGCAACAGTAAAGTAGCAATCGTATAGTTGATTGGCTCTACAAGATTTCCTTCAATGAGCTAGCTGGTATAACTATAATATACAAAGGAGCAAGCAACCACCTACACGTTCGAATCCAAGAATAATAGCTCCATATGCAACTCCAACAAAGGCTTCAACTCTGTTTGCACATCCATGATAGCTCATGAGCATGATACCTTCAACGAGCTGGTAATCAGCCACAACATCAAGCTATCTCTAATCACAAAAGTTAAGCCTCATCGGCTTCCAACTTCAATGACTAGATTGCACTACAATGACTGGCTCGCATTACAACCCACGGCTCTCTTATGCTCAATAGAATCTATCATTAACTCCCATCGGTAGCCTCTACATTGGCACTCCATCAACCTCTAAGTAGTCACAGATCACACAAGCTCCCACAATGATCAACGGAGCCAAACACTCTAAGCTCTCGATACCACCCATGCACAACAAGATGCAAGAGAGCACCATCTAGGCCTTCACCTCCTGTAGAAAATGCCTTGCCATAGTTGCTCAACCGACTCATAGTAGCACTTTCATCATCTTGGCGCCAAGCTCCCATAGCAAGCCAATGAAGCACATGACACTAGACTCCATAGCAGACTCAGGATCCAACCGACTCAATGCCTAAGGGCACCATAACCTCCTCGACTCCCATGCACCAAATGCAAGTCCCTCTTCTCCAATGCCTCCAACGAGTCGCCAACCGAGAAAACTACAAAGCACTCCTCCAACGAGCCAATCCAAGCTTCAATGTGGCCTCCTACAATGCTCATGGGCTCTTTTCAACTTCTTCTTTGATAGTGACTCAATGTGGTTCATCAAGAGAGTCAAGGACCTCACAATAGATATCTCGCATGTGATACACAACCTCAAATGCCTTTATAGCCACAGCTCTTTTTCCACGCCTCTAGCTATGGAGTCCACAATGCAAACGGCAATGCATAGGCCTTTGATTCCACTCACGAAATCTTAAGAGATTTTGCTGGAATCTCTAAAGATTTTGGCATACCCACATGGAAGAGAGGGAGGATTACCCTCAACCCCACCACACACTGAGGTGTGATCAACCAGCTAACACATGGCATACTACCACGTCAGCAAGAAGGCCCATAGTGCCATGCCACCACTACCCCTATCGCATCA